>NW_026947484.1:197957147-198585481 GCF_034190915.1 Cavia porcellus | reverse complement strand
AAATTTCACTACAGGCAGTTAAGCAAATTATAAGAACATACATCAGCTATATACTAAAAAGGAACAAAAATATGTTGCATAACTTGGGATAATTATGATGGAAATTGGCATTTCTGAGTTCTGCATGTAATTGCTTAAATATGGAGTTTTCATCTGTTCATGTTTCAGGTATGCTTTAAAGAGCACATTTCTTTTTTTTTTCATGTATTTTTTTTGTCTTTTTTCGTTTTTACCGGTACCAGGGATCGAACTCACAACTGCCTGCTTGCAAGGCAGGCGCTTATGTCGCTGAGCTAAATCCCCAGCCCCAAGAGCACATTTCTTAAGCTTCCAGTTATTCACAAATAACCTTTGTAAATCATTTGGAAGATTCTGACTGGGAAGACAATAGAGATAATATTTAGACAAGACTTGCTATTTGCATCTTGGTGATCTAATTTTTCTGGAGAGCTTCAACATATGAAAACTTTCATGTTATTTTGCCCAAATTTTGATAAGCCAAAGATGAAACATTTTGATTGCAAAATTGATTCACAATGCTAATTCACTATTAGAATACTGTTTGATAAGAAAAATATACAAAGAATCTGTAATTTTTTTTTTACTCTGAAAGGAAACCCCATTTTCCCAATGTAACAAATGATAACATTTGATTGTTTCCCATTATTATTGTGCAGTAAGCCTAAACAAGAGCACCTTATTTGTATAAAACGGGACATTGATTGTACAACAGCTCTGCCTATCTATGTGCAGTGACTTACATAAGCCATAGATCCTCAAATTAGAATTGATGTTTTGAATTTGTGATTCTTTGGGGCTTGCATTCACTAAGCCCACCAAGAATGGAATTAGACTTGGTTATATCCCTTTCTCTTGGGAATGTTTGAGCTCCCTTGTTCTTTCCAGTCTTCTCTAGAGTGGGTACTGTTATACTTCCAGTCTATTCATACAGTGTATTCAAGTTAGGCTGATTCTCTCTCTCTCTCTCTCTCTCTCTCTCTATTTTTTTTTTTTTTTGAGACAGGGTCTCACTTTGTAGTGCAGACTGGCCCTGAACTTAAGGCAGTCCTGCTGCAGCCTCCTGTGTGGTAGGATTACCGGCATGTGCTGTCACATCTCACTCAAATTAGGTCTACTTTAAATGATGAGGTCACATTTGATCCTGGCAATTTTCTGTTTTTTGAAACTATTTCATTATGCAACCCAGGCTGTATTTAAAATTGTGGGCTCAAGCCATCTTCCTGCCTCAGCCTCCCGAGCATCGGGGACTTTAGGCATGTGCCAGCACACCTAGACAATCTTTTTATGATACTATATACTGTGGAACAGAATTTGTGAATTTACTTGAATGTAAAATACACAAGGCTCTACAACCTTGTCTTAAGAATACTAACTTACGAATGACTATGATTTCTACTTTTCTCCCCTTAGGTCTGTTTTTGGTGGTAAAAACAGTCTGGAAGCTTAGGTTTGATTTGTGCATTATTTGAAAGAGATTCATAGGTATACTTCTATAGACTAGGAAAGAAGTAGATTCCATTGCTGCAGGAATTTACTGTTCAATAGACTAGAAAGGTAACACACGTTCAGGATGTCGTGAAGGTTTTAGAACAGTGGTTCTGCCAGAGCACCTGGAAGGTGGGAAGTATCTGAAAACTAGGATCTTTGAGTGGGAAGGCTACTAGGTAACCACATTCCTACTTTCTTGTTGTTTTGTGAAGCCATAATGTTAATAAAGGTAACACAAGTGGTACAGAGAAACCTCAGTGGAAAGTCTTGGAGCTGCCCCTGAGGAATATAATCTTTTAGGCTTGTTTTAGATATGTGCTTTCTAAGATCCTCAGTGATTCATGGGTTTTTCAACCATTTGCACAAAAAAGTCACTGCTTTTATATTTTTTAGTAACTTGGAAGTCTGGGATTGTAGGTGGAAATTTAATTTTCTTATCTACAGTTATAAATTTTTAATCTCTTTAGACTCTTTAACTCATGGAAAGTGATTGCTAACATGATGGCAACAAAGCATCCTGCTGGAGCTGTTTTCTTGAGTTGTACATCAGGATACTATGATTGCCAGGAAATGCAGCAGTTTTGATACACTGCATTACAGCTTTGTAAAAGATTCACTGATAGATTGAAAATGTACAAATATGTCCCAGATTAAACATCTGTTTATGTGCGTATGTTTAAAAGTTCTTATTGTTGACATTTGGCTGGTTTAAATGTTCTTCAAGCATAGGGTGGTCAAAAATCACCTATCACATAATAGTTCTTATTTTCCAGTGTGTTATTATAAGTCAGATTTATCACCTTTCTGAAATGTCACAACCTTGCTCTTAAAAGAGTTTACCAAACCCACTTTGTATGTAAAATGTGCTCTTCTGTAATACCTATGACCCTGAGATCGCCCCTCTTATTATGTGTTTTGGTGGTTTTATTTTAGCCTCCCCCATTTCTAGAAAAAGGATGAATATCAGAAGGGAATGAGGTTGAATTGACTTTTTAGTGCAAATACACATATTTCAAAACTTTAAATAGTCAAACTCACTTGAAGAATTGAGACATTTTCTGACTCGTTTTTTTTTATAATCATAAAGAAGGAACTTACAAAAAAATAAAAATTCTCTTTGAGCTATTCTTTCTGAAAGCTATGTTGTATTGTTTCTTACCTGAATTTAACTTCAGGAAATGGTAACTTACCCAGTCCTTACACATTCATATTAGATGTGTTCTCTTCATTTTATTTAGCTCAAAAAAGCCCTCACGAATCTGGGGATAGCGGTACCTGCTTATAATTTTATGTGTCTGTAGTATGGTGTCTGTAGTGTGGTGGTCTTGTTTCTTGTAGATTATTCAATGATTATAACTCAGCCAACTAAGTCTGCTTTTGAGAAATATAGTCTGTGTCTTGTCTTTAGTCTTGTGCAGTTAGTCCCTGTTGCTCCTAGGATGTACGTGCAAGTTTGCATCATCAAGTCCTGTTCATTATGCATCCTAAGCTGCTTTCTAGTCTGTTCATGTCTTCTATTTCCCTTTGCATTCAAACTCTAAGCTTCTCTTTTGTGTACGCTTCCTAATGGTCAATGACCCAGTGACCCTGCAGTCACTAACCTCCATAAGAGGGCCAGAGAGATCTTTGTAAAACCTGAATTAAACCACACATTTCTTTTTAGTCAAAATTCTTGGTGCTTGCAAAATCTTCCCCAAATTCCTCAACTTGGATTTAAGGCCCATCACTATTTGATCTTGACCCTAGCCTTATCAAGACCTTGATCAAACCTCTGGTCTTGTCTATTGCTACTTCCTCGACCTGCTCAGTTGTAGAGTGCCTCAACGTTTCTCAGCATGCTTTACTTTCCTACTGTATATTTTTTCTAAACTCTTTTTTATGGTTGAAATATTTTCCTGCTTTTTGTCCTACTCTCACACAAGTACACTTTTAAGTTAATTGTTAAATACCCAGCTTATATCATCCTTTCTGTGAAACTTGCCCTGACTGAATTAGGCACTCTGCCCTCAGCTCTTAGAGAGCACTGAGAACATCATTCCTTACATTCTGTTGTTTATGTGTCTGTCTCTTTGTCGGTCTGTAAACTCTTCAAGTATAGAAATAGCTAGAGAAGTATTAGCAGCTCCTCTTAGAAGCTAAGAGAAATTAGGAGCTCAGTGGACAATATGAAATATGTGAGCATGGACTTTGGAATCTACTGCTTTGTTTTGAATCTTAGGCCTGCCATTTGTTACTTTGGGGTTTCATATCATCTCTTGTAAAGTAAAGGTCATAGTGAAATCCTCACAGGATTGTGGTGAGGGTTAAGTGATCTGAGATGTATGAAGTATAAACAGCAACAAAAAAAGCAAAGCAGTATACAAAGTTCTTAGAAAACTAATTATTATTATTTAACATTATTAGAAGTAGATTTGAGGTGGCAAAGAAACCTTGTTTTTCTTTTTTTTATGTTTTTGTTTTGTTTTGTTTTAAGACAGGATCTTGCAATGTAGTTCAGGCTGGCCTTGAACTCATTGTGTAGCCCAGGCTGGTCTCAAAGTGCAGCAATCCTCCTGCCTCAGCCTCCTGAGTTCTGGGATTATAGAGCACCACACCTGGTGGTGACCTCATTTTGTAGTCTTCAGTGCATCAAGTTTTCCAGGTTGTGTTTGGTAAACTGCCTCTACAGTTTCAGTCCCATCCCAGGAAGAATTCTGGAGAAATCTTTTCTTTCTAAACCCACAGTTTTCCAGAATAGACACAAAGGTGATTGAGAATACTTTGTGAAGAAAAAAAGATATTTTTCTTGAATATTTGTGCTCTATAGTGTTGTGAAAATACAAAAACATTTAAAATGGAGACTGAGGGGTTATGGATTTTTTCTATTATGTTACAATTACGAAATCTCTATGTTGAGACTCCTGTGTTTAACACCTCAGAAATTTATTAATATGTCCCATTGTCCTTGTAAATGAGCTCCTTTGGTTGCATATAGCACTTTGTGTTACTGTGGTAGCTTTCATTTTTAAAATTCTTATATGTAGTAGAGTAGAGTTAAGATGCCTCTGGCCATCGTAATTTCAAACTCTCTTTAACTTTGGTCAAGTTCAGGTTTCAAATGTGATACAACATGAAGCCCAGGCGGTGTGCTTATGTGTGTGTGTGTGGGGCGGGGGGGATTTGGTGGGTAGATATGAAAAATATTCTTCAAAAACCCTGGGCCTCAAGCGTGGGATTGTCTTCTAAAGAAAATTGAGCTTATTAAAGATGGTTTAAAATAGTGTTGCTTCACATGCATTTATTCCTGGAATATTCTTATATAACCTATTTGTCTAGTTAATACTGCCCATCCCGAATGTTACCCCCTCTAAAGTCTTTCCTATCGCCTAGGTAGACCTGATAATACTTCATCTTCATACTTGTTCATGTGTTATCCCCCTCCCCCACCTCCATACCCCAAGTAGGCAATCAGAGATTAACTGCTTGGTGTCCAGGTTTTCAGGACGTGGTACTATTCCTATGTCAGCCTCCTCTTCCTCTGGGAGGCCTGATGGGCACCTAGTTGGATGTCTCTTCATTCCAGTGGACATGTAAGGCCCTGAGATAATGTTCAATTTATAAAAGAAATGAGAGCCACAGGACGAGGCAAGAACTCAATAGCATGGCTAAGGAGCTCACCAAGAATAGCCTCTAAATCTCCTTTGAGTGGAGAAGAGTCAAGGGGTGCATAAGTGGTTGGAAAACCATGTTCAAGTGGAATGTAAAAGGATCCATAACTCGTGGAGACTTCCAGATTCCTCCACATGATCTGTAAGGTTCCTCCTGTTCTGCGAGCCTGTCCAACCTCCTGTCACGCGCTCCCTCACTTCCTATGTCCTCACCGCCAGGCTTCCTGTAAGTTTCCTGAATGTGCCAAATGCTCTTATTCAGTGGTCCTTGGTGCTACTGTTGTCTCGAGCTCCCTGTTCCTCTGCTGACTTCTATTCGTTCCACAAGTCTCAGCTGAAAATGTTACTCTCTGAGACATCTTTCTTGGGACTTGCATCTAAATTCAGGCCCCAGCCACTTTGTCTGTTCTGTTCTTTCACAGCTCCTGTGCAGTTTGAATTAGGTATTTGTGCATTCATTTCAATAGCCTCTGTCTTTCCAGGTAGATCACAGGCTCTATGACAAAAGGGACGATAGCTTGCTGGGCCATTGCTTTATCCCTAGTCTAACATATTGCCTGGTGCTAAGTATGTTATCTAAAGGAAATGCATCAGTTTTCTTCTGTAAGGTGACTGGAATATATTTGATTTTAGGGGCTCCTTCATCCTGTGTCTTGTTTGCTAACATTTGAAATCATTTCAAAAAATCAGAAGCTGTTCTTTACAGTTATCTCAAAAATCCTACAACCATGGCAAATATTTGAATCTAAGACATACAAATGGATCATCTGACCCCCAGCAAGAATCATTACTGGTCTCTGATAGTCTTTCTTGTTTGATGGTATAAAAGAGATTAGCAGATGTGTCAGAACTTACTTGGTACATCTGGGTGTCAGACATATCGAAGACGCATGGAACACGATGCAGAATTTTCAACAGGCAGTTGGGAGAGTAGACTGGAGCTAGGCAGGTAGTCCAGTGTGAAGATTTGAATTTGAGAATCATTTGCCAGCGATGGTGGTGGACATGGAAATGGAAGTAGATTATTAGTAGAGGAGGATGCAGAGAGAAAAGGAGGAAGATAAAATGGGAAACACCTTTAAGGAAAAAGGTTTGGAAGAGGACCAGAAGTCAGATAGTGATAGGAAGAAGCACATGTATGTTCTTTGTCTAACAGAATGTTAGATAATTAAGTCATGTTTGAGTGAGTGGTGAATACAGTGCCAGAAAATCCTTCCCTCCTTTAGTATTGTTTTTGAAATATTTTGAAATATTTGAAATATTATAAAGTCGATCTCAAATGGAAGAACTCTTAATAAACATAGAGAACATGAATTCATTTATCTGTCAAAAAGGCTCCAGGACTTCACTTTATAGAAGTGAACTATTAATGAAAGAAGCAATTGTTTCCAAGATGAATTCATATCACAGAATAGTTGTGAATTCTGTGTGTTGGAAATATGTTTCATTTTTAGTTCTTTGTATTTTTTGGTATTAAAAAAAATTTTCCCCCTGAAAATAACATGCTTCTATGCAGTAGATATTTGGCTGTTTAGCAACACATGTGAATTATTGGATCACCTGGGAACAAAATGACTGGCAACATCATTTTGCCTTTTAGGAATTTCTACGCTTGAGTTTTAGGGTATTTGTGGGTTTGTTTGTGTTGTGTTGTGTGAGTAGTAGCTTTGACCAGGGTTGGCAAATTACAGCCGTCTGGCCAAGTTCTATGTAGGACTTTTTTACATGGCCTGTGAACTGAGATTTTTAAAATTTTACTCTTTTTACAGGTTATAAAAAAATAAGAATATGTATAAATGGCCTACAAAGACCAAAATAGTTATTGTCTGGTCCTTTAGAGAAAAAAGGAGGTATTGATCCTTCTTTAGCTTATAAGTTGTACATGAACCAGAAATGTCAGAAGAGCTCAAGTTGTTGCGATTCCAAATGTCTTAGATGTCTTGGGCTTTTTTTAGAGATAGTGACTTACCTGTTGAATCCAGACAAAAGATCTTCAATGGCGATAGTGAACTTGTTTGAAAACTGTCTTGCGTGCCAGTACATCCAGGATAAAAGGACTTCCATACTATGTGGTATCTCAGAAGAGTTCTAGAAAGTGGGTAAGCCTACCCTGGTCCTATTGTGCTTGGTTTATCTCAGGCAGCTTCAGGTTTGTTTTAAAATAAATAAATGTGGATTTGAATCATTTTCTTTGCTGGCCCTTTTTTCTTCCTCAGTGTAAAAGATTAAAATCCTTGAGTGTTAGATTTTAGAAAACTTTGAGTTATACAAATTTTGTTTCTGCAGTGTTTTGTGCTTACCACCTGCTTTTGGTCTTTGTAATGCAATATCATCAGTGTGTTCTCAGTATAAATTTCCTCAGTCTTAAATCCTTAGATCTTTCTATCAGCATGTGTAAGTAGTGAGAAATAAAAGTTCTGAAATTGGAGATGACTGTTAAATGAGACCCTGTCCAATCAGCTGCCAAATAATACTGTCTCAAAAGCAGGTTTGATATTTACATTATGGTTTTCATATTCTGCTCACAGTACTTGTTGATGGTGTCTAACGTCCCCTGGCATTGGATAAATAAAGCCTATTCTTTCCTTTCAACATTTCTGCTATTATTCTCCTTTAAGAACTAATAAGCAGAGGTTAGGTATATTACTAAACTATGATCCTGTCCATTAGGAGAAGCTGGGAGCCTTGATTAGTGTGCCTTATTAACTGATGGTTTCAGTTCCATACTGGTAGTGCTAGAATAATTTGTATAAACCAAGTCGTACAGATTCCTTATTTTAGCACTAAGACTTACAAAGGCTTCTTTTAGCAGCCTTTAATTTTGTACTTATGTATGTGACATAGCCTGTGGCTGTGATAGCTACTGTGAATCTGCAGTTGTTTGGGGATGAAAGGAGGAGGCAGCTGGAAACTCGGTAGCTACATCTAGCTGTCTACCTAGAGAAGGCCTTGATTTCAAGTTTATCTAAACAAGCTCGACTAATCCCAACTATCTAGGGGGATCCACTGTCAAAACAAGCAGCGTGGCCCTGAGGCAAACACAGCTATACAGAAATGAAGGCTGGGGCTTCCAATACTCCGATGACTGCATACTGGAGGCTTTTCTTCCCCCCTGAAAGAGGGTAAGAGAGGTAGAATTTGCATAATGCCTTTTCATTGGAAACTTTTGGAAAGCTGACAGACCTCCAGCTTATAGATCTGTAGCCACAATACAGAGTCTATAGGAGAATCCTTGAATGACCTAACCATATTGAAAGAAAATATAAAAGCGTCCAAGTATAGCCAAGTGAGAGAGGAAAAGAGGCCGATGCATTGTCTAACATCTGCTGTACTTCTCGTTAGTTTTGTTCTTTGCTATTCTGTGTGGACTTTGGAGAAGCCTAAGACAGCCTAACATGAATCCTATAATCTTCCTTCTGAATATTTATGTAGCGTGCCAGTTTCTAAGCTGTCCTTTGCGTTTTCCTACTTCCCCCTCATTTTCATGCTCTCAAATGAGGCCAACATTTCAAAAGCTAAATAAATGTTTGTGAATGTTTATAAAAGATTTGCATAAATTTGTCCGTGTCTGACGGAGATCACTTTTTTCTTATGCCAGTTCTGAAAAAAAATTTTTTTAAAGTTTTGGTGCTTATCTTGACAACAAAGTCCTGCATCCTAGAACAATGATTGCTGATTAAGTGGGCATGCAATTGTGACTGAATAGGCTTTCACGATATGGGTAAAAAGACCTATCATCTGAAGGCTGAATTACAGAATTTAGAAAATGTTATCAGAAGTACATATTTAAATCAGTTTTTTGGTACCATATCATTAGGTAAGACAAAGAGTTCTTACAACTTAAAAGTATAGCCACCCATCGTTCAAAAAATTATCCTGTATAAATTTTAACAATTAGAATGTTTCAGTAACTCAGAATATTACCTTTCCCTCCTACATATGAGCATATTTAAAAATAACCCTTAGACTTGTAGATATTTTTTGGAAACTGTAATAATTCTGCCACTGGCATAGTGGTGTGTATTAATACTGTTACTGGGGTGGTGATTGGAGGGAATTTACTAGCCAGCCCTTTAAAACATCTGAATGCTCAATCATACCTTGAGAAAATATAAATGATATGAAATATGTGTCAAGGCTTAATTATAGGACACACACACGGCGCCCAGACACTTGTGCCACTGATGTGTTTGCTGAATTCATTTATCTTCTAAAATTAGAATGGATTTTTTAGGGCGCAAGGGGAAGTTGTGGGTAGAGGTGCTAATTTAGTTCAGAGATATTCGAAGATTGGCAGGAGAGAGAGGTAACAGCCAGTTCTGTTAGTCCTTTGGTTGTATTGGTTTAGAGGTTTAAGTTGTCATTAAGGCACAAACTAGAGCCACTTCTCTGACACAGTTTTTATCACATCTGCTAGGCTTGTGTCCCAAGAGGAGACGTGGAGAGCAGTGAATTCAGCATGGGCCCATTATCGACTGCTTTTCCGTGTGTTGTAAAAGGAGTGAGACCTCAGGGAGGCTTGGAGCCTCCTCCCGTGTAATGTCCAAGTCAGATTTGAAGGACTGGTGGCAGGAAAGCTTTGGCCTTGGGGTGTGAATTCTAAGAAATAGAGGCACAATTAAGTTTAAAAAATTCAAGGACTTTGAGCTTGATAATGAAAGATTTTTTTCCTAGACTAATGTGAACAGAAAAGATGCCCATCTGTGCACATTTTTGTGTGCATTTAAAATATTTAAAAGCTGACAGCTTTTAATATGCTTACAAAATAGTATTTCTATCAGTGCTCTTTTTTCTTTTCTTTTCTTTTTTTAATAGTATCTTCCTGAGGGCAAGTTGCTTTTTCAGTGCGTTCGTGTTTGCAGTTTTACTGTTGGGACCCTGTTCCTTTGGTGTGTGCTGACTTGTGGCCCCTCTTCCCACTGTTTTTTAGAAACATCGGTAACTTGCAGTTTGGGAAAAAACAGGAATTAAAGTGATTAAGAAAATGAACAAGTAAAAAATATTTTAGAGTAATACTATTGACTGAGTCTGAGCCTCCAAGTGCCAACTGCAAGAGATGGTAACCAAATAATCTGTTCATTTAGGAGGTATTTTGAAACAAGTGTTAAGAATTTTATTGGCATTTAACACTGACCTTATAAATGTAGCTTTCTCATTTGCAACTCCTTTACTGTAAGGTTTAAAATTTTAAACCTTACAGTAAAAGGAAATTTTACAATATAGGATGTTATATAGTATTATAATTATGAAACCACTTTGTTTTAGGTACTTACTTGAAGAAAGGAAGGGATGCAACAGGATAACTGTGTGAAAAGTTTTTGTTAGCACTTGTATTTTTCCTTTGGCCCTCAAAGGTCACGGAGCTTGATACCCAGTTAGAAACAGTTCTAGAGGTGGCTCATCTGCCGTGGTAAGCCTTCCTTTCCACATTTAATTGTCTTTGATAATTTGAACTTTATATTATGCATGTTTATAGAATGTGATGAATTTTTTGTAATTTTATCTTTGAATTACACCCTTGATTTTTAAATATTAGGTATAAATTAATTACCATAATTATAACGTAAGCATGGCTTTAAAATTACAGTTTATAAAAAGGTAAACTAGGACTGAATATTGAATATTTCTGCCAAAGAAAGGAAGCAGACTCTGTAGCATTTGAGCAACTTTGTTAGAAACTTGACCCTGCTTTTATGTTTGGTGTTGAAAGACCTTTCTGTAAAATCCCTTATTCAAAGCTTTTTCTCACTGAAAAAAAAATTTTTTTATGTTTGCTTTTAACCATAACATGGATCTTGGTTTTAATTTGACACTTACAGTGAAGGAGACAAAATTTTTACTTCCTGTTTTCACATTTAGGAAACTTCTGATCAACATTCTTACACTTGATGCTAATTAAGCTTCCAGGAACTTCTGCTTTACCCTTCTTAATCAGAAACATTTAAAACCTTTTTTGCTTTTCCTTGGGAGTTCCTGGTTTTAACTTGGAGTGACTTAAAGTAGAAATTTTGTTACCTTTTTGTGTGTTTGGGTTTTTTATGTGTTCTGTTTTTAAGTTTCAACTTGAGTTTTAAGATCATCAATCAAAGGCTTTGCTTTTAAGTCAGTGGCACTGCTCTCAGTGGCAGGACTCAGAGGGTCAGCATTTCCCTCATGCAATTAAAAAAAAACTTAAGCATAGTATTTTATGAATTTAAGCTGCAAGCTGATCTTTTCATCACATACCTACATTTTGAAATGAACAAGTAGATATAAGAAACACAGGACATTTCTCCTACCAGCTTTCCTCTTTTCTTGCTTTTACTCTCTTTACTTGGACAAGGTAAATTATCAACTGCTCTGTCACCTTTAGGCAAGCCACAAAGAGGCTAATTGTGGCTTTACATATTTTAAAATACATTCATTTATTCACTCTCTTTATTTAAATGTTTTCCCTGCACACGTATTTCCCCTTTGAACTATTGAGAATGTGTCTCATCTCTCAACATTCTGTAACTCCACTGAACACTACAATCAGCCTGCACTTTTATCTTTCACATGGCATTTATTTGTGGAATGGTATGTGTGTCTGTATCTGATTGTCAGTTGTTTTCATCTACCAAATAAAACTACATAATTTTTGTTCATAGGTTTCAGAGAAGCAATGAAAACAGTACTTGACATTGAATGGATGGCTGTTATAAGGGTTCCTATCCCCCTCCCCCAGTTCAGAGTGGATTAGTTGAGTCTTCTCATGATTAAAAACCCCAGCTAACTTCATTGAATTTAGTCTTGAAAGTTTTGCTTCCAGGTAGGACTCTACAATGGATAATATTATAAATTTAGAACTTTACTAGATTTCCAAGAGAATGGCTTAGTGCCAGAACATAATCTACTTTTTCAAGATTGAAGAAAATTCCTTTGATGAGCTTTTTGGCCTGTGAGAATTTGTGTTAGGTAAAAATGAATCCAGAGTACATTGAGGTGAATCTTGGGTTCATTTCTGAATTTCATTTGCAATCATAGCAGTATCATGTGTGTTAATTTCATATTTGGTTCCTACTAAGAAGCTTGGGATCTCCTTCTGAATAGAGCTTTGTGGATATTTCTTTTCTGCTACGCAGTGCAATCTGCTATTTAATATATGCATAACTGAAGGGTTTGTACAACTGCCTTCCCACAGCACGACTTCCCTGCCCCCTCTGCTCCTGTTCCTCCTACATGAAGTATCATATATTTTGTTAGAAAGAAAAGCCCTTTTGGAAATTGCCTATTTCATAAATTGTCTGGTGACACAAAGGGGCTGGATGCTGTATTCTTGTCTCATTTATTTTGAAAACTTTGCTACTGAACTCACCTTAATCAATGAGCTCAGTGTTGTCTCCAATAAGTTATGTGTTGGATATATTGATTGGGAGGGATTTTAGAAAACCCGTCTGGGGTTTATAATGTCAGCAGTGTTTTGATTATGAAAAGAGTTGGAACCTGGGGACATGGAACCAGGTGGCGAATGTCCTAAAGCCAGTGGTGACATGGTGGACTGGTTCCCTCCTGGGATCTAGTTCATGCCCTGCACTTTAACTGTTGTGACTGGCTACTATAGATTCACTTTTTTGCTCATTAAAATGTTAAAAAATCAAACTGTACATAAAAAGATTGTGCAAATATAAACATGGGAATTGATCTGGAGAGCAGGCACAAAATCCTCCCCACCCCCTGCCTTAGCAATGAGGTCATTTACATTTCATCAGCTGTGCTGCATCTCTGAGATCCCATTTGTGTGGCAGTAGTTGAAGTTGTACTGAGGCTGGTTGTCTTCGTGGAGAAGCAAACAGGAAAATTGCTAGTACAATGAAAGTTCCCTAGCCAGAGTTAAAAAAGGGTGTTATGACTGTTCCCCAGGAAAAGTTAATATTGAGAGACTCTGGGACACTCTGCCATAAACCAGAAAGCTCCAAACAGATTTAAATCAAGAGTTTGGAAACTCGGGCTGGGGATTTAGCTCAGTGGCATAAGCACCTGCCTTGCAAGCAGGCGGTTGTGAGTTCGATCCCTGGTACTGATAAAAAGGAAAAAGACCAAAAAAAAAAAAAAAAAAAAAAAAGTTTAGAAGCTCTCTCCCTTGAAGAATGGTCTTGTGTTTTCCCTCTGACAGAGGATAAAAACTTGAATATTTGTATACGAAGAAAGTATCACTATTAGAAGATTGGTTTATTTTAGCACATTTTATTTACACAGAACATTGCTTTTTTTCTTCATCATCTTCTTAGCTGTTTTCCCCCCAAACTTAGTTCAATTCTGATTGAGATCCTGTGTAAATATGCCTAGCACCAAGTAGATGCTCATTTTTGTTTTCCTGTGACAGCACACTACCATCTTGTTTGACTTAAGTTGGAATATGAAGCTCTTGCAATGTCACAAAGATGAAGAAACATATTGTCATGTACAAACATGTGCATGCATTTGCCTTTAAGGCCCCTTCCCCACCCCATCGCTTAATTAGACTCATCATTTCCTTCTTGGGTAAAAGGGAAAGCCCGTGGGAAGTGAGTTAACATTGAATCTATGTTGGATATTTTGGTATTCTGATATTATCTGACAGACAAGTTCAAGGTTGGTTATTACTCTTGACATTAGAAAGTGGTAAGTAGTTTCTATCTTGTAGTGAGTAATAAGTTGGGTATATTAGATTCCTTTGACTCTGCTGCAGAGCACAATGCTTCCTTGTAGCCATGGGGGTTCTTTCTTGCAAAAATCTTTGAGGCCTTTTGCCAGTGCAACTCCAGCATAGAGTAGAGAAGTGCTTTCTGCACCTGAAACTTTTGAGGGGTAAAAGATAACTGTCTTTGTAGCTGATATTGGCAATGAGTGAACACTTGGTACTGAGTTTTAAAGAATACTTGGTACATATACTGAAGTTAAGAGGTTCTTTATGATGTTATTTGAAACTTGAAATAGAAGGATTTAGGGCAGGGGAAGGATGGAAGTCATATGACTTTGATGTATGTGGATTGTAGTATGTATTACAATTAAAACTATAGATGTTAAAAATGAATGTTTTATGTTATCTGTTTTTCAGTATCTGCCTAATAATATTATGCCCTGAGAATTGCTCTTGATTCTCTATTAGTTATTGCAGTGTATTTAAACAATTGACTTAAAAACCTCCTCTTCCCTCTCTTGCCCTCTGTCCATAAATATATGTGTGTGTATATGTGTGTGGGTGTGTGTGCGCACACATGTGACATTATAAATTAACTAATTTATAAGCGATGCCTGTGAGAATATGCTGAGGTATTCTTGTTCACTCTTTTTCATTTTTTACTTTCCTATTCATTACTCTTTTGTGACATGCCTTAACAGTGCTGTGATATATGTACTACCAGTCTAAGATGATATTAAAAATAGGATATGCTCAATTGAATTATGTAGGCAGAACATGCTCTGGCAGGCAAGTCAATGTGCTTTCTGCTTCATTGAGTGGGTTATTAGATTGATGTGGTTTATTTCTTGAATGATAGAACTGGTTTTAAAAATAAATGAAGCGAGAAGCATCAATTCAGTTAGCATTGATAATTCATTATTATTGGTTAAAAAAGTGCTACATTTGTAAACTGATCTTTAATTTATCACTTGGATTAGGATTTGCAATGGGCAAGTTTGTTTTAATTTAAACCAGCTTCTCAGGAATTGAAAAATGTGTTCTTCATTTTCTCTTAAAAGTTGAGATTTTAAATAGTTAAAAGGCAAATCAAATACGTGAAAGGCATACTTTGAAAATTTATGACATTGGTCTATGAACTTATAAGCACCAACTGTGCACTATGCAAGCCTGCAGTTAAATTAAGTCACACTAAAGAGAACTCTGTGGAAGAAGTAGTAATTACTTGTATCTGTGATTAGCTCTGTTGATATATGCAGTATATGTGGAATGTGTCTGTTAGGGAGAGTCCCGCATGACTATATCTTGAATCTTGTGCCAGTGTTTATTGTTGTCTTATTGTAAGAAAAGTGTCTTTATGAATAAGTCTTTGAGATGCAACTCCCATTTTTTGTACCCCCTCTTGAATAATTGTCCTTGGTTTTATGGACCTCTTTGTTTGTGCAAATGATATTTAAGCTGATAGTTTGCTTTGAATTTTCATAAATTATAAGCAGGTAAGTACGTCCAATTATAATAGTGATATTTAACTAAAAATAGTACTTACTTACAATGGTTACCATTTGATTCCAAAATCAAGTTATGCCAGAAATGGCAATGTTTTTTAATAAAGTGAGTAAATAAAGTTTACAACTCTAAAGATGTAGTTGACAGTGTTCAGGGACAATTATCTTCAAGTTGGCTTTTTATTCTGCTATGATTTGGCCTATTGATGTTAGGAAGCGCTGTCTAATCCCGGCCCCCTCTGTTCCTAGGTAACAGGCAAAAACAGTGCCAGCAACAGCGGCCCTGCCAGGCCAAACCCATGTGGCTCGGTGTTATTCACTCTGATCCATATGGTCAGGCTGGAGATGGTCCCTGGAGGGGTGTTAACACTCAGCAACCCAACCGCCTCCCTCCCTTCAGAGCTTTCCTGCATGGCTCCTGCTGCTTGCCCATGTGTGATTCTTGATTAATTTTTCATTTTTAATGAAGTTTGATCATGTTTATTATTTCTCATGATTGACTGCCTGGTACTCCTCCCATGTAATTGATAAAGCCCATATTTCTTCATCTGTCTCCTTTTTCTTCAGGGTAAAGTTGCTAGATTGTGTGCTGTGCTTAATGTTAGATTTATTGGTCCCATTAGATGTATAAATTATCTCTCTTTCTCTCCACAGGAAGTTCTACAGACTTTGACCAAGTTTTGTTTCCCCTTCTATGTGGACAGGTAGTGTCAGATTTTCAAACTTTATTAGGAAAAAAAAGTGTCAATAAACCTTCTATAGAAAATAAAAACCATGCCATTCTTAACATTCTGTCTGTTTAACCATGATTTAAAGCACCTATGTTCCAAGGAGAGTTGCAGTATTCTCCTTTCCTGGAGATTTTATTGACACTATCAAAAAGTTTAAAGCTTAGAGCTTTGTATTGGTTAGTTTGTGAGACATATTTTGTAAGGCTTTAAATTTTTGATTTTGGTTGTCAGACTTAAACTATGATTAAGAATGGTTGGTATTTAATTCAGCACTGTTTTAATTTTTATTTAAATAAATATTCGGCTCAAACAATATTACATGTCTCCATTGTGTTATGATTATAGCATAGACTGTTTTTCTTAAACTTCAACTTAAAATTTCAATCAATATAGGCTTATCTTTTAAGTATTTAAAGATACTGAGTTATTTAAAAGGCTTGTTGCTAAATTGTATTTTGCATTTTGTTTAGGTGGCTAAGAATGATGACATCTCTGGGGAAATGAACATTTTCCATAGGTTTCTAGATGTAAGAAATACACAACCATCTAAACATTTCCTTAGTATTTGTTATGATAAACTGTTTCTTGAAGAAGTACAAATATAAGGACATCAAAGTAACTAAAATAATTTGAAGTTTTCCCCCCTTGTTTTAAAATAAGCCATAAAAAAGAGCTTTTCCTTTAATTTATAAGGCTATAATTTACTGATTATGCTAATAAAGTGATACTATAGTGATCTGTATCTAATTTTCAAGAAATATCCACTGTCTTTTTCATTATATTTAAAGCATTATTTATTAGTCATTCATTTGTCCACATGATTGTTGCATCTTTTCAATTTTTGTGGAAAATTGAACTGAGATTGTACACATATTATTTAATAATATTTTTCTTTTAGTGACAGAGGTTTTAGAAAATAACCATTGTTATTAAATTCTATAGTATGTTCCAAGCAGCTGTAAAACGTGTTCACTTTCAGGAAAGTTCTATTATGTATTTTAATATACCCAATCAAGGCAGGGTCTGAAAGACTTTAGAGATTTGGAGTATATTTGGGTAGTATGCTCTTCAGATCTTTTCTAGACTTTGTAGTCCTGGTTTGTTTGGCATAAACCTAACACTGGTGTGAGGTGAGAATTGGTAGGTAAAGGAGTTTAAGGGAATACTCAAAAAGCAACTTTGGAATGTTGCTAATCATTTGTAATCATTGCTTTCTTTGGTTATAAGATGTTTTTTTTTAAGCCAATCAACCATTATAGTCTTTCTAGACATAGTTCTTTTTAACCATGGTACCAGAAACAAGTTGATGCTCAAAACAAAATAGGCTTAATTTCAAGAGAGTCATACTTTATAATAAGTATTCTCTTTTCTTTATTCTATTTTTTTTCTAGAAATAGCAGGAAGGTAGGATTTTGTATAGAAATATTTAAGCAAACCACATTTATATGCATGAATTAGTGATTCATGAGATCTCTTGCAGCCATTTATAAAAAAGTATTACAAATTATGGCCAGGGCATATTTATATGTAGTAATAAAGCAGAAGTGTTTTAAAAAATGTACTTAGGTGTTCAGCAAAGGAAAATAAGAATACATTTTTGTATGACTTCTTGTTAAAGTGGTGATTTGATTTGGATAGGTGTTCCTTAGTTGACTTTATAAACTAATACTATTATAAGACATGCACGATGCAATTTAATCTCTGCCCTGGCCCAACACACATGCACATACCAAATACACTTTCTCTCTCATTTATACCACACACCCCTCTACTTACTTTCCTGTTTGAATGATTGCATTCTAAAATGGAAGAAAAACAGGATCCTTTGAGTGATAATTCTAAAATATATTTTGTTAGCAATAATGGTGGGTGCTTTTTCATTATTGCAGAAATTTTTTCTTCTAAAACACATTTCACTGATTTACTATCCTTTAATCTTATTCCTCATATTATTTTCACAAAATAACTTAGGAATAGAAGTGACCATAGATATATTTTAATCCCTACCATATGACCCTTCACAGATATATTTTAATCCCTGCCATATACAGTAGTTCTTCTTTACCTTGTATTACATTACATACTGGCCCTATGTCTATTAATTAAAAAAAAAACACTTTATTTTGGAGACTCTTCTATTCTGTTTTTCCCATCTCTAACTATGTTATACTTTAAGGCAGAAGAAATAATTAAAACGAAGTTCATTTACAAATATACGAAAGTCTTAATCTCATAATGTTAATCTGGAGTTAGCACTGTTAAATGTCCAGATTGTGAGGTTCACAAAGTTCCCCAGGTATGTTTGATATTGTTTGACTTAGAAAATATACCAGCATGGGAGATGAGCAGTGCCCCAGGTGATTATGTTCAAAACAGAAAGCTTCCCAATCTTTTCAGTGTCTGTGCTTTTCTACCCTAAGGAACAGTAATACAACTTTCTGATATTTCTAGCCTGTATCAAGAGTTGGATTTTCACAGTCATCATGAAATCACCCGTTAACATTGACATCTTGCTGTCTGTTGTGTTGTTTTAAGATTTTTCTTTTGGAATCCAGGATGTATGAAAATAATAAGCTGGTAGCTCTTCAAAAGAAAGTGCTTTCTCATGTATTATATCACTTTATCATCCTATCCTAAGACAAAAACAAATACCATTATTTTCATGTGAAATAATGTAAACTGCCAGGAAGTTGTGACTTGCCCAAGTTCCTTTTAGGTTATAGCTCATCTTAGATTTTCATCTCCCAAATGAACACATTTTTCAGGAGATCGCCCTATAGGGAAGAGTAGTCACTAGCAATAGAGGGAGGAAAGGAAGGAAATTAGCACCTGAGCTCCTGATTAATTCTAGTCTGAATGCTGGGCACTATCTCATTGTCTCCTATTCCCAGCAGTTCTAGGAGATAGTAGTGGTACTTTTTCCCCAGCAGAGCAAAGGATGGTTCAGGATTTGCAGTATAAGGCAGTGGTCTCACACTTGGAGCCCTGCCTTCTATGTGTTTCCTAGTCTAAACCAAAAGTGTTATAAAGGCATCTTAAACAATAATTGAAAGGCTGGGAAGGTTAGAATGAAAGAAACGGTCAGAGAAAACTTGTCACGGTAGGTGAGATTCGTGTTGAGTCTGCCAGGCCAGCACGGAGTGGGTAAGTGGAAGGGGGAACCTAACACCCCATATGCTCTGCAGAGCCAAGCAGAGGAGAAGCCCTGAGTGAGCCTGGAGATGTTCAGCCAGAGCAGATGGAGCATGCTGGGAAGAGGGTGACGTGTGCTGCAAGAGCTTGGGCTCTGGCCACAGGAGGCCTTGTAAGTGTGTGGGAGCAGGACTGGAGGATTTTAAAGCTGAGATTCATCTGGTTCAAGCATCCCATTCTACAGAAGGGAAGCCAAGATTGGGAGAGAGAAATCACAACTATGTCATCACAGAGCTGGGAAAGGAACAGGTGCTCATTCCCAGTCCAGAGTTACTGCTGCCCCTCAGTGTCCTTGAAGCTCTTGTTGGAGAACAGTGAAGATTCACTGTTGAGTTCCCTGCATTGCTCTCAGAAACTTCTCACTATTATTGATGAAAGCAGTCTCTTAAAGTAAATAAATAAATAAATAAATAAAAAGCTTGTCCTGATTTATATTGTAGTTTCTACTTGCTTGTACTTGACAGTTGACATCCAGCTTTGGTTAGTCAAAACACTCAAGAGGTGAACTGGACAGTGGAAAAGCTATTCCTTTCACATTGGTGCTTAGCCTCTTTCAGAACCCAGAAACCAGCTACCACTCAGCTATGCTTTGTTTACTTGTGTCCACATATGACAGGACATCATCTTTGCAAGGGCAGAAGCATCATTTAATGGTTTAGAATGTAACCGCCAGTGCAAATACGGTTCAGATGTTACTTTCCAGGGTCTTATGCATCTGTTATGTGTGAGACATTGTACTGTGTTATTTCTTGCCCTAAAAAGCCTCATATTTGCAAGGTTATCATTATCAAGTTGCCAAATATAGGAGCTGAGGCTCAGATAGGCCAGTAATGTGCCCAAGGTCCCAGTCCTGTTGACTGGTAGAATGTTTTCAGAACTCTTCATTTGCCCGATCTCCAAATCCATCATACTTTTTCTCTTACACCATGCTCCCTCCATCAAATGCATTACGGAGTAAAGTAATCAAACAGCTTTTATTTCAAAAGCAATATGCATTCATTTAGAAAGTAGAAAATTCAGTTAACTGAAGAAAATGAACCATACCCTGATGAAACATGGTTAGCAAATCAGTGTATATCTTCCTGGACCTTGGTTGTTTCTGCCTCCAAATTTTTCGCCTGCTGTACTTTTCAATATCCACCCTGCTCTACTTTTCAAACTGGAATCTGTTTGGCCTATTTTAGCTCCATAGTTTAACTTACACTATGAGTCTGACTGTGCCCTGTGTTTATCTTGACAGCATTAGAAAACCTCTAAAACAGTTGTATCTTATTGGACTGTTGATTTGGATGCTACCTCTGATTTGTCTGTGCTGTGAGATAAGTGGCTTCTGCCCTAAGAGCCTTCATTTCTTCATCACCAAAATGGAAGAAGTGGATGATCTCTCTACTGTTCCTCTGTATTTTTTTTTGATATGTTTTAATTCTATAGTTACTTGCATTTACTTTGTCAGGCTCACCTAGGAAAGGCATGGTGTGTTCCTCAAGCAGTTAAGTGTTGCCTTTATCTAGCACTGGGACCAGCTTTTGGTCCTAAATCAGTTTGGGTGGGTGTCATTCTTACCATTTGGATCTTTGACCAAGGAAGGTAAGAAACTTGAAGCTTAGACAGCTGGAATCTGTGCTTGTGGAAGGAAGCTTTGAGGCACATAAAGCTACAAGGTAGGAGCTGGGGTGGCTTAAGAGAGCTTGATTGCTGCTCACCACTTCACATGCCTGAAGGAAAGAGTAGCTTCACGTCGATAGCGCAACAGGTAATTATAAGGGAGTACAGTTAATAGGTGGTGGCAAAATGCTTTGTGTTCCACTTCTTGAATTTTAGAATTGTGTAACAAATCATTTTTGTGTACTTGTAATCTGCTATTCAAATACATGTTATTTCTAATCCTCAAAACCATCCTGCAAAGTAGTGGTTACTCTGATTTTTTTTTTTTAACTTTTTATTGGTACCAGGGATCGAACTCATGACCACTTGCTTGCAAGGCAGGTGCTTATGCTGCTGAGCTAAATCCCCAGCCCCTACTCTGATTGTTCTACAGATGAAGTCAGAAAGTATAATAACTTGTCTAGGTTCACATAGATAGTCAGTGGCGTATCAGGGATTTGGATGTCAATTCCACGTCTTAATGTTTTGTCTTCTTTCCTGCATCATTAACCTCTGCTTCTGTTGAAACATTCCCAACATTTTAAAAACAAGTGCTGATGTTCCTCCAGTCTAAAAATAATACCTACCTTTGACTCTTCTTTCCCAGTCAGTTACTGTTGGGTTCTCTGCTTTTTGGAAGAGTCATCTTCACACTTGAGTTTATTCCTCAGACCTCTTCAGTCTGTCTTTTGCGTTCATCATTCAGCTAGAGTTGTTCCTCTCAAGGTCATCGGAAACTTCCATATTGTTCAATGTAGTGGACATATTTTCTCTTCTCTTCTTGATGCATCAGTACAGTTGGCTTTTCTTTTCTGTTCTGCCCTGTGGTTCTCCTCTTTTTTCTTCAATGATCTGTCTTTTTTTTTGGTACTGAGGATCGAACTCACAACCATGTGCTTGCAAGGCAGACGCTTATGCCACTGAGCTAAATCCCCAGTCCTAATGGTCTGTCTTCTACTTATCCTCTCAACTGATGTTTCTATGAATGCATCTTGGATGTTCTTCTTTTTCTCTGTGCTCGCTCCCTAATCTCATCTTTATCATGGTATTAAATGCCATCTGTGTGTAGATGACTTCCAAATTTATATATCCAAGCCAAACATTTCTTCTGATTTCCTAACTAGTATGTTCTGTTGTATACTTGACATTTCTATTTAGATGATTTACAGCCTTCTCAGACTTAACCTATCTCAAATGGGATCTCCTCCCAAACTCTTTAGTCTTTCCTGTTATCAAATGATGATATTTTTCCTTTTGCTTCCTAAGTCTCCATTTGCAAGCCTCTCATTCATACGTGCTGTCTGTAACTTGATTTATCTAACCCCTCTCCATCTCTACTCTCCCTGCATGAGTTAAGCCACTATTCATTCTTACCTGACTTACTACCTGCAGTAACCTCCTGAATGTTTCCTCTGCTTTTACTTTCCAGGCCGTTCTCCACATAGCGGTCAAATCACATTTCAAAACTGTAAACAAGACCTTTTCTCTTGATTAAGTCCATTGAGCAACTTTTTATTAAAGCCCTTCCTTCAGATTTTAATTCTTCACCATGACCTATGAGGCACTCTGCATGTTCTGGAGCTGACTTTATGTGGCATCTTCTTATGTTGCTGCTGTGTGTCTCCTGTGCGATAGCTATCCTGGTGGGCTTTTAGTTCCCTGAACACAGTCGCTCTTTCCAGTCCCTGTGACCCTTGTTCAGCTCTTTCCTCTGCCTGAATCACCCCATTCCTTGAGTGGCTGCTTCATTGTATCCTTTAGGTCATTACATCATCCTTGAGAAGCTTGCTGCTAGTTGCATGATTCTTTCCTCCTGTGCCATTTTCTTCTGTCTTTGATGCATCTTCACTTTCATAATACATTCTCAAACTGTATGCATTTTTTTGTTTGTTTTTGTTTTGGTAACACTTGTTTTTTGTCCCTTTCTAGATAGTAAGCTGGATATAGACAGGGCTCTGTTTTTATTTTCAGTGTTGTATATCCAGCATTTGCTACAGTGCCCAGTATAATTGTAGCTCATTGTTCAAAATGGTTAAATGAGCTTAAACTGAGACTAATATGTAAAATCTCATTTGTTATCAGAAGAAATTCAAGATTAAGCAAAACGTTGCTGGAGAAGCTATGCGGGGCTGACAGGCATTTAAAAGATATCACCATGATCTTGGTTTGAATAAGGTCTTAATTTGAGTAGTTACTGCGTTTCTCTCATTTTCCATGTTCACGTAGGCATGGCAAGCATATCTCAGGCTTGTCCTGACCCTGGTCTGTAATAACCCTAGGTTTATTTCTGGATGTACTTAAACATAGTTTTTCTTGCTTAGTGGGAGGTATGATCTGCTTGCTAAGACCAACTATTTGTAGTCTTCACATATTTGAAGTTTCTTACTGAGGTGAAACTCCTCAGGGAGGGTTTTATTATGTTCAGTGAGATATGGAGAGCACCTTAAACCAGAAGTTGGCTTGAATTTTTTTCCTACTCTTGATTAGTTTGGAAAATAAAACCAAACACTAAGTCTCAATTTTCTCATCTATAAAATAGACTAGGAGGAGATGACTTCTGATGTCTCTCTCTGCTCTAATCATTGTGAAATCTCTGATTTAAAAAACCCTACTAATTATTTCTGTCTGTCTGTCTGTCTGTCTCTCCCTTCTTTGTCTCCCAAGAAAGATACTTAGTTTCTCTTTTATTAGAGTGTGTTTTTGCTGCATACTAACTGTATTTATCTTGGGGAATTGGTACATACATGCATATCAAATCTTGATCAGCTTTACTCCCCCTCCTCCCTCCTTTCCTCTTCCTCCTTGCCCAGATGCCCTTCTCATATGAGTTTCCTCCCGTTTCCTACATCTCTTTTTTATTTTGGTCTTCAAATTATTTATATTTTTGGCCTTACAGATTGGAGAAAGCATGCAGTATTTAACCTTCTGTGTTTGATTTGCTTAACATTAGGATTTCAAGGTGCATCCGTTTCTTACAAAGGATTCAAATTTATCCAGCTTTATTCTTAGTAGTTCTCCATTGTGTATATATACCACATTTTCTTTATCCACGCATCTGTTGGTGGGCATACAGACTGCTTTCATGATTTGGCTATTGTGAGCAGTGTTGATGTAAACAGGCGTTTGCACGAGTCATGTAGTATGATGTCTTTAACTCTTTCAGGAAGTTGCTGTATCTAGAAAGAGAAAGATACAGCTGGCTCAAATGGAATTTCTATTTTTAGCTTGTTGAGGAATCTCCATACTGATTTCCATGGTAGTTTTATATTCCTACCAACAATGTAAAGGTGTTTCTTTTTCTCCAAAACCTCCCTAGGATCTGCTTTTGTTTTTGTTTGGATTTCTTGATAAAATGGAATTCGTGTTCCTTTGATTTACTTTTTTTTAATGCCCAAAGATGCTGAACATTTTTCATGTATTTATTGATCATTTGTACTTCTTCTGAGAACTATTCATTTCAATTGCCCATTTTTTGATTGGGTCTTTTATGGGTTCTAATATTTTTTAATATTTTCCAGCTATTAGTCCCGAGGAGTAGTTGGCAAAATTTCTCTCTTCACTTTGTTGGCTGTTTTATTTGCTGTGTAAAAGCTTTTTCATTTGATGTGATCCTATTTGTTGATGCTTAGTATTATATTTTGTGGACTCGAGGTTCTGTTTAGGAAGTCTTCTCACCTCTGCCTATGTCTTCGAGACCTTTATTATATTTTTCTTCCAACAGATTTTCTCTATATACACACATACACACACATATAAATTCTTTAATCTATTTTAATTTGATTTTAGTACAGGGTGAGGTATGGCTTTAGATTTATTCTCTTGTATATAGGCAGCCAGTTTTTCCAGCACTATGTGTTGAGGCTGTCTTTTCTCCGACCCATTTTATTGGCCCCTTTCTCAAAAATCAGATGACTGAAAGTTCCAGTGTTGTTTCTGCACACTTGCATTGGTCCGCGGGACTATCGTGCTGGTACCATGCAGTTTTATTACTGTAGTTTTGTAATAGAACTTGGCAACCGGGACTGCAATGTTGCCTGTTTTGTTCTTGTTGCTATTTTGAGTCTCTTCTAGTTCCATATAAATTTTAGAACTTTTTGTTTAGTAAAAAAAGTAAACTTTTTTTTTAGTTAGTAAAAAAATGCTCTTGCTAGTTTGACTGAAATTTCATTAAACCTATCTATTATTTTTGATAATATGGCCATTTTTACATTTTGGTTCTGCCTATCCAAAAATAGAGAATGTCTTTTTCTTTTCTTTTCTTCTTCTTTTTTTTTTTTTTTTTTTGGTACTAGGAATTGAACTCAGGACCTTGTGCTTGCCAGACAGGCGCTTTTGTCACTGAGCTATATCCCAGCCCTTCTATTTTCTAAAGTCCTTCAATTTTTTTTTTTAGAGCACTAGTCTTCATTATGATATTTTCATTTTCTTTGTTAGGTTAATTTTTTAAGTACTGAATCTGTTTAAAAGTGATTATGAATGGGATCATTTTCCTGGTTTCTTTTTCATCATCAGTGTACAAGAAACACTATTGATTTTTGTGTTTAATTTGTATTCTGCCACATGGCTGAATTGATTTATTAGTTCTAAGTCTTCTGGTGGAGGTTTTTGGATCTTTTTAAAGGATCATATCATCTATAAATAAGGATAGTTTGACTTCTTCCTTTCCTTTTTCTTATTTTATGAAAAAAAATTTCATAACAAAATAAGAATAGCAATAGTTAATACACCATGTATCATCATCAAAGTAGTTACTCAATACAAGATACAGACTTAAAAAAATACTCTTACAAAGAAGAAACATAATAGTGCAAAGCTTTCTTTTCAGTGGACTAATAGAAACTAGTAATATAAATGAAATAAATTAGAATATATGTTAAAATATTTTGAAATAGTAGAATAGGTAATTTGGGAAATTATTTGAAGTCCTTATTTATCTTCTATTTTGGTCTTTATTTGTGTGTATTTTAAAAAATTTCTTATGTAAGAGAAATCATGTGATGTGTGGAAAGTCCTTAAACAACTAAAAGTAGAAATTCCTTTTGACCTAGATATCCTCTTTCCATATCTTCCCAAAAGATTTAAAATCATCCTGTTATAGGGCTCTGCAGATACCCTTGTTTATAGAAGTACAGTTTATAATAGCTAGATTGTGGAAATAGCATATCTGTCCATCGACAGGCGAGTGGGTAAGGGAAATGTTTACACATAAGGAAGTACTACTGTGCCATAAAGACAGATTTGAGGCTTGCCACTTGAGTACGTCTTCCCTTCCAATTAAATCCATTTATTTGTTTTTTCTTGTCTGATTGCTCTGGCTAAAATTTCAAGTACTGTATTGTACAGGAATGATTATGGACAGGCTTGTCTTGTGCTTGATGTTAGAGGGAATGCTTTTAATTTTTCCACATGTATTATGATGTTGGCAGTGAGTTTCTCATAAATGGCTTGTGTCAGTTAAAGTTAGACATCTCTAATTCTTGTAGAATTTATAGGTGATAATACTGGAGGCAAACATAGAACCCATATTCTTTAAAAAACATCCTTTTTTCTACTGGTTTTTATAGAAAATACTCAATACTCCCATACACTACCACAGCAAGTCGAGAGAACCTGATAAATTCGTTGGAAATTCAAAACTCTTCTCTTTAACCTCTTTTTGACTGCCCTGACAGACTTTTAATTTATTGGAAATTGCCAAGGAAAATTTCTTTTAGATTCAACTAGTTTTGGGCTTTGATGATTTGTATTTCACTGTTAGGAATTAAAAGTTAATCAACTGAGAATAATAATTGTTGCTGGGTGTGGTGGCTCACGCCTGTAATCCCAGCACTCAGGAGGCTGAGGCAGGAGGATCATTTCGAGTTCGAGACCAGCCTGGGCTACAAAGTGAGCTCAAGGCCAACCTGAACTGCATAGTGAGACCCCGTCTCAAAAAAAAAAAAAAAAAAAAAAAGATCGTCTCTTTCTAAACTCAGGAAAAGAACTTTTCACTTTGCAAACTTGAATCACTTGATACCCAAGGATACCTTTACTAAAGAAAATCACAGAAGAGAAAAACATGGTAGGTTTACTACTTTTACTGTCAAATGCATGCTTTTAGTGTGGATTTTAGTTTTCGTTCAGGAAATGATAGCTTGTCTCTTTTTCCTTAGTTGCTCCTACTAACTAACTGTTGTGCAGCGATAACTGCTTACGCACTGACTCTCAACACATCCTGATGTGCATGGTAGCTTCTCGTTGTTATTCTAGGTGAAGAACCGAGGTCCTCATGGGTTTCAAGTAACTTGAGCAAGTAAGACCCAGTTAGCAGCCACTGACTTGGGCTTTGAACTAACTGTTGTAGATGAGTGATGAATCTTTTTTTGAGCCTACAAGGTAGCTGGATGTTATTTTTCAGCATTTTTAAAGATAGTGAAAAGACAATAGGAACTTAACGACACCACCCAATTACAAGTCAGGTATTTTACTCTACGTCCTTTTCCTAGAAATCCTGTGTATTTTCTTTTCATCTAGTTGTGTCAGAACCTTTTTTGTCTAGGATGTGTCTTAGAGAATATTTTAAGCATTCTAGAAGTGGAATCAAACCCTGAATTAAAATAATGAATAACCATATTTGGTATGATCACATACTAGTATTTCACAAAAACAGAACCTTATTTGTTATCTTAGACTTATGCAGACCTGTTGCTTTAAATGCTTTAATAAAACATGTTTCCCCCCCCCCACTGAGGCTTACTTTCCTCCCCAATCACTTTAATTATGTGAACTAGAATCTTGTTTCTCACACATCTTCAGTTCTCTACCTTGTTAAAATTAATCATATAATCCCCCTTTAAAACATAGTATTAAATCACCATAGTAACACAGTATCCAGGCTTTATAGATAAAACATAACAGCCATAAGAAGGTAGCGTTTGGTGTCCCCTTGACAGCTCTATAACTTTTATAGAAATGTGTTCCTTTTCCTGGCTGTGTAAGGTAGAGGGATAGCATTACTTACACCTGCTTTATTACCACGTTGCTTTTAAATTGCCACCTTGTTTTTGTTCACCTTCCTAGTTAAATAAGGAGAGTGGAACTTTTTTTTTTTCAAATTATTTTCCTGAACTCGCTAACCACTCTCCAAGGGATGGAATTGCTTCCTTAAATATAACTAGGCAAGGTTCCTGACCTTTGTAGTGGGATACCTTGAAAATTCCTTGAATTTTAGTTGTGTTTTTTTTCATGTAAGGGAGTTTTAGAAAATTATCCTATATATGAATCTTAATTTGTATCATATCCAAAGACTCAATAAGAATTCTGCTTTGGAAAAGGGCTGGTAAACCATGATTTTTCATTTCTATTGATAATTTATAATGTAAATTTATAGCATCAACTTAGTATTTTATCAATTAGTAAAATTCAGTATGATATGTACAGTACAATATGTTAATGAATCTGTTTGGACAAATCAGTGTCAAATTTTAAAATATTTTAGAGTTAATTTATTAAAATGTTTAAGTTCTAAAAGAGAACCACGTGTCAAGGTAACTGGTAAATAGACTTAAATCGATTAAGTGGACTTTTTATTACTTTATAAGTTTCTAGATTATTCTGATTAGCAATATACTTTCTAAATTTTTAAGTATTTTCTACTTTACTTTGCTTTTATGTATAGTCCATTTTTTATTGATTCAGGAATTTGTACTTTTAAAATGCTGAAAGTATTGTTTTAATTTCTTAGGATTTTGCAGTGCTTAACATCTTGATACTTCTGTTCTCTAAAGTAGAAATATGTTCCTCATAAATTCAAAAATTATAAAAGACATAAGAACTTAGGGTAGTGACAGCTAGCCTTGTCCCTTTTTCATTCCAGTTTGAATGGCAGGTCTTCCTTTTAGCAGCTATCTGAAGTTGACTGAGCACCCTACCTATCTATTCTGTCCATTTGTACTTTTTCTGTAAAATGGTAGCATCACTGAAACCCCAGGTTGTTGTGCCTGACACATAGTAGACACTTAAGTTTGCAACTGTAATTACTGTAGTTTGTGCACTGCTGGGGCCTTCAGGTGATCATTGTTAGCAGCAAGCTGGTGGCGTGGCCAGCAGAGTTAGGCATGGCTCAGAACCCAGTTAGGATGCTGGGTTGAGCCTCTCAACTCGCCTCATCCATAAAACAAGGTGAATAGAATGCACCTTTCAGGATTGATGGACTGATCAACTGAGCCACTGTAGGGCCTAAACTCAGTAAGGGGAAGGCATGAAAGTGCTGATGATTTGATATTTGGTGACTAGAACAGAGTGGTAGCTTTTTATTTCTTGCTTTTTTTTTTTTTCAAACTAGCTTGCAGTCTGTTCCCTTGAAGTGTGTAATTTTAAGCTCATTTATAAAGAGTTTCACTGAGGGAGGAAATGGTACAGGTTCAACGACTTGTCGTGATTAGATACTTTATCAAGAAATTTACTGCTCCTTCATCTCTCCCTTTGTTCTGTCATTGCTGCAGCCTCACAGTTAGCCAAGTTGGCCAGAATTTCACGTTCGTGCTCACTGACATTGACAGCAAGCAGAGATTTGGGTTCTGCCGCTTATCTTCAGGAGCCAAGAGCTGCTTCTGTATCTTAAGGTAAGGGAGAAGGGCTTCAGCTATTGGCTAGTTCTGCAAAACAATGTCAACGTTTGCGTTATTCTTCTATAATTAAATTTTCCAGCTGTTCTCTTTATTTCCCTATCTGTTCCCCACAAGTCACTGCACTTGGGGAGAAGGACTTCGCAGTGTTGCTCTTGCACTTGCAGTTCTGCAGATAATTGTATTTATTTATTTGTATCACAGCTCTTGGGTGGGAAGGGACGATTGCTCCTATGGAGTGGGAGAAGCCTGAGAGTCAGCATAGCTCAAGTTCCCCTTGCCGTTATCTGGAGCTGTCAGAAATTAGCCTGTTAGACTTTGCTGTGGACATTTTGTGTATGTAAGATTATTAATAAAGTATGTGTCTGTAACTTGGGATGTCTTGCAGATGCGAATGTGTCCTCCTTGAAGTAACACCCGTGGCCCCTTTGGGTCAATGAATGAATAATGCTTCATTCCCAACTTGGCAACCTCAGTAAGATCTGAAAAAAGTGTAGACCCCTATGAGAAGGCTTTTTCAGGCTTCTGAGATGCTTCACACACCAGAGCCATACTTGCTTAATGCTCTGTTTCCTCTTCCAGAGGGGAAAGGCACATTCTGGGGTGGGAGGATGTGTGGAAATCCTATTTTGGAGCTGCTGGCTCTGTGGGCTCCTGCTGGGCGTCTCCTGCAGGGGGGAGGTAAAGGCATCCTCCGCACTCCTTCCATCTGCCCCGGTTAAGTAGGTGTCAGGGACCTGCCTCCTGTCTCTCTCTGCTCATGTGCAGCAGGGCAGTGCAGCAGGAAGGCGCCCATGACAAAACCCGGGCCCCAGACTTGGGCCTGGGCCTGGGGATAAAAGGATTCCAGAAAGGGTAGTTCCCTGCTGTCCTAGCCTGCACTTTCTCTATCTTCTCGCCAAGGAACTGGCCCCATCTTCTCTCCCTCATACCTACACACCCACACACATTAGGGCATGAGAGGCTGATGTTTGAAGTTGCTTTATTCACTGTCTGTCCTACTATATGCTTGTGTTTCTCTATATAAATCTTAGAATCATCCTTCTCAATCAAATAGGTCAACTCTTTTCTGCATCGTACAGTTTTTCTAATTTGGGTGTCACAGGTCAGCTGGCTGCTGGAGAGCTCAGAATGTGAGTAGGACCTGGAGCTCTTGGGAAAGGAATTGAGCATAGCTATTCTCAAGCCATCTGAGTAGTCCAGACCTGAGGACTACCTGTCAGGACTACTGGTGCCACCAATCCTTTATTCCTTTATTTAACAGTAATGGTCTTTTTTTTCCCTCCTTCTTCTCTTTCTCCTCCTTTCTTTCTCCTCCACCTCCTTCTTTTTCTTCTTCTTTTTTTTTTTTTTTGGTAGTACTGGGAATGGAACTCACAACCTTGCACTTGCTGGGCAGGCACTTGTGCCACTGAGCTAAATTCCCATCCTGGTCTTTTATTTTTTTTAAAGAAAAATTTTCATTTTTGGCCAGGACACTGTATATTTATACTGTACCTTTTAGGGAATGAAGGCCTTAACCCAGGTTCTTGAAGTTTTGCAGAAAGGTTTTCCCCATGTTTTAGGTTACATTATGTCTTTCTTTCCAAACTGGAATGTGTGCATGTGCGCACGCTTGTGTGTGTGTGTGTATGTATGTATGTATACATACTGTAAATTAGCACTATCCATGAATTCAGCAAATTTCTGAGAGGAGGAAACTGTTTATGTAAACATTTACATTTAATGGGCTAGCTCAGTAATATGCAGGCTTAATAGGGAGAAGGGCTGAGGTCAAGCCCTAACGAGAGAGAGAGGGAGAGGGAGAGAGAGAGAGAGAGAGAGAGAGAGAGAGAGAGAGAGAGAGAGAGACGAGAGACACGAGAGAGACAGAGACAGACAGACAGGCAGAGGCAGAAAGATGCAGGCTTAGTAGGCAGAAGGGCTGTGGTTAAGCCCTAACGACAGAGAGAGAGAGAGAGAGAGAGAGAGAGAGAGAGAGAGAGAGAGAGGGGCAGAGGCAGAAGCAGATAGGCAGGGAGAGAGATTAAGATTTAAACTGCCTTTCTGTGATTCTGGCATTTGATTTTATATGCCCTTATGTAAGGTCACATATTTTGTGTTTTTGAGAAGCCAGTTGAATAGCCTTAGTGTTACTGTTTTAGAATTAAGAATAGCAGCAATCTGTATGTTTCCTCACTGTTACACTCACTTGGAACCATGGAGAAATCTATGGTGGGTTAATTCATTTCTTTGTCAGCCCTTAATTGAATGCCTACTGTGAGCTGGTCCTTGCCCTTGAGGAGTTCACAAACTCACCAGGGAGATGGATGAGCACAGACCACTGTTATATATATAATACACAGGATGATCTTAAGGTGTAGTCTTTTCTTGCTATTGACTATCTAGTACTAGAGGATAGTGACTGTAATTAAAAGTAAACTGTCTTACATGAATTCTGAAATGTACATTTTGTGAGTATCTTAACATGTACATGGGCATATGCATGGCACATCCCATGTGTGTGATTTAAATGTTACTAAATAAAGAGTTGAAAGTGTGTATTAAGAGTTGGAAGGGTCTGCTGTTGGTGGCATGTGCACAGGGGAATGCAGATGTCTACCTGGAGACTGAGGGCAGTTTGGACTGGTTAGATAATTAGCATGGTCAAAGTTAGTTTCCCTACTTTCTTCTGAAGTTTTCCCTTTAATTAACCTGTGCCTAGAGGTATAGTCACCCTTCAGGGTATACCCACTGCTACAGCTTAAGTGTGAGCCACTTCTGCTTTCACTTTTTATTCTTCCCATGACGGATCTAGCTCCTCCCAGTAGCAGTGTCTTTGTAGACCCAGCCTCTGCTGTCCCTGAATTTAACTTCTTAGGATCAGTTCTTTTCTGCCCATTCTCCCAAGCTTAAATACTATTTGGCCCCATGAGCCAAAAAGTAACCTCTTTGACTTTGCACATCCCGCTCATCCTCGCAAAGTAGTTTTCCTCAAGCAGAGGTCATCATTCCTCTTCTGAACATGTCCTGCATGCTTTGTGTAGCTCAGTTACACATTCACAGACTTAGAGAATGACTGGACTTTCTCCTACTGGACAGAAGGTGCGTTATGGGTAAAGACCTTGTCTTACTCAACTATGGATTTCCAGCATGTAGAGCAGTGCTCACCTAAGATCCTGTGTGTGTGGCATTGAGAGAAAGGGAGATGCATTCAGAATGGAAAAACAGGGTGGTGAAAGCACTGAGTGAGAGGTTGTGTCTTTTGGGACATTAAAGAGGAAACCTGAAATGCAGTTACTGGCAGAAGCATTGTTCACTTCATACTAGCTGTAAGTGGGGTACATTTTAATATCCGAGGGACTTGCAAATGTTGGCTGACGTGCCTTGTATCCATAAAGGACTGGGTCATTCATACTACAAAATTTAAACATAATTTTATAATGAAAGATTCTTAGATATCCTTATATAATAAAACCCATTAGGTTTATTTTTAATGTCTTCCTCCTCACTAGAACATAAGCCCTGTGAAGACCAAAAAATTTTATCATCCTGCTACCGCAAATATGTGAAAAGTCAAAAAGCATATCTGGTGCATCATGAGTACTTAGTAATACTGTTTTATCAAAGAATGAGTCCCTGGGAAACCTGTTTAATTTTTTTCTTCAAGTAAGGCTATACTGTTGTACCAACTAATCTTAGAAGAATTGTCGTTGTGAGAATAAGTCACAGTAACACACATACCACTATAAAGTCAAATGCATTATTTCCTGCCATGGTTGACTAGTTCCTGCCATTAAAGGATTTTACTTCTCCTTGAGATTCACTATAATATTTTAATGAGTTGCTGGATGGTAGTAGTTAATGCTAAATGAAAAACATCAACTAGGAGAACAATAGTTATGGGCAAGTTAGCTGTTCTTCATGGTAAGTTCAGGAAAGTGAGTGTTTTAGCATTTTCAGGTTGTGCCATTTGGGCCTGATATGTCATACATATTTATCTCAAAAATTGTTCCAAGTTATAAAATTAAAGTGAGCTAAGGCTAAATTTTTTTCACGATTTCCAAATTACTCACCTGGCACATATCTCAACAAGGCTGGAGCTATAACAAAATACGCTATTTTTAGCCAACTTCTGGTTTGGTGTCAAAGATGGAACATACAAGTTGAGAGTCAGTTGTTGTTGGGCATTGATAAAGATAAGTCACACAAAATTTAAATTTCTTTAATCTTTATAAAGAATATTTATAGGTAATTGTATTCTACAATTTCTCAATTATGTATAGGTATCATATTTAAGCTCTTGAAAAAACTCGAATAACTACCCTTAAATTCAAATAAAACAGGTCAGAATCTATTACATACTTTGAGAGCAAGTAATTTAAAGGTGTAATTTAAAATTTTGGTTTACCTTTAAACATTCAATTAAAAAGTATCAGAGTACCTAATATATATCTGAAACAAGCAAAACGTAGCACTTGGTGATTGGCTTTTATTTACTCATTCCTCTAAAAATAGATACAAAGATCTATCCCCCACTCTGTATTTGAAAAGTGTTTAGTTACCTTGTTCATCCAAGATTTGATAAGCTGATCTTGACATTACAAAATGAAAACAATATTTTTTGTCATTTACCAAAGCTAAGGTTGACTGTGCTTCTAGGTACACTGTTTCCAGGTTTTTATCTCTGGGTTTTACAACTACCTGCTGTTTCCCTTTAGGAGCCACTCAGTGCAGGGCAAGGAAATATGTAAACAAATCATTTAAGTGTGATATGATACATAAATGTTTTTTTTAAAAACATCAGTGTAAGTTTCTTTGAGTTCACAGATTAGGCCGTGCTCATCTGTAAATTGGAGGATCAGAAAAGTGTCACTGATGGATTCCAGTTAAAGAGGGCCTACAGGAGGAGTGCACACTTACCTGGAGGTGAATGGGGGAAAAGCTCTGTATGCAGTGAGTGTGCAGAGGTTCTGAGTAAAGAAAGTTGAAATGACAGAAGCAAGAAATCATCCCACAAAAGTCAGGTCAGATTTTGAAAGCGCTGATGGGACATACTTAAGATTTTAGATTTGTCCCATAGGTGGCTTGGGGCAGGCATTATAAACACTGATGTTTGCAAGCCAACGCTAAGGTGCTTTTTTTTGACATGAAACATTGCTTGGTTTATTTTAGTTGTTGTTAGGAGAGATGCTACACATTACTTTGGGTGTAACACCCTGATATAGACATGACTTTTCAAACTTCAACTTCAGTTTCTTTTGTTTGTTATTTAACATAAATATTCCTGGCCCCTGATAGAGAGCGACTGTCTTTCCATGCTAGTTGGCATACAGACATGTGTGTAAACCCGAATGGTGCTGACTGAGAATATTCTACCTCCTGGAGCCCTTTCTTAACTAATGGCAGTAACAAGCACTGCACCCTTTTTGGTTTTTTTACATGTATGGGACGCATTTTTACTATAAACACAGAAAACCTCAGTTTTCATTGAAATAAAAATAAACTAGAAATAATGAAGAGGCTGACTGTTCCATTGTTTTTTTAAACAACGTACACAGTTCAGGAGAAAATCAAAGGACCGTGTTTCCTTGGGCAGGTGCAGTGGCAGAAGCCCTTTTTGGATTGTGTGTGAGCTGCTTTAGTTTAAAGTGTTTGGAAGTGGGGGAAGGAGCTGAGGAAAGCTGTGGGGACAGCTCCCAGATTTTTACCTTGAAAGCAGGTGCTGCTGAAATATTCCAGAAACAGATGGAATCTCCTATTCTTGTTTTAAGCTATTTATGGTTGTCTCGCCCAAGGGTACCCTGCTGTACAAAAATGCACAGCCTGATGTTTGAGGGCAGTTTGGGCATCAAAGCGGGGACCCCTCTGGGAGAAATCCGCCTTTCTTCACAGTGCCTGCAGTGCTATTCTGGAGACCTGGATCTTTGAGCCTCTTTAACAGAAGACTTTCCTGAGCCTTTGGAGGGTTTCTGCCCTCGTAGCTGTTTCTTTTTAATTGTTTTTCTTGACAGTAACATGGGTACTATGTTCTTGTTTTCTAGAGGGTCAGTGAAAAGGAGGCCCTTTTGCTGTGGCAGAATTATCATTTCACCATTGTTGGGGCCTAGGATATGGGTGCTGTCAGGAGCTAAATGTGTGAGATAAACTGGGATAGTTCTGAGCCAGGGCCCTTTGTCAACTCCTCAGGATTTTGAAATACTGTGTAAAGGGTGATGCTTATCAGAACTTCACTTTTTGAGAGGTCATAACTTTTTTGGAAATATGTAAACAAATCATTTAAGTGTGATATGATACATAAATTTAATTAAAAAAATTAAATGTTTGAAGAACATCATATGTTCTATTGCCCACACAAATGCTTCCATTCTTAGAAACATAATCTGCTGGGGAGCTGCAACTTAACAATAGTAACAAGCTGTACAGTTAAAAGAATCACCTTTGAAGAGAAAAAAAAGGAAATAAATCAAACTATCCCGGGTATCCCAGTGGCCTGCTGTCAGAGGTGAGTTTGAAGGTTAGGAGGTTGGACAGTCGGAGGGGCAGGTGTGTCTTCTGCGGTAGCAGGCTGGGCTGGTGCCAGCGGTCAGCCTCAGGCTGTCCCATGAAGGGGGAAACTCGCTTTCTCCTCCTGGTCCTTTTGAGAAGAAATCATCCTGGTTCAACCTTCCCTGAAGCAACTGGAGTCCAGGGTGGTTGAAATTCTTTAACACTGGCTAGCAGAACATTCTCATTTTTTGAGATTGACTGAGTTCCACATAAATTAGAGACACAGTATTTTCTAGCTTTGTATTGAAAGCAGAGCACTTTCTTCTCTTTAATGCTCAAGAAGCTTAGTACAAGGCAGCAAATGAAACCTAGGAGTTCCAAGAGTGCAGTTTTGTGTTTTCCTCAAACCTTACTCAATTCTTGCTATCTCTATTGATTGCCACTTATGGCTAATATTATTATGGCATTTTGGGAATGATGACACTGAATCTGGACAACTTGCTGCAGAGGATGTGGAGAGGAAGTGAGAAGGTAGCATGTATCAACATGCGATATGCCAGGTGGTTTACAGAATTCTTATTTATTTACACAGCAACCTTATGAAATGACCTTCATTGTGGAGATACCAGTGTTGAGGCTGAGAGAGGAAAAGTGACTCGCTCAACATTTTATAAAGAAGTGAAGGAATCTGGTTTGGAATCCAGAGTTCAACCCAAAGTTCATACTCTTAATTGCAAATTTATCTTTCCACCACAAAAGCAACCCTTTTGAGTTTTATAAGACCTTCCACCCCCCCCCCCCCATTACAAAAAGCCATGGTGGGTAGTTTGCCTTTGCAGAGTAAGTTCAAGATGAACTCAGGGTTTGGGAAATAATGTCCCACAGTTCCCACTCATTTTGTCAATAGTGAAAATGAGACCAAAATTTTTTCCCAAGTTCTTTAACTGGCTAATGGCAGTCTTCTGACCTCAATCAAGGGTTTCCTCCATAATGTGGCAACTCAGGAGAATAAAGCAAAGGCCACGTGCAACTAATGTTTTTCAAGACTCAGTAGCACTAGTTAACACCAAGGAGTTACATTCCCTCTTGGGCTGTACTGTTACAATCTATGTGAACAACCCAATTGTTTGATTACAGACTAAAGAAAATGATCAGTCTGTTTAAGTCTGATACAGAGTGTGTTTGAATGGAAAACCAATAAAACTAAGCCTGCTTTCTGAAAGAGTCTTAAGAACTCCACAAGAGGGACCCTTTTTTGGAAGGTAGAAAAATACTCTGCAAGAGAGGTCATTTGATGCTTTCTGGTTGAGTTTGAATGCCATGAAGTTTTTTTGGACCTCCCTGCAAGCCTCTTACTTTCCTTCAACAGCTGCAACAAACAGACATTTATCTGAGCTTTTTTTACCAAGCAGGAAGTAGAAAGAAAATGTATCAAAATATGTCTTGCCCCTAAATCACCATTTATATCCAAGCTGCATTCTTATTTTAATAGTAGTATAAATTTGTGAATACAGAAAGTCTGAATTGAAGTTGTCCAGCCCTTTCAGTGATCAGGAGCAGGAGAAACCTAACATCTCTCCCTCCTGGAGTTTGAAGTAACAGTGTAGTGCTCTACATAAAAAGTGTTGTACCTTCTGAAGTTTAAACATCCTGCAATTCTAACAATCAGTTATGACCACTTGTTTTAAAGGTGTTATTTTTTAAGCTTATGAAGATATACTTGCTCATTAGAGGAATTTAGAGAACATAATAAATAAGAAATGTATCATCTCACCATTCTAATATGACTAGGAGTGTTTCATTCTTTGAATTGGAATCAGTTATAGGTATGGTTTTGCATCAAACCTCTTCAGTGACTGAATTGTAAGCATTTTAACATATCCTTAGTTATTCATTCTTGAGAATGTTTTTGACTACATGATATATTTGTGTGGAGTTGATTTATAAGGAAGAAGCTCTTAGTAATCAGAAAAAAATACTTCTTGCTCAGATTTATATTCTTTTTTAAAAATCTAGTTGTAATTTTATTTTTCATTCAGTTACTATTTTGGTATTTTTGTGTTAAAAAAACAACCCAGCTACTTTTTATTTTAGCATGTGAGCTATTACTTGATTCTTAACTATAAAGAATGGTTATTAGCTTTTGAAAACAGTGAACATAAAATACAGAAGTAGTATCAGAATCTTAGTTAAAACAAGTGGGAAATAATGGATTTAGTTTACTTTTCCTTTCTATGTTTCACTTTTTATATTTACATCTTTAATCCTTTTTTATTAGTAGGAGTAATGTTGTAAAATGCAAAAAATAACATACCATAACCTTTATAGTTAGTATTTTACTTTTGATTTTGGAAGTACTACATTCTGAATAAAAAAATTTATACATATTTTAAAACTTCGTCAGAACTCATGGAATTTTTAAATGTTGTAGAGAAAATTAAATGCTATATTGTAATATATATTAAAAAATGGAATAGGTTTTTATTTCTTATTCAGGGGACTTGGAACTACCAGTAATCTCAGGCAAAACTAAGAGTGATTGTCTTTTAACTCAGTTCACAAGAGTGAGACAATTGCATGGAGATTACTAATCCCTTATCTATAATATAAAGCAATATTTCTTACAAAATTAATTCAGAGAGGCATCATTTATGGTTCCTAGCTATTCTGTTTTGAAGCCTTTGATGTAAAGTGGGAGTAGCTTTGTATGTGGGGTTAAGTGCTCCATTGTTCATTTATTCAGTCTGGTATTTTAACTAGCTCTTTATGTATTAATGAGCCCAAAATGCAGCAAAAATGCGTGGCTTTAAAAATCTTGATTTAAAAGAAAAACTTAAAGTGTGGTAGAAAAAGAAGTTGGGTGAAATTCAGTATGCTATAGTTTGTTGCCTCAGATCCTGCAATGATTGGATTTCTTTATTCCTTTTTTAAAAAAAAAATTTGTCCCATAGGAGAATGAGAAGTCATTAGGGGGTTAAGACACAAAAAACAAATTCTTGCAAATAAAAACAACTTTAAGCAAAAAGACTCTAAAGAATATAGCTTTGCTAGTATAGTGCTTACTAGTGAGCTAAAAATTTCACTGTCCTGTAAATTTTGCAATGTTGAACAGCAATTTTAGTTTGCACAATTTTTAGCATAGGGAAATATAATAAATTCTGATCATCCTTATTGACTAAAGATACTCATTGTCACCTGACTACTAGAAACAATCCTTGCTTTGTTATCTTTTCTGGAGGGTAAAAATCCCCAAGTGATTTTAATTCTAGATCTTATAGGAAGAGAGTTTAATTTTCAGAGTCCCTTGAACTTATCCTTTCCTCATATTCAGTTCTTGAATTATAATGGAAAGAACATTGGTGCTGTAATTTAATTAACTAATTAATTAATTGTACTGGGGATCTTTTTTTGAGACAGGACCTTGCTAAATTGCCCAGACTGGGTTTGAATTTGAGGTCATCTCAACCTCTCAGATTACTGGAATAAAAAGTGTGTACCACCATACCTGGCATAATTTGAATTTTAAAAATCCTTTTAAAAATTAGGATTTATGGGGCTGGGGTTTAGCTCAGCAACACAAGTGCCTGCTTGGCAAACGTGAAGTCCTGAGTTTAATCCCCGGTACCACACACACACACAAAAATTAGGATTCATGACTGAGAATGTTGTAGTACAGCACTTGGCTAGCATGCATGAGGTCGTGGGTTTGATCCTCCTCATCACTTAAGAAAAGAATTGAAGGGGACCCTGGGGGTATAGCTCAGCAGCACGGCACCTGCTTGACACGGGCAAGGTCCCGAATTCAATTCCTGGTACGAAAAAACAAGCAAAAAAAGAATTTAAAGCATAAATATATTCTCCATTGTATGATCTTTTCTCATTTACCTCAGTGGAAAATTGAGGATAATATAAATTCAGAATATCATTTTAAAGATCAAGTAAAACAGTGGGTACTTGATAGGAGGCCTTTGTATGTTGTATCTACTATATAAATGTTTGATTATGACCCTGTGCAATTTTTTTTATAAATTATGAAATATAACCTGCAAATAGAAAAAGGCATTGAATATACTTGTAAGAACATATAAATAATTATACAGCAAATAGCCATCTAATCATCATCTCAGTTAAGAAATTAGTGGCATCCTAACCAGTATTAATTTTTTTACATATATATGCATTTCTACATAATATGGTAGCTTTGGTTTTGGACTGTATGTAAGTTCCATTGTACATTTGGAATCCTTGTTTTCATTCTTATTTCCGAGTCATCCGTGCTTATAGTTATGGTTTGTTTTCTTCGCCGTGTAATGTTCCATACCCGTGTTTCTTTATGTATTCAGCTGTAAATGGCCTTGGGATTTTTCTGATTCTTGGCTTTTATGAAAATTCTGGCATGGGTGTACTGGTGCACATAGGCTTGAGCCACTTGTTTGTATACACCTAGGAGTTGAGTAGCTATGACATAGGATGTATATGTCCTCAGCTTTGTTGGGATAATGCCCACTTGTGTTCTGCAGTGGTTGTGGCATTTTGTTGTTCTACCAAAAGTTTATGAGCATTTGGTGCTGCTACTTGCTTCTTTTTTCCTAACCAGCATGCCAGCATGCAGTCCTTCCTCAGAGCCTGTGAGATCTGGGCATTGTTGCCCATCTGGCCTCATTGTCTGCACAGGCATTTCTAGAGGAAGAGGCAGTCTCTAGAGTTGGGGAAGGAAAGTTGATCATACCTGAAAGAGCAAGTGAGTTACAAAGTGACACGGCATAAAGAGTGTGGTCTGCAGTCCTCTGGATTGGGAAGTACACTTTTAAGTTTTCCGTTTACTCTTTTGGAACCTGATTTTCTTCATATCTGCTTGTTTTAGGATTAGAGATAATACAGATAAAAGATGTTTTCAAGGTAGTCATTGACACCTCTTATTGGTTAGTGCAAATAGAAGGGTAAACCAATTATGTATATGCCATTGTTATAAATGAGATTTGTGTGGGCCTGTGTGTAACCAACTGTATGTGAACCTTGGCTATGGCCAGTTGAAAGTGACACATGGTGGCAATAAAGTGGACACTTACATTGTATTGGTGAGAATGTAACATAGTCTGACATTGCTGGAAAAAATTTGGCAATGTATATATTCAAAGCCTTTAAGGTAATTCCCACTTTTGGGACTCTGTTCTAAGGAAAACTTAGAAATGTGTATTTAGATGTATGTACGAGGACTTTTATCATAGTATATAATAAGGATGAAAATTAGTAACAATTTAGAAATCATAGAAAGCTAAATTTAATTAGACACCATGCAGCCACTAAAATTGTTTTTGGTGATTATTTGATGGCTTGGAAAACATCATGGACATAATGCTATATAAAGAAAGCTAGAGACAACTATTTAGATATATGATCTTTATAGAAATATATAGGAAAAAATAACTTGGATGCCAAAGTAGTAATAAAAATAGTTATGTAATAAGACTGTGAGTGTTTTTAATTTTCTTTCTGTATCACTTTAATAAAGTAGTTCTTTTGGCACTTTTAGTCTGTCATTCCCAATCCAAATATTCATTTCACTGTAGTTTATATATTTTTTATTAGTATATGTTTGCAGTAGAAAATGTTAACATTTCTTGTGTGGAATTGGTATACATATATAACACATCCTCACTCCTTTTTGTAACTATCTTCAACATATCTTGTGATTCCAAATTTAGAATGTTACAAATAAAAAGTCACAATGATAGCTGATATGCTAGTGTGTGTTCCCCCCCTAAGTGGGGCGAGGGACAGATTTGAGCTCTGGAATCAGATCTATGATTAAATCTTGATTCTACCACTTCGTTAGCTCTAAGAACATATGCAAGTCACAGCACCTTTCTGAGCCTGGGTCCCCATCTGAAAAATGAGAGATACTTCCAATGGATAACTAAGTTATTTTTATGGATATACCATGCATAGGACCTATCACTAGTCCAGAGTAGCTATTCCTATGTTGTCTTGCAAGATTTAAAAATAGCTTTAATATGAAATGTGCCATTGATGTAAAAACATCTTTTCAGGGTAAAAAAAAAGACTGTATTAAATTTTCAGATTGATTCCAAGAAACACCTTGATTTTAGAATATTAAGAGTTTGGTCTTAATTGAGAAATAATTGCATTAATTTCACAGTGGGATATTTAGCATCTGTTCTATGCATTATCACCATTTTCCACTCACCTAGTTGACCTTTTAATTTTCTCAGAAATTTTTATCTTGTTTGTGTAAAATTACTAGGAACCTATTCCCAACGCATGCCTCAAACCTGCTTTTTATGGCCTCAGGATCTCTGTCATAACCCGTTTTATGCTTTCACAAACTGAGCCCCTGGGGAGCTGTCTGCACTTTTCAGTGTGATCCAGCTGAATTCCTTCCCTTCCCCACTCAAGCCTTTTGATTTGCCAGGTTTTTGTTCATCTACCCTAAGGATGAACTGAGATTGCCGAGCATGGCCTCTCTTGTGGTGCAAAGTGAGAATTGTTTTTAATTGAGCAGAAACATGTGGAAGGATCAGGAATATCTCAAGGGATTATAGAAAAATTCCAAATTTGTACTACTTACAGCTTGTGTTTAGAACAGGGTCTGCTGGGAATAAATGTTAGTTAGTGTGGCCTGTGACCTTAAAAACTGTTGACATGGACTTCAGCCAGAAACTAGCCACAGACCTCCTTTGTTAAACTCATTCATAGCTCCTTGAAAACTCTAGTCAGTGAAAGTTGCCAGCTCCAATCTAAGCATAGCCTTTTTTTTCCCATGCTTTGGAAACAGAGGACGCCCCTTAACCAGCAAGCCTTCTTTAATAGGACTACATGGCCTAAACGCAATTGGAATTGACAACTTCCTGGCTTGGGTTTGCCAACTGGCAGTGCTAGGAGGCCGAAGGGACAACAGCATTGGGGCGCTGTGCACTTGTGTTTATGTATGTGCAGAGGAGACTGAACTCCAGAGCGCGGTGATACCCTTCACTCAAAAAGCAGCACTCTGGCCTGAATTGGACATGTCTTCCGAGTGCCCTGGCTGGGACAGACACATCAGAATTCTCTCTCAGTATTTTCTTTTTAAAGAAAAGAAAAGAGAAAATAACTGGCCTTTCTTTTTTGATGGGAATGATCCTGGTCTTGTCCCTCTCCCCCTCCGAAGGCTTAATTGAATCCTCACCGTGTTGCGCGGCTCTAATACAGAATAGGAACTTGAATCTCAGGTTGAGAGATTATCATTTTTGTGTGGCACTGGAGTTCTGAAGCTTCATATACCAAAGTTTAGTTTCCTGTCAAGCTAGAGGGGCAACCAGGGCATTTCTCCATTTTATTTCCTTTTTGAGGAAATTGAGAAATGAGGAGATTAAGCAGTTTCTCTCTCCTGCTACTATCAAAGGGAATCCTAAGCAAAGGCCTTCAACCATTTGCTGCCTCTGTAAACCAGCATAAAATAATTGAGATGAGAAACAATATTTTCCTTAGACCCTGTCTTTAATGCAAAAGACTGAAATAGATTATCTGGAATTCTGAGAGACGGGTAAGTTAATCAGGCTAAGAAGAAACAGCAGTTCCTCTGCCGACAGAGTTTATTTTCATGTTGCTGACACACTAATGGTGGGCTAGGAAGCTATCTTAATTGTCAGTTGTCATCTTGAGATAATCCTGATATGAAGAAAGTTCATATCCTTTTCTCCTTAACCACTTGTAAAATTTTAGTTGTCGGAGTAGAATATTTATTTCCAGTTATGCTGTTGAAATTGTTATTTTTAACATAAATACTCTAGCAGACTTATCACTTCGAAAAGCTGCTGAGGTTTGGCGTGATTTCAGCCAGGCATGTGTGAGAAGAAAAAAAGGAATGTCACATTGGCCTAGGAATGTGGAAACTTTGGAGGGAGAAATTATGTAATTTCCTAGAGAGGGCACAAGGATTTAGGTGCCATTGAGGGAACCCAGAAGAATACCTGGCCCAGAATAGGTGCTATATAAGTACTTGAACAAATAAGAAAAATTGCTGAAATAACTTATTTTCCAGTTTTAGTGTTTGTGTATGTATACGTGGCACACTCATGTGGGTACACACACACAGAGGCACAGTTTCTCTTCCTCGGGATCTTTACCTTAGAGCTTTATTTCTTTCACAAAAGGTAGATGACAAAGCACAGCCTGAGGTTTAGAAGTAGATTCATATTCTGACTTGGATATCAAATTAACATGCTGTGCCTTATAAATATGTACAAATATTATGTGTCAATTAAAAATAAAGTTCCACCTTACTAGCCATGTGACAAATCATATCACTTGACTTGTTTGATCCTCATTTCCACATCTGTAAAATAAAGGTAATGAGACCTACTTTGTAAAGTTGTCTCTCGGTGTGTGTGTGTGTGTGTGTGTGTGTGTGTGTGCTCACATATGTTATATAAAATACCTAATTTAGGGGTTAGAAATATACTATTTTTTTCTAGGTAGGAATTTAATATTTTCTTCATGTGCTTATCCTTCTATCAGGGACTCATAAGGAAAGATCTCAGATAATTTGCTGCTTCTACAGATCTGTCATTCAGGGAAGGAGTTACTTTGTAGACCAGTTAAAAGTGATTAACAGTGTCCCAAATGCTATGTAGAAAACCTGCAACATTCCACAGAAATTATTTAGTTTTCAGTAATTTATACACTATACTTCAAAAGTAAATTGCATTGTTAGAAAATACATTTAGGTGGAAAGGTGATTCAGAAAGGTAGTTTTTTTTTTTTCTTATTTTTAACAAATAAAATAGGCTCTCAGAAATTAGTAATGCAAGACTTTTCTAAAATTGTGTTAAGTTCCCTTTCACGTGGACTATAAGTGCTGTTTTCTTAAATGCGCCTGATTTTTGTTTATAAGAATCCTAAAACTCTCCCCTGTGTAAGCTGATGAATCTGTTAGGTTTTATAGCCTCTGTATTTGTTGTAAGAGACTCACCATTAGTTTGTGTGAGCAGCAAATTATATGAAGCTCCTTTTTTGTCTCTTCTGTCTATACCAGAGGGTTAAGAACGTGCTGTAGACAACGTAGAGGAAGAACTCTCGTGTGTAGAGGAGGGAAGATTATTTGTCAGATTTTGTTTTACTGGAATATTTCCCCTAAGATTTCACAAGATGAGAGTATGCCATCTTTTTTTCCTAAAGATTTTCCCCCTAATGCTACCTCATTTTCTAAACTTTCATTAATAGCTCTTTGCAGCTGAAGCAAATGTTTTAGATCTTTCTTGTACTCTTCTCCAGCTGGGAGTGTCTTTCACACATCAAAGGCAGATACGAGCCCCTCATTAAAAGATAGTATGAGTTCATCATCTCACAAGAGTGGGACCTGAAAACCTGAGATAACTTTCAGATATGCATTCTATCTAAGCTACACTGAATTTTTTTCTGAGGCTTACCACATTTTTTTTCTCAACTTGTCAGTCTCAGATGCTTTAAAAACAGCTTTATTCTTCAGTTTTATTTATATCTGAAAATTATCTTTACTCAGAACAGGAAACTAATTGTAAAGCTTAGAAAAGATAAATGTTTTGGCACTTGTTTTTAATAAGAAAATTAGGAATCCTGAAGCTTGGGAGGAAAAGCCCAGGGATCACTCATTATTTTCCCTCATTGAACTGCATGCTCCAGTGTGTATCATAGTAATTATTGGAAACTTCTTAAGTCAGCTCTGAAAACATCATAAATCCTGCTTTTCTTAACTTTAGTTAAGGAAGTGTAGCACTGAAATCAGAGTGGTTTAACAGATTTCTTGACAGTATGTGTGGAGAACTACTGATTTTGTCCTTCAGACTGCATTTGTGAAAATACTTCTAGAACCTAGTAAGGGCCAGTCTGTTATATTCTGGCTAAAAGCTAACTAAATGTTTTTAGGTCCTTCTGTATGTATATCTGTGCACATACACAAATGTGTTATAATTGTTTTTTCAAGTTCCAAAATTTGGGGAATAACCCCAGCAAATCCATAATAAGTCTTTTCTGTAGTACTTACTTTCCTTACTTTGGTCAATTTCAAGTTCTGTGTTAGTATTTTCTGGCCAAAGGTGAAAGTTGTCCCCAGATAAATATTAGGATGGCCTGCCAGCCAAATCCCAGGCAACCCAGTGAATTACTCTCTTTGATGGTAGGAAGGTCCAGTTCAAGTTGCTCTGAATGGCATTTAACTATAAAACAATAGCCTTAACAAAAGTTGCTGGTGTCCTTCAAATGATTTCTTACCAGTGGCCAGTTCTTTTGGCATGTTAGAATATGAGGCTTGTTCCATTAATAAATGGGAGTACAAGCTTTTGGAGCATTGGCTAGGTAATGAATGGTGGAAGAGGGTAGACAAAAGTACATAGATGTATTGAAAATGCATGAAATAAAAAAATGAAAAACAAGCAAGCAAACAAAACATCATTACACATATACCCAGAAGCTGTTGACTGGGCAGTTTTTCATTCTTTGTCTCCTGGGACACAGTTAAATTGAGCAGGCTTTTTGTTGGTTGTTTGTTGTTTTTTATTTTTTGTTTTTGGTGCTGTATTGAGCAGGAATGTAATGTTTGATGTAATCTGGCCCAGATGTCAGCAGTGTGCATCCTGGTGATGATTACTATTTTTAGGTCTTTACTTTTTTAAAAAAGAGAATTGACAAACAATTGTTTAGGACTCTGTGTTGTATTTAATGACTGTTTTTTGAGATTTTGCGTATCGAACAAACATAAAGATTACTTTAAATATGTTTTAAATTTAATTTCATTTTAGCTATTAATCTTAAAATCCTCTTTAACAAGTGCTGGTTACGAGTCCCCTGATAGATGTTAATATGTTCAGTGCTTTGCATTCTGGATATTATTTCTCTTATTTCAATTTCTCATTCTTCTGGGAAGTTTTTTCAGCTTAGACTGTTAAACTAGTGAGTCCTTTTAAACAATCTTTGAAGAAATTTTCCCATACAAATTTCCCAGAAGGGTATTTGTATCTGTTGGTTCCACGCTGGCTTAAAATGCAAGTGGCAGAACTTCAGTGGCAGTTCCCAAATGGCAACCTGTTAACTCACATTTGAGGTGTGGGGATTGATTATCTGGGAATTCAGGTGTATTTGTTTTAAGAGTGTTGTTTGTAAAAAGGAGAGTTGCTCGTGATTTGTACCCATTTATTGTCTGCCCACTTTGTGTGCTGCTGACGAATCCTCTGCAGAGAATGAAGTTTAAAATTCCCTATTTTGAAGATCAAGGAATGTACATAAAAATCTTTGCTTATGTTATGCTATTCTTCCAAAGTAAGCTGGGTTTTTTTTTTTTTTTTTTTTTTTTTTGGAGACAGTCTTGCTTTGTAGTACACATTGGCTTTGAACTCATTTGACTGGCATTGGATTGGAGAGCTGTCAGTATACCTTAAGACTCCAATATTCTGTGACTTTTAAAAATTCAAGTTAAAATCATCTTATTAAATTCCAATGACCTCTTGGTCTTTATGCCATCATTCGTGTTTCTTGGATATTTCCTTCCTTATCCTGTGAATGTGTTTGAGTTATATGATCAGGGAGATTACAGACATTCAGGTATAGTTCTAATACATCACAGTAGTAAAGTTTTTTTTTTCTTTTGTCTTTTTCCTTTTTATTGGTACCAGGGATTGAACTCACAACTGCCTGCTTGCAAGGCAGGCGCTTATGCCACTGAGCTAAATCCCCAGCCCCAGTAGTAAAGCTTTAATTGCACTTGGCTATTAGCATTTTTTTAGTCACTGTTGTCCAGGATATTAAATGAAAGACCGAATTTATTGTAGGTATGGGCACTGGGTTGATGCTACTATTTTCTCTTCTGCAAAGTCTATCCCTTGGGAAACTAAGAGAGAGGGCAGGAGACTTTGCCCTTGCAACATTTTTGCACACCCTAGCTTAGAATCTTGATGTAGTGGGAGAAACACTAGGTCAACAGAGAAGAGACCCTTAACCCAACCCTGCTCAGATCCCGTTGAGCTGGGTGGCTCTGAGTGTGCTGCTGGGCTCCTCCCCATCTGTGAATGGAGATGACGTTAGTCCTCCCAAGCTCACAGCAGAGTCTTCAGATGCTCATTGAAGTCCTCCTTCTTCCTCCTGCTCACCCTCCTCCTCCTCCTCTTCTTCCTCTTCCTCTTTTTCCCCCTCTTCTTTCTTCTCCTTTTTCTTCTTTTTTATTTTATTTGTGGTTTTAGCCTCAATAAAGATAAAATTACTCTTGGTTGTGTAGTTACTATAAGAATTTTTAGTTTTCATCAGAGAACTATTAAGCTATGTGCAAGTTTGTAAAGAAGGTGGAGATAAATTAGCTGTAGTGACTTTTCTAAAAGGTGCGTGTTGTGTGGGACATTCGGAGTGCTTGATTAATAATAAAAACTTCTTGAAATATACTTCACTGTTTATGTTACTGATGAAAAGGCAATTTCTAGAAGTTCAAGAAAAACACTGAATATTATGTAGGCTGTGAGGAAATCATGAAGTTGACTTCTTTGACTGAGACTTTTAAAAAATTATGGGGCCATCATAAAATTCTGGAAGTGAGCAGTGTAATGTGGTGGAAGGAGCCAGACAGGTTTGGCCTTGCCTACCAGCTCCCCTTGCCTGCTTGTGATCTCTGTTAAATTGTGTACTCTCTTGAAGCCTGCTTTCTCATATCTGGAACTCAGCTATAAGGACCTACCTCACAAGAGGTGGAGAATTTGTAAATTATTCAGCAGAAAGACAGGCACATAGTAGGGGCTCTGTGTATGGTAATTATCATTCCTCCTTGGATGATTGGTTTAGAAAAAATCATAATGGAAAAAAGAACACTTGAATTTTTTTTTTTTGTCTTTTTCATTTTTTTGTCAGTACCAGGGATTGAACTCACGACTGCCTGCTTGCAAGGCAGGTGCTTATGCCGCTGAGCTAAATCCCCAGCCCCAGAACACTTGAATTTTTGTTAACTGGTTAACGCTTAGAAGTTCATCGAACTCTTAGGTGGGCATCCCCTTTGATTTATTACTTGACTGTCTTAGAAATATCCAGACTGTAAGCTCAGAAGGTTCAAATCCCTGTGCCTGTTTTCCACCTATATCTCCATGAGCACATTTCCCTTCTATATAGCAGGAGGACAGTAAATCTCTCAGAGGTTTTTTTTTTTTTTTTTTTTTTTTTTGAGGATCAAACAGTAATGTATGATACTGACTTGTAATTGATCCCTATACAAGTCTCCCCCTCCAAAGTTTTACCTGGTGACCAACTTGAAATCTACTATGACTTTGTTTTCTCCCTCTTGTATGATACTGATGATGGAACTCAGGGCCTCTTACATGCTAGGCAAGTGCTTTGCCACTGTGTTATACCTCCAACCCCCCAAAAAGACCTTTTAAAGAAATAAGTTTGAGGATTGCAGCTCAGAGATAAAATGTTTGACTGACATGCATAAAACCCTGGGCTTGATCTCTAGTACCAAAAACAAAAACATTTTCTCCTAAACTTTGTTCTGGAGCTCTCCCTTGGAATGTGTTAATGTGAGAGAAATTTGCTATTGTGGAAACCCATTGTGTTTGGAGGATTGACTACTCTGTACATCTGTATACATGGTTTCAATCTTCAGAAAAGTTGTGCATAGGAACAGCAGTGTTGGTTTGTAGAACAGGAAATAAGCCTCACAGAATAGTTATTAATACTCTTCAGTACTTGAATCCAGCTCTGTCTGGCTCTGAAACTCACATTCTTCTCACTCTTTTATGCTTCTTTGTCTCATACTTTCTGCCTTATTTGACCTGGTGTCAGGACACACTAATTTGGTGCCTGTAGGTGTCTTGGGTGACACTGTAAACACTGAAGATACAGAGACATACAGCATATACACGTTCCCCTCCTTCACCTGGCCTGATGTCTGAAGGCAGGCAAGAAACTAACAATCATTTGTAATACTGACCCCATAAAGTAAGTAGATAATTATGTAAATCATGAGTCATTTATATGCTCTGTTCTAAACAGCCAATTTCCTCTGAATAGATGACTTCTGTTGGGTTCAGATGATCACATTATGGTCTTAAAATAGTTCTGCATTTTGGGTGAATTTAACAGCCTGTGTTTCCAGAATTTTAAAAACTTGCTCATATATGCATAAATATTTTATAACAACCCATATTTATTGAAAGTTTATTATTTTCTTTCCATGCGTTTTGCTATTTGAATACTTATAATAACCTTTCGAGAGGTCATTAAAGTTCCCCTTGGATAAATGAAGAAATTGAGACTTGGAGTCTTTAAATAACTTGCCTAAACTTGGCAGGATTCCTTTCATTTAGTGCCTGTATTCCTAATGAAATTCAGTGAAATAATGGCATCAGAAAACTTCAAATGTACTTATTTTTCAAAAGTGAGAGGTTCTATGAGACCTCTTTAAATTCTAGGTTAAGGGTTTGTGTTTTGTTTTTCGAAGCAGGGTTTCACTGTGTGGTTCAGACTGGCCTTGAACTGGCTATGTAGTCCAGGCCTCCAACTCACTGCAGTCTTCCTGCCCCAGCCTCCCAGTGTGGGAAGCATGCACCACCACACCAGCTAGTTTTAGTTTTTTTTAAATCACACTAAAACTTCTTTTGATGATTGACTTTAATGTTTCTTTTAAATGTCTTGAGGTATATTTAGTTGAGTTAGATCTCTTTTATTTTTTGTACCGGGGATTGAACTTACAACCTTGCACTTGCCAGGCAGGCACTTATGCTGCTGAACTATCCCATTCCCAGCCAACTTTAATGAGTTTTGATGAATACATATAGTCACATATCTACAACTACAATAAAATACAGTTCTAGGGGCCAGGGGTTTAGCTCAGCAACGTAAGTGCCTGCTTGGCAAATGCGAGGTCATGAGTTTGATCCCTGGTATCAAAAAAATAAAAATAAAAATAAAAAATACAGTTCTGTTTCCACCCCACCTCCATAAATTCCCTGTGCAGCCGTTTCACACCCTTGTCCTGCTCCCAATCCCTAGCAAAGACTGATCTTCAACCCTATAGTTTTGCCTTTAATAAACTATCATAAACATGTGATAATTTTACTTTTTAGGATCCTGCATCCATGTAGCAGTGTGCATTTGGAACTTAGCTGCATTGTTGTGGGTATGAGTGGTTCATTTCTATCACTGAGTAGGATTCCATTGTATGAGTATACCCACAGTTTATCCATTCACCACTGAAGGACACTAGAATTGTTTCTGGGTTTTGTGATTATGAATAAAGCTGTTATAAACATTTGCCAGTAGGTTTGCGCTTGAACATAAGTTTTGTTTTTCTCGAGTAAATACCCAGAAGTAGGATTACAGGGTTATATGCTAAGGAAATGTTCAACTTTATATAAAACTGCTGATTTTCCAAAGTGGCTGTATCATTTTGCACTTGTGCCAATAATGTGTGACAGTTTAAGTTGTTCTGAATTTGGCCAGAAGCTGCTATTAGCACTATATTCTTATTTTAGCTATGCTACTACATGTGTGGTAGAACCTATTGTGATTATAATTTGCAGTTTCCTAATGACCAATTGATTTGAAGTTATGTTTTCCTGCGCTCATTTGTCATCTGTGTATCTTCTTTAACATTTTCAATTTTTGTGTGTTTAAAACTTTATTTCCCTTTTATTGAGTTTTAAGAGTTAAGAATTTTTGATACAAGTCTTTTGTCAGATATGTGATTTGCAAATATTTTTCTCCGTGTGGATAGTGTTTTAATTCTCCTAACAGATGTTTTCCACAGAGCAAGTGGTTTTAATTTTGGTGAAGTCTTACCATATAAATCTTATCTTTTATGGCCTGTTTTGGTGTCATATCTAGAGATTCTTTGCCTAACCAAAGATCACAACAAATTTTTCATGTTTTCTTCTAGAAGTTTTTAAATTTTATGTTTTACCTTTAACTCTAAGGATATTTTGAGTTAATATCCTTAAAAGTGACAAGTATCATTTGAGATCCCTTTCTCCCTCCCTCCTTGCCTTATTGTGCATGTAAATATCTGATTGCTTAAATGCGGTTTGTTGAAAAGACCATCTTCCCCTGATTCACCTTTGCATTTTTGTAGAAATTAATTAACTAACTCTGATTTGTGTGGGTCTGTTTCTGAACTCAGTCCTAATCCATTATTCTATATGTTTATCAGTGTCATGCTGTCTTGATTACTGTAGCTTTATAGTACATTTGAAATCAGACAGCATGAGTCTTCCAGCTGTTTATTTTTTCAGAATTGTTAGCTATTCTAGTTGCTTTGTGTTTATAAATAAATGTTGCTCTTTAAATTCCTTGACCTTTGAAATCTGTCGAGACTCATACTGTGATTTGATTGCTATCATGTTCAATATATAAGTCAGTTTGATTGGAAGATGGCATTTTAACAATATTTGAATCTTTCAGCCTATAAATACATCAATCATCTTTTTAAAAATTTTTCTTTTGGGTTTTGTAGTTTTCAGCATGTAGTTTCCAGAACTATTTTGTTAGATTTATATCTAAACATTTATTTTGTTTCCAATGTAAATTACATGGTGCAATTACAAATTAAATACTGAGTTTTCATTACTTTCATTCTGTTAAAATATTTTCTGAAGGTGTTTTCCTATCATTTAATACCTTTCACAAGGTTGTTTCTCGATGATTGTTCTTCTCTGAGTCATCATCTGTTTGTGATCTCACAGCACTTGCATCATTTTGTAATTATGATCTCAAAGCAAATAACTTCAAAGGCTACATCAGGGAGGATCTGAAAAGTGCTCTCCTCTAAAAAGGTGGATTAGGTTTGAGACAATATCCATATTTTTTTCTTTCCATTGGTGTCATAGGCATTTTAGAATTTATTTTATATATGGAAACACCATTCAATTTTTGTTACTTCAGAAGATCTAAAGTAGATACATTAATTTTTACCTAGGTATAAATGAAACTTTGTAGTAGACATGCTGGAAAAGGTGGATGCTTACTGGGTTTTTAGTTTTAAACAACTAACCAAACCAATATCAGGGAATATAGAGCAGCTGTTACACACCTCATTAGATTTCCTTCAGTGGCTCTGTCCCATCTTCTGTTCCTGTTTTATTGTTGTATACCTTACACATTTGGAGTATAGCCAGGCAGAGAGATAATAGCATGCCTAATACTTCTAGCATTCCCTATCCCACTTAGTTCTTGTCACAGTGGGGTAAATTACAGATTACAGTTCTGAACTGAGTGACCTGACCAGGGTTACAGGGCTGCTTGAAAGGCATGGCTTGAACACAGATCCTATCCACAAAGTCTCTTGCCTTTCATTTTACTCTCCAAGGATCCTCTCCAATTTTCTTACTTCCTGGGGAGCATTCTTGGGTGATAGATTTCTTTGAAAACCTGCTGGGAGTTCCTAAAACAGTATCAGAAATATTTTTGGATGTTCTTCCAAAAGTTTTGTAGACATTAGGACTTCTGTCTATACTGGCCAGATCCTAGGTTAAAAGTCTATATTTTAAAAAAAATCTTATATAGTCACTAATTTTTTTTCTTCCACTATCGAGAACTTCCCAAATCCTACATTCCTCTCTTAGGACAGTTGGGCACAAATGTGACATTACTATCATCGGTGATTGTGTATGGGCAACTGCTGAAGGCCGGAGGCTCTTCCTTCTGTCCATTCATTCTTTTCGTTCTTTTATCTGTGCTGATGGCTGGTGATTCAGCTGTGAATAAAGTACTAGCCCTGTCTTTGAGGACTTCATGGTTTAGTGCACGTCAGAAACAGTCATGCTTGGAGGGGCTAAAGTATGATCCCGTGGTACGGCGAGGCAGCAGCCAGTGGTGGAAGAATCTGGATGTGTATTTATTCAAACTCGGGTTTAATTTTAGGCAAGTGACTATTGAATTATCCTAGGCCTTTGTGTAAAGCAAGTGACAATGATAAAAACCGAAATGCTACCTGATACTGATCCTAAATGAGAGCTCTTCTTGGTAAAAATAACTTTAGGGGGAGAAGTTCAATATGTAAAAATCCTGAAAGGCATACCTGGTTGTAGACAAACCTATTGGTAAAGTTTAGCCATTATTAGCAGTCCAGACTTTCTGTTCTGCACATCTGAGGCAGAGCCAACACAAAGCCAGGCTCATAAATATAGAAATGTCAATACAAGTGCACAGCACAAACTTTCATGGAGGTTTACATTCACTAACATCCACTCAGGTTTTTCTGAAAATTAATTTAAATAGTAAGGAGAAATATATTTGTGCAGAAGCTTTTTCTTTTGTTGCTGGTTGTCTACCTGTTAGAGTACAGTTTATAAATGACCCTGTAGGTTATTTCCTCAAAAAGAAAACTGCCTCAGGGCATCTAAATTGTAATTTGTGACCAGATTAAGTTATGCCACCTTTGAAGTTGGTCACAGCCCCAAAGCACAAGAAGTTGTTCACAAAGGAGCCCATCGATTCTCCTCCTTTCTCTGTAAGCATCCGAGCAGGGAGACCCTCACAGTCTGTTTGGCACAGTGGCTGCTCTCAGATGGCTGGAAGCCCTCCTGCTGCTGGGCAGAGGATGCGCTGGAACTCTGCTTGTAGCCGAGCAGAGCCCGCCTGCAGATCTGCTGGTGGTTAACAGGCCTTTGTGACTGTGGCCCATAGCCTGCTGCTTTACTTGCAGTATCTTTTCCTTAATATTTTCCATCTGGCCAGCAATGACCTATAAAGACAGACACAAACCAAGGTTTGAATTATAAGGAGGGTGATGCTGAAATGCTTCCAAATCACACTCTAGAACCTGTGGTCCAGCAGCTGCCTTTGCTTGCATACTGGAGAGAAGGAAACTTTTCTCAAGTTGGTTTGCAAAGCATTCAGTCACATCAAAGACCTGAGCCATTCAGCTTTTAAGTATTTTAAAAGGCTTTATAAATCCCTTCCCTGAATGTCACTGAATTTTAACATTTAACCTACACTTATACTGCTGATATTGAAGATTTCTGAGTAAAAATATCACAAGGGTCACTAGAGTGTTTCATATTCAACTTCTAAATTTTTTAGCTATTTCCAAAGCTTTAACAATTAGTGAAGCGTGTGGCATAATTGGTGTCATTGCACTGAGAGGCACTGCAGTTGCAGACATGTTTTACTGTAAAGTTGGCACCCTTTGAAACAGAGATTTAAAAAATGAGTAAGAGTTGCTTTTGAATTTATCTTTACTAAGAATTTTCCTGAACATGCTTTTGTTAAAAGAGCCAGATTGAAGAAGTAGCCAGTAAAGCCAATTTAATGCTTTTTGAGTCATTAGAAAGCAGTTGAAAATGTTAGTCAAAAGCAGAATGCAAGTTTGGATTTTGATAATTTTCTATGTACTGTCAAGTTACTTGGGAATAATTTTTTCTTACTAGATTCTTTTGGGAATTGCTATTTTCTGCAGGTCTTTTTTCTCTCAGGATCTCTTCTACTCTAAGAGAGGTGAGTTGCTTTTTGGAAGAGAACCTGTGCTCAGAGAGGTTATGGTTGAGCATCTGTGACACAGCACTGAGGGAAAGGCTGTGCAGGCCTAGCCAGGCTCCCGTATACTCGGACCTTAAGTCCATGCTGCCACCTCCTGTCTGCATCCTGGCTTTCATGTTGAATCAACTACAGTTGATTCAACTTCTCTTCTCAAGTCAGTAGTAACTCCCTGCTCCCCAGCCCCGCCCCAGTTCTAAGTTCCTGGGTCCTTTTTCTTCCCTTTCCATTTTCTCTTTCCCTCTCCCAGCTAAGCTGCGTGGTTAACTCTTTATGTCCAAGTTGAAGTTGAGTTTGGCCTGGAGCCAGCAACTCAAAATGTGGAGTTTACATTCCAGTACCGTAAAGGATGAAATTAAAAGAAGATGAAATTTTAGAAGTTGATTAGCTACCACATAGGTGTCAGACTCCTTTAGTGAGTGGTACTTGTTTTATATTGTGGTTCTCAACTTTTAAGTCTGAAGGTTAAGAGGAGAAATGCAGGTTAATTGGAGAAGCCTAACGGACTTTAAAAATGGAAGTGAGCACCAAGTGCTGAAAATACAAAGGGTTACACTAGTTCAGTGGCTAGAAGAGTAATGAAAAAGGGAAAATCTAAAATTTGTTCTTTAATAATCTGAGCAGCAAGCAAAAATTACAGCAGAATAGGGTTAATGTTAGATGTAACCCACTGACCCACTCAGTAAACAAGTTTCAGTGAATATTTACTACAGTCTGCTGTGAACCAGGCGCTGAAGTTGACACGAAAGTTACACAGTCAAATCAGTGATCTGACTGTGATGATGTGTAAATGCTTGACAGTAGTTCACATGACGTGGTGGGCTGGGAAGAAGTGACTTAAAGAGCAACTAAGAGTGTCGCTCATGTGGTTGTGGACTAGGGGAGGAACTGGCCTAAGGAAGAGCTTTGCAGGCAGGTTCAGGAGCGCAGGGGGAGGCCCACAACCAAAGGAGCACATTGCTTTTGCAGAGTGGCGTATCATTCAGTGTGCCTGGAGCACACTCTAGCTCTGTGGAAAATGGCAGGAGTGAGGTTAGGAGACCGGGGGTACCTGGCATGTGGTAGGTTAGGAGCTTGATTCTGGAGTCAGTGAAGAGTGACCTGGAGAATCTTTAGTAGGAAGTGGCATAATTACATTTGTTGTCATTTGGGGTCTACTGTATAAAGATCAGTGAGATGAGAAGCTGTGAGAACCTACATTAAGATAAGACAAGGAGAAGAAAAGGTGGTGTGAAAATGAACAGATTAGCAAGCTTGGAGTCTAGGACAGAAGCCGCTTCTCACTTGGTTACACACTTGGAAGGAGTACCATTTATAATCTGATGTCTTGTGTTTTGTACTTAAATGCTGAACACTTTGCTTTTTAATAACTTGCAGGATGTTTGATGCATGAATGGGTGAAGACCATTTCTTTTAGGCAAAAGTGACTGATGTAGTCTAATTCTATTTTCCTTAAACTAGCACTGAGTTGTTTGTGTTCCCCAAATGGTGTGCTCACAAGCAGCAGAACAGAGACAGCCCATACAGATCTGGATGGGATTTTAGACATTGCCACAGATAAACAGGAGTCAGCTGTAAGTAATCAGGGCCCAACCTATAAGAGAAGATGTTGACAGTAATAAAATTACCTCTGCCAAGATCAGTGTGAAGAGCTTGAATGTATTGTTAATAGGCCTGATAGTCAGAAAAGTGACCATGTGTAGTTGGTGGGCCTCATAAAAAGACTGCATTTCAGCAAATGAAAAGATCAGAGGGGCAATTCTTCTGATCCTTTGCTAGATTGAGCTGGGTCCTCTACTTTGATTATACTTGAAGTTGCAGCCCCATTAATGAGAACACTTTAACTGGTCTCAGACCAATCTTTCTTCCTCTTCTCTTTACCTTTGTTCATTTGGGGCCCACTTTGGATCCTCAGCATGCACGCCTCCACTGAAGAACAAGAACACTTCCCTTTGGAGCTCTGGGGCATCAGAGATAACTGCTCTTATGTCACCCTGCCCCCCACCTCCTCCAACCCCTTTTTGTTTTCTTCAGGGCTTATCTGATGTTGGGGGTGGTAAAAACCTCTTTATCCTCTCTTACCAGTATATCATATCCACTCTTGGGGGGTCTTCCCTGTTCAACATGAGATGTTTTTAAACTATGTTAGGATGTAAAAGGTACATTCTTTAATGAAAAGTTCACATATTTGATGATCACATTATGGTGGGAATGGGGTGATTCCAAGTATGTTGTCCATTTTCTGTATGGTAATTGGGTTGGGCAAGTCTTTAATTATGAGTCATGGCTGTTATGGAGATACAGTAAAAAAGAATAGGCTTTGCATCCACAGAGGTGAGTTCAAGGGTTGGTTTCCTCATTTACTTGTTGGACTGAGCCCCATTTTCCTTCTCTTCAAAATGAGAATTTATAGTTCCAGCAGAGTCTCAGTTGCTATAAGGATGAGATCAAATAAGATAGTAGATGGTAAGCCCTAACTTTGTGTTGGGCACCTGAGTACCCCCAGGTAGGCAATGTCTTCATGGCTGTCATCTACAGCAGTGGCAGCATAGTGTAGTGAGCAGGGAACAGGCTCAGAGGCCAGGACAGGATCTGAATCATGGCTAAACCATAGTCCAGCAGTGTATGGAATGCTGAGCAAAGACTCCGCCTCTCTGAGCCTTAGCTGGTAAAATGAGAGCAGTGATTCCGACTCTTCAGGACTGTGAGGGATGGCCAGAAAAATGTAAAGTACCCAGTATAGAGTTTGGCAAATTGTGGGCACTCTAGTTGTAGTCATTACTTTTTTCTTGGCTCTATCTTACAAAGAACTGTTTTCCTCCAAACAAAGCCTGTGGGTTCCAGATTTTGACTAACCTTAATGCTGTTGCAGCAGAAGAGTGCCTAGGAGAGGATCATTTCAATGTCCTTCTGGACCTGGGTTATCTGAGAAACAAAATGCAAGCATCCTATCCTCGATAGGCATCTCAGCAGGAGGCTGCTGTTTCAACTGACTTGAGAAATTGCACTGAGTATGGAAAGGATGTCAGAACTTTAGCCAGTACTGCAACTATAATCACATTATTTTGCAACTGCTCAGTGGAGCTAAGAAAGCTTAAGAGTATTACCATCTGGGCAAAGCCAACCAATGGTGAACTGTGAACTGCTTACCAACTTAACAGAAACTCTTGCTACCTCATTCATTAATTAGGCCTTTATGGCACACCTTCTCTGGGTTGCTTGGCAACCATAATAGCAGTCATTAAATTCTGTCATTTTGTATTAACCCTTTGGCCCTAGGTGGATTGGGAGCCCAACCTTAATACTAATGCATTTTACATTAGTACGTCTACCTGGGAAATCCCATTCCCTTGACACTTAGGCTGTAAAGAGCAAATAGCCTGAGTCCAAAATAGAAAAATTTCCTCTTTCTTCTTTCATGCTAATGTATGTCCTTCTTTAAGACTTTACAAAATTTATCTGTCAGGATGGAGACCATTTCCCAATTTGCTGACAGACAAACATAACATATACCCAGCAAGATGAAAAGACAGCTAGTTTCCCAGAAAACAGGAGCTGCCTGTGACTTCTGTGGGCTTATGGAGGAAGGGGCTAGTGTGAAAACCAGATGGGAGAGTTGTTAAGAGTTGTATGTTTCCAAAATTGCCTTTGTAGCTGCTTTGCAGAAATTTGGACCATGCCTGCTGCAGGGATAGGGGCCATTCCAACAACACACTGTTTGGTATTTCAGTGATGGATTAGAAAGTAGGGAACAAATTGTGTACTCTGGCAAAAGCTGCAAGGAAGTGGAGTGGCCACAGGCCTCCTCAGGGGGATTGGCAAAGGCTCTGACAGTACTTTGCCCTTCGGGTTACTCACAATTACATAAATGTGAAGAAGCTTTAAAAACCCTGAATTAAATAGGGTTTAAGATTTTTAACTGGTGTATCTTTTCTTGAATGGACAGAGATAATTTCAGACATGTGCCGTATGAGTAAGGTAAGTCAGTTTTATAGAAATACTTATTTTTCTCTCTGGAGAAAAAAACAGTAAGGAGGTTATGTTTTGTTAGACAAACCCAGGTTTAAACCTCCACTCCAGCCTGGATGTGTGATTTTCTCACAGTGGCTTTCTTTTCTGAATTTTATATTCTTACGTATGGAATAAGGGCTATCACTCTCTTTCACAGTTATTGTTATATAGAGATTAAATGAATTATACCACAAACATCTTCTTGCCAGGGCATAACTCATTCATTCTTTCAAGAAACAAGCGCTGGAACTACAGTGAGGAAATCCCCCACTCTCATGATTTTACAGAAAGGTTTGGAACCTAATGTCCTTTTCCCTGAATTTACCATTGACAGATGGCATTACTCACCCCAGTTTTCTGACCTGATCTGAGACTAGTGCTCTGGTCACTTGACCCATTTAAATGGGTGGTCTCTCATTTAAATTTTTTTCATTTAAATTTTATATATAATATTGCCCATCATTGCTGAATTTCTTGGACCACAGTTTGACTATATATTTACTCAGCATAATTTGAATAGTAACTTTAATAGACAAAAGTAAAAGTATAAAATAATCATATTCACTCTGTCAGTTATTTGCATCACATTTTAAAAAATTAGATGATACATTTGCACTTAGGGTACATATGATTGTAGTAAAGTGACCCCCTAGTTTATTGGGAAGTTTAAATAAAAATTTATTCCTCATGCCTGTGTCCCACCAGGCATGTATGTTATACTTAGAGCATCTGGGGTTTTAAGTGGCTACTGTTTGTTAACAAAGCGGTAACTTCCCTGAAGGAGTTTTGTGAGCTGGTAGAACTCACAAAGGCAATTAATTTTGTTCTTCGGAGCAATGCCTCTGCTGTATTAGTTTGCACTTTATGCAAGCTTAAATGATAACCTCAGAGCCAGCAGTACCATGATCCGATTTGATATTTAGTTTTGATTTTATTAGTAGTTGTCTTTAATGGATGTCTTGTCATGTAGGTTTCCTGATTATTAGTAATTTAAATTGACTCTGAGAATGAAAGGAAACCACAGGCATGAAACTGATGGACTGTGACTGCAGCGGTCTCCAGCTTTCAAGGCAGCTGTGATGCCTCGGCAGGCTCCTTCACTTCCCCTCTCCCTTTTAAGGCTTTGAACACTCTTTCAGCTAATGCTGAAAATGAGAGCTTAATACTGTTACTATATGGGAACCTTTAAAAGCAAATGGGCATTGTGAGTGTTCCTTTCTGTTTGAAGGTAAGTGTAGTACATAGGTCCACTCTCTACTTGATCAGCTGTAATTTGACCCAGGAGTAGAGATCTCTGAAGATGCTAACTGAAAAACAATGATTGTAGGAAAAGTAATTTGCCTTATTCTTCTGCTGTGTATTTCCCCACCACTGTCTAGGATTGCTCGAAGTGTCTTGGTAGAGGGGATAGATGAGAACGTGCGTTTTCCTGTGGACTTTTGGTGGTAGCCAATTATCATGATACATGTGCTGCAAGGAACAGCTCCTTGGAATGGTCCAGGGCAGCACAAGTTGTACTCTTACAGTGCACTTGTGGCTCAAAGACCCAGTGCTGGAGTATTACCTCCCCATGGCTCCCCAGAACCCCCACATTGGAATTGATGGCCTAGAGCAGTGATGGTAAACCTCTGGGAGCTTTCAATGATAATAAACATCCAGCTACAGTACCCATGCCATAGGTTCACCATCGCAGCTCTAGAGTCTGGGCACCTCAGGTTAGACTTCAGTCATTTTGGATTGAGAGATTTTTCTGCTTAAATAATATCTGAAAGTCAATCTATATAGGTTAGTAAATAACTTTACTTATTAACCAAACATATGTTAAGCACCTACTTTTCTCAGTGATTGATGTGGGTGAATTAATGAAGGAGAGAATTACCGTGTGAGTGAATAATTGAAGGAAGGAAGGAGCCGCACTTTTCCCCCTTCAGGCAGCTCAAAGCCTTACCAGGGCTGTTTTCATTCACATAAAGTTTTAGAACCTTATGCCAGTGTGATGTACTGCCAACCAAGGGCCTCAAGTCACACTGTTACTTTTTGAAACAATTTTGTACTTGTATTCATTCATATTCATTCATTCACACACACGTGTGCGTGTGTGCACACATGCACCTTCCTCACTAATCCAGAATGATTAGGTTGCGAGCAAGATATTTTAGAATTCAGTGAAAAATATTTTTTGAAAGTTAGTGAAATCTGATATGGAGAAATGTTTGCTTTTGTCAACCAACCTGAAATGTCTAGAATGACATTTCATTTTCATTTTACCTGTACCCACTCCAGGTCTCCCACTGTCATGTAGTTACAGTCGCCTGCAGCATGTGAGTGTGAAATCATGCTGCTTGTCTCATGCCAGAATACTTCTGGGAGTCTTACAGTAGAGCTGACTCTGAGAGTGTTTATCTCTCCAGCCCACTTGTGGAAACATGGCCTGGAGAGCCACCTGTATTCCTTCTTAGCCTCCCCCACGGCTGGGGGCTGCTGTCTGTGACTGTAGCCAGGCCAGCTGCAATGGGAGAGGATGCCAGTCTCAGCCCACCCGAGTGGCTTTAGAGCATTCTGCTGATTGCCGAGGGTGTGCGGTGATCACCATGCAGGCTTGTCCAGCTGGCCAAACATTGTCTAGCAAGAAATATCCCCTACCCTACTATGTCTTCTTTTAACTGATTAATTCTAGTGTGTCCCACTAGGCAAGGATGCGTCTAATTATACACATTGACTTTTAAGTATTATTAAATTCCAGTTGTTAAATGCCTTTTCTCTACAGGCCATTGCTCTCGCTTTACAAAGGGGCATTGCTTTGTGATTTTTAACTCTTGTCCCAATGTGAAGAGGCAAAGTGGCAAAGTCAGACAAATGTAGAACCACTTCCCAGGTCTATCTGTTGTGAACTGTGTGACCTTGATCATACTATTTTACCTCTCTGAATTCCAGTTTTCCTATTGATGGTAACATTAATAATCACTGTCCTCATTATTGTTAGAAATCTAATGTGCATAAGAATTATTGGCATCATGCAGCATTCAGAGTAGTCTAGTTTTTTTAAAAAATTCTCATTCTCTTTGTTTCAAATGTATTAATTGCTAATTATCTGATCTGTGGGGAAATAGTGCAGTTTTAAATGCCCTAACCAGGCGTTTCTGTAAGGGAATGATGAAAAGCCCACAGTCCTGTGGCTTTCCTCCTTCGAGCAGTTGCTGTGGAGAAATGGAAATGTTGTGAACTGACCTGAGCCAGTGGTCCCAGGCTCTAATCTCTGATTCCCAGATGATAACAGATGTCTCTTAAGTGATTCCAGGTGTTCCGAACGTAGTGAAATCTCTTATCTGCCACATCCACTGTTACTCCTTAAAGTTCTTTTATATTACCTTTTTAGTAGTATTTGAAGGATCGGGATTCCTTGACAGCTGCTGGAACTCTACCTCCCTACTTGAAGGGACTGTGCTTTCAGTCCTCAGGTGATCCGGGGACTTTCATGCTGTACTGTTTGATTTAGGCCCACATGTCAAATGGTTTTAATATGTTCTCTTTTTTCATTAAACAGATTTTGTCATGTCCAAGAGATTTCCTGCTGGTAGCAGGTATAACTTTTTCTCACCATCAAGGCTTTCCCTGCCCCTTGTTAACTCTCGGCCAGGGATTTTCGCATACTTCTCTTCAGAATATTCCCGTTGGCATCATCCAGGCATCGCTTTCCCTGACCACCTTCAGAATTCAGTACTCCCTCTTCCATAATTTAGACCTTATGCATACTTGTAGTTTCAGGCCTTTAAGGCCCACTTCTACTTTGTGTGTGTGGTTGGGGGGAATTCTCATTTGTCAAGTCTGAACTTCAGTAGCAGGATCTGAGGTATTTAGGTAGAACTTTCTACCAAATTAAATATGTTGGAAATTTGAAAGACAGAGCAGTGCAGTTACAGAATTGAACTTGCTTAATAATCCCAGTTGTACATTTTAATAACATTTTAATCTTGGTCTTGTTACTTAGTCTCTGAGTCTTCTTACACTAGGCTATATTTCTGTTTGTATCTCTTTTAAACTCAATTTTTAAAAAAAATGTTACTTTTTCTTAAAGTAACATTTCCTGTTTTATAACAGAAGGAGAAAGAATGGAGACAGAATTGTGTACACACATCTGGTACCTCGCCTGTGTTATTGCGGTAGCAGTACCAGCTATTTTTGTGACATGTGTACTCTATTGGCAAGCACCATTCTTTTTGTTTGAGACAGGGTCTCTTTATGTAATGCAGGCTAGCTCTGAACTCACTGTTAGCCCAGGCTGGACTTGAACTTGGGGCAGTCTTCTTGCCTCAGCCCCCTGAGTGCTAGGATTATAGGCATGTTCCACCATACCCAGCATCAGGCACCATTCTTAATGTACCATATTATGCTTATGTTTTTAAATCTTCATTAAAACTCTGTGAAGCTGATCCTAATATTGTCTCCAACTTAGACATGAGTCTGAGTAAGTTAAGGAGGTTAAGTAACTTACCAAGATTCCGAGCTAGAATAAGGATGTGGCTTATCTGCCTCCAGTACACAGACATCCAGAGATATTCCATATTTGTTAAAAGAATGAATGAATGTATTGTTGTAAAGTTGAGGCAGTTCTTGTCTGATAGTAAGGAAGAGACTGTGTGGAGATTAGAAGTTTAAATGGGTACAGAAAAGATATGAAATAGTCCACCTAATGAAAAAAAATAATGTTGAAAGCTTAGTTGATATTGTAGACTTAATAAATGTAGAATTTTCAGATGTGTAATATGTTTGTGTGGGATTTTTTCTGCAGTCATGTGTATCACCCTAAGTGTAGGCCCAGAGAAGATGAAGAGTAAGATCATTTAGAGACAAGATATTTCTATAAATGAGTGACAAAAGGAGATGTGAGTCTTCAGGGTCTTGATATGGACCACAGTACTAAGCAGAACAAACAGGAGTGGTAGAGACAACAAAGAGACTGTCAGTGATGGAGCTAAGAACAGTGCAGTGGGAGTTGTAAGATGAACAACCATCATGAGTAGGGAACTTGATTAAAAATTGGGGAGACTTAGTGATTTCAGGGACAAGGTAGGTTTCATAATGGGAAGCTCAAAGAAGACTTAAAAGAGGCAGTGTTGTGGCACACACCTGTAATCCTAGCATTCCGGAGGCTGAGGCAGGAGAATCACTATGAATTTGAGGCTATCCTGGGCTACATAGTGGACTCAAAGCCAGCTTGAACTACACAGTGAGACCCTGTCTTTAAACAAACAAACAAACAAAAAATATAACAAACTAAAAGAAGTGGCTGAGATGTAAAGGAAAGGATGGTCAGAATGATCATGTGGTTACTTCTGCTGTGGATATGCAGTAGGCAGTATTTCATTTACAGCAGTAATGGAGTTCAAGGACATGACTTCATTTACCTATAAATATTAGTGTTTATTTCTTTTGTGTGGTTGGGTATTGAACCCAGGGCATTGCTTGTGTTAGGCAAGTGCTATCACTGAGCTACATTCTTAGCTCTGTATATTTAATTTTAATTAACAAAAATGCTGTCTGCTTATAATGTGCAGGTTTTGATACATGTGTCCATGGTAGAATGCCTAAATCAAGCTGTTTGCCATGTGAATATTAAGACATATTTATTCCTTTTTGTATAAACATTCTCAAATGTTTACTCATATATAATAAATGCGAACAATACATTGAAATGGTATTTTCTAAAACTTTAGTTAGGTTATAATTTTTTTAGGTGGTGTGTGTTGTACCTAGCAACACAGAAAATTTAGTTTCTTAAAAGCTCAAACCAAATTTGTATGATGCATTGTTTTTTAAATGAGCCTTCATTAGCTGACTCTGCAATGCAGTTGTACCCCAGTGGTCCCCTCTTCTTGGCAGGAGAGTGACTAGAAAGGATTCCCTAGAGTGGTAGTTCTGTTGAACTCAGCCTTTGGAATTCAGCATTGAAACTCTGATAGTGATTTTGCAGTTGATTGTTGACTGTAACGAAACAAAAGGCCCTCAAGTTGTTATTATATTTTGTCTTGTTACAAAATGTGGTGAGTAGTATAAAAGGACAAAACAGGACAAACAGAAACTCTTGTATAAAACCCCATCATTTTCTTCATTTTTATCCCTTTGGATGCATGCTTTTTAGTTAGTGGAAGCAAACATTTAGTGAAAACAAACATTTTTATAATTAATGAAAACAAACATCTCAGTATTGTTTACATAGCGAGGAAGTACTTTGGTAATGCTTAGTTATGTTGATTTGGGCATCAGTATGGTGTGATGAAAAGACCATTAATGTTGAAATCAGAAAGACCAGGTTCAAGTACTAGTTGTACCAGTTGCCGGCTACAAGGATAAAGTTACTAAACCTTGTTAAATGTCAGATTCTGCACCTGTAACGGTGATTCTTAATTTGTTGAGTTGTGACAAGTGTAGGGAATTGTCTGGTATATAGTAATTGCTGAAGGAATGTTAATTTTTTTCTGATGCTTCTTTCTCTGTTATTCCAGTGTACTCCAGATCATTTGTTTTGGGAGAAATCCTGATTTTTAAAGTTTCTTAGAAATTCTAAGTGTCATGGTTTATGTCGATGACCTCCAGGCCTCATGTTTTTACATTGTGCTTTTGTGATTGATTCATTGTCTAGCTCTTGGATTGATGGTGTCAGTGCTACACCCGCCCAGGGGTGGAGCCAGCATACAATGCAATGACTGGAAGAAAGCATGTCTCGGCATCTCTCTCTCTCTGTTTCTCTCTGTCTCTCTGTCTCTCTCTCTCTGTCTCTCTGTCTGTCTCTGTCTCTCTGTCTCTGCCTCTCTGTCTCTCTCTCTCTCTGTTTCCCTCTGTCTCTGTCTCTCTGTCTCCTGTCTGTCTCTCTCTGTCTCTGTCTCTGTCTCTCTGTCTCTGTCTCTCTCTGTCTCTGTCTCTCTCTGTCTCCTGTCTGTCTGTCTGTCTGTCTGTCTGTCTCTCTCTCTCTCTCTCTCTCTCTCTTTGGTTTCCTGCCTTGCTGTTTGCAGCCGCCATGAACTGCGGCTTTGGAGCCAATACCCTGCCTTGGAGCCAACTGAGTATGGACTGAAACCTCCAAAAACTGAAAGAAATAGACCTTTCCTTTCCCAGCTTTGGGCATCAGTATTTTGTCTCAATGATGAGTAAAAAGTAACTAAGACACTGACACAGAATGTGGTTGACTTTTAGGTGAAACTTCAGTGGACATTCTCTGCTGTGCAGTACACAGTGCAGGCACATTAAATTTGCTAAATTGTCCCATGTGGAGGTTAGGTGAATAAGGAGCCTCAGCCATTGGTTCTCTGAGATTAAACTCAAAATGTGGCAAAGAATCAGTGCCGGGCCAAACATCACAACTGAAGGGAAATCAGCCTATGGGAAATGAGGCAGGGCAGGCTTTAGAGCAAAGCTGATCCTTGGTCATTACAGGAATTCCATCCAAAAGGCACGAGGACAAAGAACAGCTCACCTACAAAGTAGGCCTGGTTCTCAGAGACAGATAGGTACAAAAAATTGGGAAAGAAAACTCTTGGGGACCAAGGAAGGCTTCATGGGGTGGGGCCAGTAAGAGATGTGTCTGCTCCATTTAGGCCTTGTTCCTCACAGGGTTGCAGAAATGTTGGCACCTCCAGTTTTAGACAGAGAGAGGCCCAACCACTTTCAGTCCTGCTGGGTACAGAGTGACAGCCTTTGATATGCTGACCAGCTGGCTCAAGGTCAATTCCAGGAGAGCAGTAGGCAGTCTTCTCTAGCCAAAGGGGTGGTTATCTCAGCGCTGGAGATGAATTTCAAGCCCAGCCTTCACTCATTTCATCTATTTATGTGAAATACCTGAAAATGAAGTATCTGTATTCTTAAGAAATTAGAATCAAGCTTAAAGTAAAATTCAGGCCTTGGGAATGCTGAGAATGGTGGAAGAGGAAAAAAGGCTCCATGAGTTTTTACTTTAAAAATAGTATTCTTGTGTACTCAATATATGCTTCATTGCTTATCCTACTTCCCCTGCCAAGTTAAAGGTGCTACAATAGAAGAAAACACTCGCGTGCAGCCATGATAACATGCTTTTAGTGCTTTCTGCATGCACTTATTATACTTTATAGGTGGTTAACTTAAATTTTCTTTTCCTAGATCAGAGCTCTGAATAAACATATAGTATACCAAGAAAAAGAGGAAAAAGAATAGTAAGAGATGGAGGAAGAGGAGGAGGAGATAACCAATAATCCCATCTATTTAAAGAATTCATAAATAGATCTGGGCTGTGAAATAAACATACAGCATACTAAAAATAAGGGGAGGCAGAGGGAGAGGGAAGGAGGAAGAGATAACCAACAATCCTATCCATTCAGAGAATTTAGGCTCCCAAGAATATGATGCAAATAATGCATCAACATTTTATTTCAAACATTTTGTTTAAAGCAACACAAACAGTACAGTTATAATGCAGGTCTTCTATACCCCCCTCAATTCCAGTCCTCTGTCCACAGCAGAAATTTTATACACAAATGTTAACATGTATTATTTGACACACATGAGTAAATATATTTGGAATATAGTGACAAAATGAGTGCCTGAGAATCTGCTGTTCAACTTAAGAATATTATGATAATGTTAAAATTATAATTGGTGGACACACAGGTTGTTTCTCGGGGTTTCCCCCATTTTTCCTTTTTTTCTTAACCTCTATAATAAACTATAAATAATCAGAAGAGGAATTCTGCAAGCTGCCTCCTGCACTGCATATGACCCATCTGCACATTTGGCTGTATATTTTGTTGTCTCTCCTGGGATCATGGATGCACTTTCCAGATTCCTAGCAAGGACAAAACCGTGCATCCTATGCTAGATCCCATCCCCTTTCACCTATTCAAGACATGATTGCACAGTTTTCCCTTTCCTTTTCTGGATTATCATTTTTCTTCCTCTTACCATTGTGCAAGGATGTGGCAGTTTCTTCTGTCTTGGTAGTAGAACTAGGAAACCATTCTTCTGAACTAACTGTGTTCTCCCATATACCCCATTTTCTTGAAAAGCTGCTAAACTTGTTATCTTCAGTTCCTTTTCCATTTTCTCCCTGGAAGCCCCTCTTCGGGATTCCACCCTCAGCACTCGTCTGAAATGGCTTCTTTCAGCATCACCAGTGACTAACAATAGAGATTCCGAGTTCTTGTGTCTCTTCATCTACTTGTCAAAGTTAATTGCTGCCTTTCTTCCATATATTTTCCTTGTGTGACTTTCAGGGAACCCTTCTTTAATGTTTTTCTGCTACCTCCCTTGGCTTTTCTGTCTCCTTTTCTGATTGTTCTAGGACTTACCCTTTGGACTTCTTTTCTTCTTTGAATAAGTACACTTTTGTTATTTAAAGATGTGTACTCCCTTAACCATATCCAGTATTATTGCACAGCTATGCATATCCTCTGACAACTCCCAAAATTATCAGTCTCAAACTCAGATATTCTCTTGAACTCCAGTCTATTACTTTTCTTGCCTGTCTGTCAGGTAGTTTTATACATACCTGGAAATACACTTTGATTTTTCCCCCTAAATCTGTTCTTTTCTCATCTTTCCACATTTCAGTTAATGGCAGTACTATCTTTCCATTTGATCATGTGAGAAGCCTTGATGCCTGCTATGGCTTGTATCTAGATGTCCCCCCAAAGCCTCATGTGGTCATAGGTGGCACTTTTGGGAGGTGACTTGATCTAGGGTGTGAGATGCAAGCATGTGATGATGCTGGGTTCACAGTGAGACAGAATTAGGCTGCGAGTGCTACTTGTTCTGGATAAGATATAAGGGACAGAAACAGCTGTGGTTGTGGCTTGTCACTTGTAGCTCGCTTGCTTGGTGCCTCCTGCCTTCTGCCCACCATGAGCTGTTTCCCCTCTGCAGTCCCCTTCTGCCATGCCACCATGGCTTGGAGCTAGCTGACAATGAACTAAAGTCTCCGTGAAGTGTGAGCCAAATAAACCTTTTCTCCTTTAACTTTGGGTTTTGGGTATTTTGTCTCAACAAAACAAGTAATCAAGATAAGGCCGTCCTTGATTTCTCCCTTTCGCTCACACATTCTATATTTAATTCACCTGCTTTTATCTTATATACTGCATTTAAAATGATTCATTTGTACTACCTGAACTCTTTTCCCTAATTCTTTTTTCATGCTACTTTTTATATTTTACTTTTTTCATCCTTTCATTTGCTCTTACTAGCCTGGGAAGCTTGATTATTACCTATTACCACTTCTTCATTTTGTGTTTTCAATCTAGTAGCCAGCACTCATACTCTCTCCAACTAAACTACACAATTAGCATTTTACTGTACTGTACTGGTTGTATCATGCCTGCCTATCAGTGTGTTATTTTATGCATTTCACAGTAAATTATATGTATCAGTGTTTTTGCCCTTTAAATATTTCTATTTATATGTTAACTAAAATTCAGTATTTTATTACAAGACTTCTTCCTCCTTGAGGAAAGTTTTATACCATTATGTATACAAATGTTAAGCCTATCATTGTGTTAAGTTTTGAAAAATACATATGTTTGTGATTCAAATCCTCAGCGAGACGTGGAATGTTACTATCACCTCAGAAAGTTCTCTCATAGTCTTTCATAGTCTTTCACAGTCCATTCTTGCATCAGCCTTCAAGAGGAAACAACTACAGGTGTACTTTGTTTTACTATACAATGCTTTCTTGTGCTGTTTTTTATACTGACTGTTTGGGACAACCTTGCATAGAGCAAGTCTATTAGGCCCATTTTTTGATAATTCAGATGATTCTTAGCATATTTTTTAGCCATAAAATATTTAAAATTTAAGATACGTGTTTTTAAAAAAGACATAATGTTGTTTAATACTTAAGATACTACATTATATGTTAAATAGAATTTTAGTATGTACAAGGAAAGCAAAAAATGTATGTGACTTCCTTTATTGTGAGACTTGCATTGCACTGGTCCGGAATAGGACTTGCAGTAATTCTAAAATGTGTTTGTATTTGGATTTTGGTCTCCAGATGAGTTTTCCCTGTTTTAGATCTTCACATATATGAAATCATATTTGCTCTTTGGTATAAAATTTCTAACATGCAACATAATGTTTTTGAAATTTATGCTATTGTGTTAATGGTTCCTTCCTATTTATTGCTAATATTAGTCACATGATCACATGATTATATCATTGTTACTCTTACTGATCAACAGCTAGGCTGTTCCATTTGGGGCTTTCTATGGCCATATATTTTCCTTTTTCTTAGGTAAACAGTAGTATAGCTGTTAAGCCATGGGATAAGTATCTATTTAGTTTTCTAAGAAATTGCCAAGTCGGTTGTGGCACACACCTATAACCCTAGCAATTGGGAGGCTGAGACAGGAGAATTGTTAGTTTGAGGCCAGCCTGAGCTCCAGAGCAAGTTCAAGGCCAACTTGAGCTGCATAGTCTCAAAAAGACCTAAAAAGAAAAAAGAAATTGCCAGACCTTTTTCAAAAATGGTTTGTAGCATTTTTACATCCTTCTCAGTAGTGTTGACCTCCAATTGCTCCACATCCTTGCAAATATTTTGTGTTGTTGGTCTTTTTATTTTAGCTATTCAGTGTATCCAATTATGATTTTAATTTGCATTTTCTCAGTAACTAATGACTTAAAAATATGTTTACTGGTACACACAAAATGTGTTTACTGGTCAAGTCTTGGACTATTTTATGTTACTGACTTTTAGTTCTTTATATATTTTTATACTGGTCCTTCATTAGATATATATTTTTATTATACTTTCTCTCAAGATGGGTCTTGCCTGTTCATTGTCTTAATAGTGCATTTTGGTGAGTAGAAGTGTTTTAGTGTTGAAATTTACCACTATTTTCTTTGTATACTTTCTCTACCTTAAGAAACTTTTGCTTATCCCCACATGATGAAAACATTCTCATGTTCTCTTCTAGAATTTTTTAGTTTTAACTTTTGTATAATAGGTCTATCACACAAAAGTGAATTTTTGTCTGTGCTATAAGATAAGAGTGGATATGTAGTATTCCCCATAGCATCATTTGTTGGAAAGACTTTGTGCATTGGATTGCTTTGCTTTTTCATAGTCGTTGTATACATATGACTCTCTTTTTGGGCTTTTAAAGTACTTGTGGCTCCTTCTGCCAAACTGTCTTGATTGTCAGAGCTTCTTTTCTTTTCTTTTTTTTGTGGGTAGGAGGTTTGGTACTGGGAATTGAACTCAGAGCCTTGTGTTTACCAGGCAGGCACTGTGCTGCTGAAATATAACCTACCTATTGTAGCTCTAGAGTGAGACCTGACGGTTGGTCACATATGTCCACCTACTGTGGTAATTTCTTCCAAGTTTGCTTTGGGCACTGTAGACCTTTTGTATCCATGTCCTGTGTTTTAGCATCAGTTTGTCAGTTTCTAGAAACATATCTTGTGGAATTTTAATTAAAATTAAATCTGTAGCTCAATTTAGAGAGAATATCGTAATAATATCAAATCTTTTATTCTATGAACATGACATGTTTCTTCATATATTTTTATTTAATTTCTCTCAGTCATTTTTCTAAAGGTCGTTCATATCCTTTATTATGAATATTCACAGTTATCTTATTGTTTTTAAGAAAAGAATGCTGTACAAATAAATATATGAAAAAATGTTCAACATTGCTGGTCATTCAAGAGATGTAAATTAAAATAATACCGAGATTCTACTTCATCCCAGAAAGAATGATATTACCAGGAAATCAATTGATAACAAATGCTGCAGGGGCTGTGGGGGAAAAACCCTTCTCCACTGTTAGTGGAAATGTACACTGGTGCAATCACTCGGGAAATCAGTGTGGAGGTTCCTCAAAAAACTAGGATTGGAGGTACCATTTGACTCAGGCATTCTCCTTCTTGGTATCTTCCCAGAAGAATTAAAAACATCATTATTGCAGCAATATACGTGCACCCATGTTTCTGACAGCACAATTTGAAATAGCTAAATCTTGGAAACAACCTAAATGCCCATCAGCTGAAGAACAGATAAAAAGGATGTGGTATTTTAATACAGTGGAGTACTTACTACTCAGCCATAGAGAAGGATAAACGAGCCTTTAATAGGTAAATGGATGCAGCTAGAGACCATATCACATGTGTAAACATCATTTAGTCTCCCTAGTGTAACAAGCTGAAAGAAATAATACATTCATGTATAGCTTAACTTTCTATGTATATATATTTTAGGTATATTTAAGATAGTTTTACTATTAATTTCTCTAGATCATTGAAAAGAAAGGTTTGTGCTTTGATATGGAGTTTTTTTTCTCAGCTTACCTTTCCTGGAATTTTTGGATCAGTAGTTTTGGAATATTCTCAGCTGTGACTCCTTTGACTTTTGACTCCTTTCTGCTGGGATATCCTAGCAACACGACTTTACTCCTCGCCTTCTGTTGCTTATCTTTTTTTTCCTATTTTTCCTTCTTGTCTATTTAAACTGCAATAGCAGAGTTTGTTTTCCAGCTACGTAATCCCACCTTTATCTATGTATACTATCTTTAGATTTTGTGAATTTCCATTTGGTCCTTTAATTGTTCTGCTACCCAGTTCATAGACATTTGTTTGCTACTTCTTAATAATCTTTTTAACTTATACTCTTATCTTTTTCTTTCTTGTTGGTTGTGCAGACTAATTTGTTTCATTTTGGCAGATTTGTACGTACACATATCATACTTGGATCGTTTTCACACACTCCGCTACCCCTTACCCCACCTCCTCCATAGTTTGATATTTTCTGGTGGGGTGGAGACTTCAATGTGTGTATTTTGCTCATATCTCCTCTCATTACCCTTATATCCCCTTTCTTTTTGTTTTTAAACTATTAATTTTATATTCTGTATCTGAATATTATAGTTTTCCATGGGATTCTATTTTTAGGAATTTTGGGGGTCTTGGTCAAATTTGAATCTCATTAGAGAAGATTTATATTTTAGTTATGCTTCTGATTATCACCTGAAGATACTAATAATTAGGATGTTCTGTAAATTATCTGCCATTTCTCAGACCACACTAGGTGAATTTGAATTGTAAATTGATGTGAGAGCATATTTTAGTTGGAAAGTATCAGTGGGGATGTTTGCCACCACTCTAACATGTCAAGAGCAAACAATTTTCTTAATAGCATTTATTAAAAACTTATCGTTACACTAAAGGTGTATCCCTGAGTACCTATTAGGTTGTAGTGTCCTTAGAGAGTTTCTAGGCCTTATGACTCTTTATCTGTTCTTTGTCCTTCCATCATTGAGAAGCTCTCAGTGTTCATGGTTTGCCAAAGAAGTTCGTGCTAAAAGCTAACTTTATTACCTTACCCTTTTGACCTTCAGGTTCCATTTTAGTTTCTGGGTCTCCCTAGTATTTGCTTTTCACTGGAATTAACAATTTTTCGAGATTCTGAGAAAACATAATCTGGCATTTAATGGTATCAACTGGGAGAGTTTAAAAAATACCTAAGATTTGTTTGTGTACCCAATGAAATATTATGCAGTCATATGAAAGAATGAAACCCTGCCATTTGTGGTGTGGTTGACGGAGCTGAAAGATACTTAAGTTCTCATTGAAGTGAGTGGTATAGTAATCACCTGACACTTGGAAGAGGAGAGAGGCAAGATAATGGGCACAAACACAAAATCAGATGAGAGAGATTAGTTCTGGTGTTCTGTAGCACACTTGGGTAACTAGAGTCTGTGACACCTTATGGTATGTATCAAAATCACTGGAAAAGGAGAGTGTGAAGGTTTCTAGCACACAGAAGTTTTAAATGTTTGAGAAGGTAGAAATGCTAATTACCCAGATTTTATCATTGGGCATTGTATGTGTATACTAAATTCTTAATTGATATACCATAAATATATTCAGATATGTGTCAGCTAGGTCCGAGGATATAGCTCAGTGGCACAGCACCTGCCTGGGAAATGTAAGGTTCTAAGTTTGATTTCCAGTACCAAAAAAAGGTGGCAGTTTAAAAGTATCTAACTTTCATATGTCAGAGTGAATGATATGAAGAAATAAAAATTAAAGTACTGTGTATATTTGTGTGCACTAAAATTCATCAGTTTTAAATGTATAATTTAATGAATGTGACAGATCCTCACAGGTAGGTAACTAGACAAGATACAGAACGTTTCTGTCATCCCCAAAGGTTCTTTCTGTCCCTATAGAGTCACCCCCATCAACACTCACCCTACTGTACACAACTGCAAATCTCTTTTCTCTCACTATAAATTAGGTATCACTCCTGGAATTTTATATATCTGGCTGCATGCAGCGTCCACTCTTTGCGTCTCTCTAGCCTTTTTTGCTCAGCATAACATTTTTGGGGTCCATCTTTGTTGGCACACACATGTTATTTTTTAGTTACTGTTCCATTGTAAGATTGAATAATACTTTATTCTTTTTTTGGGTATAACTAGGATTGTTTCTAGGTTTTGATTACTGTTGATAAAACCCATATAAAGGGTCATGTTTCAGTTTTGTGAGGGCATATGATTTCATTTCTCTTGGATAGATACCAGGACTACAATTACTGGGTCTTATGATACAGTATTAACTACTAGAATGTAGAGCAATATGTGAGAGTTCTGATTGCTCCACTTCAACAACTGTTGATACTGTCAGTCTTTTTCATTTAAGTCTTTGGCTGAATTGTGGTAGCATCTCATAGGGGTTTTAATTTGTATTTTCCTAACAAGTGATTATGTTGAAAATCTTCATGTGCTTATTTGCTATTTTTATATCTACTTGGTGATGTTTTTAATTGGATTTTTTGGTCTTATTACTAAGTTCTAGTTCTTTATTCTGGGCATTTCTCTTTTATTGTACATAAAGTTTGTAAATATTTTCTCCCGATCTTTTGTGGCATTCCTCCTCCTCATCCTCCCAAGTGCTGAGATTACAGGTATGTGCCACCATACCCAGCAAAACTTTAACTTCAAGGTCAATTTTATCAACTTTTTCTTCAGTGATTCATACATTTTATGTCCTTTGAAATCTTTGCATAATGTTTCTCTGTTTCTCAATTTTTGATCCATTTTTGTTAATTTTTGTGGATGTGAGGTAAGGAAATTGGTATTAAGATTATAAATAAGAACAATGGCTTTTATAATGACATCAATGTATGAAATACTTAGAGGTGAATTGAATAAAATATTTGTAGAACCTGTATATTGAAAAATATGAAACACTGCTGAGGTATGTTAAAAGACGATACAAATAAATAAAGAAGAAAAGGAACTATGTTCACAGACTGTAGAACTAAGTGTTACCAAGATGTTGTGCTGTGTGTCAAGTTAGACTGTCATGTCCAGTCAGTTGTTTGTTCAAACAGTAGTGCTGTGAAAATTATTTTTGGTGTGATTAACATTTATAATCAGTTGACTTCTGATGAAGGAAGTCATCCTCCATAAGAGGGTGGTCTGCAGCCAAGCCACTGAAGACTTTTAAGAATGAAAATTCAGAGTCCCAAGAAAAGAAAGAATTTGGCCTTCGTATTGTAACATAGAAATCCTGCCTGAGTTTCTAGCTTGCTTCCCTTCTGTACGGATTTCAGGACTCAAGAGTCAAACATCACTTTTACCTGAGTTTCTGGTTAGTTTCTGCCTTACAGATTTCAAACTTACCAGAGCTAATTCTTTGTAATAAAAATCAATCAGGCATTTCATCTAATACACATATCAGTTTTCCCTAAATTCACCTCTAGAATCAGTATAATACCACTAGGTTTTCTTAAGGAACAGAATCTGACAATCTGATTCTAAATTTGTATGTACATTTATATAGCAAAATAAATTTTTAAAAGAATAAAGTTTGAGGACACACATTAACTGATTTGAAGTTTTATTGTAAAGCTGCCATAATCAAGACATTGTGATATCAACATAAGGATAGACATATGTATTTGTGGAGCCCCGTAGATAGTTGATTGATTAATTTTTAAAACATGGGTGCCAGACTAATTCAGAGGAGGAAAGAATAGTCTATTTTTAAAAAGTTGGTGGAGCAGTTGAATATCCAGAAGAAAGAAAAAACCTGACTTTTAAATGAATGTATTTTTAATATAGAAAAAAAATTACTCTTATACCTTCCAAAGATAGAAATTATATTTCCTTTTAGTCCTTTTCTAATAATATATGTAATATATATATTTGATACTTACATATTTTTAATTTGTGCCTTTTTTATTTTTATTTTTATTTATTTATTTTTTTTTGTCTTTTTTCTTTTTATCGGTACCAGGGATCGAACTCATGACTGCCTGCTTGCAAGGCAGGCACTTATGCCGCTGAGCTAAATCCCCAGCCCCAATTTGTGCCTTTTTTATTTAATTGGTAATCTGTTTATGTATAATCATTTTTGTAACAATTTTTTGTCTGGAAAACATTTTAGTGGCCACATTGCTAAAGCCCAAGGCATTGCATGGTTTACCTAGTGATCCTCCACTGTGGGAGTCGGTAGTAACAGCGCAGCAGCCGCCATTTTTGATTACTGGCATGAATTGGGCAGCTTCCAGGTAGTTCCATTTTTAAAAAAGGAAAACGAGAGTTAAGTCACTTACCTATGTCTAATTCTGAATCTTGGATTTATAATTGTCTTTTGTTCCTGTCTTTGAGGAAAATACACTTGCCGTATTTTGAAATGTATTGCCATGGTATTATAAGAAGCTCTGAGGAAGATGTCTTTGTGTAGAAATCATTGTTTACATGTCAGATGTCTAATCTTCTTTTCTTCATATATTTGATCTTCAGTTCCTCATATATTTGCTCCATCTTCTCTCAAATGAAATACTTTCTAAGCCAGTGTTGCTGTCCAGCATAGCATACAGGGCAGAGTGGTACAAAAGCTGTCCTTCTGGTTGATTAGGGTGAGTCAGTTAAGTACCAGCAATGGTGGATGTTTCTGTAGGAATCCAAGTTGCTGTAGCAATCCAAGGAGTCAGTCTAAGGAAGTCCGTGTAGTAGACTGTTCGGTGGTTAGGCCCATGGTGTAAAGTAAGAGAGAAGTATTTTTGATAGTCTGTGTGTGACAACACCGAGTCCCATTTTTAGGCTGGGTTTATGCACTGTTTGTCAAGTGACTTAACACCTCTCTGTCTTGTCCTCTTCCTGAGAAGAGGACACTAGATGAGAGCTCCTTGGCCATCTGAGAGGTGGTAGCATCAAAGCTATTTCTGATTTGGAAGCCACATACAGACAATGTGAGGGTATAGCTTTACAGCTGAGGAGACTTGGGTTTAAATAGTTCTCTAACATTTATCATTCATCAGATGATCACAGGCAAATTTCTTGAGATGTTAGGTTGGGCTGGGTTTGGTAGCACTGGGAAATGAACTCAGGGAATATTGACCTATGTCCTCAGTCTTTTTTTTTTTTAAGCAATAATGTAATGGAGATCAAGCCCAGAGGCATGCATCTTCTGATCTATAATCCCAGCCCTTTGCATTTTTAAATTTTGAGACAGGATCCAACTAAATTGCAAAATTTTCCATCCTGCCTTAATCTCCCTAGGTAAGATTACTGGCATACACCACCAAACCCAGCTCCTGAGCCCTTTTTGAGTGCCAGTCTTCTGACTACTCAATATGTAAACCAAATAGACACTGATCTTTAGGCAGAGGGATCTCTTTTTTTTATTGCTTCTAGGCTTATCTTTAGGGTGATACTCCACCTTATTGAGGCTCTGAAGAAGGAAGGTGACCCATGCCCACCTTCAAGGACCCACTTATTTCTTTCTGTCACCTCTGTGTGATATAGAAATGATGGAGTTAAATCTTCTTTGTCATTAACATCTATTATCTGCAGAACTGTGTTCTTTGCATTCTCTTAATCTGTTGTTGGGAACAAAAATGGCCAAATGAGATAGGAGGTCATGTCTAAGTTTGTGAAAAGAGTTGCTTTTAAGCAAACCAAAGTTTGCATTTCTGTTGAGGTTGTCCTTTCACTTTCATTTTCAAGTTTAAGGTTGAGATACTATTGATATTCAGCAAAGAAAGGCAAGGCAGCCAGCAATCCCTTCATAAAACTGTGTCATTTTGTGAGTTCCTGGTTTTTGTACTGAGGCTCCAGGAGTTCTGGAAACTCACCAGAAAAAGGGAAAGGCAGAGAGAATGGTGAGCAGCAGGAAAGGAGAAGGGATATTGGTAAGTTAAAAGTCAGACCAGTATAACTGGTGAGTAGGGATATCAGAGCAAGTAGTTTTGATGTGTGTCTGTGTATTGATAGAGACATAGTGATTTTTGCTTTGGAAAACGTTTGTTAGATATGACGCAAGAAAAATTAAGAATATGGAATTTAGGTGGGGATGAAATAAATATGCATGTATGCATAATTTTTCCCTTCTCTCTTTTTAAATTGCCAGTGTATTATTGGGCGAACACAATATATCCTTCAAGCAGGTCATCACGTTGGAATTTGGGAATTCTTGATTCAGAAGGAATGTCTCTCTCGCATTGTCCAGAGAGCTCTGATTTCCTTTTTAAGCCTAACTGGCCTTTGTATAGTGGCATGTTTTTGGTGAGGTGGCTGTTACACGGCATCTTACAAAGTTTACTTGGAGTGATCCACAAAGGGTGCTGCTGGTGAGTATTTCTTTTAGCTTTGTGCTTTCCCTTTGTTTTCTGGTGCCCAGCCTAACTAACCTTGAGCACATGATGTGGATAAGTTAGCTTTAGTAATTTAGCAAGAAGTGTGCTCAGTCCCTGCCTCTTCTCCATCTAATGAGTTCATGTAAAAAATATATCAAAAGAAATTCTCATTGCAGAATCCTCACATTTCAAAGGCGAGTATATTTATTATAAGAACTGCCGATTCATTAGGAATGCTTCCGAATTCGAACGCAACAGCTGCTTCTTGTTAGAATAAACTACAGCTCTTTTGTGCCCTGTCCCTCCAAGGGGATGTTAAATTTTGGTGTAAGATTTTCCTCTTGCTTTCGCTTTTGCTCTCTCTCTCTGATTTTTTCCTCAATTATAGTGCTTTATCCTTCTCAATATTCACACAATTTGAACAATCTACTACCCAGCTTTAAATATGACTTATGATTACGAATTCTAATAAAACTTCTGATAATGTGTTTTGTTTTGCATTCATGGTGGCTGAAGAGTATATTGTATAGCAGTAAAAAAAAAAAAGTTGAGACATGTTGTAGTCATGAATTGTAAGTGCAATATTTTAGAGTATAGGGAGCATTTCTGAAACTGCCATTGTCCGTTAAATGAAACCACTATATTAATGTATCATAGCATGCTGTTCTAATCACTTTTCTCCAAATACTAGCTTTTGAATGAAACATGGTTGTATTTTTTATATAAAATCTGAAATCATGTAATTGAATGGCTTGGCAGAATAGGTAAATGAATGTAGCAACATGCATTCAAATATGTCTCTTTGGTTTGTAATGAGCTGATTGAAGTTCACAGTTGTAAGACTTGCCAGTTTATTTCCTGATTTTATATTCTGGACCCAGACAAAAGTGCCGTGTGTGTGTGTGTGTGTGTGTGTGTTAACAGAAAAGGAAAGAGAAAATTGTTCATAGAAATCAGAAATCCTTTTTAGGGATCACTATTGGGTCTAGTATAGTATTTGATTTTTTTTCTGCCTGTAAAATAAAGGACCTTCTAATAGCCTTTTGTAAAATAAAGACTCCCAATATGACCATTTCCATTTAATTTTAGAATTATTAGCAATCTCCATTGGAGCTGAGAGGACCACATGTGTGCTCACACTCATGTGCAAGAGATCAGTGGTGCCTGTTGTTTTATAGCATTTATCTTACTAATTATACTTGTTGATTTGCATATCTGATTCTTCCTCTAGACAGTGAGCTCCTTGAAACTGGAGCTTATAGATGATCCATCCATTAGCCCCAGAACCCAGCAAATGGCTTCATAATCAATACATGTTTGATTACTAAACTAACCACAGAATATTAAGCCAAATGGGTGCCAAGGCACTTATCAAAATGTACAGAAGACAGATTTAGCTTTGCGGCTAAACAAACATCATTTCAACTCATTATTAAAAGACTATGGGAACTCTGTGAAATTCATTTGACAATTGGAATGTCTCAGGACCGTTCTAGATATGGAAGATAGCAAACCCCACCCCATTATACATTCTCTCAGAAAAGAGAAGCCATCTTTTTTTGCACCCTATTTAGTAGGAGATAGATTTTGAGATCTCAGCATAGCGTGGTAAGAACTAGCAAGCATTCACAGACTCTTGTAGAAAGGACACAAGAGAAGATTCTGGGGTCCTGGAAATGGATCTGTTGGCTGCTAGAGTTGATTACACAGCTGTACAGAGTTATCAAATGTCTCAAATAAATGTATACATACACTAGTTGCATTTTATTGTATGTAAAGTATTATTCAAAGGTGATTCTTTTAAAAAAAGAGGATCATGAACTTTGAAACCTGGAACTTCATAACCTGATTCCCTTTAACTAGTGTAGTAATCTTGGGTGAAACTGTCATGTCTCAGCACCTCCCGCTCCTCATCTGTAACTTACAGCTGAGGGTGCCCACCTCGAAGTGGAGGTGAGAGATACAGACAATGCCTCGCGGTGTTGAGGCACCTGACATTTTCATTCCCATCCTATGAATGGCTCTGAGTGCAGATCTGGTCTTTCAATTAGCTGAAACTGTTCTGTTTTCAAGCCATAAAAGTTTAAGTTCAAACATTTGTGAAAGGTAAAAATGTTAACATCCATATGTTTGTTTAATGATAGCTCTTAGAGTCTTACTACCATTGCTGTCTTTTATATCACTACAGCATACTAAATCCTCTAAGGGTTAAGTCTTTTCTAATTAGTTAGCTAGGAACAATATATGATATTTCTTTAGTCAGAAAAAGTACAAGGAAGTATTTTTAGTGTTCATTCAAGAAGTTATTCATTAAAGAATGTTTGAAAAAATACTGGTGACACGTTTATGATCCCCATCTTTTTTTTCCCCCCTTTGGTTTCATTCTATCTTTGAAACAAAATTTTCATCTTGTGTTAGGTGAATAATTACTAGTTTGGAAAATTTCTGTGACTGAGACAATCTTAAAAATAATTGTAAAGAATATCCACAGGTGACACTCAGCATTTTAAAGGCATTTAAAATTATCCAAAATATGGCTAGGACTCATTCTTTCCTCTGAGGGAGCAAGTAGAGGTCTCTTGTCTAAAATTCAGAGCAGAAGAGTCACTTTTCAGTGCCTGGCATGTTCCATGAACTGTGGTAAGCACATGTAACATTTTGCTTGAGTTGTTCCGTACCGCCACCTTGTTAAGTAAACAGGAAGTACGCCCCTTTGCGGTGGGAAGCAGCCTGCAGAGATGAGGTGACAGCTCTGGGGGAGCCCTCTAGTCAGTGAGGGAATCACACCTGTCGCTCCGGGCTGTCTGACTCTACCCCCTACTCCTGTGCTGTGTTCCACACCATCTGCTGCTTCAGCATTCTGCCTAACGAGTTCAGGCCAACCTTCTGCCCGCTGGGGGCTCAGTTTTTAGGTATCTTCTCCTGAGCCTAACCCTTTTAAAAATTACATTCAGTTATTACAAGAACTCTAAAGGAGCCCTCGTGTTTAGGACCTCCTCCTTTTGTCCAAACTTCAACAGTCTACCTTAAATCTCAAAGCTTTGACTTTATTTAGTTTCAGATTTGTGCCTTTGACTCATCTTCCAATCTGTTGCTTCCCTGATCTGTTAAAAGGACAGAACTGAACAGATTTTCTCCAAAGGGCTAAATGCTCTAGTCCGACTCGGAAAGCTCCTTAGAAACCAGACACTCTGGTCTTCCTTAGTGTCATTGTGTCTACTGCCAGGATTCTTCCCTCTGCCCCCATCCCCACCATCCAAAACATCACTAAAAAACACTCTACCCCACCCCTTATTCTAGAACCAAGTATCATGAGCCATTTATTGCTATTTGTGTCTATGTCTCTGTCATGTTTTGTTCCTCTAGGTGAAAGTGACTTCCTTCTCATCTGACCCAACTATTTTCCTTGCGTAACTGGTATGTTAATCTAGCTGTGATGCTCCTCCTCAGGGCCCCAAAGCTCTCACTGGGAGCTGAGTCACGGCACCCTCCAAGTGCATTGCCATTAGCCTTCTCCACATCTCTCACCCAAGAGACTTAGAGTTGCTGGAGATCAGATAACACTGTGTTGTTTGTTATTCACCCTAGCTGTCTAGCGCAGGGCTGGCATTTAGAGGTGCTTACTAAACATCATAAATGATCCAGCTTGTCACATTTGGTCTCAAAATCTAATGGGGAAAAGTAGATTTTGATCCCATTTTCTTAGTTTTCTCTAGTCATGTTGGATATTAATGAGTCAGTCTCCCATCCTGAGGCCCACCTAGGTTTATGCAAGGTTTATCCACTGTAAGGAAAGGTCACACAAAACCTTAGCTAACCATCCCTGCCCTGGAAAAGACAGCAGGATAAGCATGGTGTATAGGGAGATGAACAAAGGCTCTGGTGTTAGCAGCTGTTAAAAAGTACAAACTGCTGTTTCATCCCAAAAACCAAATCTGGGAGCTGCGTTGTAACAGACACTTAAACAAGGAGGTGGGCTTTCTGCTCTGCCCTCCCTCCTGACCCACCTCCCCTCTAGCGAGACCCCCTGCCCAGGAGTGATAGGCAGGCTGGAATCACATGTGGCTGTTCATATTTTTTCAAAAGGGTAGTGATGTTTTTATTATACAATAGTCAACAACAATAACACAACAAAAATTTCATTTATTCGTTTATTCATGCTGGGAATTAAACCTAGGACCACCTGTTTTGTAAGCATGTGCTTACCATTGAGCTATGTCCCCAGCCAAAAAATAATGCGTAATTTGGTAGAAGTTTTCCAAGTATGTTAAAATGAGAACCTTCTTCTACATCTAAGTATGTTATGATTTTTTTGTGTGTGGTAAGTATCTTTCTAAATGTAGTCTGGTTTTAATGAATATATACTATTCATCATTTTGATAGCTTATAATTTACTTTGACCATTCTGTTGTAAATTTAGATTGTTTCCACTATTGCAATTATGAATAAAAGAATACTTAAACCATTTTTTCTAATTTTTGAGGTACTATAAAAGTCAAAGAAGATACAGAAACAAAGATTACTGATAGTTTTATAACCTAGAAATAATCACTATTAATATTTTATCTTTTTCTTATAGTCTTTCTATGATATATGTGGTTGCATATAATACAGTTAGTGTGTATATACTGCTGTTTTCATCCTATATTATTTTATGGATATTTTACCAAAACATAATTTTCTGGTGCCAGGAGTCAGTATAATTTATTTAGCCATTCTCTTAGCACATTTTAGAGTGCTGCATGTGTATATGTGTGTTTTGCTACTAAAAGTAATAAAGGACTATTATTTATAATGTAGTACCTGAAATATTAAGTCACAAAGTTCAATACAGATAAAAAGAAAGTAAATTCATATATTTTCTGATCTTTGTTTTAATTTTTTTAATAATTATTTATTAAAAGGGAATTTTCCTGCTCTTTTTATACTCTGTGAGCTTAAGAATTTATATTAGAGAAACTGATTTCGGCCAAGAGGCTTGGTTTCTGAGCATTCTGTTTCTGAAATTCAATTTTTAGTGTTTATTTTTAAAAATTTATAATACAGTCATATTTTGAGAGTGTTTTATCACACCAATTTTAGGTTTTCATAATGTTATAGACAGCTTCTCTTGATTTATAATAAACCTATAAACAGAAAGACTACGTGAAAAATCAGGATTGGCTAAGGAGCAGGATTTTTATCAGTCACAATGGAGTGACGATTGGGATCTAATGTCCCAGCTTTGATTACCATGTCATGGAGACCCAGTTCCTCAGATTGCTTAGCTTTCGGGTCCTGTCTTCTGTTCAGAGGCACAGTTGAGGTAGTCACTTGTCAGTCAGCAGCTGTTCCATGGTTAGAGGACAGAGGACACTTGGCCTTGCTTCAGGGCAGCCCCACCCTTGCTTCTCACCTTATCTAAGTTTTGCTCTTATTGCCTCTGTTAGATCATTCCTGATGCCATCATGATTTACAAACAGATCTAGACCAAGGACCTACATTAGTTATCATAATATTTAGAGAATGCTAAATGTTCCCTAATATTTAGTACCTGGCTAGTATTTAGGCAATGAATGAATGAGTGAATAAATGCTCTCAAGCTTATAAAGAAGCCTAATTCATATTCCCTTTTGATAATTTAAAAACACCTGATCAGATGTACAGTGTGTGTGCTGTCCAGTGTACACTTTACTGATGCTGTTCCCTGAGAAAGAGCTTTCACAGAGGAGTACCTACTGGGGTAGTAAGTTACACAAACATGGGTTCTTCCCTGATCTACTTTGTGGTTGTGTGACCTAAGCAAATTCCTTAGGCTTTCTGTTCTCCAGTTTCCTCATTTGTTATCTTGGGATATAATGACACCTGTTTAGAATTACTATGAGAAATTAATAGGCAAATACACATAAAGTTCCTGGCATGCAGCCATTCCTAAATAAACAGTAGTCTCTGCTATTACTGTTTTTATCTGTTTGTACATCACAGGCAGCACAGTAGTAAAGGTGCTTAGAACTAGGTGGATCTTGGCATCATAGTTGAACATTTATATACAACCACCCCAGCATGTAGCTGTGCTTCCTCTATGATTTTTTGTACAGAGAATTTTGCTTCCCTCACCTGGTCCAAAGTTTCTCTAAGATTACATAGGGTAGAGCTTTTCTTCAGTGTAGGACTGTCTGGTGGGCAAGACAAATTCCTTTGGCCAAGTGAAGCAAGAAGAAGGGTGGTGTGGCTTTCACAAATCCCTGCCTACCTTTCCTCACAACCTTCAATTTCATTCCCAGAAACATTCTGGAAAAAACCTCTTGGTGAGAGAGTAACTCCAGCACTCAAGGTAACTCGAGAGCAGTTCCATTTCCTGTCTGTCTTTGTTGCCAACTCTCTAGTTGTAAGGTTCTGCCTTGTACTCGAAGGAGGCTTTGAACATCAGCTGTCTGGAACAATCTCTGGCCTTATCACTTATTTTAATGTTCCTTGCACGGGGTCACTCTTGGATGTAGTGCTCTGGGCAGTCTCACCCCAGAGTGCTTCCCTTCCTTTATTTAACCTCTGACCTGTGAAAACAAGAGTTAATCAAGAGTTCTAAGGTAGCTAAGAGGAAGGGGAAGTGTTTGGTTACAAATTAAATATGAACAAGTCATAAGTCATAAATCTCCGGTAATGCTACCAGTTGTGACTCGAGTTGCATATGGTACAGAGTGTTTGAGTTATAAATTCAAGTTCAGAGGTCTGTGATTACTTGAGGGTAGGTGCTAGGTTCATTTTCTTTCGGCCTCAAACTCTTTGCTTTCTAAAACATTACTTTTATTAGGTCAGCTACATTTATATCCTACTTTTCTCTGCGTGCCTGTCTCTCCGTCTTCCTTTCTTTTACCTGCCTGCCTGTGTTGATTGGTGTGCTATTCTGTGAATTAAGACAGGACTGCTTCCCTGAGAGAAGTTAAGCATATGGAAAAAGTTGCCAAGGAAAAGGCATTGAAGCATAGAGCGTAAATGGGTTTAGGAGACAGCCAGACACTTTTATAGAGAGATTTGTGATCGAATGATAGAACATTCAAGCAGAGTTCTGTGGTGGAAATGTGCTTAAATGAGTTCTATTGGTGGACTCTGATGTCCTGTCTAATTTAGCGTTTCCTTAATTGTCACCATAAGTATACATTTAATACTTCATACTTTAATCAAAAAAGGCAATACAGTCTGTTAAAGAACCTTCAACAAAGGCCATGTTTTTTTTCTAGGTAAATTCCTAAAATATTAAGGTAGTAAAGGCCTTGGGTCATGACATGAAGCCCTGGAAATTTACAGTACTCCCTTGCTATTAATGTGTGTGTTTAAGCTGAGCTATTCATGTGTGTATTTCTGAACATAACATGTGCACTAATTTCTAAAGCAAAGAAAGAACGGACACAATGCCTGGTGTCCCTGGAGCTGGCAAAGTAAGAAAACACACTGGATTGCTGGGAGGCAGCCAAAGCTGGATTGCTCAGAACACTTCCAGCTGAGGGACTTTAGGAAGCAAAGTGTGATTTTATCAGGGCATTACAGTGAGAACCACGAGGTAAGAATATTACATCCTAATCTCAGAACTGATTGTTATTCCTGATCATATTGTACTACTAGCCCTGCATTGTATGTAATGAACAGGACTTAGAAATCATTTGTGTTTCGTGTTTGAGCTTGTTTTTAGTACTTGTGTCATGTCAGGGAAGTCTCTTTACTTCTTTGGGACTGTTTTCACATCTGTAAAATGGGATAATTCATTTCATATAGTAGTTATGAAGGGTAATATTTGGAGCACATAACATTTGATAAATATTTCCTTCCCCCTTTTCCCATTAGCATTCAATTTCTGCCTCTAAAGGGAGAGTAATAATAGCAAATGTGTCTCAGTGGGATAATTAATTTTGTTGTTTACTTGCTGAAAGTAGGACAAGACTTCTTGTCATTTCTTGCCTTGTGCTTTTTTGTTAGTAGTACGTCTCTCTTAGGCTGTGAAAACTTCAGCAAGATGAATCTTGGGTGGACCCTCCCTAACACATTGCATTCTATTACAGTAGTAATTTTTCCCATAAAGTCAGATGATCTGAATGGGGAAAAACCTGTACGTACGTGAATACATAAATAGGCAGCCTCATAAATTCTCGTAGGGAAATGATGAAAGGCCTCTGTCCTCATGCACTGGGCTCAGTGGAAAAGCCTGAGAATTAGGCTGTGTTGTCAGTGTAGGTACCGTTACTCCCCAGATCTCATGATACCAACACTTCCCCAGTGATAACAGAAAAGTGCCTCTGTGCTTTCCTCCCGAGCAATCTCCTTCAATCATAGTACTACTGTCACAGGAAAAGACAGCGACAAATCCGCTCTTTAAAAGCAACAATTATTGAATACCTATCAAGGGAGAAAGCCTTGTTTCCAGAGTCAAATCTAAGTGTGTGTTTGGGTAGATTTATATAAGCACAGATGTTTTATGGGAATTTTTTTGTGCTTTTTCATATTGCAAATTAATATTTCTGCTCATTCATACATTACATTTTCCTGCATAGATGTAATAGGTATCACAATGGGATGTTAATTATGGATATAAATCAGAGATTCTTGAGCTTAACTAGATACTATAATAAATTTACAACTGGAGATTAGCAGCTGTGAGCAAAGCAGAATGCTCAAATTGGGCAAAAATCGCTTTGATCTCTCAAAGGGGGTTGTTTTTTCCTCTCACTTAGGTCCCTTTGACTTTTTGATCTCGTTAGCAGTAAGAGTACAGCATTATTAGGGTAAAACAGTGTGAATGCTCTTGCAGGCACAGCAGATGTGTCCACATGTTTTATCCTCACAGTAGGAGGATATATGGGAGACGATATTTCCCCATTTCACAGACGAGGAAGAACAAGACTCAAACTGTCAGTTATAAGAGACACAGCTAATACTAAAGCCCAGGTGGCTCTTAACTGCGCGGTTTGTGCAGAGTTGATCAGTGACGTCTCATTTGCTCTGGGAAGATTTTCTGGGACCTCTCCTGCCTCCCGAGAGACGCTATATCATGGTGCCCCCCCAGGGCTGCTGACATTTTCCGCCAGTGTCTGCCTCCTCTTTACTTTGGAGCACTCCAAATGCCTCGCAGAGTAGCAAGCACGTACTGGCAGGCTCTTTTAAAAGTTGTGATGTTGGAACTGGAATCTTCACCTCCATTTTAAATGCCAGAGAGGTGTTCACTGAAGCTAAAAGTGGTTAGCTTAGGAAAGCACCGCATAGCTACCTCCTGGCTGGAGCGCCTGCTGACTTAGTGTAGTGAGAGGAGGTGTATTGGCAGCTGTGCAGTAGGAAACAGGCTTTTTGCTGCTTTCCACCTCTACAAAAAATGGGACGTGTAGTAATGAGAAATGACTTCATGTTAGAGCTTTGTCTTTAGGAAGTCTGGAGAGAAAAGCAGGACAAATGGGTTAGGGAAAGGAGGAGAAGGGGAGAGTTTGGAGCAGATCCTGGAGAGAACATTGGCTGATTCACTGAAAGATTAGGGGATGCTTGAGCAATTTTAAGGGTTCACTTGTGCTTGAAATGCTGGTTCCAAATGAAGGTAGCCAGTCTGAGTTAGTGATGTTTTGCTACAGCACTTGAGCTAGGAACAAGAGTCATTGAGGGGGTGTACTTGAGTTGGGGACTGGAGAAGGAGCAAGAGATTTTAGGCTTGTTAAGCACATTTTAGTGTATTTTGTCTGTGTGCTGACTCTATTCAGTTATTTGTCATAGACTCCAGCAGGACATTAGCAACGTTGGTTTTTAACCCTGAGTCATTTTCCTCACCAAAATGCTGCCTGTCAAATTTGGATCCCCCTCTCCCAGTAGGAGGGGGTTGGCTGTTACTCTGCAGCACTACTCATAGTGGCCTTAGTAGAATAGAGAGATGAATTATATCTGTCGAGGGAAGCTGTGACTTTCTGAATGTCTGACGTGCTAGACCCAGATGAGAGTCATGCTTCTTTGTCTCTTAGAGCTGACACTTGTATCAACTGTGGTGACTCTTAACAGAGTAAGTCTAGGACGCTTCCATCCTCTAAGTAAAATGCATCTGTTTAAATGACGACCCAGCCAATGGCATAAGTGCTTGCCTGGCAAGAGCGAGGTTGTGAGTTCGATCCTTAGTACAAAAACAAAACAAAACAAACTCGAAATTTGTCTCACTAAATGAAGACTCAAAAGTTCACAGTAAAAAAATTGGGAAATTTTTAGTATTTTATCTTGAAAAAGTAAATACAAATTTTTGAGGGAAAAGCACTTATTTCAACAAGATTTAGTTTTTAATTCCAACAAATGCATTAATTCTTTGGAAGAATAAATAATGAGTCAAATGGTTTTCTGAGGCGAGGGGTTTGTAATTTCTCTGACTTCATAACACTTCGTGTTTGACTTTCACAGCATAATCATAAAAGGAGTCACTTTTTCTAAAAGTATTGGAGGACTTCAGTTTCCCAAAGGCTTCTCTTCCGCTTTGATATTGAAATCACTTTCTTTTGATGTGGCTGTTGTGTCACTGCACTTGTTTTTCCTGGTATTCCTCTTTTCTGCTTGTTAACTGGGTTAGTGCTGCCAGGTTTTCATTTGATGGTGACTTTGCCTCAATGCAGAGCAGGTATCCAATGTCTCTGACTTGGGCTTCATGAGGTTCTGTGCCCTGTGTATGGGCTACAGTTGTACTCTACAGCCAATTTGCATTTTATTGTTTACTTTTGATGGAGACACTGACAGAGGAGCAGGGCTAGATGCTAGGTCTGTGTGGGACCTCACTGTGTGAGACAACTACACCCTGGTAAGTGTTCTCTTATTATACGCCTGCTTTCTGACTACTGCCTGATGCCAGGTATAGGGCGCTGGAGGAACCAGTGACCCAGGTAGCAGAGTTCAGAGAGCTTCCCACAGCTCAACTGAGCAAGAATGTTAGGTAGGAGGGGGCGCGAAAAGGGTCCAGTCCTGCATCAGATGTCCCAAACATGCTTCAGGTGTGTGAGTTAGGCCGTCATTTGCATCCTTTTATAGAGGAAGAGACTGAGTCTGAGAGACTGCTTCCCAATGAAGTTGCAGCACTGAGAACCAACCCAAGGTTATTGAACTCAGATCTGTGTTCCTTGCAAAACTTTATAGTTTGAGAGTTTGGTTTTAGGTTAATATGAAAGCTTTAAATACTGAATGCCAAACAACCTTAACAAAGGGGTGCTTTGCTACCTCACAAATGTTGGCAAAATCTGTGGACTGGAAATAAGAAAAGAAAGCACAATATCTCTCTTTGAGTTCCTAAGGTAGTTTGAAATGCTCCTCAAAAATTTCCCAATAACAGTGGGAAACCAGGCCATGGGTTTAGCTCAGGGGCGTAAGTGCCTGCTTGGCAAACATAAGATCATGAGCTTGATCTCTAGCACCAAAACAACAAAAAACAATGGAAAACCACTGTTCCTTGTCATTTTTCTTGGCCTTAATCCACATATGGGTAAGTGCAACTCTACCTGAGTCCTGCCCAGGAGGCGCCACATCACTGTGCCTTCTTGATGTAATGTGCCTGACTATTTACGTGGCAAAATCAAAATCTCACTGTAAAGTCATTCTCTTTTTATGTACTACAAATTTAAAGCGTTATGTCGATCTTTTTCAAATTACCTGGATGAGTAAATTATATTAAGATTCCCTTTTTGGGGTTGCAAATTGTATACTGGTTCTGATAAAGCAAAGATCTACTAAGCTATGCTGAAGAAGTGGGTGAAAAATTTCTTTCTACCATGTTCTAAGCACTCATCCTCAGGACATTATTCCTCCTTCACTGTCCTTTTGTTCCCCACAGAAATAACAGAGTAACATGGAGGGCCATCATTTGGCTTTTCAGAGTCTGGCCCTGCCTGCCCTCCAGCCTCAGCGCTTGCACTTGCTCTAGCCCTTACTTCTTCTTTTTTTTTCTTTTTTTTTTTTTTTTTTTTTTGTCTTTTTCCTTTTTATGGTACTGGGAATCGAACTCACGACCGCCTGCTTGCAAGGCAGGCGCTTATGCCGCTGAGCTAAATCCCCAGCCCCTGAGCCCTTACTTCTAAAAACACTTGTACCTCTAATGCTTCCTGTCCCCACCCCTGTCAGACTTTCTGCTGTTCACTGGTGACCATCTCACTCTGGACTTCACCACAGCCCAACCTTTTCTGTGGGATGGGAAGTGAAAACGTCGTCTGTCTGTCATGTGTCTCTCCCTGTACCCATGCCGTGAAACTTTGCATTTGTTTTCCAACACGTCATTCTGGCTCATGTCCTTGCAGTATTTTTGATGAAAAAAGACCCTCCCCTTTTTTGTTATTTTAAACAATAACAAACTTAAAAGTTCTGAGTACCCCAGAAAGAGCTTTTTGTCCTGTCCTATGTGAGATGTGCTCCTAAAATAATACCCAGTAACCCCAAACAATTTAGTGTGTATTTTTAAGAAGAACATTATTTTGTTTTACATAACTGTATGATAGTCATAGAAATCAAATTATTCAGGTTGGGGGAATGTGGAGCCCCTCGATGAGGGAGCACTTCCCTAACATGTGTGAGGTCCTGGCTTCCAGCCAGCACCCTCCAAATGTCAGGAAATTGGTGTTCATTTTGATACAACACAACTATAAGGCTTGCATTTCGTTTGCTTCTTTTTAAATTTTTTTTAATAATAAACTTCAGTATCAGTGTTGCATTTATGTGTTACATTTCTTCGGCCTGCTCCTGTTCCTCAGTGTTCACAGGGCTCTGTGAATGTGACAGTTGGGCTTTCATTTTAGAGAGCAGGCCCTGGTTTCCTCCGGGAGAGCTTGTGCTGCACTGGCAGGAATGATACGCGTGGTGCTGTGTTCTTCTGTTGTGCTTGCTCAGGCAGCACGGCATTTCAGTTTGTTCACTTCTGGAGTAGGTTGCTGTCCCGAGGCTTCTTGCTTTTTCCCTTCGTAATTGTGCAGAAATAACTTTGAGACTATGTGAGTGACTCCATCCCCCATCAAACTTGGATTCATTTGTTTTACATGAGACTTGCTGTTGGCGTCTTGTTTTAGTGTGACGTCATTCTGCTGTTGCTTGTTTTACTGTTAAATTGTCATAGACTGTGTCAGTGGGACCCTTCCCTACTAGCTTTTGTGTGCTCTGGATATGCCCAGATCGTGTTCTGAGCATATAGCATTTTCCAGCCTCCACCTGGGAAGCTGACATTTCTTCATGAGCCTGGGTTCCTTTTAGCAGAGAACAATATTTAGAAAGCAAGCTTTGGGCACTAAGTGTGCTTATTATAATTGGGGTATGTCTGCTTCCAGACCGTCTCGGTGATTAAACCTAGAGAATATATATGTACATATGATCTCTTTATGTGCATATTTGTATTTCTCTTTCTTTTATCTATCCCTGTCTGCTTATTGACTGAATGCCCTGATTTCACATCAGAGACCACACAGGGAGGAGTCCTGCGATACTACCTGAGCTCATCTATGTCTAGGACTTTTTTTTAGATGGCCACGCCCAGGAGAAAACCTCTTCATGTGACTGTCAAGAGTAGAGTAAGGGAGAACCTCTCCATACTCATGGTTGGTGAGAGAAGCATGGATCCAGGACCATGCATGAGAAGATGTTACTCCCTGTGGGCTTTTCCCTCTCTGCTGGTGGGGCCTTGACCATGATGTTCCATCTCAGTGTTCCTGTTCTATCCACAAGTTTTAGTGTTTGGGAATGGTTCCCAGATCATTTACACTCTCGTCTACATGTCTGTCTTCTGAACTAGTATGGTAGCCTTCTTAAATGTAGGGACCCTTTGTCATTTTTGCCCCCAGCTTTGGGTTGAACCTAGCACACAAATGGAGATACAAACAGTTATATGAAGGTAGCAACCGCAGCAGTAACAAAGACCTTTGGGCCATTATGGTGGCCAGGGAGGAGCAGCTTAACAGAGTGTTTATTTCCTGTCTCCGACTGGGAAGTATTGTTGACTCACTGATGACAGACATGCACAAAATGGAGTGGAGGCTCCATGTCCTCACCTGCAGGCTCCAGGCAGCACAGGCCATGGTGCCAGCACTAATGAAGCAGGACCGGAAACGCCACAGGACAAAACTCAGCTGTGAACCCTGGCCTCACAGCCGGGAAACAGGGACCCTTTGAAGAAGAAGACAGCTGGGTTTTGGTTTCAGACCTTAACACTGCCATCACTAGATACTCATCTGTCAACGCACAGGGGACAACATGTGGGGAACAGTTGTGTCCGGTCAGGCTGAAGGGAGAAGGAGATGGCTGGTTTCCAGAGTAGCTGTAAAACTGCTCCAGCCAGTGGTTCTGCATAGTGTAGCCAAAAAGAATTGATTTGGTGAGGTGGGAGCTGAGTGTGAGAGGCTGAGCTGTCTGCTGTGGGCCAGGTGGTCATCTTCCTTGCTGTGTCACCTTCCATCAGCACTAGGACTGGTGGCTCTGTGCCCAAGTCATGAAAGTCTGTCCACTAATGGCCTAAAACTGTTTCGATGTACTACGCTCCAGTGCTGAACCATCGGTGAAGCCAGCCTGTGCCAGCACACATCCACCCTTTCGGCGTTTACTTGAAGCCACTATTTCCTCTTCGTGGCCCTTTCCTTCACTCCTGGCTTCCAATTGCTGCCTTAGTTAGTGGTATTTTCCTCTCAGGAAAAGAAAGATTTGTAACCCTTGGTTGAATTTGTTTACTAAGAGTCCTCTAATCTGTGCAGGAGTTTTCTTCTGAGGGGATTTCTTGTTATACTCTAATGGCTTTTAACTGGCTGAGGTTTACTTAGCAGAAGAGGAAGGGAGACGTTATCTCCTGCCTAATCCCTCTTGAATGTTTACATTTCTCTGCTGAGTCGGTCAGCGGAGAGTGCAGCAGCCATTTGCTCTGGGACAGTCCATGTGCAGCTGCCAGAGCTGATGCAAACTTATTAATGTAAGTGATAATACTGTCATAGGAGTGAAAAGTTAAGTTGCTTATCAGTATATTTTGATAAGCTACTTAAATTTTACAGTAGCATGTGCTGGCTTCAGACAGACGTCACTGATAGCGGATGGTGCACTTTATCTGTCCTCTCTATTGCCTCTCACTTCATTTATTAGCCTGAGCGGCGCAGCCAGTAATCTGTACAGGGTGCTGATTCCTTCTCCAGGCAGGATGTCACATGTGTTTTCTGCCTTGGGTAGAGCTCTTTATCAGTGATGTACACTGTTAGCTCAGCAGGGCAGACATAAGCACGGAACAAGTAGTTTCTATGATGCTTCTCACGTGCCTGTTGGTAGCTTTGCGAAAGTTTCTTAGAGACAATCAAGCTATTGAAAGCAACTAGAAAAACTTCTTGGGAGCAGAGATGCTTTTCAGTCATTTTCCATGGCATAGAGGTGACTTTGGCCTTGGTCTTTGTCCAGTTGTATTTGCTCAGTAAACACTGACCATCACTGCACGCCCCGCTCTGTTCTTAACACTGCGACAAGGAGAAGAAAAGTGTGCTCCTTCCTGTCTATTTGCACACAGTCTGTTAGAAGGCAGAGGCATCCTTGACTACTATATTATGCATGGAACATTAGGAACATATTTGTGATGAAAGGAGCACAGAAAAGGTAAGAGTTAGGGGATGGGAGGCAGAGACAGGGAAGAGATGGAGTCCTGTTAAGAGGATGAACAGAAATCAGGTAAACTAAGTTGTGCAGGTCTGAAAGGGCCATGGTGTGCTAGCTCAGGCAGGCTAGAGGATATCTAATATTCCTGGACCAAGACTGCCATGAGAGGAGCAGGCACATGGCCAATGCAAAGGGACCGCCAGAGAGGTAGTCAAGGTTCTGGCAAGAGGAGCCTTGAAACCTATCCTAAGTGCTGACTGCTGGATGGGACACCATTGCAGGAATTTCATCCAGTGTGTGAAGCAGGTTTGCATGTTAGAAAGGACAGTCAAAGTGTCACATGGAAGATGTCCTTAAAGGGTAAAGCCTGGATCCAGGCCATCTTGTGAATCTTGAGAAGCAGTGGTCAGAACCTGGTGTGGGACAATGGGCTTGAAGACTTAGTCATCTTGCAGCCAGTATAGATAGGTGACTTAGAGATACAAGGGCTGGTGCACCAACAGGAGTGGTTTGGGGTGCATGGGGCTGGTGGGACACCTTGCTGATACCAGCAACTGCTTGTGTCCAATCATAAGACTTGGATAGACCCTGTCCTGGGAATGGTGGGTGTGGTAGGAGAGACCTGGGAACCACTCAGAGATGGGCCTGATTGCAGAGTTGGCTTTGAATTGCTTCCCTGTGAACCTGGTCTAGCTTTGAGGCATGGGAATAATTTATAATGGACATTCACTCTTCTGCCTCACACAGGCAGTTTTTTAAAAATCCCAGAAATAATTAGCCCATCTGTGATTCCAGCACAGTCTATGACAGGAAGACTCTTCAGGATACAGAGCAAATCTCAAATTTATCAGTCTTGAATTGGGCCCTGGTTCTGTTTTTTGACTTGCATACTAATATTTCTGTTTCTTTTTCCTCAGCTATCTCCCGTGGTTCGAGGTATTTTATAAGCTACTTAACATCTTGGCAGATTATACAACAAAAAGACAGGTATTTGCTTTTTTAAAAAAAAATTCCTCTTAATAAGTAAACTTTAATTTTTATGATAATGAAAGTAGTACATGTGTTATATTTCACTAAAACATTTACCAAAAAAGTAATACACTCATATAGTAAATGGGAAATTCAGAAAATTGTGGGAAGGAAAAGAAAATCACCTTTAATCTAATCTGACCCAGCTTTCTTCACTAAAATAAGTGCTGCTAGTATTGAGGTTGTTTTCTTCTGGGTTTTTTTTTTCTTTGACTTAAAGAAATAATAAACAGACATAGGGTTAGTATTTTCAAATGTCTAATATGCCCACGCAGCCCTAAAAGTTCTTGACATGAGTAAAATTATTATTTTGCTGAGGTTCTGATTTGAATTGCTTGTGTCGTGCTGCAAATGTAGGGTTTGCAAGTGATACACTTAACATCAGTTAAGTGACAGTCCACCTGCCCAAGTTCCCATTTTGATAAAGCTTTGTGATGTTTTCCCCAATAATTTCTCCAGGTGTCTGAAGTTACTTTAAAAGTTCAGCTGTCTTTAATTGTACTTTTGGAAGAAATGATATACTAAGATATCATCCCTGGATGATAGAGGTCAATTGGAATGTATTCAGATTTTGTAGTCCATATATTCAAGAACCATTCAACAGAATCATTTCTCCCATGATATTAAAGAAATACAAGCTTTGTCATAGCTGCATAACATTGTATCACATATCTAGATTTACAGGAATAGTTTGCTGTTACTTGACATTTTAATTATTTGGGATTTTTTTCATGATTATAAGAAGTAAAACTTTTAGCATCTTTGAGCATAAAGCATTTTCTTTATTTGGGACTATTTCCTTACAGGAGAGAAACCTTTGTTTCGCAGTGCTCTCCACTTCATTTGGGCGCAAGCCCCTTTAATTCCGTGACAAATGATACCCTGAGATAGCTGTATTTTCTGAAACATACTTTAGGAAATATTGTTTTAGAAGAATGGTGGAAATTGCACAGATAATGTATAAATCTGTTTTTTAAGTTAGATTTGCTTCACAGTAAAGCACAGGAAATGTAATAGAAATGGAAATGATTCTCTTGATCACTATACTCATTCTGAAAGAAGTTTAAGCATCTGGGATTCTGTCATAAATGAAGTGATTTATTCTTTGATAAACAAGTTAGGAGGTTGCCTTGGGTCTGGATATTGATTTTTGATTCACAGTTATCTTTAGTCAGACATTCAGATTTTCACTCAAAAGTATCTTTAATAAATAAAATTGTGCAACATGTAGGCTTTTAACAGTTTTTGAATTGAAAACTGATTCACAGTTTTCTGAAAAACAATAGAATTTAGTATACTTTTAAAAACATATCTTTATGATCAGGAAACATTGGGTAGGTACAACATAGGCATAGAGGAGTCCAGATTATGACCCTGTAAAATGAATTCACCTTTCCTCTGGGCCATTCCTCCAGCAAGGCCTCTGCCTCCTGGTGTGTTAGAGGCTGTTTTTGCCAGTTGGAGCTTATTTCGCCTGAGGCTGTGACTCTTTTTATGAAGTTTCTTCTGGTTGCAGGAATTATGACACAGATGGTAGAGAATTTGTCTACAACTGGCTAGTTTGCAAGGTGTTGGCCAGCAGATTAGAACAAGAGGAAGTAGTTTGCAGAAAGAAAGGAAACAAACCAGAATCTGTCCCCCTGCAAGCCCTAAACTTCTCCCATCCATAAGTCTCTGGGAAAGTTAGGCAAGACTGGTTTCTCCTTTGTAGTGTTTGTGCTTATGTGTCTCTGTGAGCATGGCAGCCTTGTTACCATTCCCTGAATGGGACCCCGGGGGCTTGCATGCAGACGGGCTAGTAAGACAAGGAGGTATCTGAGCCTAACAGCAGCCTGTTCAGGGTGTGAGTGCCCAGATCCTGAAAGTTTAGTACCCTTTTCTGCTAAAGGGAAGCAGAGCTTCTTGAAGAAAGGACTGTTTCCAGTGCTGGAGCAGGGAAAATACAGGATGAGGAGCCTAAAATATCTTTTGTACAAAAAGAAAGGAAGTGCTCAAAATACGATAAGGACGTATCAGAAGGATGAAAACAAGTTTCAAGAGCCAAGGGGCTCCACTGGTCTTATCTGGTAGCATCAAGACAAGTCATAATAGCAAAGGATTATAGCCGACTGAGTAAGCCAGAAACCTCACACACAGTATAATATAAATAGAAAATGGACAAATTGAAAGTTTGTGGAATGAGACATTTACATGATCACTCTACAACATATGTCATAAATACAAAGGTTGTCATCACACAGTAAAAAAAGACAGGTGAATTAAGTGCTGAAAGCAAATATCAATAAGGAAACAAATTGAGATTTGAATCATGAAAAAATATCAGACAATTGAGAATCTAAAAATGGGTGAGCTCATGTCAAGGTTATATACATCTAGGAAAGACTGAGGAACTGTTCCAGACAGAGGAAGACGAGAGAGAATAGGATCTAAAGATTAGATGATAATGCTGCATGAAGGTTAATTTCTATGATCCTGATAATTAACTGTGCTTATGTAGGAGAGTATCTTGTTTGTATCAGTGAATGAAGGGCGTAATGTCAGCAACTCATTCCCAAACAGTTCAGGAAATGAAAAGCTTTTTATACCATTTCTACAACTAGTATGTGCATTTGAGACTGTTTCAGAGCAAAATGAAACACATGCTCACACCTGTAAATTCATGTTCTCTGTGAGAAACTTATTGGTCAGAGTTCAGATGGAAACAAACCTGTAGTCTGGACTCATCCTCTGTTTTTTTCTCCTTAAATTCACTTCCAAAAGGCAGAGAGGTTTTGGGATTGAACACAATGAACTTGCATTTTGTCCCAAGCCGTGGGGCTTAGTGTCTGATGTAGAACATGTTTGCTTCCCTTTTCAGGGCTTCAGTCTTTGTATCTGTGAAGGGGGTGGTTGCGAGGATCATATACATAACAAATAGATACCAGTGTAAAATCTATTACTATTATATTAACACAAAGAATTCTAACAGGTGGGAGAAATGCCTTTTGAATCATCCCATGAACAGTGTTCTTTTGAGCACTTTAAAGGCAAATCTGTTTTCAGTGGAATAATTTGTGCTGCTTTGTGTATCATTCTGTTGCTCAGTTTCACTAATTAAAATGCACAGCCACCATCCTATATTGTATGCTGGTGTACTTAGTTCATTTCTAACTTTCCATAATTGGAGACTGCCGTGTGTACCACTCAATAAAATTAATTGAGGGTAATGATGATGAAGACAAGATCTACAGTGCCATCGTTATTTCTCCCAACCACCCCCGCACTGGAAGCTCACATTGTTTGCATTTAAACGTTGTTGCTATGGAGTTGAGGGGATAGATTTACTGAGAGCTTATGGTATATGATCCATAAAAGGCGGTCATGGTAGGTGTCTCACTGAGTAGAAAATGTCAAACTCAATGTAGGAGAATCTGTTCAGCTCTTATGTTTGAGCCATACACAGTGTCTTTGATCCAACCCTACTTGAATATCAAACTGTTCCTGTAATGGGGCCAGCATCAACCACCTTCCTCCTTCTCCACCAGACTCACTGTGTGCTCAAACCTAACAAGGAAGGGCTCAGTGTTGTGTTGTGATTGAGGCCTGCTATTTCTTTCAGGAGAGTCAATGGAATGAACTTCTTGAAACTCTGCACAGACTTCCCATCCCTGACCCAGGCGTATCTGTTCATCTCAGTGTGGTAAGTGGGGCTGAAGAGGAGCCATCCCGAGAAAACTTTTCATTATGAACAGTCAGAGGGAGTTGACTCCCAAATGGGGTCATCTTTAGTCATCTGCGCCTCCTGATGTCCTACCTTAAATACACTGAGAACTGTGGACATACAGCAGACAAGGGGGAACTTCTTCCTTTCCCTAAGATTCTGGGAGGAATGGATGGCCCCCAAATGCCCAAGGCTGTTCTCTGGCCATCATCCCTTAACCTGTACCTCCTTCGACACAATTGTAGGCAGACATAGGATGACTGGCCCTGCCTGCCTCTTCAGTCCCTGTCCTGGACTTCCTGGTCACTCTTTGCCCTGGTGCTGCCGCACATCTCCCACTGCTGAAGCCCATCCTGCACCCTCAGCCTTCAGTGCTGTCTCTTTCTGATTGCCAGATCTTGCATGTGCATCCTTCAGGGTCAACCCTCATTTTACTTTCACAGAAATCTTCCCTTGACCTTGCAGGCTTAGCTAAAGCTTTTCCTAAGTTACCCCCAAGTACCTTTTATACTCTGTAGGAATTAGTTTTTCCATATTAGGATGATTTTTTTCCTTGTCTCTCTCAGTGGACTGGATGTCCCTTCAGTACAAAGAATGAGAGTGCTTAACGTGGTTTTTACCATATAGTGGTAATCATTTCTTTGAATGCTTCTAAATATATGCTGCATCTTCTGCCATGTGCCAAGGTGGAATTCCTCTGTACTACCCATGGGACATTTCCTAGTTGTGTTTTGCCAGTGACCCAGGTAACCTTAATCAAACCTTTAACTTCGTGGGCCTCGGTCTCCTCATTTGTTAGATAAGGCATCAGAAGATGTTCAGTGTATTTTTTTCTATATTTCAGTTATTGGGGTTTTCTTAATTGCCTGCGTCAAATTCTTGTCATTACCTTCATCAGAATTCTCAGGTAGACAGCCTTTCCAGGTATCCAGGAGTTATTTTTTCTTACGTTGTGAGGCCTAAAAGTTTTTTGTTTCAGCTTTATTAGAACCAGCTACAATGTTGGTGTTCAGTGGTTAGAAAAATATGTACCTCCCCAAGGAAAATTAATATTTCTTTTAGATTTCTCCAGATGATAAAATTGAAAGCCATATTGCTACAGTAACTAATAACAGATCTACTATTTTATTAAGTTTTTAATTTATACCAAATATGTACCTCTAATATTCAAGACAGGTCTACAAAATGATCCTAACATTCTTACTTCATAGATGAAAGGTTTAGAAAGGAAAAGGTACTTGCTCATGTCAAGTCATATGGTTAAGAAATGATAAGATTTGAGTTTTTCCACCCAGGACTGGCTTCAAAATCATTTGTGTTTTCATGATGTCATGTATATTGAAAGAAAAAGGGAAAGAGGGAGGAAGGAAGGAAGGAATTTATATAGGTTTTTGTTTATTTTAGAGCATGGGAAGGAAAGATACCTTGGTGCAAAAATTTTTGCAGGCAAGGGAATTCTGTCTAGAAAAAAACAAATGAGCTTTAGTCCTGCCCTACACATCACTAAGGCTAAGCAATCCTGCTTTTGTCTCTGTCCCTTTTCCTAAGCAGCTTGATCTCACTGCTTCAGTCTGTAATGACATCCGACAGGTAGCTGTGGAGGAGCCGACTGGGTCACCAGCTGCTAGGGAGGAAGGGCCACTCCTTTCCCGAATGGTTGCACAGGCAGTCTGCTACCAGGCCTCAAGGACAAGCCAGCTCGGGCAGGAGGAACTGTTGGGGTGTGCAGCTGTTTCATGCTAGTGGTTTCCAGGAATGTTTCTGACCTCCCCTGGTCCCCAGCATTTCATGGGCAATGGAGCAAGACAGAATCTCAAAGGACAGCCCCGGGACTACTCCATTTTGGAATTGCGTTGGCTCACTATTTACAATCCATTGCATCTGCAAAAGCAGATTTTTTTTTTTCCTTTCTTCACTACAAATTCTCTCCAAATCTCATCTCTGATTTTGAAGGCTAGTCTCATCTAGACTGTGCAAATCCCAAAATGTTGGGAAAATGTCAGTCCTGGACTTGGTATCTTTAGTTATTCTATAAGAGTATTTCCATGTGTCTGATATATGTGATTGAGAAAAATAGAATTTTCTCATACTAGTGGTTGAGAGCAAATACTAATTTTGTATTATAATACCATTTATTAAATAGTAAGCACTGCATATATATGTGTATATATATACATACATATATATATATATATATGTATTCATCACAACTATTTTAAAGTAGACAGTAGAGTTCCCACTCACAGATTCTAAAACTGAGGTTCTGTGCTATTAAGTTGCCTGAGTTACACAGCTATCAAGTGGCCAACACGTGAGACAGTTCTCTCTCTGGCCAGGTCAAACCCTTACTTAATGACTCCATCACTGTGTGGAATCTGGCACTGAATGTTTCAGAAGCTCTGTCTTAGGGGTGATATGAAGTTGGTGTCTCATGGAGCCAATCTGAGCCTTGCACTTTACTTTTCCTATTTTAATCTTCATTGTTAAATTAATTTCCTTGCTGTACCATCTACTGTATTTCATAGGTAATATTTTGACATATACAGATTTTGGAATAATACTTTGCAGAAGGTTTTTTTTTTTTAATTTTTTTTTTTTACTTTCTAGTTATTTTACTTCAGGTTCTTTTAGCTATAGTTTACACATGAAAAGCAAATGTAATAGTCTGTTGTAGTGAAAGGGCATACAGTCATACAGTCCTAGTTTCAGTCCCAGCTATACCACATTTGAATTCCGTGATGTTTGATGTTTACCTCTCTGAACACTCATCCATTTGCAGTATGATATTGTCATAATTTATTATGGAAATTAGAGATAGTACTGATAAAGTGCTCATTGTGAAGTCTTCCATAAAACAAAAATGTTCCATAAACTTCTGTTGAATCTGACAAACATCTCATACTATTTATTACTGTCATTGTTAAAATTGTTCCTAAGGCCTTTCAGTTTTGAAGGCCTATACATTCATTCTGCTGGGGACCTCTTATTGTGCAGCTACCCAGAAATAGAGGTAGGGTTGGACTTCCTAAAATGACACCTGGGGGTCCAGGTTTAAACACACGCTGTGACTGAGCTGACAGTCTGTGTATGTGACCTTTCCTGGCCTTGCACAATCCCATCTTTAATTACCCATCATTGGCTTTTTCCAGTCCTGTTTGCTATTATCTTCTGCATCTTTAACAGTGGCAAAAGAGGTGTCATCGGTTGATCCTTTTCTCATTTAAACCCAACGACACATGCTTGATGGAACTTGGAAATGCCTCCCTGGAAGTCTTCCAAGAGGCTGATTTTTGACTACACTGAGTCTCCGGCTCCCTCCACTGGCAATCCCACCGGAAGTTAGGGGATTCCCAGAGTGTGCTTCCTAGAGAAGCTGTCCATTATTAAATGTCTGTAGTGCTCTAGGTGCAGTGATCCTTCAGCTGCAGGTGTCCTCCTATCTTTCAAGCAAATTTTGGCCACAGTTTATAGATGGTTATAATCTCAGATACTGAAAGGAAATGGCAACTCTGGCTGGCAAAGACCCATCACTGGGTGAATTTACTGCTGTTGGGTCCCTAGGGCTCACTTGCATTGTTGAGCAAAATGTTGTGAAGCCTGCAGCTTTCATGTGTTCAGAAACCTGCTAGTATCATAAGGAAATTCAGCCTTTAACTTCTTTAAGCTCTTCATTTATACTCCCTGAAGAAGTTCATCACTGATAGAAAAGAACTTCAGCAAACTGAAGAGTTAATGCAGCTGGTTTAATCTAAACTGAAGAGTTAATGCAGCTGGTTTAATCTAAGGAAAACATTTCGTGGATAATTTCATGGCAACTCTGTTCTCTTCATCTGAGTAAGGATGTATCTTCAGGTCATATCTGAATTTTGGGTAATATGATTGCTGTATATTCTTGCAAAAAATATACAGCTTGTGCTTTTCTTTTCCAGCATTCTTACTTTACTGTGCCTGATACCAGAGAACTTCCCAGCATACCTGAGAATGTGAGTACTTAGGAAAGAATTGTTAAATTTTTTATCTTATGTTTCTACATCTTTTTTTAAAATAAAAGGATATGTTTGAAAATATAATTATAAAAATTCTAATTTTTAGAGTATATTACAAAAACAAATATAAAAAGAAAATTGCATTATAGAAACAGGAAAATGAAACTAGAAAATATAACAATAAGGAAAAGATACTATTCTTATTTCTCAAAGGTAATCACCGATTAATATATTAATGTCTCATAGCCATCTTTTTCAAATACACGTTTTTATATACTTATATTTGTGTATTATGTGAGCATTTTTCTGTTTTTATTTATCAGACTCATTTTTATTCACTACATAATATTTGCTACATAATTTACTTAGGCATTAGTCACTATTGTACACTGAGGCTTTTTCCTTATGTCTGCTATCATAAATTCAATGTTTATAAAGAAATTTTTATGTAAATATTTCTTTATTAAGGTAGATTTACTCAAATAAAATTATACTTCTAATTCTTATACCTCAGTATTCACTTTTCAGAGAATAAATAAACTATTAGTGGATAAAGTGTGACTCCCATCCTCACCTCCTATGACTTAGGGGCAATGGATTAAGCGTAGGAAAGCTGAAGGTTCATATTTGACCCCTGAATGCTCAATGTCCAGTTTTATGCCATATTTTCAAAATATTTTAATATGATTATAAATATTACTGTGTAGAATCAAATATAAAATTCATTACTGAAGTAGTGGTTATTTTTAAAAATAAAATAAAGAAAATTCATTACTGAAGTAGTGGTTATTTTTAAAAATCATGGTAAAATATACATAACAAAATTTATTGTCTTAAGTTTTAAGTGTGTGATTCAGTGGTCTTATGATCAGTCATATTGTTGTGTAGTCAATCTCCAGAACTCTTTCTGTCCTGCAGAGCTGAAACTCTGTACCCAGTTAGCATCTCTGTGTTTCCCTCTTAGCCAGTCCTTGCACCCATCATTTTATGTCTGAATTACTAGCCTTAAGTATCTCATCTAAGTAGAGTAGTAAAATACTTGTCTTCTTGTATGTGACTTATTTCACTTAGCATAATGTCTTCAAAATTTATGCCCATTGGTAGGATGTAGAATACACTTCCTTATTAAGACTGAGTAGTATTCTCTTCTATGTGTATACTCACATTTTGGTTCTCCTTGTCCGTTAGTGGACACTTACGTTGTTTTCCACCTTCTGACTATCTAGCTCTGAACATTGGGGTACAATTATCCATGTTCCCACTTTCAGTTCTTTTGAGTATGTATTTGATTTTGTTTTTAAAGTCCTAGAATAAATGATAGGTTTTTGTAACTACTGTAGATTCACAGAAAAATTTTTTTCTGAGTTTTATTTGTGTAGTAGAAAGATTAGAAATGGCAAGTAATCAAAAGTAATTAATGAAGTTAAGCTATAGTATTGTGACCAGCTAACAGTCCTGGGATTGTCAAGCATATCCATAAATCTTGTTATGTATGTGATAAGGCTGTGGTAGAAAATGTTGCTTCATTTATGTCTGACTTTAAGTAATAAAAATTAGACTGAAGACCCCATTGCAGCACAATGGCTACTGTTCCGTTGCTTGTCAGATGATGTGCTCAGTGCTTTGTCTCCATTTTCTCAGTTACCTCTCTTGATAAGCCTAGGTGGTAACTACCATAATTATTTCCATTTTCTATCACAAACAGAAGCCCTGAGAATCTAAGTAACACACAAAGAAGTGGTAGAATCACAATTCAAATGTAGTCTGATTTTCAAGACTGAACACTTTGAGCCCATGATTTTTAGTTTTCATTTCTCAAAAATTTCCATTAAAATGACAAAAGATATATAAAATTGAAGAGAAAATGTTTCCATAATGGCAGAGTGAGCCACTTTGAACTAGAAAATTGGGAAATTTCTGCAGGATAGAGATGCTGGTCACTAATGCTCAGCAGTCAGTTCAGTATAAACAAGGGAGGAACTCAAAAAGATAGGAAGGAAAATTTTGAAGGACCAGAGACAGAGGGATAAGGTTATTAAAAGACCAAATAGCTAAATCTATTAAAAGATAATTTTCAAGTATAATGAAACTTCTATAACAATTTATGCTGTTTTCTAAAAATTTCAAAATAGGATATATGTTAAACATCACAGTTCTCTAGTTTTTACTACAGTGAAATAAAACTAGCAATCAATAAATTAAAGGTTTAAAAACAAAACAGTCATCTACTCAAAGTGGCAGCTGGATCATCGAGACTAAGATTAAAATTACTGATTAGAAATTAATAACAACAGCACTGAAGAACAAATACCCAAGGAATGCGGGCAGAATCACAGATTGATAGCTTTGAATCCGCTTTCCTCCCCAGCTGGTACTGGGATTGAACCCAGGACCTTCACACTGAGCTACATCCTCGGCCCCTTTTTAGTTTTTATTTCATTTTATTGATTATTGATTGAGACAAAGTGTCACTGGATTCCTCAGGCTGGGCTCAACCTTGCAGTTTTCCTGCCTTAGCCTCCTAGGGTGCTGGAACTACAGGCATGTGCCACCATGTCCAGCACTTTGCATATTTTTGTAAAAGTAATGAACTTGAGTTTTAATTTAAGAAGCTAGAAAAAGGGGGCTGGTCATTTAGCTCAGCGACATAAGCTCCTGCCTTGCAAGCAGGCGGTCGTGAGTTCGATCCCGGTACTGATAAAAATGAAAAAGACAAAAAAAAAAAAAAAAAAAAAAGAAGCTAGAAAAAGAGACAAATGTGGTGGCATTCACCTGTGACCCCAATAGTCTTGAGAAGCCGAGGCAAGAGAATAGCAAGTTCAAGACCAGCTTAGGCAATTTAGCAAGAGGTTGTCTTAAAAATCAAAATAAAGAAGGGCTAGGGATATAACGTAGTGCAAAGGCACTGGATTCAATTTTAATCTCCAGCAACAACAAACAAACCACCGAAAAGAAACTAGAAAAAGAATAGCAATAAAAAATAGCCAAAACTAGAAAAAGGAATTATAATTTATCTTACTAGTAAATATTGTTTAAGTAAAATTGAAAATCAAGACTCTTTAAAAACTATGTTTTTGAAAAGAATACAATCATCTTCAACTTATCTAATCTACGTGGAAATTGTGAAAAGGTGAAATTTTCTAGGAAAATACAAATGACTGAAATCAGCCTAAGCTATAGGTAATATGAGTGCAGAATAGTAACTTGGAAAGATTAATAAAATCTGTTACCATTTCCACTCTTGCCCCTATTGACATAGCAAAACGATTTGGTGGGTAGATTGGTGTGTTTAGGAAACATAATTATTACTTAAACGGCTATAATTCATATAAAATATACAAAAACCAAAAGGAAGGCACTCAGAATCCCCATTTCAAGGAAAGTCGGGGTCTCAGTTTTACTTTCCTTTGTTTTTATGATGATAGTAGTTTCCAAACTGTGCTACGAGGAGCCCTAAAGATACTTTGGGTCCCCAGAAAGGCCTGAGGGAGACAGAAGCTGAGACTGTGCTCCTGTTTAGAGCAGGTGAATTCCCACTGTTTCTGTTGGCTTTTGGGTAATATTTTGTTTGAGACAAAAAGGTTCTTTTGATGTTTCTTTAAAGTTTAGGAGCTACATATTTTTTTCAAATATGCAGTTGAGAATCATATCAAGTGCATTCATCTGCTTTTTCTCATAACAGTGTATTATGTATATTTATCTGTATAGTTAAAAATTGTTCACAAAAACCTTTATTGGGTAAAATTAATACTAAAGTGCATGTTATGACCCACAGACAGACAGACAGACAAAGAAAGAAAAGTAAAGGCAGGCAGGCCCCTATTACCATCGTCCCTCTGACCCCATTCTCCCTGTGGAGCTTGGTGAGCATCACTCCAGACCTTTCTGGATGAACTTACAGTGCTATGTGGGTTGTACACTCTAAACATAAATGTGATACTATTCATATTATTTAGCACTTTGTGGTTTATATTCTAGCAACTGTTCATATCTATTGCATTTCCCTTTTTTAGTGTTGTGTTGTTTTGGTGCAGTTTGTTATCAAGCCTTGGGCAAATACTCTACCATGAGCTGCAGCCTCATCACTAATGCTATTTTTACTAAAGGTATCTTATTAACCAGCAATTTCCACATTCCCTATACAGGACTTTTCACTTTCCATAGTGCTTCTCATAGTGACTTCTAACAGTTTCTAGCATTTCTTCTCCTATTCTACCATGTTCTGATTGCTGTCCTTAATTTTTTTCCTGCTGCATATATCTTCTATTGATTTTCTTATAGAAGATGCAAGTTCAAGTCTTCCTACCTCTGGTTTCTTTCCCTAGAAACACACATGCATACAAAATAATTTCTTCATTTGCCTATTTCTCCTTTCCCATTCTTCCTCTATCTTCAGAAACGTTTTACAGTAAGTCAGTAATTTATGTTTACATTTTATTGAGCATACAGAAGCAGGTAAAATTGTGGATACATTTCCTTTCTTGTATAATCTTTTATCCTATAGGACTTCTTGAATTTTACATCTTCCTCTTCCTTGATTTTATTTCCTTAGTTTGGTGAAACATTCTTCATTAATTTCCAGAGAAAGTATGTGTTGGAGGAACATTTTTAGAAGTTGGAATGGCTAGAACTGTTTATCCTACTCCTGATAGTTTGGTTCAGTATGGAATTTTAGATTGGAAATCTCTCTTTTTTCTGAATTTTGAAGATGTTCACTGGCTTCTAGCTTTACAATGCAATTTGGAAGTCTTAGTCATTCTAATCCCTGTTATTATATTTTATGATCCATTGTCTTTTGGTTCCCTAAAATTGCACGATAATATACTTTATTTGGGTCCATTTTCATTTTTATCCATTGCAATGGGTCCTTGCTCATCCCATTCAATCTAGAAACTGGGATTCTTCAGAGCTTAGAAAATTTCTCACATTATTTCTTTGAAAGAATTATTTCTCTTTTCTGTGGTCAGATATATATCTCTTGGATTGATCCTCTAATTTTCTTGTTTTCTCATTTTCTGTGTCTCTAAAAAAGTTTCCTCTGTACTGTCTTCAACAGATCTTTCCATTCTTTTGAGTTTCTTATTTTGGCCAGCGTATGGTCAATACTTCTCATTTGGAAGACTCTTCTTCCTAGATTTAAAAAATCATTCTTCTCCCCAAGTCTCTCTGTCCTTTCCCCCCTGTCCCACCTCTTCCTCCTTCTCCTTTATTTTCTTCTTCTATTCCTCCTACATTTTTGTTGTTCTTTCTTGTTGCTATATTGCCCAGACCCAGTCATACCTAAGAGCAATAGACTTATACCCTGGGAGGCTGGCATAAAAGTACCCCAGTGTCCTCTTGCCTGGACAGTAGACGCTTTACTACCAGCATTCAGGAAGCTGAACGGGGATGGTGGGTAATGAGGCATCAACATTTTGTGTGGTTACCTTTATTTAATGTTTGTTTATTTTTATGGTGCTGGGAATTAAACCCAAGGCCTTTCCACTGAGTTAACAACTTCAGCTCCCTGCCCTGCTCTTTTTTTAAAATTTTGAAATAAGGTCTCAGTCGCACAAGTGAGCTTAAATTTATCATCTTCTTGCCTCAGCCTCCAGAGTGCTGGGATTACAGGCACGTGCGTGGCTAATCCCCTGTTTTTGGCTTAAGCTTTAATGCTCATCCTAAGCTATACCTGGCATCCCAGGCCTTTCTGGGTCAATTCCTTAGAGAGTGAACACTTACTCCTCTGGAAAGGTGCGAGAAAGCAGCTGAGTGAGTGGACAGGGGGAGGATCAGGGGACTGGATTCCTCTGATTTTCCTTTGCATCCTTTCCCTGGTCCTCAGAGGTTCTGAGTGTCTCTATTGCCTAAGCCTTTTGGAATTTTGTGGTGTAAGTTGGGCGTCATACTCATTCTCGTGTTTGCCCACCTCAAACTTAGCATCTAGCTATTCTTTTTCAAGCCTCAGTGGGCACTCTGTGGGTTTCTGTTTGGATCAGGTGATTTGTTGTTGCATGTGGCTATCTTCCACATTTTTTTCTTTCTCTTTCTCTTTCTCTTTCTCTTTTCTCTTTCTCTTTCTCTTTCTCTTTCTCTCTTTCTCTTTCTCTCTTTCTGTCTCTGTCTATCTTTCTCCCTTTCTCTCTCTCTTTCTTTCCCCTCCCCTCCCCTCCCCTCCCCTCCTCTCCCTTTTCCTCCCCTCCCCTCCCCTCCCCTCCTCTCCCTTTTCCTCCCCTCCCCTCCCTTCCCTTCTCTTCCCTTCCTTCTGTACCAGGACTCAACCTCAGGACCTCACACTTGCCAGGCAAGCATTGTGCCGCCGAGCTGTATCCCTGGTCCTGTCTTCCATGTTATAGGATGTTCAGCAGCATCACTGGGCTCTGCTCACTCTCCGTGTGATAGTAGCACAACCCTCCCCAGTTGCAATAACCACAAGTGTCTCCAAGGCATTGCAAGATGTCCCCTGGGGAACAAATGGTCCCAGATCAAGAAATGTTTCTTTAATAATATCTTTTTTTGCTTCTAAAAATTTGACATCTCTTTTCCATTATTGTCTCTTCTTCTGTTCTTTGGAATTATACCATATAAAATTCTGTTTTTATGATTGTTTGCCCCTTGAGAGGACAGTATCAGGAGGGAGAGAACAATGGATGTTTGATCTGCCATATTGTTCTGTGTTTTAGCTATGCTTTTCCTACTAGTCAACATTTACATTGTTTCCTACATTCTTCTGTGATAAATGCTATATTAAAATTGCTGCCTTGGTTACATTCCCCTTTTTATTTTTTAAAGACTATTTAAAGCACCTGAATGCTCTGATAATTTCCCAATTTTTAAAACATAATTATTGAGATAAGAAAGATTAAAAAAAAAAAAAAAAAAAAAGAACTCATCGCCCTACCTCCAGTCTTGTCTGCCCCGTATACCACCTTCCCTGCCCCCACTGTTTAAAAATTTACATTCCCTCTGCTGGTTTTGCCACTAACAACCAATTCCCTGTGTATGACCCATTGTCCCCTAAATCCTCCTTTGTAAGCCAGTAAAAGGCTGGCCTTGTTTGTTTCTAAGCAGGATAGTAATACCAATCTGCCAGACCCCTAACATACACCATTCCACTTTAATCCCTGTAGCTACACTGCGAGGTGGATGTGAGCCCCATTTTACACATACAGACCCAAGGTTGCCAGCCCAAGGTCTCCTCATCCGCGGGGTATAGCCACCCAGGTTTGGAAGGTTTTGTTTTGAATATGTCCTTCAGCCCACCTCGAGTTGACTTGTAATATTCAGGGGGAAAGAAAAAGAAAAAGAAATCATTTTCTTTTTTATACCTAAAATAAAAAATGAAGCCGAAAAGCTTTCCCCTCTAAGGGGAATCTGAACTTTTGTAAGACCAATTTGTGTGATTTTTGACACAGAATCACTATTGAGCTGTAGCCGTGTTGAAATTTGCATTTTAATCTCATGGTGATTTTTCAAGGATTAATTTAAAATGACTAAATTGCTGCATTGCAAATTGAAACAAGCAATAACCATGGGGTTGTTAATACGATATAGTCTGCTGTCGTGGAAAAGAACATGAGTTTTGGAGACAGCCAGACATGGGGCTTCCTCAGACTGGGGCCTTGGGCTACCTACTTACCCTCTGAAGGCCCACTGTCCTTATCTTTAAAGGAAAATGTGAGGGGCAAAGGAGGTATTAAATGTAAAGTTCCAAGGGTATTTTCTGGTGCCATAGAGATGCTGCTTTCAGTGATCCTTTCTTTTTCTCCTTTCCTTACCTTTCAGAGAATGCTAGTCCTGAGGCTTCCTAGGGTCTGAATTTGGCTGAGGCCTGGGGAGCATGACTCCTTGGGGCTTGTCTTTTCCAGGCATTTTCTGACATTCTTGGCTGGGAAGCTCAGTGCCTTCCCGTCATGGGGTATACGTTTCATGGAGCCAAAAGACTCTTAGCAGGCTTCATTAGATACCTGAAATTCTGAACCATGGAACTGGGGCTACAGGTGGAGCTCAGGGCTCCAGTGTAACCATTAGTGGTTGTCTCCTGTACGGGACACACTGAACTTAGAGGAACAAGCAGCGGAAAGGGCACACTAACTTTGAAACATGGAAATCAACATTGTATTACTGGATAATCATTTTCTTACAAAGAGCATCAGAGAAGGGTTAAAGTAAGAGACAGGAAGGAGGTAGTATCTATTGAATGCCCTCTGCAGATCAGATCAGGCATTTTGTGTCATTTCATGAAACCATTACGGTATGACTGTTAGCCCAGTTCTAAAAGGGTAGGAAGCCCATGAAGTAACTTGCTCACCCAGTAAAGGTTAAGAGCAGGATTCATACCCAAGTCCATCTGATTCAAGCATGGAAATGCATGGAGTCAGTGCTCTGGCTCCATGGCGCCCTGTACCCATTGAAGAAATCATTCACCGTAAGTATAAGACATTAATTGTGTCACCATTTGGTTAATATCAGCCCTTCTTCCATGAGAGCAAAAATCAGTACTTTTTTAATCTCCACGTTTGTATAAGTAACAGTGAACTTAGAACTTTGTAGTTGTGCAGTATACAACTGTGAAGTTAGCCTGGTGTGATGGGGCACTCTTGTAATCCCAGCACTTAGGAGGTTGAGGCAGGAGAATCATTCCAAGTTCGAGGCCAATCTAGGCTACAAAGTGAGCGTAAGGCCAGTCTGAACTGTATAACGAGACCCTGTCTTCAAGAACACATACATGCATACACACACACACACACACACACACACACACACACAGACACACACACACACACTAAAAAAAAAACTATATGAAGTTAATGATTGATTGACTGAGTTAGCACAACAGCCAACCCCAAGAGAGGAAAAAAGAACAGTTCTTCAAGTTGGCTTTTCAACCAGTTTGTCTATGACATTAATGAAAAGCAAACGTGGAAAATTAATTCTTTCCACTTTCAGATCCCTGTTGAAGTTAATTCTCATTATTTCTACAATTTCTTTGTAAAACTATCTTCTTCCTTTTCACTGAAAAACATCACTGTGTAATTGCTCATCAGGGTTTTCTCTTTCGATCAAGATAACATGTAGGAGTGAATTTTATGTAGTCAATTAAATGAGCATAAATCTTTATGCATTTTAACCATCTTAAACAGTTAAACATTTAAAAAGAAAATCACAGCTCATGGACATATACATAGTAATAATTACATTGTAAACTGGCCATGTAAGTAAGGGATTTTTATTTTAGTGGCCAGGTTTTGAAGTTTACTTTTGATTAGTGAATAATCATATAGGCTTTCATTTGGAATATTAAACAAACTTGTCTTAATTATCTGGTGAGTGTCATACCAAGTGGTTAATGGTGCAAAGAAAGCATTAAAATGGACAATTTCATATGACATTGCCCAGGCTCCATGTTGTCAAAAGATGTACCATGATATACAAAAGATTTATGAAGTCATTTTGACTTTAAAAAATAAACAAAGTCAAGATGGTAGAAGAAGACCTGTTATCAAGTACTGAGATTACAGAGGGGACCGTTGTTGCTCTTAAGAGTTGGCAGGTAATTGTTTATACTAGTGGTCTTTACATTTACACGGAGGGATTAAAGCTGACCTGGGGTAACTCTGCTTTTTTTCCTGCAATATACTTCTCTTATTTGATAGCTTGTGTGAATTTACGGGATTCTTCTCAGGCAGATTATTTTAGAATTCAATTTTATAATTCACTTTAAGAATCCCAGAGCACTCAGGTAACCTAAATTTTTCTTTAAAAACAAAAAAGTAGTACAGGTTTTAAAATTTTTATATGATAGTGAGGCAGGATTGGTTAAGCCCAGGAGTTCAAGGTCAGCCTAGGCACAATAGTGAGACCTTAGCTCTTGTATATGTATATGTATTATTTATATTATGTATGTTATATGAATGTGCATGAGTTATTTCAGAACCCAGCATCCATTGAAAAAAACAAGCTTCTGGCCTCAGAAGCCTCCCACAGACCCAGTGCAGCAGGTCATTATGCTCTGTGCTGCAGATGAAGTAGTGTCACAAAGACTAATAAAATGACAGACAGTGGGGCAGACTAGCATCTGCTTCGAAGGCTCTAAGGAGTACCCAGCTTAGAGTCAGTTCTTTGGTTTGAGGATTATCTCTTTTCCCTAAGGTACTAAACTAAGACGCTTTCTCTCTAAGCCGTACCATATCCCCCCCATCCCCAACCCGTTCCAACTCCTGTCACCCCACCCCAGCTTGCTTCATAACCTCAGGCGTGAATCACAGCATATCTGAGGTCCCCAGCCACCTGGATGGCAGAGGAGCCAGCAGGGGCAGCTAGAAGGGAGCAACATTACGAGGCTTCTCCTGGGTGTCTGGGGTTTTTGTGGGTATCGTTCCCCTTTTCTTTGTTTGGATTGAGAGTCCCAGCAGGTTAGTGCTGGTAGGGATCCTTACTGACATTTCTTTGTAAAAATAGAAATGGAAGCCTAGAGTCTGAGGAGCTTTGCACTGTGCCTCTTCTGAAAGTTACCTTCCAGGCTGATCTGCTCAGAGTCCTCCTTAGATTTGAAGTCCTGTCTGCACAGGGTAGTAGTGGTCTGCTTCTTATTCCTGCTGCCAAACCCAGCCATAATAAATGCCAGGTGGACAGCCAGATTCTCTGCATGTAACTCAGTTACATGATACTTGAACTCCATGAGCAGCAGAGGAATATTCATAAGCCCAGAAACATACTGGCACTAAGAAAACCAAGACCTGTGCAGAGAAACTGGGAAAGTGTCCCCTGAGCAAAGATTTCCTTTCCTTGCAGGTTCATTACATAAGAATTACATGGTGGGGAATAAAGATAGTTACTTTGACTTAGCCATTGTGGAATTATGGTCCAGGAGGCTAGACCAAGGACCAAGTGGCCAGGTGTGACAGGACTAATGGTTCTTTTTGTTCTTTTTTTAAGAACCAAATGCAGGACGTTGTGCTTGCCAGGCAGATGCTGTGTAATGGTTCTGTAGAAGGAGAGTTTATCTATTATTACATGAATGGGCCCTCTCTTTGAGGAACTGGGCAAGAGGACAAGTGTGGTACATTGTAACTTAAAGTGTGCAGATCACTGAGGTTTTTGTTCTTTCCTTTCCCAAGTCTAATTCATTATAAAGTCCCATGACTAATTTACAGATGTGTCATAGCTCTGAATTGTTTGCTTATATGTTTTAATCTTATCTTTCCAGCAGTACAGTAGTAGTTATTGGTTGGCTCTACTCCTATTGGTCTGCTCCTCTCCATCCTGTGTAGGATCTCAAGATCTTTAAGAAACACAGAAAGGATGATGTCATGATCCATCAGCTCCACAGAATCCAACCTAGCTCTCCTGCTCCACTTCCCCTGCCCTGTTCTCCACCTTTGCCCCTGTTTGCCTGCTGGTAGCTTCTCTCACCTCCCTACTTCTGATTCTCACCTCCCTACTTCTGATTCTCCTAAACAAGCCCCTATTGGGAAGCCCAGACCAAATGTCTCCTCCTCTGTGGGACCTTCTCAGTCTTCCCCCAATCCATCCAGCAGAATGAGCCTTCTTAGCCATCCCTGGAGTACCCTAGACCACTGTGCTTTGCATACTAGGTTTCTGGGTCTGATGCTGCTGAGGGAGTTCATAGTTAGTTTATCTCTGCAGGGCTACCTCCCAGTATGGCAGCAGGCACATAGTAGCAATTGAGTAAGTGTGTGTTGATTAGCTGGTAAGAGACAGAACTGGGAGGGAGGTCAAGGAGGTCCACTGAAGGGCAGTATTGAGAGCATGGCATAGCTTGTGTTTTTTATACATGTGAGTTCACAGTTCTGGCTGCAATCTTGATCAAAGACAGTGCAGGCCTTCTCTCTCCCTGCACTCAGACCTTACTGTATGTCAGAGAAACACACTAGACTTGCATATAACATGAGTACCTGCTTCTGGGTCCAGCGCTTTGCCCCATCAGTTCCCTGATGAACAAATCTCTGATTTGTTTGCAGTTTTAATAAATGTAGTTACAGATACCTTGAAAAGCCACTATCTTACCCTCCACGCTCACCCCAGCTATTTTACCCAACTCTGGGGTCCCCAGTGTCACTTCTTTGTCCCTAAGCCTCATTCAACTTGAAGCTTGGTTTGCAGAAGTCAAATGTGTGCCCTTGCTGCTCTGCTGCACTGCTGTGCTTCTCTGTTAAGTGTTGGCGCCACACCCACTACGTGGGCACTAGTTTTTGGTTGCTTCCTCCATTCAAGGCTTCATCCTGTCATCAAACTGCTGGATGACATGATTTGTAATTTTACTCTATGGGGTCTTAGTCTAGTGGGAAAAAATACTTAAAAATGGAGTTATTTTAAGATAGGGAAAATTGCCATGGAAACACAAAGGGGTGCCTGGCAAATGAGAAGTCCAGGAAACCTTCCAGGAGGAGGCAGCACTGGGGCTGAATCTTGACAAATAAATGAACATCCTCAGGGCAGAGAAGAGCATTCTAGGAAGAGGAAACAGCAGAAGTAATGGCCCGAGGGTGGGAAAAGGCTGGCGGGGTCTAAGAAGTTGTGGCTTGGCAGGGCTCAAGCTGCCGGCTCTTCACGGCAGTGGGAGGGAGATTCCTGTCTCCGAAGGGCTTTCTCCCGAGCCCTGGCCCTGTGGAACTGCAGGGGCCTCAGGCCTCCCTGTGCCCGGCATGCTCTCCCACGGCTGAGCGAAGTTCCTGGGGCTGGGGCTGTTGGCAGTCCCACCTGCTCCGGCGGGTGGCATCCCAGAAGGAAAGAGGCAGGGGAGGAAGCAGATAAGAAAGACAGCTTCTGTTTAGACACAAATATCTTGGTAATCAGCACAGATGGGATGAGAAATACCAAAAAAAGTACATGACAGTTTAGAGAGAATTTGGCTAAATGTTACGTATTTTTAACATACCTGTGTAGAGTCTTCGGAACAAGCACCTGAGTCCCTCAGGTCCTGACTGGGGATGGGGTGAGCCTGCCTCAGTCAAGTGGTGTTTTTGTTTCACAAACATTCCCTTCCCCATCCACAAAAGTATTCTTGTGATTTTTTTTTTCTTCCACCAAAATAAGGCACAGGATTTGTCTCTGACGCTGTGTCTCCCTATTTGGACGACAAGCTGTGTAACATATTTCTACCCAGCGTGAAGCTTCTTGGCAGACTCTTGAGGCCACGTTTTGGTGGCTTCAGAGTTATCTTTGGATCTGTCAAAAGTGCTAATGGGCTTTCTGGCCTTCTTTAAGCTCTTCATTTCTATTTTCTTTTTACTTCCATCCTCTCCTAAAAGAAAAATTCATGTAATTCATCAGCAGTTAAGCTTTTACTGAAATGCTCAGCTGAGGGCCTCGTATTTGTGTTTGTGAGAGGAGCTCTGCCATGTCACTGCCTCCTGAACAACCCCACCCTGACATCATTAGCGCAGCGTGCCTGGGCCCACCCTTGCAGAGGGGCGCCTCTTGCCTAACTCAGGCTCCCTGGCGTTTGTTTTGTTTCTTGTTGAGGGTTTCGAGTAAGTTGGCATGGTGGTTAGGGTCTGAGTTTTAGATTCAGGGAACCTGGTTTTGAAACTCGGCTCTGCCCTTTTTATCTAGCAGCCTACTGAACCTTCCTGAGCCTCAGTTTTCACATCTATAAAGTGCACATTTTTATGCCTATCTCAGGAGTGTTAGGAAGATTAGAAAGAACCCAAGTACCCCTGCTAGGTACATAAAGATTACTCAATAAATGGGCAACACTAATTTTCAAAAGAAATAAATCTACCTTTCTTTAGATGTACTTTGATCTTGTTACTGTGCTGAGACTTTTTTTTTCCAAATATGATTTTCACCTGTAAGTTAGTGGTAAAAAAGGAGAGCACAGAGTAAATCATGTCTGATCCACTCACTATATGATTTTTGTCAAATTATATGATCCTTCTCTATCTCTATTTTCTCTTCTTTAAATAGGGATAATAATACCTAGTTCAAGGAGTAGTTTCAGATTGAGTGAAAAAATATATTTAAATCCCAGTACATGGTAAATACAAAAAGATATTAAAGGAGTACAAGGTAGGGAAGGGGAAAGTGTATAGGCTGTGAATTCACATCTGTTTCTTCCATCACGGAATCTCTTCCAGACTTAATTTCTCTATTTCTATGTTGGAAGGAATAATACCTGATTGGAGTTCTATGATTGCATAAGGTTACACATTCAAAGTATCTGGTATAGTAACTGCACTTGGTAACTACACAGTGTGTGAAGCTAGTAATTCACTTACTCTGTATTTATAAACGTTGATAGTTAACTGTGTACTCCAATCAAAGAATAATAAATCATAAGATAAGTGCCCATTCTTATTCCCAACCCATAATATTGTTGAAAAGCACTTTATGCTATTTTGCATGTAAAATCTACCTGGTTTACTTCAATTTATGGGCTATAGATCCTTAATCATTATTAACCGCAACCCCTGGCAATAGCATTTCTTCCCACCCCAACCTCTTTCATTTGTAGAGAATTATATTGTGTAGCATTGAAAACCTGTAACATTCAAGAAATTAGCATATTCATGTATATTATTAAAGTCAGGTGGGTACAGAAAGGGTTATAGAAATGAAACGCTATTTTTTCTGAAATCTGAAGAGTACCAATCTATAGTACTAATTAAAGGAATGAAACCCAGGTTATAGAAAAATAAAGTCTAGTTAAAACACTGCTTTTTCACAACTTGCTATTTGTCTTTAGTTTTTTTTTTTTTTCTTTTGAATGAAATACCTGGAAATTGTACATCTTTGAAATTGCCGTAATTCTAAGCCATCCTAGGGAATGTAAGCTGTGGAGGGGGGACCTGAGCAGTGAGGACAGATGCATGCCTGTCTGTGGCAGCGGCTTACCCTGTGCCAGATGGGCTTCAGACCCTGGGGAAGGGTGTGCGTGTAACACTTGGGATTGAACCTAAGGCCTTTGTGCTGAGCTACATCCCGGCCCTTTTCATTTTGAGACCTGGTCTTACTGAATTGCCCAAACTCATTTGTAATTTATAATCCTCCTGCCTTAGACCCTCAGAATGCTGGGATTACAGGAATGTGCCACCATTGCCAGCTGGGTACTTGTTTTGCTTAGATACATGGAACTGTATATTGAGAAGGTTCTAGAGATTGGAGTGTGAAGATCTGAGCAACGATCTTGTCTTCATGGTTTTTTAGACCATTTCATCTGAGAAAATCTCTCTGAGTCTTGGTTTCTTCACTTGTAAGTTTGTGGATTTCCTTTCATTCTTTCTTTTCAGAACCGCCATGAAGAGTAAACACTGTGTGTGCACAGAACCTCATGATGTAAACTAATCACCACACAGACACAATTGCTCACACTGCTCATCTCCAAGGGTCTCTTCCAACTTTACATTTCCTGATTTTTTTTTTAATGAGACAGAGTGAGTGCTGGGATTATAGGCATGTGTCACCATGCCAAGCAATATTTCCTGATTTTACACGAGTGGGATTCAGTAGAAACATACGAGGAAGAGCATAGTATGCTTTCTGCTTATTTTCTGTTTCTTATGTAGGTTCTAATTGTAATAAGAACAATCAGAGTAAGACACAAACCTTGCCCTATGCTTTCTCCTAGAGAAATCTGACAGAATATTTTGTGGCGGTGGATGTAAACAACATGCTGCATCTGTATGCCAGTATGCTGTACGAGCGCCGGATCCTCATCATCTGTAGCAAGCTCAGCACTGTGAGTAGAGTGTCTCAAAGTGGGCTTGTCAGTGACTGCATTTTAACCAAAGTACATGTCAACAAAATTAAAGAAGAAGTTAGGTAAAGGAATGAAAAGCAACCTCAATCCCATCATGCAATTACCCATCATTTTCATTAGTTATTTGTGTTGCTTTACAATGTCAAAGCATATTTCATTTATTTTTGTAATTCTGTAACTACAGTTTTTCTGTTGATAGTGTGTTATGAACATTGTACATATTTCAATATAAGCTTTCATTATTGTCAGTTTTTAAATGGCTATAAAGTATTCCATTATTCTTGTTTAGTATATTTCATTTTATTTTCCTCTCTTAATGGTCATTTAGGTTACCTATAGATAAATTCTCAGATACATAGTACTGCAGTAAATATCTTTCAGCTTCTTTTGACTGATGCAATTCATAATCTAAGGAGAAGAACCTCCAGGTCAAAGAATCTGATAAACACCATGACTTGGCTGCCAGATCGCTTCCCCAAAAGGCTGTTCTTGTGAATGTTGCTAGATGTGTAGACTTTACCACTTTTGCTACAGCCTTGTCGGAATTTTGTGTGTGTGTGTGTGTTCATGCATATACCTTAATTTTACTAATAACAGAGATGGAAAATGGTACCACTGAGCTGTAACCAGAATGCCCAGACCAGACCGCCTTTTCTTTTTCAGTCCTACAGTTTGTCACATTTCCAAGTAAATCACAGATTTCAATATATTTTCTGCTAAATAATTGAATATCTGTTTTGCAAGGTTTGTTGCAAAAAATATATCCAAAAATTGCCTGGGAGTAGAATGTTTAAAACATATCACTTTATAACACTACAGAGGAGAAGCCTTTGTAGGGTTTTCCTAGTAAAGGGTCTATGGGTAAAATAGTTACTGTTCAACCAATGAATAAAAGACACCTAACATTGAAAACTTCCTAAGAGTATTAAAGTTTTCTTTACAGTTTTCATCATTGCTTCATTATTTTGTTTCTTGCTTGTCAAGAACTCACAGAGCCCTTGTTTCCCTTTGTACTCTAGTATATGTGCAGATTTAGCACATAATAGGTGATAAAAAGCATGTCCTTTGTCATCAAGGTTAAAAACTGCTCATAACACAATCAGTCTCTTGCTTTGTTTAACATTTTATTTTACATAAGTGGAGTTTTTTATCTCAGGATACAGACACTCAGGCTGAGCTTCAAAATGAGAGTATTCCTAACCATTTTTAGCATTGTCTGCTCTGTGGCTTACATAGAATGAGGGAACATTGAAAAGAAGCTAGCTGTTGCTTTGGGCCCTTAAAGTGCAACCAAATGAAAAGGGACATCATCTTGATAGGATTGAATTTCCTATAATTTAATCATGATGCTTTTGGGCTCTTAATTTATGCCAGTCACTATCCCAAGCACTTTGCATATATTAACTCATTTAGTCTTCACTATGATAGCTTTAATGGGTTCTGTTATTACTTCTCTCTTACAGATTAGAAAAGAGTGTTTCTTCTGTGTAATTTTGTTCACATAAATGTAGTGGGTTAAACATACAAAGTTATTTCTGTTCCTTTCCAAAACTAAAATGAAATATACCATAGGAATAAATTACAAACACAAAGAACAGATGCAGCATAGATTTTTAAAATAGTAAGAGAATACTGTTATCAACTTTATGCCAGTATTTGAAAACTAAAGCATAATGGGCTGAAAAATATAATTTACCATAATTGACTCAGAAAGAAATAGAAAAATTGAAAGTCATTTAATTTATAGAAATTAAATCAATACTTGAAAATATTTTCCAGATAAAACACGCAGCCAACATAGTTTTAAAGTTATGTTCTATCCAGCATGTTAAAGAATAGATCATTTCAGTCCTACACAAACTTGAGCCTACAACAAAAAGGGAGTACAATCCAGGTTTTCTTGAAATGCTTGTCAGCCATGACAGTCAATCACAAAAGGACATAATACAAGAAGAATTATCAATGTCACTCATGAATGTAGTCATAAAAATTATAGGCAAAATAGTTGCAATGTATTTAAAAATTCTTAATAGCTAAGTTGAATTGATTCTAGAAGTGTAAGATTGGTGATACTGGAAGGCCTATTAATACAGCTTACACATTATTAAAAGGAAAAATTCACATAGTCACCAATAAATGCAGAGCAAGCCTGTTTATGAATGGTAGACTTGATATCTTGAATATGTCCTTCATTCCAAACTGATCTATAGATGGGATGTAATTCCATTCACAATCTCAGTAAGGTTTACATAGTATCTGTCATCCTGATTCTAAACTTAACATGGAAAAGTCAAAGAAAATCAAGACATACTTCAAGAAAAACTAGAAGCTTACCTTACCAGACATCAAAACTTCTTATTAAGCTGCAGTAATTAAGTTCTGCTAGTGCAGCAGAGATAGGTAGACTGATAGAGTCTGCAGGATCCGAACACATCTGTATGGGCTCCTTAGAAGCAATAGAAGAGGCACTGGACCATCTGTGGGAAATGGATGGGCATTTCAGTAATTGACTATGCATATAAAAAGAAGACAATTTCTTTCTTACTCATGCAAATGTGAAAGGCAAAATTTTTAAATTTTTGGAAGACAAAAGTAAGTAAATAGTTCTCTGTGATCTTGGAGTAAAGAAGTATTTATTTAAAGATGATTCAAATTATACATTGTACAAAGGAAAAGATTAAAATTTAAATTATAAACTTGTGTTCATTAAAAATGTCATTCTGAGACTGGAAAGACAGCAAAAACAGAAGATAATTGCCATATATAAAGCAGAGACAAAAAAAAAAGAGGCATAGTAGTCAGAAATACATGAATGCCACATTTAGGAAGCAGAAGACTTATCAATAGAAAAAATTGGCAAAACATGTGAATTGGCATTTCGTACAAAAAATACAAATGGCTATATATAGGAAAAAGTTCAACACTAGTAATTGTAGAAAAGTGCATTAAAAACTACAGTGAGTTAAACAGTGGGTACACACCTGTAATCTCACTACTCTGGGAGGCTGAGGCAGGAGGAATGCAGAGTCTGAACTCAACTGAGGCAGCTTAGCAGTGAAAGGGAGACCCTGTCTCAAAAAAAAAAAAAAAAAAAAATTCTAGACTAGGGATAGAGCTCGGTGATCCTGAGTACCACCAAACAAAATATAAAACAAAAATTAGCTGCATCAGATTTGTAAAAGTGAGGGTGTCTGACAAAGATAAACATACTGTAGACATGTTAGAGAATTCTGTGGACTACTAGTATGGTATGTAGTACAAAACTGCATGCACATGCCTGTTGTTGATCACGTCCATTCTTCCATGGGATTTCATGTACACTCACCGGACAGACACCTACAAGAATGTTCCGAGAAGCATGTTTTAAAAACCTGGGTATAATCCACATTACTATAAACTGCAGTATAGTCATATAGTAGAATATAGAATCAGTGAAAAATAACTACATTATTATATGACTTTTGTCTGTAGCACAAAATGCTGAGTAAAAGAAACAAGTTATAGAATACACAGTGCCATTTCATAAATATAATAGTCAAGTTAGAAAAACTAAATGATACAAATTGTTAAAAAGAAAAATGATTAATACAAAATTTAGGTAGTTGTTTCTACCCAGGAAAAGAGTACATGTGGGAATAGACATACAGAGGATATCAAAGGTGTTGCTTTTGGAGGAGGTGTTGCTTTGTTTTGGTTTGAGATATTTTTGTTTTTGTATTTTTGGTGAGAGTGGTTGTTGAACCCAAGGCCTTCACAATGAGCTATATCCTCAGCCCTTTTTAAAATTTACTTTGAGTAATTTGAGTCTCTCTGAGCTGGGTTAGAGATAATCATCTCTAAAGGATCCAATTATAAATACGGCTTTGTAGGCAATATGGTACTTGCTGTAACTATTAGACTCTGTCCTTGTGGCTTACAGTGAGTATGCACAGCCACGTTCAGCAAAGCTTTATATACAAAAGCAGGCAGAAGGCCACACTTGGCCTTTTCATACGTTTTGCTTACCCTTTAACTAGGCAGTAGGTTTTAGATTCTTAGGTTTTCTTCTTTAAAAGTTGCTATATGATTTACATATTTGTATGTGTATTTATATCAAAATGTTTAATAAAAAAATACCAGATTCCTTTATCAGGTAAATTTAGACTATCAGAGGTAGAGACAAAGTAACTCTTACACAAAGATTAAGAACAAGACAATGAACTTGTGTCTTGGACTTCTAAGGGAAAGTGATTTCTAACCTAAAATTTTGTACCTATTAGAAGCCCTCAGAAATGAGAACTGGCAGCTCCTACACATCTGTCAACCTCCTGACTTCTTTTCTCTGAGCTCTGCCTTCCCTGTGGGGATGAATTGCATGTTTACCCTAGAGCCAGTCAACCACTGTGCTTATCTTTTTGCCTTTGTCCTAGAATATTTATTGACATTGTCATTGGCATATAGAGATACAATGGTGGACAAAATAGACAAAAATCTCTGCCTCAGGAAACCTGTATTCTAGTAGGTAGATCCTCAGTAAGCAAGGCAAGTGAAATGTGAATGTACAGTAGCTACTGATAATTACTAAGGAGTAAAGTCAAGTGGATGTGAGGGGGGAAGTGATTGGTAAGGTCACAGGGATTGCCATGCTGTTTTTAAGGCAGGAGATGCCTTGTCGAGAACATGACATTTCTGCTTCCTTCTTGCTTTAGCACTAAGCTTTTCTCTTCTCTATTTGTGCCAGGCAAGTACTCAACCGTGGGACTACACCCTCATTCCCCCATCCCATTTGTATTCTCTCTTTTAGAATAGAGTTCGAGAGAGTTATCCTTTTGCCATCTCATTCCTTTCCTTAAGGAGACATCAGTTTTATGCAAGCCTTTGGACCTCTCCAAATTCAGAATTATGAAGTTTTCCAATTGTTGCCTTTTATTTCCTCAATAGGAGGTTTTCATCGCCTCTTTTAGCGGTAGAAAGGGAGATGCAAAAGCTATTTCAGCCCAGGATGTTCCAATGACCCTCCCTTGCAGATCCTGAGGTGGCCCGTAATACCTTGACACACCACATTTTTCTCAATTTTGTTAGACAAGATGTGGTCTTAATGCTCCTAAGAGCCATCAAGTATCTGAAAGATAAAAGCTGCTGAACACTCCAAAGCTATCTTCTGTAAAACTGCACCAGCAGATACAGACCCAACAACATTTAGTTCAGAGTCAGGTAATATGCATTCCAGGGTGTCTCGGTCAATAACATGATATTCTGTATAAGAAAAATGTAAGTTTTTGTTCTCTTTGCTCAGTTAATGTATATTGATTGTTTTCCTTTATAAATGATAAATACGGAAGGCTTAACTAAGTCTTGTTCTCTAATGTAAATGCTTCAGTATGATTTCTTGTAGCACAAAGGTCTCATTTTTCTTCTATACTTTCAGATCTTAGTTTAATTCATACTGCTTTTTTGGAGTTCATGTGGATAGCACACAAGTTGAAGATAAGACCTTTTTAAATATGATTCCATGTAATTCCTTTAGCACTCTTAGAAGATCAGTATTATACCTGTTTTTCCAGAGTAGATTTTCTATTTGGAGTGATGGAAAATTTTGCCAAGGTCATATCCGGAGTCAGTGGGAGAAATAGCCATGCAAATGATTATGATATTGTGTCAGGAGGAAGCTTTGACTTTTAGAAAGGGAGAAACATCCAGGAATTGTACTTAGAAATGAATCTTAACTCTTTCAAAATGCTTGCCTTAGTGACTAGGTTATGTTTATTGGATGACACCTCTCTTTTTTTTAGAACTCTTGTGCAGAAACTGTCACAAGTGCCAGAGACACATTGTTAGTAATGTCTGCCTCACTGAGGGAATTTGAATATTCTTATAAAGAGCCAGAAAGATACTCTGAGCCAAAGCCGGTAGAGAAGGTGCTGATGGAGCTGGGTAATACTGGTTTGGTTCAAAAATAAGATCTGATCAGATAGTCATTTGAGAAGAATTTTTGTGTAGCAATTTGAGAAGTTTCATGTGTAGCTGGTTAATAGCCACAAGACTACCAGAGATACACATTAATAGCATCTTGCAGAATGAATGTGTAGAATCCCCTTATTTTGATGCATATGTGATACTTTATATTGCAGCCCCAATTCTCCCCCACTCTTTTAAATTTCTTTCAAATTAACCTTTCTCAGCCATATACTATGTGCCAGGTGTTACGCAGTCATATAAATATATATGTATATGATTATCTGATCATCGTATTTTCTCACGAGCTCTTATGGCAGCCCTAGGAGCGAGTTTGTTTTCTTCTCCTTTCGCAGATGAGGATATTGGCACCCAGAAAGTTGAAGGCCTTGTCTAAGATGAGCCGCAAAGATGGAATTAAAACCCACTTCTCTTGGCTCCAGGCCAGCGTCCTTCTGGCTACCTCATACTGCCTCCTTGGTAACTCTCCATTTGTCATGAATTCCCTGTAACATTGTACTCAGAGAAATATTCTTGGCATGATTCTGTTGACCGTGGGTCTGAATGACAGAAAGAACCTCAGCCTGCGGTTCCCTTCTTGCACACAACCAAGCTTTTCACTTCAGATTTAATGAGCCCCTTCTGTGTGCCGAACACTCCTCTAGGCACGAGGGAAACAGAAGGCTGATGGGTGAATTTCTAACTGGTACACTCCCTCCCTTAGCCAGAGCTGAGTTTCTCTAAATCCTGTTCATTCAGCCCACTCTGCACATCATTAGACACCACCATCTCCCTGCAAAATCTGACAGCCCCACTGCGGCCCTGGGACTCATCTCCTGCTTGCTGTGTCTTCAGGGTGCATGCACTGCACTTCTTCCAGCTCTTGTGTATCCCAGTCCGAATCACCCCTTTCGTAATTTAGAAGTAGAGGAAAATGTTTTGAAAACGATACTTTCTGATTAAGTCATGACCAAAGCATATTTCCTTTCCTAAGGAATGTGTATTTGTCTTATCTAGTAACTGCTTTTTAAAACAAGTTCTTAAGAAGAACTTCTGTCTTGGAACAAGACCATTACCCAATTAATTGAGCCTCCATACTGAATTGTTTCTGTGGTTCCCGTAACTATGAAAAAACTTACTGCTTTTCTGATGACACTTCATTTACAGAAGAGGACAGACAATGTAATTTTCCTGTTAGTTTCTTGTTAACTAGGTAAATAATTCCTCCAAGAGAATGTGGGACTTGGGCAGAACCTGGGTACTGGTGTCCCTGAAGAGTGGTGAGCACTACTCTGTCCCCTTCCAGCACCCTCACTCTGGACCTGGGCACAGGCTCCAGTATCCAAAGGAAGGACTGCATACTTTCCCAACCTTTCTGTGTCCCGCCCTGCCCTCTCCACCCCCTGCCACTGCCAGAATGCATTGTCTGAGCACCATCTGGTCTTCTGACCTAGAAAAAGGCCAGTTTGTGTACAGGGCAATTTTTCAAATTTGGCTTCCCTTTTTATTTCTCTCCCAATGAACTCTACCTTTCTGTGGCTAAGTCAGGCCATTTAGTAGGCCAAGCACTGAGAAGATGTGTGTAACGCGTTCCTCGTTCTTCTGGACTAGAAAAAAACTAATTCTGTTTGCTTATCTGTAGCCCTTAAAGCAGAGGCAAAAGTGGCAGTTTAAGGAGGTTGAAATACTGGACAGGAGCCAGGGCCTCTTTGCCTGCACGCTCCACTCTGCATGTTCCAGCAGTAGGAACAAACTGCATTATTTTGTTTCAAACTGTGCTCAAGGGAAGCCAAGACCTTGTAACTGGAAACTTCCCAAACAGTGAATTCTAAGACTAAATTTAGTGTTCTATTTAAAAAATAAAATAAATCGAACACTTTGTTTGTTCATCTTTTATATGTTAAAAGAGAGAGAGATTAACCTAGATCACACTAGCAACCTAAGAAGAGTATTCAAAGAAGTGAGAAGAAAGCTAATCCTTTGGGTGAAGAGGGAAATCCTTAACAAAATGTAATGAAGTGGCCTAAAATGCAGACTCTGCAGCTAAACTTTCAAGCAGCACAGTCTCTCTAATCTCCATTACATAAAATTTTATTGTGACTCAGAGAATATTAAAAACTATTAGATAAATGGAAAGAACATCCATTGACGAGAAATAAGAAGAGAGATTGGTATGTTTTATGTGTGTAATTTTTCTCTGGTTTTTAAATGTGATATAATTAACTGCTTTTTAACTATTTATTTTTAATTATGAGTCAGTTTCCTCTTTCTGATTTGAAATGAAACCAGAATAAAGAGAACCTTAAGATGTTATAGACTCTGTAATAAAATTTGTGGTCGTTTGATGTAACCAGCCATAGTCTTCCTTCTGGCTTTTACCTTTCTTTCCTGTCTTCTACCTTTGCTTGAACAAACATTGAGCATCTACTTTGGATTAGACACAAGATTTAGATTGTTTGGGATTCTTAAATGCTATTGGCCTCATCCCAAAAACTTGCCAAAAATTCAGATTCCTGGACAGCACTTCCAATCTGATCCAAAAGTTCTGGCATGGAACCAATGCCTTGTATATTTTTTGAGGTTTCCCAAATGATTGATGCACAATCAATAGGATAGGGAACAAATAGATAATTCTTAAAGACAAAAAAAAGTATTCAATGATGGTTATTATTTTACATCATTAAGTCCCTTTTCATTTTGGGAGTACATATTAGATACAGGTTAGGTTTGCTTAGAAAACATTTATAAGTATAGACTACTTTTTTGCCAGGCAGGTACTTATGCCACTGAGCTAAATCCCTGGCTAGTATAGACTACTTCTTTGTTCGTGTTTCTCCTTGTGAGTGATTTGATTTTGGCCCTGACTAGTCTAGAGAAGGACATCACTAAATATAATCTAATCAAGCTCTCAGGGAATGCCAATGTAGTCCCCTTAGTGTGACTTTGTGTACATGTGTGTAAACAGATTTACAGAGATGGTATTTCATTTTAGACATTACGAACATGACCAAGAATTTTATTATTTTAGTAATGTGGGTAATTTATGAAATGAATTTGTGTATTCCTTGCATTCTAGATATTACAGTTGGTGTCTAGATGTCCCCCCAAAGCCTTATGCACTTTTAGATGGAGCTTGGTATCTGAATCTAGAGGTTGTGATTGATTCCTAGTTAATACTAGGATTAAGAATTGGGGCTGGGGATTTAGCTCAGCGGCATAAGCACCTGCATTGAAAGCAGGCAGTCATGAGTTCGATCCCTGGTACCGATAAAAACGAAAAAGACCAAAAAAAAAAAAAAAAAAAAGAATGCTGGAATTAAGGATGTGAGTGCTATACCCACCATAGGATGAGTAATTTGCATACAAGAGACAGAAAGAGACTTATGCTCCCCTCCCTCCTCTCATTGATTTGATGTCTTCAGTCACCATAAACAGTTGCCCCCTGCCATGTGCCACTCTGCCGTGGAGCTGCTGACTGTGGACTGACACCTCTATAAACCATGAGCTAAATAAACCTTTCCTTCTTTAAACTTGGATGTTGAGTATTTTGTCTCAACAAGAAAAGTCACCAAGACAGTAGCACTGATAACTTATTTCTTTTTTTTTTTTTTTTTTTTCTTTTCTGTCTTTTTCCCTTTTTATCTGTACTGGGGATTGAACTCACGACTGCCTGCTTGCAAGGCAGGTGCTTACACCACTGAGCTAAATCCCCAGCCCCCGATAACTTATTTCTAATGTGACTCTTGTGAATCAAATCTCTGGCCAAAAAATGATAATGGGTATTCAAATCATTTACATCTTACTATACTCAAAAATCGCTAAATGCACACTTTGGCAAACATCTCTGAGGCTTTCGTAAGGAAACTTGAGCACCTAGTGAGCCTAGGACAGGGAGCAAGCACTTAAATTTCCTCTGTCATTTCTTGAGACAGTGTTTTATGAGATTAGGCCATGCAGTTGTGGGTTGGTACGACATAATGAAAATTCACTTAGAAAAAAACAGACCAAAAAGTCACATTTTTGCCTTTCTGTTCCTCGATGGCTATACAGAATGTACATCAGACAACCTTGCTGGTAGTATCTCCTTCCCTACTCAGGGCCGGGAGAGAAGAGCATCAGACTTCAGGTTGGTTTTGTTCGGTTTCAGCCTTTGCTATGTACTTAATCCTCCATGCACCAGTTGGTAGCCATATGAACATGGGCAGGTTGACCTCTGGAGTCTCTGTCCTCATCTATAAAAACAGAATACTAAAGGGTTTGTGATCATAGAGAGAAAAAAATCGTGACCCAGCACTGAGTACATAATACTCATTCAGTAAGTATCACTTGATGAAGGGTCTTGACTCTACAGGCAGTAATCCCCAATTTGGCCTTCAGAAACAAAAAGATATTTGGGAGAGTTCTATAGATTCCATTGGTGTAGGAATCTATGACAGTAAGTCATGAATGAATCCAAGCCATAGAGAATAGTCATGGTGGCTCATAGGAGGTTTTATATCCCGTATCTGCTCACTTCTCACTAATCAGGTAGTCATTAGTAAAAGGTCATTTCTTCTTCAAGTCTTCTCAGTCATCACTGCATAAAGCCCAAGTGGCCTAAAGAGCTGCCATGTTTACTGGACCACCGTCCGACCAGGCTGACCTGCCAGCAGGGAGGACACAGGCACCTTCTCTGTCTTCACTCCGGGCTCTGGATGCTCTGATGCCTCGTCTCTGTGACTTGCGGTGCTTGCCCAAGGCAGAATTAGGGATTCCTTCTTTATACCTTGACACACAGAACCTCTGTAGTAGCACCTCTTTCATAATGCTTTTGTGTTGAAGTTGGTTGATTGCACTTTGATGTTTCTCTTTCTATTTTAAAATGCTTGAGGGCATGGTGTGTACACATAGTGGATACTTAGTAATTCTCAGATTAATGCAGATCAGAGCAGAGAGGCAGTTTCATGTGAAGGAAGAGCTTAGTTTCCAAAGTCTCAGTTTCCTCAGTTTGTGTCCTCACTCCGCAATAGGCTCAATGATTTATGCAAGTTTCCTCACTTGTGAAATGGTGACAATAAAGTTACCTACCTCATAGGGCTGTTGTGAAGATTACATGGGTTAAATATATTTGAAGCACTGTCACTGGTATTGAGCAGATAATAAATCCTCATTAAGTGATTATAATAGTGACTTCACAATTTGTTCTCTGGAGTTTACCTTCCTAAGGTTGAATTTCCTCAGCAAAACTCCTTAGGGGAGCGTTTAATTTATTTAATTAAATTCTTTTCTTTCTTTTGTTCCTTTGCATGAAAATTTTCCTCCTATAGTTTCCTTATGTTCCTAAATTTTTCTCTCTCTATATATATACCTGACATAAGTATTCATAAAACCCTGGTCAGGTATGCTTTCTTTCTCTTTAAAAATATGATTCTTTATGAAAGCAATAATATGAACCCATTAACTCAGCATAGATTATAATCCTAGAAATATTTGCCCAAAAATGTAAATAGCCATTTACACCAGGCTTAGTGTGGCAAACCAGGTTTTTCCTGAATGTCATCTTTGATCCATTAACAATGTTTGCGTGTCAGGACAATTCTTAGGCCAAAACTTGGCTCTACAGTCAACAATGTCTCTCTCAGATACAGAACTGAGGAGTGGCCAATACTTGCTGTCTTTGTATGTAAATGAGATAGATATCAGTCACATGTAACCTTGCCTTCAGGATGAAAAGATTCCTCACTCCTGTTGCAGTGGGCTTCTTTACAGTGTATTTTATCACACCATAGTTTCTGTCTCTGCTGATGCTTTGGTGCTTTCAGTTGCTTTGATGTTTTGGAGTGTCAAGTCTTGGCAGGGAAGCTTGTTACTTTGGTTAACAACTTACCCTAATTACTCTAGTTGGTAGGTGGGGTGTGTGTGTGTGTGTGTGTGTGTGTGTGTGTGTGTGTAAGCAGGCAATGGCTGCCTGAATAACTTCCTGTTGACTGAATGATGTTGCTTCTGGGGGAAGGCATGACAGTGCCCTTCCCAAGGGATAATGGAGAAGGAAAAGGTCAGATGAGTTCCACCAGACTAGAAGAGAAATTCCTCAAAAGATTTTCCCTTGGGCTGGGGGTTTAGCTCAGCAGCACAAGCACCTGCCTGGCAAGTATGAGTCTTGAGTTTGGTCCCTGGTACAAAAAATAAAATAAAATAAAATAAAATAAAATAAAGATTTTCCTTATCCCTGTAAAAGGACATACTTCATCTCAGCTTCTAAGCAAAGTAGAATATTCTTTGCTTCTTTTCCTCTTTCCATTCATAAATTCAGCATGTATCTAAACTAGCCGAAGGTTCTTTGATTTTTGAGGCTAAGTTGTCTCTTTGCTGAGCCATCAGTGATAGTTTTTAAAAGCCAACTCTTCCTCCACATAGTAAACACACTTAGAATAATGTTGAGCCATTTATAATTAAAGGTTTCGCACATATCCATGAAGGGTTGCTTAGGTTAATTTAGAGTCCCTGAAGATTTTGCTTAAAACTCTTTGCTGATTTTACGATGGTTTTTCCATTTGAGAGTAAATCAAATCAAAAACAAAGACCACATCACTGTTTGAATGATGATACTACTTATTCCTTGATGGCTACAAAGATGGTTTGTAATTAAATAAAACAATCAGGCTCTCAAGTTGAAAAAGCTAACAACTTCCCAAAACACACATTTTCTACAATTATTTTATATAAGATGATTCTTAGTTAAAATAAGTAGAATTAAAATAACCTACCTTGAAAGTAAGTGATCTGGTATGCTTTCTCCAGTCTTTGTTTAATCAGTTACTTGTTGCATTGAGAGAAGACACCCAAATGTCCCAAAGCCTGTGAAGCAGGTGTCAGTTTGATTATTTAACATTCTGAGTTTTAGGATATGAACAAGGACTGTGAACACTTGATTTTTCCTCTCCAGCCTTTAGAATTTGGACTCTCAATACTTTTTTTAGAATTTGAAATTTCTATTTGTGATATATTAAGCAGATGCAATTTGTTAAATGTCTGGAAAGCTTGTCTACCATTCCTCATGAATTTCAGCTGGAGGCATTCTAACATTTTCCCCAAACAGCTATGTAGCACCTATGTGACAAGCATAGGATGAGACATGGAGAGGCTTTGAATGTGGTCGCTGTTCTTACAGAACTCATCCCTGGAGTCCCCTGTTCTTGTTCTACTAAAATCTCCTTCCTCTGAGACCTTCAGTATGTCACAGGCCTGGTGTGGAAGATGACTATGCCCTCCACAGTTTGGAGTTGGCTGAAAGTGATGGTTCTTAGATAGACTCGAATTTGAGGTGGGTCTCTGTAGCTGGAGAGAGGAGAAAGCAAGACTGACTGTAGATTTACTTCTGCATGGTCATTATAGCTGAAAAAGGTCAACTAAGGCAGAGTAGGAGCATTCTTTACCTCAAAAGGTGGCAGTTCCTGTGGAATCATGAATTGTCAAGCAGTAAGGAACACAAGTGTTTTGTAGTCTACCCTCTCATTTTACACATAGAAAAAGGTACGACCCAGTAAGGAAGTGGCTTGCTTAGATCCAAAAGAGAGTTAGTGGAAGACTCAGTATAAGTATGTGAAAGGGAACTTGAGAGAAGCACATCTTTCAACTGCTCTCAAGCCATACTTTCAGATGGCGTGTGCCTAAGACGGCACTTAAACCTTTCCCTCTTGCTAACAATCGTTACTTCGTCTAGCATTTCCTGTGGATTAAAGACACTGCAGCACCTTAAATGTGACTAATCCCAAGGAAATGACCAGATGTGAATTTGTTTTAAAGATGATTATTTCCAAGCTAAATACTTCCATGCCTTAGGCATGTGTGTTATTTTTCTTGTTAAAAAAAAAAAGAAAAAGAAAACAAAAAGATGCTTCCTGTTGGTAGTATTTTGTCCTAGGTGTTTGGTCATCCAGCAGCAAGGCAAATGCATATCTACACAGTTGGGCAGTGCCAGTTGGGATAACACCTTATCCATTTCAGGATCCTTAGCACAGTGGATGGCACAGGGAGGCACACAAACACTTTTTGAGCTAATTTATGCCTTGTGGAAACAGTGGCCATTATAGTCTGACAGACCTGGATGTGAGTCCTGGTTCTGTCACTTACTAGTGATGTGGCCTTGGAGGAGTTGTTTCACCTCCGAGACCTTTTCCTTATCTGTGAAACGTAGTGGAAGTGTACATGCACGTCTACACACATTCCTTTAAAAGAGTGCTTTGCAAGGGCCTCAGCTCCCAGCGTGGTGCCTGGCACATACACTGGGGATTTTTGTTGTTTTTTCTTTTTCGAGAGAGCATTCTTACTTTTGATTCCATGTTTAGTTGCGGAGCTGCTATTAGGAATCAGCCAAAGCAGTGGAACCTTAGATTTTGACACGCTGAACAGTATTTCTGAGAAACCTTTAAAAAAAAAAGTGTCCTTGTAATTTTCCACCTACACCCTTGATCATGCGCCATTCATATCCTACCCCCACAGCCATCTTTTTTTTCTCCCTTGGCCTCTATGAAAATTAATGGAGACATAAAGAAAGCTCCAAGATGTAACTGACCTTGTGCACCTTTAATTGAGGACAGAATTTGCTAAACTACAGCCAAAAACCCACCAGTGGTTTACTTTACAATCTGTGTCCTGGCTAGACTGGCTGTTGGCTGTATAATTTGTCTAGTTTTGTCTGGAATCTTAGACTATTCAGCTGCTTCAGGGCAAAATCTTTTGGGGTGTCATTAAATGGGATTGATAATTGGCTTCTGATGAATATTCATTGTGACTAATGACTTTGGGCAAATTTTACACGTACTATCTTTCTGTTCGCCTACTGAGTGAGATTTTGATAGGAGCATTTTCCTCAACGTGTGCTTTAATTAAATATGCACAATATCCCTTTGTTGACTATACTTCAAATTGTATACTTTCATTACTTTAAAATTTTGTCTTTTAAAATTTTGTTTTCTGTTAAGGAATAGGCATAACTGTTTAAGGATTCTTACTTTAGAAAAAGTAGCTAGTGATATTCTATAGGATATAATGTATTATTTCTGGCTAAGCATACTTTACATAGTAAGACTTTTCTTAAAAAGTAATCAGCTTAGCCACTATTCTTAAGTAATGATACACATAATTTGTGCCATTTAGTAATTTTTTTAAAAAGTCCTTGTTATAGAGCCAAACAGTTTTCTGCTTTGTTTGTTTGTTTTCCTAATCAAATGAGTGAATGCATTTTATTCTAGTTGGAGAGATCTGGCTCTTAGAAGTCATCAAGCATCTTAAAACCTTGATTTTGTTTTTTTAAACGAAGGATAAGTAATTGTAAAATCCTGGATTTTAGCATGGTGAACTTATTTCAAAGTTCAGGAGACCTGGAAGAAACATTATCTGAAGATAAGATTTTGACCCAAAACAATTTAAGCTTAAAAGAAGCAGGTGATCAAGTTCTGTTTCAAAAAGGACCACCCTATCAAATGACTGTTTCAGAGAATCATAAATAAATTCATGTGATGATTTTTGTGTTTGTATAGTACTTCATCGACTTTGAAGTGCTTTAATAAGCATATTAGTGAATAAATGAACAAACAACTCAGTTTTCTAAAAGTAGTATATTTGTATGTCTAAATTATTGTTACTATTCTGGAATTGGAGTCATATACCCTACTCTGTGGGACTCATGAAAATGGTAGGTCAGTATTGTTGAAAGCCTAGCCACTTACCTGTCTCTTGTAAATATATTCAAAGTATAATCATGGTACATGTGTCTAGGGGAGCCAAAGAAAGGCTTTGAAAAGGAGGTTGGTGCTTGTGCGGGGTCTTGGTGTGAGACAGGTGTTTGCTAGAGTTGTAAATCTAGTCTAATTTGGAAGATAAGTGAAAGAGAGAAAGAAAGAGTCCATAATAATTTCTATGTCTACAAGATGAAATATTCCAAGGGAGAACCTTGGAGAAGGCAGTTAAGACTGGTGGCTGGAACTGCTGCTTTACAGGTAGACTGGGAGCTGGTAGAGACATCCTTTCCCAGGCATTGCACCCCTGTGGCTTCTGAGCAAGCAGCGATGTGACTGAACCTGCATATTAGAAGGAGCACTCTGGCAGCTAGTTAAAGGATGATTCGGGATCCAAGGCTGATGTAACCTTCAGCTGACTTAAGGGTAGAACTGGAATAAGTTGATTCATCCTCCATTCACTTGACAACAGCAAGGATTTTCATTTCTGGGACACCCTAAAGGATTAGTCATATATGTATACATGTGACAGGCTCCTTTATCAGGGGACCTATAAAAATAGAGTGGATCGGACCTTGCAGCCTTGGCACAGTTCAGTTGCTGGAGTGCTTGCTGGATTGTCTCCTGTTCGTGGCGTGTACCTAATGTAAAGAACAGAGTCTGAAAGGGGTGGGTGGGGGCCGCCCTGGCTTTAATACACAGGTCTCACGACTGTGAGGCATCAGCAGAATATCCAATTTAAAGCTGTGCGTGTTACACTAACCTCTGGGATTCTTTTAACTGGGCTGTGGCACATCACTCTTTTGCCACGTAAATGTCCTTCTGTCAGCAAAGGCCAGTTAACAGCTTCCAAAAGAGGCAAAGTCCTCATGGGAACGGGCTTCCCAGAAACCAAAGAAACATTAAAGAAAAATACAGAAAGAAACATGTGTTGTTGGCTTTTGTCACTTCATAGCCGTATCTCCAAAGGTTGGGTTTTTTCCCTTTCCCATTTGCTATATTGAGTTTTATAACAATCATACCCGTTTTTAGTATTGTTATTTTGTAAATTTTTATGTCCCAAATACTGATTTTATGAGACAGTATCTCTAACTCTTAAGAAAATAAAAAGGAATATCATATTGTCTCCTAATATAAAAAGAGAAAATAACATCCAAAATGTACAATAGATATTGTGAAAATGAAAGGGAAAGAAAGTGTTCAAAAGGAAAGAACAACTGGAATAGGGAGAAAGAGAAAAGATTATATACATTTGTGTGTGTATACATATACATATGTATGTGTGTGTATAAATATCTACAAGATGGATAACTAGTACTAATCTCTGTTCATCAAAAAGAATAGTTTGTGTTTTCATTGTCTGATTGATCATTTTTTATGCCTAATTCTTGCAATCTGAACAGCTATTTTCAAGATAACAATATGCAATATATTAACTAGTGTTAATTTCCTATTTTGTTGAGATTATGTATTGTTATCCTTTTACGTTTTCAAAATAAAGAAAGAAATATTAAATAAGAGCATGTCAAAAGAATAAGAAGAGGAAGGATTAGCCAGTAAAAGGTACCAGAAAAATTGATTAACTATGGAAAAAATAAATTTTCACATCAGTTCTTAAAACTAAATTGATTCCAGATGGATTAAAGAGTTAAATGCTAGGAGAAATTGTCCAAGATTTTCTCAGGATAAAGTTAGTGCAAATCATCACTAAAGAAAAAATTTGTCCACGTAATTATTTAAATCTTCACTCAGAAATTCAAAGAAAATTAAGGATAAATCATTTTCAGAAACATTATGAAGGCTGGTATCCTTTTCAAATTACCAAGGTTTGCTTATAGATCAATACTAATGTTCATTTTAGAAGTGGACTAAGACTATAACATAGATCATTACCTAAGAAATGTCATCAAGAGGCATGACAAAAGTTGTTCAGCCTCATCTTGATCAGAGCAATAAAAATAAAAGACCAACACAGCTTTAAAGCTGCTGAGTTGAATACAGTGTGCAGTGCTGATGAGAGGCAGTGAGATAGATTATCATCATCGCACACAGCTGGGGAGTATAAACAACTTCTATCTGCCTGTTTATTCATTAACATATTTATCATATTTACATGACTATATTTGGTAAGTGCCTTAAAATATTCATGAACTTTTTCCCTAAATTCTCCATCTTGGAACTACATATAAAATTTGTGTTCTGATGGAATTACATAACTTAGTGTTAGAATAGTAGTGAAATACAAGCATGAGAAATTCATTGAGTATCATTAAAAGATATATTTTCTTAGAGTATTTATAGATGTGAGAAAATGACATCAAATAATGTTAATTTTATTTTTTTGGTCTTTATTGTTTTTATCAGTACCAGGAATCGAACTCACGACTGTCTGCTTGCAAGGCAGGCACTTATGCCACTGAGCTAAATCCCCAGCCCCCAAATAATGTTAATTTTAAAAAGAACAAAAGAACACTGTATTTGTAGTCATCCTAATCTTATTAGGAAAAGAATTATAAATGATTATGTGTATGATACCCTAGAATGGTAAATAATCTGTTCTTGTATCTCTCCATTTTCTGCATGTGTTCCTCTATTTGAAATGGGGAATTAGCTGTTTTTCCTTTCGTTTGCTGTGCTAGGGTTGGAATCAGGGCCTCACGAACAGTAAAGAAGAGCTCTGCCACTAAATATACCCCCAACCCTGCATTGCCATTCATAATCAGAAAAAAATTTTCTTTTGAAAATTCTTAACAAAATTTGCCTTAAGGATGATCAAGTTAATTTAAGATTATTTCTTCAGATTTTCCATACTCTAATTTAAGTGTATTAATGTGAACATCTTAGGTTTTATTTTGCTTTGAGGCGGTGACAGTGCTTGGTGCCTTGATTTTTCTGAATTTCTTCTTTGCTTCTGTTGCAGTTGACTGCCTGCATCCACGGCTCGGCCGCGATGCTCTACCCCATGTACTGGCAGCATGTGTACATCCCTGTGCTGCCCCCACATCTGCTGGACTACTGCTGGTAAGGCTGCGGTGCACCCTGCTCTCCACTTTCCCACTTCCAGGAATGGGCTGGGCATTTTAGGTCCGTAACTGGTTTTAATGCCAAGGAAGACTCTAAATTAAAATAGTCTAAGCCACCTCAGATTTGAGACCACCTGATTACATAGCCCTTTTCTTTCTAAACAACTTTCATATCTCTTGATGTTCTAAAGAGTTCAGGGGAATAGGTAATCCTTTTTCCATTTCTAGCTTGCCAAAACCAAAGCACTAAGACGATGTGTGCTTTTTCCCCCTAAGACAAATTGGAAACTGGTGACAGGAACACTCATGATCCCTAAGGTCTTCAAGTTTCAGCCTTGCCCTGGCATATCGCATCAGACTTGCTCTCAGCTGCCATTTGAGACCAAAAGCCAGACTTCAAAAGTCCTCTGAAGCTTTTTGATGCTAGTGTCACTGTTGAGTGAAACATGTTTTAGTGGAAGGGAGGAAGCTTTAGAGTTGACCTGAGCAAGTCACTTGGCCTCAGGCTTCGTTTCGTCATCTGCAAGATGAAGTTGTTCAGTACGTAGGTATGTAATGGTGAAATGAGATAACGGATGAAGGACCCAGGCACGGAGAAGAGCTGGCTCACAGAACATGGGTAGTGAGTGTTTCTGAAGCATCTTCCTCACTGCCTTCAGGAGATGACTGCAGAAGTCTGTGTGGCCAGTTTGGATCCATTTGTCTTGTGATGAGTCATTTATCTATTATAATGTGATAAAAAGATAATTGTCTCCAAACAGCTCTTATAAGCAGATGTTGATAATGGAACACAGTTTGTGTGTACAGAAAGTCATTCACTGCTTGCCAGAAATTGAGAGCTTCTGGAAAAAAGGAACCTGCCATTTAAAAACAAGTGATTTGGGACATGTATCATTGCTTCAGGCTGATTGAGTCCAGACCAGTCATAATTTTTGCTGGTTTGCAGCCCTCTCACTGTGGAGGTTCACCCACATAGCCAAATTATCCTGGGAACTTAGAGACATTCTACTCCACCCCCGTCTGCCGCCATTTTGCTTTGCTCTGCTTTGTTTTGGTAAATGTTTGCAGTACCTAATGACTACACTCCTCCTGGGGGGTTGGTGCATATGCATACACATCTTAATTTGTTGTCATCCCCTTCCTCTCTCTTCTTTCCCCTTTCTACCCATCTCTGGGTCCCCTTCCCTTCTACAAAAGATCTGTCTCCCTGCTTCCTACTATGTTTTATTTTGCTCTTTAATTTATGTTTTAGATTTTTCATATAAAAGAAACCATGCGGTATTGAAGCGTATGTGTCCTATATATTTCACCTAACATTATTCTTTATGTATTTTTTTTGGTACTGGGGATCGATCTCACGAACTCGTGCTTGCCAGGCAGTCACTTGTGCCGCTGAGCCTAATCCCCAGCTCCTTACCTAACATTATGATCTCAAAATATATCCATTTTCCTACAAATAACTCAGATCTTTGCTTCTTTATGGCAGTTGTAGTACTTCATTGTGTGTAAATACCAAATTTTCCTTACTCATTCATCTGTTAATGGAAGTATAGGCTGCTTCCAAGATTTAGCTATTATGAATTATGTTGCTGTAAACATGGCTGTGTATCACTGTAATATGATGTCTTTAACTCTTCCAGGAAGATATCAAAAGGGGTGTAACTGGATCAAATGGAATTTTTATTTTCAGTTTTTGAGGCATCTCCATTCTGACTTTAACAGTGATTGCGCTGGTTTACATTCCCACCAACAATGTAAAGGGATCCTTTTTCCTGCATCCTTGCCAGCATTTGTTATCTGATTTCTTGATGATGGCTATTCCTTCTGGAGTAGGATGAAATCTTAGTGTTTTAATTTGTGTTTCTCTAATGGCCGGAAGTGTTAAACAATTTTTTCATGTATTGGCCACTCGTACTACTAATTCTGAAAAGTTTATTCATTTCAGTTGCTCATTTTTTGACTGGGTCTTTTATTTTGGGGGTGCCTTAATTTTTATGTATCTAGATACTAATCATGTCTCCAAAGAAAAATGGGAAAAATGTTACTCCATTTTTTTAGTTGGTTGTTTCCTTTGCTGTACAGAAGCTTTTTAATTTGATGAAATTCTATTTGTTGATTCTTGATGATATTTCTTTTGCAATGGGGTTTCTGTTCGGAAAGCCCTGCTATACCTATATCTTCATATTTTCTCTTCCTGCAAACTAAGTGTTTCTATCGTAACATTTAGACCTTTGGTCCACTTTGATTTTAGTTCATTACAGATGAGAGTTACCAGTCTAGATTCAGTCTTACGCATATGGATAGCCAGTTTTCCATCACCATTTGTTAAAGAGGCCATCTTTCCGCCAATGTATGTTTTAGCCCTGTTGTCAAAGATTAGATAGGTAAATGTGCCTGGAGTCCATTCTGCATCCTCTTACTGTGTTCCACTGATCCACATGTCTGTTTTTGTGCCTGTGCCCTGCTGTTTTTTAGCACTCTAGCTTTGTAATGTAACTTCAGATCTGAGATTGTGATGCTTCCTGCCTTGCCCTTATTATCTAGGATTGCTTTTGCTCTTCTGGGTCACTTCTTGTTCCATGTGAATTATTTTCTCTAGTTCTGGGAGGAATGCCGTTTTTATTGTTGCCCTGCTAATATGAAAGTGTTTGGCTCATCTTCCTACCAAGGAATCACATGTATAACAAAGATGTTGCTCACGGCCAGTAGATAAAAGTAGGGACCCTCCTTTGATAATAGAACCAATGAATTCACTCATTTCTCTATCATATTTGTATCTTACTAAGGTTAGTCTCATCCCTGCCTTTCTTTTACCACTCATGAGGTAAAGGGGCTGTATGTTTCCTAACATGTGAAGGATGTAATCCTAGCTCTTGTGGGTTTGTTTTGTTTTTTTGCTTTGTTTTGCAGTGGTGCTTGAACCCAGGTTTCTCACACTGAGCTCCATGTCTTGGCCTTATTTTATGCTTTATTTTGAGACAAGGCTTGCTGAGTCATGCAGTTGACTGGGCTGGGGTTGAACTTTTGATCCTTCTGCCTCAGTCTCCCAGAGTTTCCAAATTACAGGTGTAAGCCACCACTCCTGGATTATCTTGGTTCATTTAAAATTTGTTCCTGATTTATCATGTGGCTGGGCTATACATTTTTTTCACTGTGTCTTTATATCTTGGCTTATTTTGGAACTTATTTTCAGTTAATGCCTTCTAGGCGCTGCTGGTCTGGGTTTTCTTTTTCCTCTCTTCTGGAGCAGGTAAGAGGAATTCTAGTTTCTGCAGATAGGAAAGGATAAGAATATAAATTCCTCATAATAAATTTAGTTTACTTACCATTAAATGTTTGTATTTCCTTCTTAGGGAGTGCTTTTAAAATTCAAGGTCCCCCGAAACCCCTACCCCATCTGCATTCTCTATCTTCTCCCCTCCACTGCAGATTCCATGGAGTACTGAATGCTCTTCAGTAGTAGCTGCTCCTTCTTCTCTCAGATCAAAGTAAAGACAGTTAGACTCCTGTCCCCAAGCCATGGCGTGGTGCAAGCTGTGCCTTCTCTGTCTTCAGCATAGTGCCTTGGAACCTTCTTGACCACCCAATCATTGTCATCACCTTGTCTCTGGGTCTCCACTACTTATTTGCCTATGTCTCCTGTCCATCTCTCCCTGCTGTCCTCAGTGACTTCAGAAGCCACACCACCGGCCTCGCCCAGCTCCATGGAGCTCACAGTGTCTTGTCACAGGTTGCTTCTTTGCTTCAGAGAGGCTGTGAAGTAGTGCAGACAAGGACGGATCTGAGAGGCACTGAGCCCTTGACTTGTTCCACTACTTCCCAGCTCTGTAGCTGAAAGTAGGCAGCTTTTCCAAGTCTTGGCCCACATCAATAGAGGCATAAAAATAGTAGAACTTCTTAAATTGTTTCAAAACAATTTTATATGCAGAAGTACTTTATAGACTGAGAAGTGCTATCCGCTACCCAGCAGTAGAGCACACTAGGTGTCATTTACTCATTTGAAACTCCCTTGATTCTATATCTCTGGCCTTTGAGTTCTCCCCTCTGATTCGGACTTCTTTCCTCAGCTCCTTCACCTCTTCCCTTTTTTCTCAATTCCCTTTATGTGTGCCTTTACCACATCTTCCCCTCATCTCTCTGTCGCCTCCTTTCTGTTCTGCCCCTTCACTAACCCTCTTTAGGTTTTGATGTCTTCCTGCTCGCTCTGGACCTTTTTCAGGGCAGCAGGTATTTATTTACTGATGCCTGCTATGTCTCAGACATTGTGTTCAATGTGGGCAAAGATAAGAGTGAGTCTCCATCCAAAGGGGCTCAAACAGTTGGGTGTAGAAGCAAGGTACACAGACACATCACTTGCACCTAAACTGCTAAGATGCACAAGAGGGGAGCTGTGTAGGGTTCTCTGCCAGTTCTTTATGGATTTTGGCTGCCCTGGCCTTGCCATTGTCACTGAGCCGCTCTGCCATCTTTCTTTGTGGAATATTGGCAGATACTGCTAGAGAAAGACTGGAAACCATTACACAGAAAATCCAGTGGAAAATGGTCTCACCTACTCCCACTTGTCCTGTTGCTCTGCATCAGGCTCCAGGCTGGGCTTCTCCCTGGTCAGACTGTGTTGCCACAACTGTTTTCTCCCGTTTCTAGAGTTTGTCTCCTCCTCCTTTCCTACTATTCATGAGAAAGGAAGAAGAGTCTTTCCAAAGCCTGTGACCTCACCTGGGCCAAGGTTCCCTCCCCTGAGGATTGGATGGGATGCATTGGAACCTGTGATTTTTCCTGGCATTATTAAATTCCCCTGTGTTTCCTCCTCTCCCCTCAATGTGCTCAGATGACCCATTCCTCAAAATAGACCTTTGCTTACTTCTTGTTAGGCCCATTTTGCAGATCATTAAACCAAGGACCTAAGGGGTTCAGCAATTTGCCCCAGAATAGATGCTATGTATTGTCTGATTCCATCCTTATAAAAGCAAGAATTATGTCTCTACATAACAAAAAAAATAGACGTACATATATGTATACATACAGAGAGGCAGAGATCTGAAAAGAAATACACCGAAGTGTTTAATAGTGACATGATAGGGAAGAAAGGATTCTAGTGTGCTTTATTTTATTGTCATGTATTTATACAATAAAAAAATAAGGTCTTTATTAATTTTGAAAGCTTTCTTTTGAAAAATTAGTTTTCTTTCTGCCAGTTGTTCTTTCAGCCACCATCTTTCCCATTTTATTTTCTTAGAGGATGTATTGGTTGTTTTATACTTTTCTGAGGATGTTGATCCAGATCCTCTTTTCGGCTTCATCTTTGACCTCAGCACTCTGGGAAACTGGGTCCCCAATCTAACCAAGGGCAATGATGTCAGCAGATCCAACTTCAAAGGAAAAACTTGGCAAGGAAGGTCCTGGAAGGAGCCCTTGTCGCCCCAAAGTTCCATTTCAGAGATTCAAAGTTCAGACTTCCATTGGTGCCTGAGTGGGTTTTGTGATGAGGTTTCATCTTGAAAGTTTCTGTGTTTATAGAAAAGCAGTCCCTCTCATAGTCTCATTTTCATGAAAGAACTTTTTGATACCTGACCAAAGAATGATTACCGGCCAGTGGGGATTGCTAGCTCTCTATTAATTATAAAATGTAAAAGTGATGAAATGATAGACCCCAAAAGAAAGAAGAATAAACAAGATCCTCCAGTCAAGGCTTATAATTTGGTCACCTTCAGCCTGCTGCCACTGCTCTGGTCAGAAACTACAAATATCAGGGCTGGGGATTTAGCTCAGCGGCATAAGCACCTGCCTTGCAAGTAAGCAGTCGTGAGTTCGATCCCCAGAGAGAAGGAAAAAAAAAAAAAAAGAAACTACAAATATCATGAAATTTGAGTAAACACTAATAACTTTATTCCATTGTGCTCGATTTTAAGGTAAGGCTTAGATCCTGAAACATGTAAATTTGAGGGAGGTTTGTTCCTCTGCAGATGATTTAAATGTTAAGTATATCCCCATGCAGGAGACACACAAAATGGAATCTGAAAACTATTATCTCCTGTAGAAATGAACTCTCAATTTACTCACTGCACAGGAAGGGCAGATTCTAGTCATTTTCACTGCCAGCAGGTGCCCTTTCTATGCATAATAGACTTCACAAGTGTAATTAACACATGAGGACCACTGCTGCCAGTTTTTCTTCAGGTACATGCTGCTAGGAGTTTTCAGACAACAGTGAAGGCCACAAAAGCTTTTCACCTTGCACTTGAAGATGAGGTGTTCATTGACCTCTGAACAAAGACATGTTAAATGGGGCTGAGTACAGCCACTGCTGTTAGTATCATGGGTTATAGTCCTTGGATCCAAGGGCTCCAGAAGCTGTATTGCAGCCTTTGGTAGACCAGGGGCCAGTACTGCAAGGCTTCAGTTTGCATGCAGTTAATAAATGGAAAGTATGATACTGAAAACCCTGCAATTATGTGGAAGACTCTAATTGCACATTCACAGATACAACCACCAATTATCTGGGTTTACTTTAATTAGAGCTATAATCACAGATTTTAATTATTTGAATAAATCAGTTTGGTACAAATAGTTGGCCTTAAATATTTCCCAAATTAATTTTCCCATGTCCCTTCCCACTTTGGGAGAACCTGGTAAAAATGGAAAGTGGTTGGTTTGGATTCTGATAGACATAAATTCAAATCTCAATTTCCATCTCTTAGTGGCTGTGTAACTGTAAAAAGTCTGTTTCATCTCTCTGATTTTCAGTGTCTTTCTGTAAAATGGGTCTGATTCACCTACTTTAAGGAGTCGCTACAAGATCAGTGGTTATTAGCCATCAAGTGGTACAGAGGTGCCACTTAGATAAAGGTGATTGCTTTTAACTATTATTACTATGAAAACAGGTTGTGGATTTTGGTTTTGAGAAGGTTTTACTCGCATCAAATGTTATTCTTGTTTCTACTGCTTTGTGAGCTTAGGGAAAACTTTATAATGCATCTTCTCTTTTTACCCTTCAGATTGTTTTTATTTTCCTTTTTTTTATTTAACTTGAGTTATTGTATGGTTGTTTTCATTTGCAGCTGTGGCATAAGAATGAAAAGAAAAGAAACAAAAGCAGATGGCAGAGAAAACGAAAGGAGTAAGACATTTCCAGCCCTTATGAATATTTAAAAACATGTGCTGCTGGTTCCTTTCTACTTTAGATCTGTGCCATTCCCTTGACTTTGAAAATGAAAACGGGAATATTCCCTACCTTAGTCGATGGCATTTCTGACCTTGACCAATGTTGGAAAAGTTTTTCCATTTCTGGGACAAAAGAATTAACTTGCTGATGAGAATCAACGTTTCATTTCATTTGATTTCATTTCATAAGAACAATCACTGTCAGTTAGTTAGTGTGGGCAGAGGGAAGCTCTTATAAACATTATCACAAATCTTCAAAACCAAGCTTTAAAGTAAATTAATTGTTCCCTTGTAGTTTATGTTAGGAAATTGAAGCTCAGATAGGTTTAGTGACTTACCCACTGTCACACAGTTAAGAAATAATGGGCCTTGCGCTTGGTATCCAAGGATACCTGGTGTTAAAGCTTTCCTTGTAATATGCTCCAGAATATCACAGTAAGTTATACCCATTACCAACATTTTTTTGTGAAAAAAGTGCTTCATATAGTCTTCTTCTTTTTTTTTTTTTTGTCTTTTTCCTTTTTATCGGTACTGGGGATCGAACTCGCGACCGCCTACTTGCAAGGCAGGCGCTTATGCTGCTGAGCTAAATCCCCAGCCCCCTCAATATAGTCTTCTTAATGTCTTGCTTATTATAGAAGTATGTTGTCATTCATTAATTATACATTCACTCAACAGATATTTATAAAATACTTATGATATACCATAGAAAGATCCAATGGAAGCCATATAGTATTGCCCATGTAAATTCTTTTTTCTCTTTTACAAGTAATCCCAAACAAAGACCAGAAATTAGTTCCCAAGTTGTATATGTATGATACAATATTTGTGTTGAAGTATTTTTAAAGCAGATCACAACCAATTTATGTGTTCCCCTAAAGGCCAACCAGGTCAAAAGTCAGGTTAGCAGCTAACTCCTGATGCTTTTTGTGATCATAGTTGAGCCAAAAAGTTAAATAGGATACATAAAATTAAGACATGGATTTTGATTTGAATTTGTGAACGCATTCTTTTCTGGCATTGTAGAAACTATTCTTGTTCTCAGCATGAGATTGCTCAGACTCTGTGAAATACAAGTTCTAGGCTGGCTGTGCTCCATTAGGGCTCTGAACCAACCATCACATGCTGTATTGTATATTCCATCTATGGTTTTCAGCCCCAGATTTGAAATGTCTGACCTCAGGGCGTACAGTCCATGTAGGGGATGGGGGAGCATCAGCCTGGACACAGCTGTGAAGAAGTACCCAGTTAATCAAAACCAGGTCAATTCTAGTCACCATCTTTAATACTAGAATATTTTGCATAGGGAATAAATCAATGCTACATTAAATGGAATTCTTAATATTCTTGATGACAAAGACAGAAATCAGATGAAAACATGGTCTAGCAGAAAAAGAAAACCTGGCTTTGACCTGGCTTTCGTATTTACTACCTTTGAGTTTTCTTCTAAGGTAAATAGTAATTACTACTGACACAATCAGGTGCTCCAAAAATAGTAGATACTACCTTTATTTTACTGATGACTATACATATGAGAGAGAGAGAGAGAGAGAGAGAGAGAGAGAGAGAGAGAGGATGAATGAGAATGTATGTGTATGTAAATATAAATCTAGCTGCAATTCACAACACCCAAGTTGAATGGAAGTGGACACACACTTTTGGGGACAGCTATGGCTAAAGTCCTATCTACCCAGCCCTGACCTATGTAGGTTTTGTTAAACACTGAATTACAACAGGTACACAAACGCTATCTTTTCCATGTTGCACAAAGTACTTACAAGTGCCTATTATGTCTCTGGTGCAGCAGGAAAAGAAAAATAGAAAAACAGAACTTAGGTATCCAAGGAAGATTGGGGAAATAGTGCTGTTTTTTGTGTTTTGGGGTTTTTTTGACAATGAAGCAAGCAAGAGTCTTAAGAGTGTTCCATTGCTCCAGAGTTGGTACCGTTGAGCTCAACTGGAAGGATTGGGAGGGAATAAAGATCAGGATTTCAGTTTCAGACAAGAGAAGCTGGATCACTGGTGGGCTTGATGATCAGGAATTACACACACGCACACACACACACAAATGTAAATGTGTGTGTTGGTTAAACAAAGGGAAATTATAGATTGCTGACTAAATCCTTAAAGTCTGGCTAAAGTTTGTACAGAAAGGATAAGTGGTGGGAGAGTTCTGGTTTCACACACTGGCTCTTGTTCTAGTGAATATGTGACTTGGTGAGTCACGTGTCCTCTCTGAACTTCAGTCTTCTCATCTGCAAAATTATTGCTAGGAATACAGTTAAAATTATCATTGTAGGGCCGGGGATTTAGCTTGGTGGTGCGGCACCTGTCTGTCAAACATGAGGTCCTGAGATCTTTTCCCAGTACTCTCCACCAAACAAATAAAAAAAATTATTGTTGTATATGAAGAGCCTGGCAGCAAGAGAGCAACTGAGAGGTTGTTAGATGATGGTAGTTATGGAGCCTATATTGAGGTGGACCTTCATTTTCTTCAAAACTGTCAGGAGGCTTTGGAGAAGGCTTAGGGCAGTTTCTGAGTAAACTATCTCCTTAGATAGAAATGAGAAAGAGAAAAGGGACTAGGTTCTATGCATTATCTATGTGACAAATTCTATTAAGAATTTCAACTCTTTAAGAAAATGTTTACTAGATTTTTTTAAAATATAGTTCATAAACCACAAAATTCACCTTTCTAAAATGCAATCGTGCACCTGCCTTGCAAGCAGGCGGTCGTGAGTTCGATCCCTGGTACCAATAAAAATGAAATAGACAAAAAAAAAAACCAAACAAAAATAAAAAAAAAAGGGGCTGGGGATTTAGCTCAGCGGCATAAGCACCTGCCTTGCAAGCAGGCGGTCGTGAGTTTGATCCCTGGTACCGATAAAAATGAAATAGACAAAAAAAAAATAAAATAAAATAAAATGCAATCGTTTTTAGTGTATTCCAATTATCTAATATGTTAGATATTTAGATTCATTAACATAATTAATATCACCACTGACTCCTGATCCATTAAATTTTTAATATAATCCTTGTTGCTGTACATATCCTTATCATGAAAAATGTTTACTCTTTGGAAAGTTACATACAACAAAAAGCAAACAATGTACAAAAGTGAGTAGTGTACGTAACTGGCTGGCATCGAATGTTTGCTCTAGCCCTGCAGAGGAGCCCCAGAAGCCACAGGTACCAGGAATACCTTAGAATAGCTCTCTTCCAACCTCAGCAGCTGCATCCCCCAGGTATTACTGAGACTTGCATGGTGTCTTATTCCTTTTTCTCTTGAGACTGGCCAATGCATAGAGGAAACATTTATTTTGACTCACAGTTCAAAAAGTACAAGAGCAAGGCACTGTTGTCTGCTTGGCCTCTGGTGAGTGCCTTGTCCCAGAAAGTGGGAAAGCTGAATGGCAAGCCATTGTGTTCCCAACAGTGGTCACGTAGTTAAAAAGAAAGTGTGAGAGCTAACTATTTATTGCCTTATAACAACCTGCTCGCAAGGTAACTAATCCAGTCTTGTGAGAGCAAGAACTCATTCCCAAGAGATGGTATTAATTTATTCATGAGGGTTCCACTCTCATGACACCTCCCAGTAAATCCTCCCTCTAAACCTCAGTATAAGCTTTGTGGGCACAAGCATCTTCAAAACATAGCTCACAGTTAGAGAAGACAGTGTCTCTTTAACATGGAAAGACCCTCTCCAGGTTGAGTGCCGATTGGCTCACCCAGGTACCCTTTGAGGAGCTGTCCTAACTGCAGCATCACCAGTCTCACAGTTTCTACCTTTCTGCTGCTGTATCTGAGCTCCTTGACCTACCCTGTCAGTCCAGTCACAACAGTCTTTCCTGTTGTGTTAAAGAGCAACAGCTTACCCCCCTGGCCCCCGTTACTGATGTAGCTGGCTCTGACTTTTGCTTACCCTTTCAAACCCAGCCTGACTTTCTATTCTCATAACATACTCTGTATTTCATTCCTCACTCCTTGACCTGGAACTTCCGAGGGACACTGTATAGTGGACTCTACAGCAAAGGTATTCTACTTGCTTCTGAGAACTGCAAGTAACAGTAAGACAGGAGTCACAGACCGCGTAACATCAGAGCCCTGGAACAGTTTAGCCTGGAGCAAGGGCTTGGAATAAGTGTTCCCCTCTCAGTGTTTGGCACCAAAGGAGATTTACGAAGCTCCAACATGGTGCAAGGCTTTGCATCCCTTTCCATAAATGTGTATCTGCTGTTTTAGAAAAATTATGGGCCTGTCTTTCCCTTAAACATTGGAAACACTAGAAACCTAGGTTAAAAAGATGTTGGAATGCTGCACATTTTGTAAAATGCGATATCTGAATCCTAGAAAGAGAAAAAGATTTTCCTATTACTGCTGTTGCATTGATTTTTTTTTTAAACACTTATTTCTCCATAAACCTCTTGTTTGTTTCCTTCTCATGTGTTTTGTAACTCATTCCTTATTGCAGTCCGGGAGGACCTCTTGGACTGCTGGTGACTCATAACCAGAGACTTCCGTTTTCCAGCTGGCTTTATCCTTAGTGGTTCTCATTGAAGTTTCTGTGGCAACAGAGAGCCCTACTCTAGACCTTTACTCTGTGATTAACTTCTCTTGCCACCATGGCCTTAACCATGGAGTCATTCCTGATGTTTTCTGAGTGTCTTCTTCCAGTAGACTAAGAAGGTACAAAAGGGTGGGCAACTTGACCTTTCCAGGTTTTCATCTGGTGTTAGCTTTGTAACTCCTGTTCATTTCAGTTGAGTCTAGTGGCTTAGAGCCCTAGAAAGCATCTGTACTCCCTCTGCCCCTGAAGTTACCCCATAGTGCTGCAGAGCCAGACTCGAAAGGGCCTCCTCATCTTCTCTCCCCTCCCTGCGCTGATCAGCACTAGTGATGTACATATGTTTTGCGTTAGGATACCATCTCCAGTGCCCCAGTGCCCTAGTGCCCCAGTGCCCTAGTGCCCCAGTGCCCCAGTGCCCAGCACCAGCTGGTGCTGAGCCCACCTCCAGTACTAGGATGTCTGTACTCTGGCTGTAGAAACCAAAAATCGAAACTAGACAGTCTCTGCCTCTTCCCCAAATCTAGAATTGCTCCTGATTTCCTCATCTCTGTGGTTGCTTATGAATGAGTCTACCTGGGTTGGAGACCAGGAAAGAAATGCTTGTTTAACTCATGGTGGTCCCAAAGGTATAATTTTAAGCTATATTTTCTGCTTTGCATCATTTGTGACCTTTATCAAGTCACTTTACTTCTTTGATCTCTGTAAGTTATAGAGATCAGTCTTTCAAGGCTGCTACAAAGACAGAATGCAGTTATTTTAGACCCTCCAGTTGTGTACCCACAGTACATTTGAGTCTCTTTGCAGTGATTTGTACATATACAATAATATGGTTATTTAATCTGTCACTATCTATAGGCGCGAACTGGGCAGAGACCAGATCTGTTCTCTCCTCTCTCCCAGCCCAGTATGGTGCCTGATCCATGGTAATATTTGGTGACTGATGAACCAGCATATAGAAAACACTGAGCACACAGTAAATACACCATAAGATGATAGTTTTCTCTTGCCTTTCCCCGGGACCCTTTTTAAAATTCAAGCTCCTGAGTGAATAGTATGCAGAATTCCCAGGTACCAAAATCCACAGATCCTTGAGTGCCCAGCATTCTAGGGTACATCTATGTATCTCTACACATGTCATTTCTAGATTACTTGTAATACCTCATACAGTGTAAATGCCATTAAATAGTTGTTATTCAGCATTGTTCAGAATGACAAGAAAAAATAATAGACAGCTGTCTCTGGCCTACTACATAGGTAGCACATGAACAAGATGTGCAAGGTACCAGACGCACACTGCTGAAACCAGTAGTGCTGGAGAGATGGAGGATCTGCGGAGGCCATAGCAGAGCAAGATACAAATCACTGCATTCACATAGATTCAGCATAGTGTTTCACATGGAGCAGATTCACATTTTGCTGTTTTGAACTTTCTGGAGGTTTATGTTCAGAATATTTTTGATCCGCATTTGGTTGAATTCTTAGATGTAGAATCTGTGGATTTGAATGCTGTGTTGTTTTTGTTTTTGTTTGGTGTGTCTCTATAGACACAAAAGGTCACCTTATGATCTTGTTTCTCTTTTTTTGTGGCTAGCCAGAGTGCTCAGAACCCAGCCTGTGGCCATGCAAGTTGGCGGGGGAGTCATGGCATGAAACTCAGCTATTAACCTTACCAGGGCTTTGTCCCCAGTTCATTTCCTGCTTTTGTGACTAAATTGAATGTTTCATACAAGTTGCTTTATATTGTATACCGATTAAACAAAAGAGCATATCAGTCAATTCCAGCTAGTAAACCAGTTTTATAATAGGATAAATATATTTGCTATTTTATCATTAGTATAATTATTAAGTAAGCTCTTTTTGTTAAACGTAGCATGTTGTGTACAAGAAGTCACTATTAAATAAGTGCAGTAAAGAGAGAAGGATGTGGGCTGGCATCCCTGTTAGCAGGGTGATTGTGGGCACATTTCTAAGAATGGCTTATCTTATCCCCAGCGCAGAGTGGTACCTGATACATAGTTATTTTGATTGATTGTAAAATGAATGGCATCCATTGGACTATTTGAGGATGAAAAAAGATAAGGCACTAGAGGCTCCCACACAGCTCTTGGTATGTGGCATGTGCTCAGCACAAAGCAGCATCACTGTCTTTATTCTCCCTGCTCTGTTCAGAGCAGCATAGTAGACTGGGAAACAGCAACCAGAGTTCTGTTCTGCAGCTGACAATTAAGAATAGCCGTTCAAATTAGCATGTCTGCCCAATGGGTGACCCAGACCACATCCTCTAAGAGAGGTGTGAGCAACCACTGGGACAATCTGGGAAACAGGCAACAAGGGCCCAGTAAGCTGTAAGGAATAGTGGGACAGAAACTGTGTGACTGAGCAGTCAGAACAGCTTGGGCCCGGGGTCTCTATAGTGGAAAAGGTGCTCAGACATATTATAGAGTCCTCGGACTTGGCCTGGCTGCCTGTGGGCCTCCAGGAAGCAGGTTGGAGAAGTCCTGATTTCCCTCTGCCTACTATGCAGACACTGATCTCCCAAGAGAAGAATGGCTTGTTTTACCTCGGTACCATGGGCCTACTGTCTGGTCTCACTTTATGACCTTGGTAGTGTCCCAAACTGTAGTTTCTTCATCTCTGAAATAGTGGACCCAGCAGCCTCTACCTCTACCTCTACCTCATACTCTTGTCATGAGGGCCCAGTGAGAACAGGCCTGTCAAGCCCTCACCTTGCGTTGGCTCCTGGCACATAATGCAGTCAGCAGTGGCTGCTCTTGCTGGCCGTCTGTGACTTATTGGCCACCGTGTTAGCTTGAAGGGCATAGATCAGCTGCTCTCAATGAGACCTAAGCTCTGCTGATTTGTGTTCTCCAGCTGGATGTGTTAGGTGGTCTTTGTTGTTGTTTCTTCCATCCTTTTGTCCTTTACCTGCTGTAGCAAAGCCAGGCTTCATTATTTATGGCAAAATATACAACTGTAAGACAAGAAATGTTTGCACTTCACAAAAATGAAAAAGAAGAAACCTCAAGTGAATAGGGTCCCTTTCAAGACTTCTCCTTGCCTTTACTTACAGTGAACTGAGTATAAAGACTCAAGAAATTCTCTCTTCCTGGCAAGTGTGTTTGGGTAAGAAGGTAGCGCAGTCTGGTGAAGTGGGCACTACGGAGTGTAAACAGTAATGTTGACTGTCCCTGACGTGGAGAAGTAGAATATAAAAAGTGGACTTTGCAATTTCCTGGGCTGCTCCATGCTGCTTTTCTCCCTGAGGTCAGAGAGTTTGCTTACCTGGAGGTGGGCCCCTCCTCCGCACCCACCCTCTCCTCTCCCCTTCCCTTTGTCTTAGGAAGCTGTGTTTTATGTATTTGAGCAGCCAGTGTTCTTTTATTTTACCTGACTCATTTCCAATTAGTTGCAGCTCACCTCAAGGGAACATAATTAAGAGGGCTCTAGTTATCTGGGGGAAAGGAATTAAACAAATTGTGAAAGTGCAGTAATAATGAATGGGGACTACAAAATCATTAATACATCCACAGGGTCCATATTCATGCCTGGTCCTTGCTAAGAATGAGCTTGGGCTGTAGGATCTACCAGACCTACCTCCCTGAGAAGTGCTGTGCATCACAGCCCTGGCGAACAAGCCAGAGTGGATGCGGGCCCCTCTAATACACCAGTACTCTTCCTTTCGGCTTCCTGCTGACCATGTGCCGTGTGGTATTCTAGCCAAGCCTCAGCTCACAAACCAGCAGCCCTGACTTTGAAGTTCTTGTTCTTTCTCACATTCTTTTGCTTCACCACTGGCTGGCTGTGTGACCGCATGCAATATACTTCACTTTTCTGAGACTCTTTCCTTACTTGAAAATGTGACTGATACCACTACTTTGCAAAATCAATTTCAGAATTAGATATTGAATGCATACAAGTGACTTGAGTCACTCAGTAGTAGTAGGTTTTTTGGGTTTTGGTTTTTATTGTTTGTTTGGTTGGTTTTTGGTTTTTTTTGGTACCCCAGGGATTGAACTTACAACCTGCACTTGCCAGGTAGGCGCTTTACACCACTGAGCTAAAGCCCCAGTCCCATAGTACTTTCTTTTGCCTTTAAAGTAAAGATTCCTGTCAGGTAAAGGTCATTATCTTGTTACTACCTTGACACCAGCAAAAAAAAAAAAAAAAACTTTCCTTTGCAAGGGACAAGGAAGAAAGAGTAGCTTTTAGTCTCCCAGGATGTCACTGAGTTAGTCAGATATTGCAGTAATTCCTAATACAAAGGCCTAATACAGATTTTTCCTGTTCTGCTATTCAGAGGTACACAATGGCGTCCTGCAATCACTGCTAGCCACACAGCAGTTGTGACACAGTTGTCATGGTCTGCCTGTGCATGAATTTGGTCATAGCTGTTAATATTATCACTGCTTTAATTTAATTATATGTGTTGTTGGTTCTGCCTGAGTTGTGTTTAATTGCCGTTTAAAATGTCTTCAAAATTGCACTATGATTCAGCATTGAAATGTAAAGCTACTGTGAATACTGAAAGGCACCAAGCAGAGAAGCTGGTTATATATTTGCTTTTAGCAAAGCAAGTATTTTTGCATTCCTGTTTTCTAAAAGAGTAACAAACAACTTCTTTCTCAAACCCAAAAGAGGAAGGTAGGCTCTGGGAGGTAAATTTTTGTTGTTTTGTTGCTGATTTACCCTTAGGAAAATATGGACATTGATGATAGGAATCAGAAAATTGTTACAATGTGTCAGACTCTTCATGAGAAGTTTTTAGGAGTAGCATATCCAAGTTATTTTGCATATTCTTACCTTTTAATGTACACAGAGAAAGAAAATTTCTAAAATTTGTCATTCTCAGTGGTCAGAAAGCAACAAATCACTGTTTCCTTCTTGGTACATTAAAGTAAAGAGGAAATGTACCCTTTACAAGAAAGTGACATGGGACTCCCCTGAACTCGGGGAGTGTATAGGTGGCAGGAGAGTTGGCGTAGGAGTTAGAGGAAAAAATGATATCTGCCGCGTATCTCTCCTCCCTCATGGAGTTTTGAGCGTCCTCATTGGTGGTTTGGCAGGAATCCTTCACAGCCAAGAGTGGAACAAGAAACCATTCTCTGAGAGAGAGGAGAGCGGATCTAATGGTGCCACCCATGCTAGGAGCTTAGAGAGAAGCCATTTGAACTTGACACCTAGCCTACCCAGCGCTACCTGGTGCAGCTCCTGGGCAATGGCACCTCACGGGTTTGCTTCAGTTTACAGTTGTGAAAGCTCCCTACTGGACAGGCACTGCCCATTTGGAAAACACTTGACCCCAGGATGAAACAAAAGATAATACATTTTTTTAAAACCCCAAACCTAAGTGAAAAAAGAACAAAAGCTGCCCTGTCCTTTGACTTAGTAATTCAGTGTCTGGAAATTCATGCACAAAGCTGTTCATTGTCATTACAGTCGTCCTTATCTCAGTGAAAAGCTGAAAGAGCCTGACTGTGAGAACAGAGTTCAGTAAATTGCAGTACATCCAAACTTGGTGCAAGATTGTGCAGTCTTTAATAATCACAAGGCAGTAGAGAAAAATGGGAAATGTTAATGGGGACAATGAGAAAAGAATATGTATACAATATCTTTCAAAGATCCAGGATTGGTTCTTAACATGGACCAATATTAGAAAAGAATAATGCAAAAATAAAAGTAGTTGTGTTAAGGTAAAGTCATGAGTATATTTCCCCCCAACAATTCTTTTTGTAATAAAAAGACAAACAAAACAGGAGAGGTTCCCAAGAAAAAGAATCAGTAGCTACAATAATTATTGGGGTACATTAAGAGTATAAATTATTTCCAGAACATACCTAGAATTACCCAGTCACATACTTGCCACACTGAGATGTTAAGGAGGCTTTTGGTTTCTTTTTTTCTTCCCTCTTCTTCCCCCCACCTGGAATTTGTAATTATGTAGTTTCAGAACAAAAATGCTTTCAATTCTGGGAAATTTTAGAGGCTTTGTAAGTAAATGATGATAATATAAAAGGTATTTGTCCAAATTTGCACTCATACAAAACATGGAGCTGCTATGATTTTAGAATAAATGTGTTTTAAATATTTTCTAAATACCGAGCTGTTGCAGTCCTAACAATACTTGGCTAAGAAACTACATTTCTTTGATAGGCCATAATTACTCTTTGAAAGATTATTGGGCTTGAAAAACTACCTACCTAAAAATGCCCAAAGTGTGAGTTCCTCTTTGTCCCTTACATTTGCAGTCAATTCTGTAAGCACTCCTCACCCCCTTTTTTCCAGGGTACTGTTGATTTTTATTGCAGGACAAAAGGCCATGGCATTAAAACCTGCATATTTAAAATTCTACAAAATAATATCTTTTTCATATGAGTCTGTGGTTAAGTTGTACAAAGAGCTTTGACCATAGATATTATTTTTACCTTTTTGTCACAGTTGTTTAAATGTCTTTTTCTATATGTCAGCTTATTTATTGGAATTTTGGGTCTAAAATTCTAATTAAAACTGATGATCATTACTCAACTACATGATTGAATTTAATAGCTAGAAAAGTTGATGCAGTTTAGTCAAATATTATCAATCCAAGCTTTTCTCCCTCCTGTGTTAGGCTGTGCTCACTCCTGGACACATTAATAAGTGGCCATTTTTTCTGGAATTCTGTGTTCTTCCTGCTTCCTTTCATTACATTAGGCAAGGTTCCACTAGATGAGACATTTGCAGTCTTAAGACTTCCTGCCGGGGTTCAGACTTTGTATTTTTGACATTGAAGCTGTCGTGTTCCTGAAGCTACTTAATTAGAAACACATTCATTTCAGTGTACATTGGAAAAAGCTCGGACAGCAGAGCCAGGCACACTTGGAAGTTGGAGCATTTATGTAGCTGGCAGCTAAACTAATGGTTTACAGTTTAAGGGGAAAAAATACTACAGGGCATTTTCTACAACCCCCCCCCCCCGCCCCAGAAGCAGAGAGAAGCTGACCATGGCCAGCAGATACCTTATAAAAGAGAGGCGAGGAAAGCAGAAGAAAGGACAACTCCACTTTCATTGCCGTTACATGTATCGTTCTTTTTTTGGCTGTTATCAAATACCAAAAATGTAAGTCTTTTAGAAGAATAGTTCCCAAACTGTGCTGCTAATAGTAAGTCTCCTTTATAGGCTCTTGAAATATATAACTGCTGAGATCTGTAGCAAGGAGGACATTTTATATTGTGGGGGAAGATTTTACTTGAGGAACTTGATTTATTGAATGATAATGAGGAAATTGTGCCCTTTCTTATTTTTAAATTTTTGAGCAATTGTAAAATGTACATCTGATGTTTAAAACCCTCTTTGCCTGGCCTTTTTTTCTTTCTTTCTTTCTTTTTTGCTTTTTTTGTGACTGTATTGCATCACAAACAAACTTCTTCCTCAATACTCAGTCCTTATTGTTCCCTGACTTTGTTCCCAAAGAGTCATCCTTGTCCGTGTATTTTGACAATCCCACCTGGTCCAGAGGAAGTGTCTGGTCACACCAGTCTGAGCTACGTGTCTTCCCTAAGTGCATAAAGAATACTCTGCGCATTTCATAGGATATACCATGTATTGGAGAGATAAATGGAAAGGCTGCCAGTTATTTCCATTTTTTCTACTCCCTGACCTCCCTCCTTTGCCCTCAAGCAAAGACATGGCATGGGAGGAGAGCGTTAGAATTGTAGATTAACGTCACAGAGTCAGCGTGACACCAAGGGAGAAATGCATACACTTTGGAGTAAAAGCCCAGGTTTACCACTTACTTGGTTTTGTGCCTTTAGATAAAAAAACCTCTCTAGTCTGTTTCCTTCTCTGTAAAATAAAGATTATACCTATCTTGAAAGTTTGTCATATGGACTAGCAAAAGTAAATTTAAGATCTTCATATAACCACTATTACATTTACTGTTGGTAGGTAGCATCACAAGTGGTCGTGAAAACAAAAGAAGCGATGGTCAACCCTAAGTGCCCAGGCTTTAAAACTGTTGGAGTTGGGTTCTGATCCTCTTGGTTAGGCACTGATTTGGGGAAACCTGTTGTTGTGTGAATGAAGAAGTTAGCAAAGGCTTTATGAACAGTGTCATCACATGGCATGTGTGCCACCACAGTGGAGAAGCTTCCTGGCAGTTCTCCAGAACCTGGTTTAATTAGAATGAACAGTTAGGTCCTGCCTCTTGGTGGCAGAAAGATGCATCAAATAAAAAAAAGTAATCACCCTTCTTTGAACTTTATTATACCCTCTGTGTGACCCCCACTGTATTTTCCGTTGACATCATGGCAATCATAGTTCCTATTTTTAGTGGAAACTCTGCTGGTCATTTGTAGTATCTGTATTTCCTCTTGTTCTAATAATAACATAGCAGGTCGAGTCCAGTCTCCCATTTTAAAGATAAAGTGACTGAGACTGTGCAGTTTGCATCACTGCTATTTAGGGGCTAGCTCCGAGGTTGCTGGTCTTCCCACTAGTCACACTGTTTCCAGTGCTACTGCATTTTTAAATTCTTCAGAAGTTTCTAGGCTTGGGAACAAAATGTCATATTAGGATTTTTGTTGTGAAAGGAAATGTAACTGTGCATACGTTTATTAAAACAGTTTTTCTCCAAATAGTGAACCATCTGTAATTTTCTGTCAGAAGCAACAGACATTAAAGCAGCTGTGTGTCTCTGTTTCTTTTCACAGTGCTCCCATGCCCTACCTCATAGGAATCCATTTAAGTTTAATGGAGGTAAGTTGGCTTCCTTCCTCCCCAATCCCTTGACTTTTGTTTTGTTTTGTGCAGTGGAGAGACATAGTCTCTGGCTGCATAGCTCTGCATATGGGCGTGGGTTGAAGTTCAAGCTTATGTGTGTTACCTCTCAGGTGTGCATAGCTGAGTGTTCTGTTTAGACCCTTTCTACTGGCTGTTAATTTCAAGGCTTTCCCACTTGGCTTAGAAATTGTAGATTTTCATGGGTAAGGGAGTGAGGCTCAGGAAAGCAGGAGGAAATTGTTCTATGAAGGTTTGAACATGCAAAGAAAAGTAGCTCACCTTTCATAATATTTATCCGAAGTCACTATACCAGTACTACGTGTTTCTCACTGTAGGAATGGTGACATAAATATATGTCATATAAATGTGATGTAGTATATAGAAGTAAAAAAGAATATTAAAATTACTCACAATACCATTATTCCAGGTTGAAGCACTGTTCGCATTTTACTGTTCTCCTTTCGAGACCTTATTCTGTAGATACTCATATAAAAATCAATAAATGTGCACAATTGATATGTGGTAAATACATACAATTTATGGCTTTATTTCACTTAACATTATGGCATGAGAATTTCTATGTTTTTGTGTCTATTCTTAGTAATAGATGTGTTACCTGTCATTCCCATTATTTGTATATACCATAATTTAGCCATTTTCCTAGTGTTGGACACTTAAATTGTTTATCTTTTTTTTCCTCTATTATAAATAGCATTTCAGTGAACATCTTTATGCATAAGGCTTTATCTGCATTTTGACTTATTTCCTGAGCATAGAATCCCTAAAGTAGAAATGCTTGGTCAAAGCTATGAATTTGATGCCAGATTGCCTTCTGTATGGCTGTACCAATTAGATAGCAGTTCTTTTAAAGGACTTTTCTGTGTTTTTGTAAGTGCCATTAGCCCATAGGCACAAACCCCAAGCCCCTTCTTCCTCAGGAGGCAGCAGACATTGTGCTAGAGCTCCATGGGGGTGGGGTGGAGTGGGGCGGGGCGGGGTGGGGCTCGCCTGTGTGGCACCACAGCCATGTCTGTCTGTGAGGGTACTTTGCATGTCTTAAAGGAAGTGCTACTTCTTTCTGTTCCCTTCATTTCATATCGACGAGGACCACCTGCTTCGCCACTAACTGTTGCACACTGTGCTATTGTACTTACGAAAATGAAACAAGTTGGTTATCGAAAAACCTGTTTGTTTGACATTGAGAATCTTGATCAAAATAGACCACAGAAATCTGCTCAAATTTCTAATTTGACAGGACAGCCATGTGGCTCCTACATTCTGTTAACAGTCCCTCCCTGTCATCACCCAGCCCTAAGCACATGCAGTACACAGTTTATGGACTATCTTGGATGATGTATTTAGATCAGATTAAAGAGATTTCTTCTCTGTTTTACCTTTGTTTGTCAAGTTTGGGAGGGTTTGCTCAAAGCTTACATATGAAAAATTAAAAGTGCATGTTCTCTAATAGATCTTTTGTGCCAACTCCTGTAGGGTTTGAAATACTAATCTAAAGGTGACTTGGTCTCTCAGAGTCTACAATTCCCTTTTACCTTTCTCCTGCCTTCTACTCTATTCCAGCAGACTTGTTTAGGCCTTTTTGTGTCCTGGCACCTTTGGAGCTCTTCGGGGGCCTAGCTTTGGCTTGCTTTTCCTCCGTACATGTCTTTTAGTCATCTTGTTTAAGGGTTTTGCTTCAACTACCCAGTTAAAGTCAACAACTCACAGCTGTGATTCTAACTCTGCTCTGCCTCTCTGCACATCAGGTCGAGTTTCAAGTACCAATTGCATTTCACCTGGATGTCTCCCTCAGTCTTCCTCGAATAATTCCTTACCTGCACTTGCCTATGTGCTCACATAGCCCCCCACACACATGCACACACACTCGTCACTCTGCTCCTCTCTCAGTGTTCCCATTCCCCAGGAGTGACACCACTGTTTGCAGACACTAAAGTGGGACACAGTGAGTGTGGCTGAATGTTCATTTTCCTTATTCATTCTTCCTTAATACTCACAAAATCTCTGAAATGCCTTTTGCCTCCCTTCATCCTCTATTCCTTCACTGACACTTTTTCTTTGCTTTCACAGATTCTTGCAAAGCCTAATTCATTCACTGATAAACAAAAGGAGGGCCTCCTATGTTCTAAGCATTGTGCTAGGTCCTAGAGGTGCAAAAGTAAATATAAAATTCATTCCATAGTCCCACCATAGATTGGGTTTCCCCCTACCTAGTCACTGATGGGTGGGTAACCACCTTCAACTTGCCCTCTGTACTGCCCCTGCTTTCTGCATGGGTTTTCTGCAGCTGTCAAGCCTTTTGGTGATGGCTGCAAAGCACTTATTAACTGGCACTCTAGCTGATCCCTAAACAGATGCCCAATCCCACACTTCTTCACTGAGAAGCCTTGCCCTTCTCTTCTGTGAAGTCTTCCATCTTTTTTCATATATTGAGCCTCTTGCTTTGAATGATAGCTGTTTACTTCCTTCTCCCTCTCTGTTATTCCCCAGAGCATGAATTTGGGGAAAAGACCTGCGCGTCATTCACTTTGGTGGCCTCAGCACCTTTAGCAGGATGCCAAACAGGTGGAACTATTGATGCTTAGGGACTATAATTGGGAGCACATTTAGCAGCTTCCAGTAGGTATCACTGTTTTCAGGCAACCCAGTGACATGATTTTATGCTAAAAACAGGGGAGGTTAATGTTTTACTATGTATATGATTACAGGTAACTTAAAATAAGACTTTTTGTAGTATAACATGCAGTGTAAAATATGCATGCATTTGAAGCTATACCTTGAAACAGAGGTCTGCGCATAGGTGATTGGGTGCAAATCTATTCTGTCTAGCCTTTGTGAGGCTTTAAGTGAGAAGATTCAGCAAGTACTAGCCTGCATAGATACTCATCTTGTTGATGGACTATGGTAGAGGAGTTCAGTCTACCAGATTCCTTTGTGGTCAGCCCCAAAGACAAACAAACATGGTAGATGCCCTACCATTGAAGCCAGTGTTTACTGGGCGCATTGGGCAGCCATGACCTACCAAATGTTGGAATTGCTGATATCTTGCCCTGGGATTCACCTCAGATATGGAGGACCTGACATGATTGCCAATGGTGTTTACTTGGCTCTGTCACACTCTTCAGTGCTAGAAACACTTCCCTACGGGCTTTAACGCCTGGAGAAGAGTGCAGACCTATAGCCAAAGGAGATCTCTTTAAGGAAGGAATGTGGGGAGGCCCATCTTCTCTCACTACACTAGTTTTCTTACTGGCAATTCAGCAAAAGGCTTATTTTTGACTGTCTTGTTATTTTTTCTTGAAAGCTATAGGCACCTTATTATGCCTTTGCATATGTGCCAGAATTTTTTAAACTTCAAATGAATGTGGCAGATGTTCATAAAAGTTTAGAAAAAGCTACCATAGGAAGACTTTTTAACCATTTTTATGACACTCAAATTTGTTGCACAAAAAGAAATATAAATTATAACCTAGTATTCTCATTTGAAAAAAGGTTATTTTGGGCTAAGACCTAATTCTAGTCTTTAAGCTTGAACAGAATGTTGATGCTGTTTGTTAAATGGTAACCTTGTTACCATAAAGAGTCCACTTTCCTTAAGTGACAAGTCTATGGCTGATCATCATTCTACTCTCCTTCTGCCTTTTGATATTCTTTCTCTCATTTAAGCAATTCAAGGCTAGTGGCAAGTTAGCAAAATAGCCAACGGTATTGGCATAGACCTAGCTTCTTCTTGGAGAGAATGATCATGTTAGTTGGCAGCTAGGAAATCCCAAAACATGGCCAGATTACACAGTGACTATTTCCTTTCATTCAACTAATCTCAATTTAGTACAAGCGACATTTATGCAGTCCCTCTTCTGTGCCATATCTGGTAGCAGGTGCCAGATCTTGTCTGGTAGATGATCCTTCTCTATTTGATAAATGATGACCTTCCTTCCAAGCTTCACAAATAGTGCTTTGTGTACAGATTTCAGAGTATCATGAGAGATGTATCCAGAAGGCATTTTATATTGTTCCTGGTGGTAGTATGACCAGTAAGGAGGAAGGAAAGGCAAAAACAATGACATAGTTCTAAAGAGAGGCTCAGGCTAGCTTGGGAATGAAGCTTCATGTGTATCCAGAGGCAATGAATCTAGAACATGGGCCCTGGGTTCTGGCTTTACCTTTTCCGTTCATATAATCTCAGACAAGGTAATTGTTCACTAACCTCTGTTTTCTCACTTTGTAAACCGAGGTTACTGGACAAATGGAGGATTCAGTGAGAAGCACTGGCTTGTCAGTTGCCTAGCATAGTTCTCATAAAGAGTTCCACAAAATCAGCTGTCACTGTTGTTTCTGTTTCTTCAGTAGCCTTAAAACCATTTATATTGCTAAATGGATGGCTCTGAAATGGCGCTTTAGGAACTCTGAGGTTCCAAGAAGGGCCATCATCTTCATTCTCTGGGGTCAGAAAGTTTCAGTACAGTTGGTTTGTGCCTGCCCTATTTTGTCCCAGTTTGCATTGCAGGAGGCACTATACCAGGGTTGGAAATGACATTTTTGTAAGACTTGATAATTGTACTTGCAAGCCTCTACCTGACCATTTCCTTGTTGTGTTAACCTCAGTCATTTTACCTTGCCTTTCTGGATCGTGCTGTCTTCATCCACGGTGACTGAGTCCTAGAGAGGTCTAGCATATCCCAGCTTCTGGCATGTGGTAAGGATACAGTATGCAGTCCTTCCTATGGCGACGTGTTGAGAGTCTTGTCCAGACACTACATTGTACCAGGAATTCTGTATACAATGGTGACTGTCTACCTACTCTGAGTTTTGTCTGGAGCCAATGCACACAAGTAGAAAGTTAACTGTGATGAATTTGAGTTGTGTTCTGAAAGGAATGACGTCAATCCTACGATGAGAGCTGAGGATTGGCATCTCATAGAAGGAGAATGCCTAAACTGAATGCAATTAGATAAAAAAAATAGGAAGACCAGGAGAACAGGGGACAACCTCTGCAAAGCCTTGATTTAGGGACCAGGAGGCTTTCCAGGAAGTCTCAGGAGTTCCATGTCTACCAAGATTGTAGAGCTGGAGGGAGAGGAATATGCTGAGGTAGGCAGGAGGGGCCAGGCCATCCAGGGCCTTGTAAGCCACATTAAAGGTTTGAACTTTATAGGGCATCAGAGAGCCATTGAAGGGTGTAAATAGGGAAGGACATAGTCAGGCCTTCTCCTTGTGGGCCATTAGAAACACAGTCCTTCCATATAAAATACTCGGAGACTGCTTAACCATGTTAATAAAGTAAATTGTATTTGTAAGGATCAAGGTAATTCTTAATGAAATTACACACCAAAACCATGTATATAAAATTCAGATGTGCTAGAGTCCTCAACCCAAGCTTCCAAATGGTTCCTTTGCCGCAGCCAGGGTACTTGGAGTCACGCTTCCTTTGAAAGGTTTTAGGCACCTCTTTTACTAGATATTGTCTTCGCTTTGTTTTCAGGTACTGTCATACATCAGATATTCTTTCTCCACTCCAGTTGGAAGGTGTAAACTTGCATGACATGCACACCAAGCTGCAGCTCCAGGCAGTGGGAACACAGGTCAATGAGAACAGGGCAGTGAGACAGTGGTACCAAATTGCAGGCCCCCAGCTGCCTCCCCACCTGTGCAATCACAAGAGGCCTGTGGTGAGTTCTTTGGAAGAGAGGCTGGCCTTCCAGCAGGCATTTCTCACCATCATTTATCTAGGAAGGCTTAGCCATGGGCTCCTGGGAGTCCGATTTTTGCAGATATTCCAACTGCTTGAAGCAGCACTCAGCCACCATTCTGAGGACAACACCCAGGTGCCAAAACTCATCTTGATCTCTGGGAAATGAAGGCCACATTTGTCTGTCTGCAGTAGGGTTCCTGGTTTAACTATGGAGCTTTTAACAAAATAACAAGATTCGTTTATTTATAGACAAGAAAAGTAAGATTTTTTTCTTTTGCATTTCAAAGAACCTGAATTTCTGTCAATTGAGTTTGCACTATTTTAGCTAGTTTTTTTTTTCCTTGTTTCATTTTTGCACTGGCATAGGAAGTCTTCAATTCTTTGTTCTTTCCCCCCCCCTGGATATTTATTTTTAAACAGTTTTATAATGAGTGAAAAAGGGTATTTCTCACTTACTGGTGCATCATTTTACTTCTTCACGAGACGCACATGTAGACAGAAGTAATGCGTTGTTTACGTTTGTTAATTCTCACCTAATGCAAAACTCTGAGGTATAAACATATTCAGGAATAAATAGTGCCTTGTGTGTGTCTATACAAGATGGAGGGATTCCATGTGAGATGTATTTGTTGGGGTAAGTAACGCATATCCTTGCTTTTTAAGAAGGTGATGTGTGTGTATATGTGTTCTCTCTCTCTCTCTCTCTCTCTCTCTCTCTCTCTCTCTCTCTCTACCTCTCTCTACCTCTCTCCCTCTCTCCCTCCCCTTCCTGGTGATTGCAGTCATAGGTTCATGGGGAGAACTTTGGTGAGAAAGGGAGACGGTTGGAAGGAGCCTGACATCTTCTGAATCCTTTCTTAGTGTTGCACACTGCAGGGGCCTTTACCTGCTTTAACTTGGAAACATTGCACGGACTATGTAAAGCAGGATATACCCATACTTACAGATGGGCATGCTGGGGGCCTGAAAGGAAAAATTATTTGCATCCAGTCCCTCCTCTGGGTGAGCCTTTGCTCCAAGCACTGTCCCCTGCAGCCGTTTGGATTATATCTGGCCCTACTCCTAAGCTGGGCAGAGGCCCCCACCTGTACCTGGGCTTTTACTTCTCAGTGCTATGCACTGGGGACTGCAGGAAGGTGAAAGAACGGCTCCTTTTGGCAGTCCCAGGTTCCTCCAGAGTCCAGCTCTGAGTACACTAGTGTCTAGGGCTGGTATTTTCCATTGCATGCTCCGTACCATCAGCATGGTCATCAGGTAGGATTCTCTGCCACATCAGGAGAATTCAGAGCACAAGCACAACAGGCTCTATTCCCCTCAGGCCCTGAAGAAGGCTCTGCATTTAGTGATGGATTCCCCTGGAAACTCTTTCTTCTCTTCACATGGGCATCTGCTTTCAAAATGAGTATGATTTCTTAAATATCATTTATCCTGATGCTGAGATTAATTAATATAAAACAATTTAAAGCATTAGGAATAATTTATGTAACCAAGGAGAACAAGTATTTCAGGCTGAGTCCATCCATTTTCAGTCTAATTTGTTGTGTTGTGTTTGAGGTGTTCTCTTGTGAAACATGCTAGGCCTTGGACACACGCTAGAGAACCTTTTCCCTTTATCAGCAAGCCTGTCACTGGACATAAGTACCATTTAGAAATGTAAAAATTGATTTCAAAGAAAACTCAGAGTTTACTAACTGTTAACCAACATTGCTTAAATGAATCAGATAGGATTCAGATATCTGATAGGAATCAGATAAAGATTAGGAGCCTCCTGCAGGAGGCCTGCAGCAGAGTGCATGGAGTCCTTGCTCTGAATCCTGTGGCCTTGAATTCAAATTTTACCTCCTCCATGGTTTTGGATCTTCAGACTACTCCTTGGTGTGAAGGAGGAATGAGTTTTAACAGGGGAAAAGGTATGGTTACTTGCTCACAGTTTGTATAAAAGTCTTCTTACACACTAGCATATTCAGAGATGCCTGTTGGGAAACACATACAATGATCTCAGGCACTGGGTAAGGGTCTCCTCATGTCCTTGGCATTTCAGGTCATGGATCCCCTCTGAGGAAGGGCCCCTGTCTTGCAGATGGGCATGTTAATGTACCCTGAGGAGTCTCACTGCACTCCTTGCTTGGAAGATTGCCCATTCAATAGGAATTTTTAATGAGAAGCAAGTGGAAAATTGCATGCTAACACCCAGATTGGTGCCCATCATATGGTAGATGCCAAAAGGGAAATGATTACCCAATATTATATGGATATAATACTGAAATACTCTTCATCAGAAGAGCTAAAAGACCTATTAATGTGAGATTGACTCCATCCTCTTCAGCTTCTTTTTCTATTTTATAATGATTGACTTTTTCTAAATCACTCTTCACTTATTTAAAGCCACTTTTAAGTGAGCTCAGCCATGTGGGACTGGCGATTTCTTTTCATAAACTCCTTACAACTAAGGGTGGGGTCTTTTTGGGAGCTCAGACTCCAGCAGTGATGATTGAAGAGAGGTACCCTTGGCCTAGGCAAATCCCACTTGGGATTTGGGCACATGTGGTTTTGTTTAACACCATGCTCAGAGACTCATGGTGCCAGTTTGTGACCATCAGGCATTTGCTGTTGATATGCAAGGTCACCACAGTAGGGGTGTTTGTCAACCAAATTAAACTTCCTCTTAATGACCTAAAATAATTGATTCGGAAGGCCTTTAAACGCGTCAGGGCAATGTGTAAGCAAGCTGAAATCCGGCATTTTCTGCACAAATTACTGCATGCTATTGTTTTGTTTGTGTTTTGCTTTTATTGGGGAAAACGTGCATGGATCATGGGCTTTGGAGCAGGCAGGGGCCTAAGTTTGAATACCAGCTCTACCAGTTGTCTCTTGGGCAAGTCACTGAGCTGTGGTGTATGTGAGCCTTCACATCCCTGCCAGCAGAATGGGGGCAGCTACCTAAAGGGGAGACCGAAAGAACGTGGCTAAAATGCCACACACATCAATAGGCCCTCAGTTAGTGCTGGTTATTATTATGCATAAAATGTCTCCCATAGGCATCTCAAGGAGACAGCTTAATAATAATTTGTACAAAGTAGTCAAACTGTGATAATGGTAACTATATCTTTTTTTCCTGCTAAACTGCTTTCTCCATAAATCACTTTCAAAACTTACGTTAAACATCCGTAAAGAAAAATTAATTAAGTGGAGTCAATGAACCGTTCTTTACATACTATTTAATTCTCAGCTAATATCAAAAGTCAGATATTAAGATTATATGCCATTTGGGCCATAAAAGGAATAGATTTTTTCTTTGCCCTTCAGACACTCATGATCTAAACTCAGGCCTTTATAGCTATTTCTATCTTTAGAAATATAGGCATTTAAAAAAGTAGGCATTGACTCAAGACCTTTCTTAAGCAGGATCAACAGTGGCACTAAAGTTTTCTTTGGGCGAGAAGGTGCCAATTACCTGCAGAGTGTCTCTTGCCTAAAAGCCTCCCCCTCGTTAGCCTATATCTGAGCAAAGCTGAAAGCTAGGATGGACTGGGTCTGCCTAGATGCCAACTGTAAACCTTGGTGCTAGGAGTCAATTGTTTTAAAATGACTAGTGACAATAAATTTATCTCCTCCCTCTTCAGCATTTAATGCACATATTTTTACTGGCTGAATGGGTTAAAATTTGAAGCTTGGTAAGTACATATGCACGTTACCCATCCCTCGCTTTAGAAGAGGAAAAAAAAAGAAGGAAAGAAAGAAAGAAAAAGATAGCTATGATTTTTGGAAGTCATCCCAATTTTTAAAAATAAGAGAATTTGGACATTTTGGCATATGGGGTTTTTTAAATGAAATTTCATGGAACTGAAAACAGTCAATTTTAGGTTTCCAAAAATTGTTTTGATTTTCGTTGGTATAAATTTGCTGCACATGGTTTTGGGGAAGTTCTGAAAGATACATTTAGGAGTTGGGGCTGATTTTTTTTTTTTTTTTTTGATTTGTGATTGAGTTTTAAAAGGTGATTAAAAACATTTTTTTTTTTAACTAACACAAAGTATAAATCAGAAAAGAGCATTCCATGTCTAAAGACAGTTCTTGGTAGTGACATCATTACACATTGCTGAGCAGCTGCATTTGGGACCAAATCTTTGAGCCCCGCTTCAGCACCATTTGGACACTGCATATTCCTGTCCCCCAACTCTGAGCCAGAATCTCAGGCTGAGTGATTTTGGCCATTCCATTAGTGGCAGCTGCTGGTGATCAGCACTGTGAGAGTCACCTGTGTAGGGTCAGGCTTATTGCACATCAAGGTTCTTGGCAGTGTCGGAAGAGAGGGAAGATGCCCAGGAGGGGGCTCCAGGCCACCTGCTGTGTGAGGATCAAAGAGTTGAAAGGTCAGAGGGCACAGCTCCCTTAACCATATCTGTCTGTGCAATAGCTGTTTCAGATTGTAAATCTTGGCAATTTCATTAAGTCCTCCTGGTTGCTACTGGGGCATTGGAATAATAAAATTTTATATCTGCTCCCTTTCCTGCCTCTGGCAGCCAGGCTGATACGTTTTGTGCAAGATGGCGTGTCTCATGAAGGCTTTTCCTTGGGATGATGAGAGCAGTGCTGATGAAACCTCAGACTGGGATGTCGGAGTTAATAGGAGCTCATACTCTGGAGATGGTTTTAAAAGAAAGAAAGAGAGAAAGAGAAAGAAAAAGAGAAAGAAAAGGAAAGGGTAGAGCCACATGAACCATTTAGCAGCCTTTGGATTCATAGAGGATCTCTGCCCCGAAAAGCAAGTCACTGCACCCTTCCCTTGCTGAATGCTGCCTGGTACACACAAGAGGCAGACGAGGCGAGCTCAGCCTGCAGTGCCGCTTATTAAACAACCCGCTCCTAGTGACTGTGGGGTCTGTCCTGGGCGGCCTCCAGCATCCAGACAGGTTCATGCTCCCATGTGGTTTCTACGGACATGTCTCCTGAATATGATTTTCCAAATGTTTTTTCCTAGATCTTAACATGTTATGGACCTTTAGGGCTTCTGGGCTCCCAGGCAGGACAAATCACAGTAATGGTTGCCCCTTTACTGCCCATATGTTTAAGACCCCCTGTAGTTTGTTTGAAAAGTTAAGAGATTTTCACAGTGAAGGTGCCATTTCTGAAATTTAAAGTGTTCCTTTTCACCGGGAGATAAGTTCATTCTGATTAAGTCCGTAATTCTCACTAAGCCATGTTTATGGGGGCAATAAACAATGTTTCAGCATGCTTGTTAAATTGGGTCTCCAACCTCTCCACTCTTTAAAAATTGACATTTCAAATAAAAGACAGGTGGAGATGGGATTTGGGGTTTGCTGTGCTTAGTGATGAATGAATGATAGCAAGTGACAGTTGTATGGGAAGAGTGAGGCCCTATTTTTATGATAGGGTGACCCCAAACCTTTCTGGGCTAGGGAATCCACATCTCCTTAAGCTTCCGGTGAAGCTCTTAAATGCAAGTCTTATTGCTATAGATTGGATGGATACTGTGTTGAACTAAGTCTTTTACATTCACTGTGTAAGCTTCACAAGTTAGTGTTTAGGTCATGGTGGCCCTGTTCCACAGCTGATGAAATTTAGGCACAGAGCAGTTAAGTACCTGGTCCAAAGTCCTACAGCTAATAATGAGCAGAACTAGGATTCACACATAGTTACTTTGTGTGAAGTTTTTTAGTGCCCACAATGGAAAAGTATTCGGTGTTTTCTTTGCGGGTCTGCATGCTTTTACATATTTACCTAGGACTACCTGTCAAGGTCATAAAATATATGCATTCAGCACCAGTTCTGTACTGTCCTCAGTATGTGTATAGCACCAGTTCTGATCCACTCAGGGAGAAGGAGGAACCCAGGCTTTGGTGCAGAAGAGTCCTAAACTCAAATTACTGCTTTGTTGCTACTGTGGAATCTGAGGCAAGTTACTTTGGTTCTTGGAGCGGCAGTTTGTGCTTCTGTAAAATGTGAATAATGATGCATACTCCGTGGGGTTGTTTTGAGAATGTTTAAGTACTATATTTTAAAATAAGGTGTGTTTTAAAACTCTACAGTGCTTTCCAGGTGACAGTAGTGATATTGCAGTGTATGCAAAAGCAGTGAATGAAGGCAGTTCTTTTAAGTGGAAAGTGCTGACACATACACAATGATTAAAAAAAAATCACATAACAGGTTTCAGTTGAGGGCTACCACACCGTATCCACTTGGCACAGGACTCAGAGAGGGCCCTTTGTCACTAGAGGAGGGGAGTTGGTGGGCTGGGGACTCATGGAAAACCGTGTCTGTGTCATGCTTCATGTCTCACAGAGTGCTTGGCCATTTCATCCCTCATGTGCTTTGCTGCAGTGGGGAAAGGGATGGTGCCGGACCCTGAGTCCCCAGCAGTAAGCAGCCACCTGCAGTTTGAGGAAAAACATTGGCAAAGTCAGAGACATGAATGGGCATAAATGGGCTCAACTACCACCCCAGCTGGATGGAGGCACTGTATTGGGTAGATTTGTAGAGGGGACCACCAGGAATACTGGTGGAACCCAGCTCACAGAAGGAGCCTTTCCCTGATGGCCAGCTTGAGAGGGAACATGGGCTCTAGTGTCTTTACTGGTCTTTTCAACCATCCTAATGGTAAGGATTATGACCAGTACCTAACCATAGAGATAGAAACCCATGCTAAAGGCCACTCAGAGCCTTGCTTGAAGCTACTTAATTAGCAAATGAAAAGCCAGATGCCAACCACAGCAACCTTCAGACCTGGACTGAGGACTATCCCAGAGAGGGAACGAGCAGTATCTGTGTGTGTCGAGGCGCTCTGTATGCGTGGAGATGCTCTGGAGGGGTGAGGTCTCTTCTGCTGCATACTTCTGTGCCCTTTCGCAGGTTTATCTTCATCTGCTCCACAAGGAGGCTGGTATGCTAGTTGGCTTCAGGGTCCATGGTTTAATCGTCCCTGTGACCTTGAGACACAGCCTAAAGATGACATGAGTGAGTGACTGATACGTGAGTGGCTAGAGGCTGGATGAATGAATATCTGCTGGATGGCGCCTCAGAAAAGAAGCCACTGGAGAAAAGGGCCTTGCTGATCTGGCTTGAGGATCAGACGTGTTAATGAGCGTCAATGCTTATTACCTTGTGGAGAGTGGATTCAGCCTAGCCTGGGAGGCACATACCCCACTTCCCTCCCCTGCCAAGCTTCTGTTTCTGTTTAAAGTGCACTGGGAAATTCCAGCGGTGCTCTCAGGGCTCCTCTGAACTGTCGGGCTTAGATTTTTAATTTTGTAGAGCAGGAAGGAGCAAATCAGTGACTCCTGACTCCGAAGAAAAGCCACTACGTTTATCAACTGGTTGGCAGCTCAGTGACCTTTGGGGCCTGAGGAAGGGAAGGAAAATATCACCCTTAGTTGGTATGTACCCAAGATTTCAGGAGGGAATAAAGAATTTAGAATCTCGAAGTGCTTGCCTTTCCTCTTCCCAGCGTTTTCACTTTCCCTCTGATTTCTTTTTCCTTTCCTCCAAGGAGGCCACCATCTCCCCAAGCTGTTCTTTGTTATGTACTCATATGTATGCGCATGCATTTGAGCACATTTTATATGTGCTGTGTGGTGGAAAGAACACTCGCTCGTGTAACCCAAATTCAGATCCTTTCTCTGACACATACCCTTCTAACAATATGGACAGATTATTTAATCTTTTTAGCCTCAGTTTCCTCATCTATCAAATGGGTGTGATGTTCTGAAGGAAACCCTCTTTTCCTTGGGAATTTTCATGGAGTCTGTGCCAGCCATCAAACTGCTCCAAGGACTTTATTCATTTAGTATGTGCCTCACAGAAGCCTATTATGTTTATTGATTGAAACAATGAGTAGGAACAAATAATGTAATGGAAGTACAGATGGCTTGCTGTTCAACCGGGCTCCCAGCTTACCCCTACTGCTGCTTAGCCAGGTGACTTCAGACAAATTGTTTTTACCTCCTTGACCCTCAGTGTCCCTCTTTGTCTGCAGGGCTGTTTGGGGATTAGGATAAATGATGTATGCTGAGGGTCAGGAGGAGCACAGCAGCGGGTGGCTGCTGTGAGTTCAGTGAGAGGTTGCACAGCTCCTGGCACCCGGGAGGCCATCTGCAAAGTCAGCTGCAGTCTGGACCTTCTGGAACCCTAGGAGTTCAGAGAGCAGAAGAGGCAACGCACCAACCCAGCAGCAGTCACTCAGTGTAAGGTTTTTGCTAGTCAACTATTAACTTATAACTTTCTGATTTAATTCTAACTGTATTCTCTACCTGGAGGCTTTTAGGAAGCAGTCAGACTGGGGAGGACAGATGGCATTTTGTTAGGAGCCACAGCTATTGCACCTTTCACAGGAGATGAACTTGGACTAGACTTACTTTGAACCAAATGGCAGCACTCTGTGGCATGGGCATGCTCATGCTCTGATTCCAGGGTAGCCCTTGGCCCCCTCCCCTTTACTTGGTGATCCTGTCGCTGATGTGGCACCTGCTGTGGCAAGATCTTCCAGCTACCTCAGTTGGCTGTAAGAGAATGATTATGCTTGCTGGCTTCCAGATGTTCGTATGGAGAAGTCCCACCTGTGGTCCACGCCAGCACCCTGGATAGGTGGAAACGTGATGCGGGATACAAAACGAATGTCTCTGTTTATTCTCCTTTTTACTTAATCCTCTCACAACCCTATATAGGAAGCAATTATAGACTTCTTTGCTAGATGAGAAAACCGAGGCTCAACTAAATTTAAATAACATTCCCTGAGTCTGGAAACTAGGACTTCAAGAAGATGAAGCGTAGCCTCTCTGAGTGCTGCTGTTCCTTCTCAGTCCCGCTGCTCACCCACAGCAAGGGGACCCGGGACTACAGAGCTTCTCAGAAGGCCCTTGGTAATGTTCTGCTTTGCTCTTCACTGGAGGGAGACAGGACAGATGAAGAAGCAGTGTGTGGCCTGCAAGTGTCTACCACTGCAAGCACATTTTCTGACATTAAAGTGTATTCTAGATGGAATCGTTTTTGTTGGTAGAATTATTACTATATTAACTATTCATAGTTATAATAGCTAATAACTTATGCTAATTATATACCAGAGATTATTCATTTAATTGCCAAAACAAGCCAATGAGGTCTGTATTATTTACTTTCATAGTATGAAGCATGTGATTTATCGGGAAGAGAGCACACCTATGTAACCACCATCCAGATTAAGAAGCAAAATATTACCAACCCCCTAAAACCTCCTGTGCCCCATTATAGTCATTTTCCCTTCAACAAAGGAGTACTGGGTGTCATCTCATTATGCATAATGAAGCCAAGGCATATAGTGGTTTAGTGATTTACCTATGAGGAAGAGTTGGGATTCAGACTCAAGCAATATTGGTCCAAAAAAATGTGCTTGTACAATACGTAACCAGGAAAAGGACAGTAGATTGAAGGTAACCTAAAATTTATTGATTGTTTAGTGTAATCAGGAATTGTATAAATTCTTCACACACACATGTCACTTCTCTAAATCCTCGCAAACAGCTGTGAAGCATTATCCCCATTTCATAGATAAGAAAACTGAGGTGCAGAGGAAAGAATTGCTGGAGATACATATTGCAGAGGCAAGGCTTGAGTCTGGCTGTCTCATTCCAGAACCCACAGTCTTAATCACCACATTAATGGCTTATGTCCACTGTGAATTAATTCTACACTAATTAATCATGATAATTTTACATGATTGTTATCATTGCCATCATTATTGTTATTCCCATCGCACTTCCTTGAGCAGACTCCGGTTTGCTTACGTTGGACTCCTGTTGTCCGTCCGGGCTGACGCTGACATCTGCTGCAAGGCCGGCCTCCCCGCAGAGTGGATCCGGGCTCACTTGTTCTCCAGCTAATGAGCGCATGCCTTGTGTCGGGCTCTGTGCTGGGCCCTGGAGACAAGTACACACAGCTCTACCCTCAAAGTGGCCCTGTGTAAGAACAGCAAGAAAGATTCGGTGGGTGCTAGCCCTTTCATCCCATGCATGTCACCTCACCAACCCCCAGAACCTCCGTCCTCATTAGGGAGCCCTGTGCTGGGTTACAGGGTCCTCTGGAAAAGGCAGGCGTGGAGCCGGGTCACTGCTCCTCAGCACCCAGCCCAGTCTAGCACCACCCCACCTCCTAGCACTCACCAGGCCAGCCCCTGCCCTCATTTTAAGGCCTGGCTTCAAGTCCTGCCCTTTGTCATTAGCTGCCCAATCCCTGCCCTGGATGGGCAGAGTTACCCCCACACTCCACCCCCAACCCCTGTGCCAGCATTCAGATAATTTGAATGAGTATAACTGATACTAATTTATAAGACAAAAACTCTTATTATTTTCATACAACCAGTTTTAGAAAATAAAGCTGTATAAAGATTTTCTTAGCAGAAATGACACCCAAATTAGAGTGATTCTCACAGAGACCCCATATTTTATAAGGAAGTATATCAGGAACTTTAGGGACGTTGGCTTTTCATGTTTGTCTTAAGACATGAGATGGGGTTATGGCCTCAGGGGAATTTGTCTTGTGTGCTGTTCATTCACAGTCATTCAGACTCTGTAATCTGCAGGTCTATTCACTGTTACATTTGGATCTATTTATTTTGTATTCTGGATAGGACAACACTAATATGTTTTTCAGCTCCATTGAGGCATAACTTATATACAGCAAACCATGTATTTAAAGTACATGGTTCAAATAATTTGGACAGTTTGGAATCTCCCATGAAACCATCACCAACATCACATATTACTATCATCCCCAAAAGATCATTTGTTTTTATTTGACAAGTACGTACCTTTATTTGTATTTCCCATGTGCCAAGCCCTACTCTAAGTACTGCAGAGATGCTAACCCATTTGATCCTCCTGACAAGCCTGTGGAGTAGACCCAGTTGTCATCCCCTATTTACAGAAGAAGAAGCTGAGCCATAGAAGGATTAAGTGCCTCACACAAGACAGCAGAGCTAATGAGTGGTAGAGATTAACTAAAACCCAGATGGATTGCTTCTCCATATATGCCCTTCTCGTCTGGGTTCTGCTGCCATTCATTCATTCATTCATTCATTCATTCATTCATTCCGTGCTGTGGACCAATATTGGGGTCAAAGCTAGAAGTACAAAGATCTAGCTCCTTGGCCCCCAAGAAGCCCAGATGCTAGTGAAAGACTTGGATACCTACATCAGTAACTCCAGATAGATGGTCAAGTTCTAGTGGTGTGAGTGAGCCCTCAGCGAGCCTAGGTTGGGGAAGGCTCGCTGTGTCTGGCTCTCTGGAGTGAGGTAAGCCTCAGGGAATGAGTTCTAGGAAGTCAGAGAAGAAGGGACAGACAGGCAAGGGAGAAAGGCAAAATTCCTTGAGTGTGTGTGGGTGTTCTGGAATCATCCTGGATCCTTTAGATGCATTCACTTATCTGTACCTCTCAGCTCTGTGAGGAGGGTACTACAGTCACTTCCTGTCCCACAGATGAAAACCTAGAGGACTTGTAAGGTTGGTACATCGCCTAAAGCTACCCACCGTTAGAACTAGATCCTCTCTTCTACCCTGAGCACCTTCCTCACTCTGGGTTGTCCCTTTCCTGATCTGAGACGCATGGATCAAGCTAGGACTGTGTGACAAAGCACATATAGGAAAAAATGCTTTTATTAATATTGATGGGAAGATGCCATTTTTGTGTTTCTCTGTGTAAGAAATGCCATTTGGAAAGCCCGGTGTGCATGTCAGGATTTTTTTTTCTCATTCTGAGAAAAAGCCTATAGAGTCTGGTGGGGGGAAGGGTTTGCAGCTGGCAGGAGCTTTGGCATATGTTGTAACTAAAAAGAGAGGGAATGTGTTGGTGGGACAAGCTACCGGAGAGCTGTCTCGGTGTGCTGCGGTACGTGTAAGTGTTTTAATTGGGTAGGATTTTTGGAGGACTATTTTGACATCTGCTCGTGTCTTTGCTGATTTTTCTTCACTTAGAGTAGGAAACACAAGCTGTGGATAAAATGACTTTAAAATAATTGGAAGTAAAGATATCTCTCTCAAAGTCAAATTTGAGAGGGACACTTTAAGAAGTGGAAACTAAATTCCACTTCTAGGAATTCATCCTAAAGCACAAAACTTGATGCCTACACATTTCGTGACAGTATTTTATTTAATAATTTCTTAAATCCTAGAAATATTTAACAAAAGGGGGTTGGTTGAGTTTGTTCCCATGTAATGGAGCACTGTGTCGCAATTAGTAATGATCTTTGTAAAACTTTTAATGACACAGAGCATTGCTTTTATTGTAATCGGTGAGGAAATCAACAAGAAGCATTAAGAATGACTTTGACTGTGTCTTAAAGTGTAGGGAAGGAGAACTATGGAAGGAAATATACCAAAATGTCATCTCTAAATGAATGAATTGGGGTAACATTAATTTACCTTTTGGAAACTTTTCTTTCTCGTTTCCCTATAATAGGCACATATAATGCCTGTGCAAAAGAAAGTTGGTTATGCAGAAGGAAAGCAGGTGTTGTTTTGTATGACTGCGTGCACCACACAGTGACTCCACACATAAGAACATGCATTTGTGATGTCTTCAGACTGTCGAGGAGCCAGCTCTGTGCTCACTAGCTGTGTGGCTCTGAGCAGTTTGTTAACCTCTGTACCTCCAGTTCCACCTCTTTACCATGGCTACAGTATCTCCCTCACATCTAGTTAAGATTCAGTGAGGTGGCCCCCCAGTAATCGTCCAGCTCCCTTCTTCACCAGCCTTTCCAACCCTGCAGCCTGACTGTGAGTTTTTCTTACCTTTCTTCATTCTCCTTTTTGGCTTGAGCCTTTCAGGGGTAGAGCACCATCCAGCCAAACCAGCCTCCAATTCTTTCCTTGGGAACATTGAGCTTCAGGAAGGCCCTTGAGCCTGTGCCAGTCCCTTTGGAAGAGCCCTTGCCACCAGGAGGGCAGCATTGTCCTACAAGAGGAAACTATGCCGACCCAGCTCCTGCCTGGAGCCCGGTGCTAGGGGCATTTTGGTTACTAAGGGGACGCTGGTCTGCTAGGTCAGGAGAAAAGGCCAGGTTTTTTCCTCTTCTTCAGCCTGCTGCCATTGTTGAAAAAGTAAACACTCCACACAGCTTAACCAGCAAGTCCTCCAGCCAGGAGTGGTAAAAAATCAAAAGCCTGTTCCAGCCCAGCCGTGGAGAGCCCACAAGGCCTTGTCTGTGTGCTGGGGACACAGAAACAAGGCCTAATTCTGATCCAGAATCAACATCCACTCATGGGCCTTTCAGCCCCTGGGGCTTCTCTCCAGTGGCCATGGCCTTCTGCCCTCTTCTGGTTGGAAGGTCAAACGAGGCAAAGTAGGTGATGCTGGGGTACAGCAGCCCTGGGTGCTATCCTTGAGTCTGGCATTCTTGCTGTCACTTTGATTTTGCTTCCTGTGGTTGTCCTCAGCCATCAAAGTGAGAGCCAAGCAGTTACCAAGGGACCAGCAAGATTTCTGCTCGTAGGCCACTGCCACTGTGGCTTTTCTAGCTGGCTGTAACTATTGTGTGTGTTAAAAGTATTCATAATAGCCACTATTTATTAAGTTTTCTAATCTTCCCCACAGGCCGGAGGAAGTGGGAGAAAGAGGGTGGTCAAGCTATTCCAGTTTCACAGGTTAAGAAGCCAATGAGTAGACACACAGCCTTGGACCAACTTGCTTCACTGCTTAGAACCGCAGTCTCTCATCTCTGAAATGAAAATGGTGATATCTCACCTCTAGCTCCACTGGTGGAAATTAGTCTGTGTAGCCGTGCTTTGTGAGTTCGGAAATGCACACGTGGCTGTCCGTGCTGTTCATGATGTTTATTCAGACACCAAACACGCTGCAAAGCCTTTACCTGCTGGGTTGTAGAGGGAAGCAGCTAAGGGGATGGGAGGATTCTCTACCAGTCTTAAAGTTCTCCTCTGAAAATGGGGAATTGTGCTTTGTAAGATAAAAGTACGGTACAACTCTCGGTGTTTATTACCAAGTCCTTCAGTGTTGCTAAAAGCCATTTATCCTGTAAATAAGGCAATAATTACTATCAGTGTTGGGGTTAGAGGTGGGGAAATGCACTTATCAGGTAGCAATCAGATCTCCCTTCTGGTCCTCAGCTCATGGTGAGCTCTTAATGTTTCTGTGCTGATGGATGGATTTTGGACTGACCCCCGTGCTTGGAGAAGTTAGAAGCAGAAGCAGTTAGAGCATCTGGTCCTAAGTGTAAGGTTTCAGAATTCTGCTGCCTGGGAGAGGTTTTCAACTCCAGGTGGCTTCTCATCAACATGACATACCAACTTGGTGCTGAGTTCTAGAAATTGAAATTTAAGTATTAATATCAGCAAACACTTGCCAAGTACTTATCATTTTGTCAGGCACTGGTTTTTGGTTTTGTGAGACAGGGCTCACGGTATAGCCCAGGCTGATCTCAAATTTATAGTGATCCTCCTGCCTCAGCCTCCCAAGTGCTGGAATTGTAGACAGGTGCCACCATACTCAGCCAGGCATTGCTGTGCAGTGATGAGTCAGACCATGAACCACAGAAAGGACTTATACCCCAGGGAAGGGACAGACGCAAAGGGTGCTGGGACTAGACGAGACACGCTGAGGACAGTCTCACTGAGGGTATCCGATGATAATTACTCTTTACAGTGTAAAGAGTGTGAGCTGTGGAAGTGGCTAGTTGCCTTACCTCCTCAGATGACATTACCTTGGCAGAGCTTGAAAAGAATTAAATGAGATAAAATAAGTAAAGCACAGAGCAGAAACTTACAGACTCTCAGTACATTATGATTGTCCATTCCCAGGGCATTGGCGAATGCGGGCTTCAGAGCCATCAGGTGTCCAGCTGCATTACTGGCCCAAATGGCCATCTTGGGCATTGTTAGGTAAAGGCAGCTCCCACCTCACCTCAACTAGTGCTTCCCAGCAGGCACATGGGTTGGAATATTTCGGCCCAGAATTGCTGGGCTGCATCTTTGGGCAGCCATATAAGCTGTACATTCATGTGCAGTATGTTTGGAGGGTAACTAATGATGAAATTGTCCCTTTTATATAAGTTGACCCTATGTCCATTATATGTTAATTGTCCTGGTATAACACACGTTCTTCCGTTGCTACAAGTTTCCCAATTTGGACAACAAATGACAGGGTCTTTCTACTTTAAAAGGGCAAAATACACCAAAGAGAACAATTTTGAAATATACTGTCTGCAAGAACCAAGTTTGATATGTGACGGGAGAGGAGGACTGAATGAGATCAGGAAAGTGGTCAGGCAGGAGAAAAATGAACATGGATTCCAGCAGTGGATAAACAATGAAATTGAACATTAAAAGCTCAGACTGGGCTGGAAGTTTAGCTCAGTGGCACAAGCTTAGGAAGCACAAGGTCTTCAGTTCGATTCCTGGTACAAAAAAAAAAAAAAAACCTCAGGCTATATATTGTCTTGTGGTGATACAGACTTTGTAAAGCTGCTGCCAAATAGAGGGTGCCATACTATCCCTTCATTTTCCCTTCCTCCAGCATACACAAGTACCTTCAAGGCATGAGTCTCCTTCATCCTTTCTGTTACTGTACCAACAGAAAAATGGCTATGGAAAACAGAACTAGACTGAAAGTGTGACCTTCCTACTTAATGTTAAGGGAAATGTTAACACATTTGCACTAGGCCATATTCCCATATTCCATACCCTAGAATGATGAGATTTGAAAGAAAGATTGGCAAGTATCCTTTGGGAAATAAGAGGAGTGTGTTGAATATGTCACAGGAGCCTCCTGTGTGTGAGAATATTCCTAGGGCCAGAGTTTTGAGCCTTGACTTCTGTTAATGAAAAGAAAAACAGGAAAAAGACAATGATGGGTGTAAGATCTACTTCCTAGCTGTGTGGCCGGGGACGTGTTCCTTAGCTCCTGTGAAGTGGCACTTTCACTCCTGGGACTGAAGTGACCCTGAAAGCTTAAAAGAGCGTCTGTGGGAGTTCAGTGAGTGGCAAATGTGTGCCGCCTCACATAAAACAAGGCTTTGTCAAACCTCGTTTTCTTCCCTGTTCCTTTCCCTTGTAAGGGCAGAGGGACATATCTTCTTGTCTTAATGATATTCCCATGACTTTCCTTTCTGGACTTTGTGACTTGCAGAAAGTCAGAAACATGGCCCTGGATGATGTCGTAATCCTGAATGTGGACACCAACACCCTGGAAACTCCCTTTGATGACCTCCAGAGCCTCCCAAATGATGTGGTGAGTACTGAGCTCCTGAGCTTCTGCTCCTGTGCGTGTCCATCACGGAAACAAACCTGACTTTGACAGGGGAGAAGGAGGGGAGACAGCTGTGGTTTTCCTGTGGCCTAAGATCTGTGGTTTGTTTCACTCAGTGTTAAAGTCTTGGTGTAGAAAGATAGGCTGTTGTTTATTTTTCAAGTCCAGTTTTTTTCTGATAACTTTAGTCTGGAGGGCCCCAAGGTGGACCCCGAGTCCAGGGAGCCTGTGGGGGATGTGGGTCATCACCCCTTCCCAAGTCGTCGTTCTCTTCAGAGAACGGAACGACATCCCCTGAGTGACACCCAGAGTCAGGTGGGTTTTGGGCTCAGTATAGGAGAGTACTCCAAACTGACACTTGCTCCTGGACCATCACAGAGCATGAACATTTCCCCAACAGCAGGTGTCTGCTGCCAGTGCCCTGAACATGGCTGCATGTCCCCAGACTCACTTTGTCTCTGTGTTACCTCGGAGCTAGCAGAATGTAGGTTCTTTTGAGCCTAAAGTAAATGGGTGTTCTTGGTGTTTCCAGTTTGCCCTCTGTGGTTCTGTGGGCAAGAAGATCCATAAAGTTCTTGTGGCTTCCACACTGCAAGGAGCCCATGTTGTTTTGGGCCATTGGCGCTGATATGGGGCCGGGGTGGGGTCTGCAGGAAGAGTGTTTGACCTGGTGGGTGCAGACCATTCAGGTGTGATAAAGATGTTTCCTTCTTAATATATCACTAGACAGTTACTACCATCATTGACAATTTAGTCTCTTTTCTATCACTGAGACACAACACCCAACATCCACAATTTAAAGGAGGAAAGATGTATTTTGGCTTTTGTTGGCTGACTCCAAGGCAGAAATGACAGGGGAGGCTGGGTGGAGGGCCAGGAAGCAGAGAGGGAGGAGGTAGGGGCGGAGATATACTTCCAGGTCACGCTCCCTGCAATCTGCCTGTTCTGACCAGAACCCACCTCCAAACTGCACAGTCAGCTCTAAATTCTTCAGTAGATTAATTCACTGAGCTAAACGCATGATGCTTTGGGCGACTTTCTAGGTCTCAGGCATTAAATAGACTTTTGAGCATTAGGGACTGAGCCGAACCTCTCATTTAATCTTCATGCCACTCTCAGGTGTTTTCCTCACTCCCATGGTACCCACAGAGCTGGAGGGAAGTAGAGACAACTCTGCCACACAGAGCCCCAACCTCGCCACCTGCCAGGTGCCTCCTGCCTCCAGATGTCCATTGATGAGTGTTGCTGCCCTATGGCATCAGCATTCTCTCCCTTTTATAGGGAAAAAAGGATTCAGAAAATACAAGCCTTGCCACAAAGCACTGCTGAGATTAGAACCCCAGTCTGCATGGCACCAAAGTCTGCAGTACCTCTGCCCTTTGTATACTGCCTCCCTCTGAACATGAGACAACAGAGAACTCAAGGAAAATATTAGAGTGCTGTTCAGGGATGAGGGCAGTGAATAAGATCCAGATACATGGTCAGCATCTCAGGGTTGCGGGCCACGATTTGTGAGGTTCTCTCCTGGTCCCTTTGTCTGGACAAGTTCCTCTGCAAGCCATGGACGTCTCCAGCAGGGACTTTGCAACTGTACCTGAACTTGGGATGTGAACCTAAGGTACCTCAGGTCCAAAGAATGCCTGATGCCCTGGGACAGCCCAGGGTACATGACGGCAGCTCAGAAGCAAGCAGGGAGTCCAGTGCTCTGGCCCTGAGCCCATACTAAGCAGTGGAGAAGGGGGAGATGTTCACAGAGGACAATCCAGTGGGGGAAGCAGACAGGTAAATTACACCTGCCTCGTAACACCGCATAATAGGGACCACAGAGGAACAGGAGTTGTGGACAGGAGGCCCAGGAGAGAGGCAGATAGTGGTTACCTCCAGAAGATGGTAAAATCCAAAATGCCTTCTAAATAATAATGAGGCAGGCAAGCAGCGATGTGGACAAGTTGTTTTTCCTCTCAGAGCCTCTAAAAGAGGAGTACTCAGACTGCCGTTAAGGTTATTGTGGCAAATAATAACAGTGGTGTTTATCCAATGCTTGGCACAGTGCTCAAGTATTGTCAGTGTTCAATGAGCATACCTACCTTTGTTTCTGTTTTTCACAAAAGTGTTGTTGATAACAACAGACAAAGTCAGGGGACCATCCATAGCCTCTGCATCCTGAGAGTCTCAGTCTGGGCACCTGGAACCTCGTACACACACACCGGCTTGAGGAGCACAGCAGAGGTTTCCACGCGGGGCCCTTGCCTCACCCATAGTAAGGGGATGTGATCATACAATGCTGCTGTATTTCAGTAAATCTGGGGAATTGATCCTGTCATGCTCCGTGAACTGCAGGTTCTCAAGAGAGGAAATCCTGTCCTGTTCATCTTTGCATCCCCTGCCTTTGACACAGGTCCTAGGACTTTGAAGGCATCAGCTGGTCCACAGCTGATCTTACAATCTCTCCTTTTAGCAGAGCTGCTGAAAGATTCTGCTTCTTAAATGTTTTGCTAGCCCCCATCGTCTTCTCTATCCTAATGTCAACCACTCCAAGCCCTTATTTCCTCCTGCACTATTTGCAGCAGCCTTCAGACTGGTTCTTCTGACCCAGCCTCCTCCCTCCAGCCCTCCTTCATACAGCAGTGACCTTTAAAAAAAAAAGTAAACAAACTGCATGTCCTCCATACTTAACACTGCTCTGATAATGAATATAAAAAATCCTCTACAGACAAAAAATACTTCCATAACTCCCCATTGTCTGTAGATTCAAGGACAGTTTATTTTGTTAGCTTTGGAATCTGACAGACCTACATGTATTTAAATTCTGGCTTCTTACTAGTCATGTGATTCTGGGAAAACTTACATACATAAGCTCTCTGAGCCTAGATTTCTTCATGAGGTGTTGTAAGAATGTAGTGAAATGTCTATAACACATATTAAAGATGTAGCCTATGAGCTCTCTAGATGGGTGACCATGATGAGGTATGGTTACAAATGGTGATGACCATGGCGAGTCCAGGTCTCCCTTCGTGACATGATCCCCTCCTGGTTTTTTGTTTGATTATTTTTCACTGCTTTAGCCCTCTTCCCTCCCTGCTTCTCACTCAACATGGCAGGAGTTTGGAACTGTTGGTAGTTCTTCTAAACTGACATTGTTTCCTAACTTTGTACTTTGCATACAGAGATTGCCCCAGTGTCCTACCTGATCCGATAATCCCATTCTGCAAGACCTCCTTAAAACAAACCTTCCCTTGACTGCTCCAAGTAGATCTGACCATATCTTTCCTTTAGAAACACTTACTACCATTTCTGGCTTTCCTATGTAATTGTGAGTTCTTGAGGATGGGAAGCATTTATTCAGCTTTGTTTCCCAGTGATCTAGCAACCACTGAATGTAGATGGATGGGCAGACAGGAGGCACATGTGGGTTGGGTTACCCTGGTAGGTGCAGTCTTGAAAAATACGATATCCATGCTAGAAATTTTATTAAAAGAAGCCTTGGTTTTACTTCTAGCCACAATGTAATAGTTGCAACTGGATTAACCTTCCCACTTTTAAAACTCCAGTCAAATATGAAAACAGTTGTTTTCACAGATTGGATAACAAGCAATACAGGGATGTGACCTCTGGGTGAGAGGAAACAGGTGACATAAGGCCATGGCTCTCAACCTGAGGCATTTTCCAGACACTGGCACCAGAATGGTGTCTCCAGCAAAGCAAAGCAAAGCAAAGCAATAGTCTTGCTGAGTTGAAAGGTTAGAGATCTGAGTTTGAGACAGAAAGAGTTTAAGTTTATGGATGAGAATACTAGACAAGAGGGGCTGGGGATTTAGCTCAGTGGCATAAGCGCCTGCATTGCAAGCAGGCAGTCGTGAGTTCGATCCCTGGTACCGGTAAAAACGAAAAAGACAAAAAAAAAAAAAAAAAAAAAAAAAAAAAAAAAAATACTAGACAAGAGTACTCAGCAAAGAGCTCCAGAAATCTGAACTTGTTGACCTGCTGAAGACTCATCTACTGATGTGGAGGGCCAGGCTCCTGATAAGGGTCTATAAGATGAACAGGAATCATTCAGATTCTCACCACCCAGGGTAGAGACCCTGGTTGACTACTAAGGACAATCACTGAAGACCCTAGGAAGTCATGACTTGTTGGTAGGTATAAGTTAGGTATAAAAGTTATTTTGTCTCTGTCTAAACAAAGCATAAAATCAAGCCTTGAGAAACAAGACAAACCTTTAGGAGTGCTGGCAGTGTGCTGCGTTTCCATCTGAGTGCCAATTACGTAGTGAAGAATTCATGTTGATTGTAATTTTTAAAATCACAGTGAACTCATTTTGTGTATGTATGTCAAACTTCAATAAAAATTTTTCTGTGTGTGTCTTTTTGAGACAGGGTCTTGTTATGCAGTTCAGGCTGGCCTTGCTCGCTTTGTAGTCCAAGCTGGTTTTGAACTTGCGGCAATCCTCCTGCTTCAGCCTTAAGAAATTTTAAACAAACTTTTAAGACTGTAAAGGTCTTGAAAAATATTGCCTTGATGTGTAAGAAATTTCACCTCTCCTCAAAATCAACTTTAACCATATTTAAAAGAAGATAATAAAACCCAGAACTTGACAGCATAACATTATCCATATGTAGCATCTTGTTTTAAAAGTATAAGACATGTTGAGACTTAGGAAAGTAACCTATAAAAATGTATTACTATAAACAGATTTAGAAATAGTATTCAATTAACAACCCAGGAATGACGGTGCATGTCTTTAATCCCAGGATTTGGGAGGCTGAGGCCAGAGGATCGCCATGAGTTTGAAGCCTGCCTGGGCTACCTAGTGAGTTCAAGGTCAACCTGAACTATAGAGTGAGGCCCTGTGTTGAAAACAACGACAAAATCTGACAGACAAGAACCTTAAAATAGATATTGGAAAAGATTATAAATAATGTCCATGAATTTAAAGAAGACTTGAACTAAATGAGAGAAATGGAAAATATAAAAAGAATAAAAAGGAACATTAGAGGGCCAGGAATATGGCTCAGTGGCATAAGCGCCTGCCTGGCAAGCACAAGGTCCTGAGTTTGATTTCTGGTACAAGAAAAAGAACATATGGAGGTGAAAAGTATAGTACCTAGAGTGAAAAATTAGTCACTTCTAGAAGTATGAGAAAATGAGACACTGCAAAATAAAATAAGCTTGAAGACATAACAATAAGAACTATCTAACAAGAAATAAAGAAGCAAGTGGCTGAGCAAAGTTCACAGTGACTGATGCCATAAACACCAAGAGAACCAGCACTCATGCAAGTCCTAGAAGATGAGGAACGTGGGAAAAAATAAATAAACTGAAAGGGATTATAGCCAATTTGAAAAGCTTTTGATGAAAATTATGAAGTCAAGGTTCTGAGAAGCTCAGTGAACCTCAGACATAATGAACTTCAAAAAAAATTACAGAAAGGGCTGGACATGCTGTCATGTCCCTGTAATCCCAGTGGTGTCGGAGGCCGAGGCAGGAGGATGGCAAGTTCAAGCCCGCCTGAGAAACTGAGACCCTGTCTCACGATAAAAAATAAAAGAGGTCTGGGAATGTCACTCCGCTCCCCTAGAAAATCACACTAAAGTGACGTAATGGTAATTGCTTAAAACCATAAAGAGCAAAGTTTCAGATTACCTAGAGAAGAAAGATACTGTGTAAGAAACAGAATTAAGTACAGCACACTTTTTGTCAGACTTATATAAGTGAAAGCACAATGGAATGATTAGCAGACTTGAGCTTCAATACATGTCAAAGGGCGTTCTTGAGGTGAAATAAAAGAAACGTGGAAAGCAGGGTGTGAGGAGGACCCGAAGTAGTAAATGCACAGCTAAGGGGAAGAACTTATTTTTTAAAATTTCCTTAAAAGATACCTTAATGTTTAAAGTAAAAATAACATATTGTGTGTTACTGCGTACCACTGTGGAAGTAATACATGTGACAGCGAGAACACAGGCCAGGACAAGAGTGGCCAGTAAAAGCATGCTTCTTTAAAGTTCTTACATTTCATGTAAACTGGTATAATCATTATTTGACTAAAGACAGATTAAGTTGAAGGTGCATATTATAAAAGTTAGGGGAGCCATAAGGAAGAAAAAAAAAGCCAGGTTATATAGTTAACAAGCTGAGTTCAAAGGTCTAAAAATTTGTTGTGGGAAAGCGTGAAGGAACTGAACACAGACGGAGCAGATAGAGAAGTTGGTGAGATGAGGGGTTCATCCAGCTCTACTGACCACTATGTTAAACACATTGTCGCAATACGCCAGTTTCAAGAAGTTACTAAATCACATTAAAAACCAAAAGTGTAAAAGGACCGATGTGTATAATAGACACAGGGAAATGAGAAGCAAATGTTAAAGTGGGAAAGGGAAGAGGGAGGAGGAAAGGAAGGAAGGGCAAAAAAGAGAGAATTAGTTAAAATGAAAAAGCAAAGTCCAGTTGTATGCAGTCTGTCTATAAGATTTCCCCTTCAAAGATTCAGCCAGATGAAAACGAAAGGATGGGGAAGATCATGTGCACCCTGCAGTCACCAATTAAGAGACAGTTGAAGGAGGATGAGACGAGTCTTCCATGCAGAAGAGTTTCAGATGATACCTGTCAATTTGCTTTTTTGAAGAAGAGTATACTTACTTATGTGCGGGCTGGACTTAGTGGTTTGCTTCCAAAAACCAGGGTACATAAAGGGGGAAATGGTAACTTCGGTGGAAAATGAGCAAATGCTACGTAATCAAATGATCTCGTTAACACACCTGTGATGTCACACGACTGCCACGTGGCCCCTAACGCAATATAATGCAGGTCCTTAATCTCCCTGGAATTCTTCCAGAAACCTTCTTTGGTCGTGACAGAAATGTCAGATAAACTCGAATTTGGGGATACAAAATACCTGATAAATACACCTCAAAACTGTCAAGATTATAAAGAACAGAGGAAAGACTGAGGAAGTAACTGTAGACCAGAGGAGACTAAGGAAATGTGACTATGGAATCTGGATTGGGTCTTGGGATACAATAAGGAACTTCTGTTTGTCATTCTTCTTAGTTTCCATTAGTGGAAAAACTAATGGAAATTACAGTGGAGTTTAGTTAGTAATTACATAGCAACTATGTAACAGCATTGGTTTCTTAGTTTTTTTTTTTTTAATTTTAAAGAGATTAAGACAAAAGAGGACATAACAAAGCAGGTCAGATAAGAACAATGCAAGTAACACAGCATTTTACCACAATACAGCCCATAAATAACAGTAACTACCATAGTGTCTCTTTCTTTGAAATAGTTGAGCATAGCTTCATATACGATAGTATCAAGCATAACAAAACAGTATAAAACCATTCAAGAGAATGAAAGCATTTCAGGGCTTTCAGAACTTTCTAACGAGCATCCAATGATGAGATATATTAGGGACAGTGAGGAGTACACGTATCCTTTTTGTACTCATTTTGCCACTTTCTATAAATCTAAAAATTTCAAAATAAAACTTCATTTTTTTTCAAAAAGGAAATAAGGAAGTATTGTGAATATCTTTATGGTTATAATTTTGACAAATCAGGGAAGATGAGATGCTGGGCCTGGTGTTGCATGCCTGTAATCCCAGAGGGTTTCGAGGGGCAGGAGGGTCGCTGCGAGTTTGAGGCCAACCTGGACTTAGAAAGTGAATTCAAGACCAACCTGAACTGCAGAGCAAAACTGTCTCAAAAAAACAAACAGAGGAAATGAACAAATTCTTTGTAATACAGAAAATAACTCAAAAAGTTCTTTGAATAATGTTATTTTTGTTAAAATTGTTTGAATTTATAATAAAGTTTCCCACAAAGAAGACTCCAGGCCCAGATAGCCTCACTAGTTAATTTTATCAAACATTAAGAACTAATATATTACACAACCTTTTTCAGAAAATACAAAAAATACCTCGCAAGTTATTTTATGAGGTCAGCATTACCCTAACATGAAAACAACAAAAAATTAGTAAGAAAAAACTAATATGCCTCATAAATATGGTTAAAAATATCTTTACAAAGTATTAGCAAACTGAATCCAGCAACCTATCAAAAAAGTAATGTACTGTGATCTAGTGAATTCGCTAAATATTTGAAAATCAAACTGTGTAATTGACTGCAAAAAAAATCCACTATCAAAACTTATCTAAAAAATTGGGAAAAATCAGTACCTATTCATGTAACCGCTTAGCACACTGGCAATCCTCGCTGTGAGAAGGACCTGCAGCTCATACCATTCCTAGTGGAGAAAGACTTGTCCCTGCAATACGGGGCCTGGAAAGAATGTCTGCTTTTCCAGTTTTCATTCAGCATTGCACTGGAGGTTCGAACTAGCTCACTAAGACAAGGAACAGGAATGATACCCCAGAGATCCAAAGGAGCAAACTTGTCCTTACTCAGAAACGATTGTGGATATGGAAAATCTTAAGGAGTCTGACAAATATAACAAGGGTGCAGGATGAGGTCAGTATATAAAATTCAAATGTACGTCTGTACACTTGTAATGAGCAATTTAAAAATGAGACTTTTAAAGTACCATCTAAAATAGCATACAAAACACAAAATACTTAGGAATAAATTTAACAAAAAATTTATGTAAGATCTGTATGCTGCAAGCTATAAAACACTTGAGAAAAATTTGAAAGAAATAAATGGAGAGATATTCCATGTTTTAGGTTGAAAGACTAAATATTTTTTACTAAATATTTTAAAGATGTTAATTTTTCCTAAATTGATCTATAGATTCAGTATAATCCCAGCCCAAATTCCAGATGGCTTTTTTTTTTTAAACTTGATGAGCTGGTTCTAAAATGTATATGAATATGCGAAAGAACAAAATAGCCAAAACAATGTTGGGAAAAAAAATAAAGTTGTAGGACTTATATTACCTGTCTGTAAGACTGACTGCAAAGTTGTGGTAATCAAGATAATGTAGATAGGCATCTAAGCCGTAAAATAAAATAGAGTCCAGAATTAGATCTAAATGGACAGCTGATTTTCAATAATTATGCCAGAGTAATTCAACAGGGAAGGAGAGTGGTTTTTATTTTGGGGTATTTTCCCCAGTAAATTTGCTGAAACAATTGGATATCAGTGGGAAGAAAAATGAACCTTGACTTTTATGTCATAGAAATATTAGTTCCAAATAGATTATATACTTCAGCATAGAAGTAAAGGCTGTAAAATGCCTAGAAGAAAACATAGGAAAGGAACTTCATGAACTTGGGACCAGCAAAGATTTCTCAGGACATAAAAGCATACATCATAAAGTGATAAAATGGACCTCATAAAAGGTTTTTAAAAAAGTTTTCAGAAGACATCATTAAAATATGAAGAGACAAGTCACAGACTAAGAAAATATTATCAATACCTATAAAAGGATTTTTATCCAGACTCTGTAAAGAATCCCTAAAACTCAATAATAAGAAATCCTAATTAAAGTGAGTACAAGACGAAAAAGACATGTCACACACAAAAATGTTCAAATAATCAATCGCATGAAAAGATATTCAGCATCATTAGAGAGTATAAATTAATACTACAGTGAAGTCCCACTGTATGCCCACTGATATGACTAAAAGGCTAAAAATTTCTTCCAAGTGTACATCTTAAACATATTTACTATTTAGTCAAGCAGTCTGATTCCTAGGTATTTACCAAAGAAAATGAAAACCTATGCATATACAGATGCATGTATGTGAATTTTTAAAGCAGTTTTTCATAATTCCCCAAATCCAAATGTCGTGTAATTGCTGAATGTATAGTACCATGAAATGGAATACTGCTCAACAATAAGAAATACCAGACACAACAAAATGGATGAATCAGAAATGCATTATAAGTAAAGGAATCTACTCATGATATTCTGAAATAAGCAGAACTATACAGATAGAACTCAGGTGACTGATTGCCAGAACTGTTCTATATCTGCATTGTGATGAATATACACATTTTCAAAATTTATAACACTAGTCACTAAAGGTGGTGAATTTTCACATATGTGTATTAGACACCCACAAAGCTGACCTTAAAATATGTAACGACTGACAATACCAAGTAGTCAAAGAGGTGAAACAGTTGATTTGGAACTTCTATCACTATTCATGGGAGTAGAAAATGGCGCAGCCACTTTGGGAAATAGCTGGCAGTTTTATATGAAATTAAACATAGGCATATCACAATATCCAGCAACCCCACTCCTAGATATTTACCCAAGAGTTGCAAGAATATGAGTCCTAGCTTCATTCATAGTAAACAATAACTAGAAACAACCTAAATGGCGAGTGTTAGATGGACAGACAATGTGATAGATCCCTTATTTCTTTTATTAGTGCATATTGTACCAAATAAAGGGTTACATGCACACAGCATCGTCTGCTCATTTACTGTCCCGTTACCTTTTGCCCTTTTCTCTGCCTTTCCCTCATTCCCTTCTTTCTGCCCTTCTTTTTCACTAAGTCAGTATTCCAAAAAGACAAGCTTGTGCAAATGAATCTTATTACTGTGCACTAAGCAAAAAGAAGCCATGCACAAGAGTGTATGGTGTCTGGTTTAATTTATGCAAAAATGCGAAGGAATAAAAGCTAGTCCAGGTGGAACCACTTCAGTGGTTGCCCTGGCCTGTGGGGAAAAGACAGGACGGTCTGCACTCATGTTCCTTTTTCTTAAACAAAAAAATAAAACCAATGATACAGAATTTCAAAAGAAAATTAACAATGACAAATATATTGCATATTGTTATCTTCAAAGTAGTTGCTCAGATTACAAAATATAAGCATGAAACAATGATCAAACAATGAAAGCACAAACCGTTCTTTTTGATAAACTAATAGAGATTAGTAGTATAATTGTGTCTTGTGTATATGTGTGTGTGTATCTTTTCCCTTCTTTCTTTTCTCCTTTCTCCCATCCCAGTTGTTCTTTCCTTGTGAGCAGTTTCTTCCCCTTTCACATGCATGATATGTGTCGTATGTTTTGGATCTTATTTACTCTTTCAATTTTTTACACTAGGTAGAGAATGCAATGTTTACACATACGAGTCTGATTTATTTCACTTAAGAACTATAAAAGCCTTGAGTTTATCCTTCTTTATGGCTGAGTAGTACTCCATTGTATAACAAGACCACATCTTTTTTTATCCATTCCATGATTGATGGGCTTTTGGGTTTTTCCAAAGGGAACATTCTGTCTCTTGATTGTGGTAGTAAATACATAGGTGCATACATTAGTCAGAACCCATAAGTCTGTGCTTTCAGAATGTGTGCATTCTACTGACTACATTATGATTTAATTTTTGAAAAGAAGCCTGGAAATTAATTTTAGAGAAGGCTCAAATATTGTCATTTTTAGAACAACTCTGCTGATTTCTTATGACTTATGAATATGGGCAAAAAGCAACTTTGGAGGCCGGACAGCTCTGGCTTTGCGCTAGCCTCAAAGACAGTCAGTCTGAGTCTGCAATCTTGTCTCAGGTAACTTCTCTCTGAGGAGCAGGGAAGCTGACAAGGTTAATGCCTTCTATTTTACTAGTATCCTTGAAACTTGCACAAGCGTTTTCTGTGACAATATTGCATTGTTTCTTAGCTGTAGATTTTGGAAGAGAAGTATAGTAAATGTCCTCTGTCTTTTATTGATCTAAAGGCCTGAGTACAGATTTTCTGTTTATCTTGAGCTCTGCCTGAAGTTTCTTCACACCACACTTCTCCCAAAGCCCAGGCCTCTCATCCTCTGGAGTTGTGCTGAGAGCTTGTGTGCACTTCGTGCAGTCCTGCCCTGCCCTCACAAGTCAGTAGCGCGTGTATCCCTGAGGCAAACAACGAGGTGTTCTTGTAGGTTTGATCCTTCTGCTTTGTTTGTGCGTATGTTGTTCATGTTCCCTACTAGAATTCTGTTGGTTCATCAGAAAGAGTTTCCTGAGCACGTACCGAGTGCTAGACTTTGTATTGGATTTATGGTTACAGAGAGGATGAAGATGTGGTCGTTATTCTCGGCAAACTCACAGATCAGTTAGATGAGCTAAGGGAAGCTGCTCTGCCAGTCTTCTCCCAACTTCGGGGCTACAAATAAAAGCATATGTCAGGATATGAACTACGCCTTGATTTAAAACCCTTTCCTTTAGCTCCTTGATTTTCTGTGGTTGAAACTGAAGCTCCATAACGTGGTTCCTCTTACCCAGTCCCTGCTGCCTCTCCTGCCGTATCTCTTGCCATGCTTCTCCCTCCCTTTGCTGTCCTTTATTTATACCAGCAGTGTTGCTCCCATTCACAGGAGGCCCGGCATTTCTAGTTCAGGGTGTTCCAAGTAGATAGATGTAGGACCAGTTTAAAAATGAAAATCATTCATACTTTACTCATTCAGCCACAGTGTTTTGGGCATGTGCTGAGTGTGTTGGGCCACAGGGACAAGCAGATCTGTAAGAAACAGTCATTGTTCCAGGAAGAGGAGAGATGAGCACAACTGGGAGATGGGAGTAGATGCTGGAGATGTGAACATAAACATAGTGTCCTAGCAGGGAGTGACTGTTGTGAGTGGAACACAGGCTGTCTGATTGGGACAAAGGCGAGATCCTGGTAGACAGGAGGGACCACATTGGGTGTAGTCATAAAATCGGGTTTAGACTTCATAGTTTGAGCAATGGGATACTGAAGCTAAGCAATGATGTGAGAAGGTCTATACACTATTGATGAGCACTAGCGGAAGAATAGGTTGTGAATTGCTTCTCTGGCTCCTAGACTCTGAACTTTCTTTCCACCCGAGTCTGCCGATAGGAGTCTTGCGATCAAGGGGCAGTTTGCATAAAGGAGTCTAATCAGTATCGCCTCTGGCCAGGGTTTAATCATTCATCCTTTATGCTTTAAAGGAATTGTCTGCCCATCTCTGAGTGGGGCTGCTCTCCACGAGTGACCATGGCTTGCATATCCCATGCAAGAAGAGAAGGGGCATCACAAGCCCGTGATCCTTGCCCTGTGCGTGTGCATATGATTTGTCAACAATCACAGAGTTTATGGGGCTTCATTAAAGATGGTGGGGCAGGAGCACTGTGGGACATCAGAAGAGACCTCAGCAGTAAACCACAACTCCGAGCTCTGGAATGCAGTAAATGTTTAAGAGACTTCCTTCCTTTCATTACTGAATTTTACTTTACTTTTATACCAGTAAAGAGTTGTGTTTTATTGGTTGAAATTTCTTGATTCCGTTTTCCCCAGGTCTGTTTAAAAGCTACATTTTATCTTTGAGGATGTTTGGCTCGTGGTAGAGGAAGTGCTGCCAGCGAATTCAATTAACTGGCAGAGCTCACAAATATTGTACATGGATTTCTTTCTTTTTTTTTTTCTTTTTTTTTTTTTTTACAATTGCTACATAAACACAGCTGGGTTTAATATTTGTCGTAACAAAGATTTAACTTGAATCATTTTACTCTGGGTAATTAATGCTTGGAATCTCGGCTCCTTTGCATTCGTTTGTAATCCTCTGCATTTCTTTACTCTAGCTATCTAGATAATGAAGTGTGCTCCTCTAGGTCTTTGCCCTGCCTTAAAACTGCTTAATATTTGGCCGTTCCCACTAGAGAGCAGATGCTTTTCTTTGCAAGAATTGAATTTCTGTCAGCTCTTTTATGCATCATGTGTTTGGAACTGTAAGTGGATCAAGTTGTTCATCACAGCAGGGACACTGTGAAACACATCTATTATACACACTTCCCACCCCTCCTTCCTGTGGTTTTTTTTCCCCCTCCCTTGAGGAGGTGGAGATGCCCAGATCCCCTTGGGAGAGATCTCACTCTGTATGGATGTATCCATGTGATCCACCATGAATCCGGCCTGGCTGCTTTCCTAAGTATGGAAATCTATATCCATTCAGGCCAGGATTGTTGCTGAGGCAAATCCCACTTTTATCTTTGTAAACACCAAGCACTTCATTAACTCCCAAATACACACTGAGTTTGGGTCACTAAATAAATCCACTAGGCTCAGCATAATGAGTGACACTTCAGTAATTGATGCCCTAGAAAATGTTAATTGTGAACTCATTATTCTTTTTTATGCTAAAATTAGGGCTTAGGTAGATTGAGTTTTGGAACTGGGCTAGCACAGAATAATATTCACCATCTATTAGGCTCCTACTGTGTGCCAGGCATTGTGATTCAGGCTTTGAAAATCTTGACATTTAATCTACATAACAATCCTGACAAAAAAGGAAGGAAAGACACTTTATGTACTTGTTAAAGATGAAGAAAAGAGGCTAAGTAACCTGCCTAGAGGCATCTAGGTAGGAATAGCCAGCAGATGAGGCAGAGTTTGAACTCAAGTCTATTGGAACTCAGAGTAAGGCAGTGTACTGTGGGGTGCTGTACCTCATCTTCTAGGCTCACTAGACAAATATTAATTGGTTGTTCATTTGATACATTGATTTATCACGTGTTTATTACATACTGACATTCCTTCATTTTTGTTCACCTCCACATCAAGTCTTAAGGCTAGTGGCACTTACATATGTCTTTGGATCCATCTAAATCAGAACTTTGAGTGTTGATTGGAATATAGAGTAATTTAGTTTTGCTTTTCCTTCTGAGCTCAGTGCAGTGCAATCCAACTTCCCAAAGCAAGCTCCCATTTTTTTGCAGTTTGATTCTGTGAATTTCAGTTCCTAGAGTCAACTCTCAATTGACTAAAGTTTCCAAATCTGCATGGTTTAGTTTGTTTGCACAGTTTTGAAAAGCAAGCATTTCAATGATAATTCTGCTGCAATGTGCCCATCTTTTGGGCCTCAGATTGCGATTCTGAATGCAGAAGTACATCTTGGTGCTTTTTTAATAGATGCCATTCAGCTTGCAAGAGTCATCTGAGATGTTCACATGTCTGATTGAGAAAATTGCTAATCTCTAGAATTAATTATAGTCAAATGGAAAGGTGGCTTTTGCTTACGAAGAAAGTCATTGGTCTCTTGATAAACATTTTTAGTTATGACTAACTTCAGTCATCTTCTAAGCACTTTTCATTAGAACCAGGCATTAGTGCCCTTGCTGATTAGTAATAGAGAACCTCACTCATTTTTGGCTTGCAGTACATTTTGTTGTTGAAAGATGTCGGTAGTTTGTTTTTTTAAAAAATTGTTGGAAGCTATGTGGTTAAAAACAAAAAGCACATAACTTTCCTTTTTCAAGTACCTCTGATTTTTTTCAAAGGTAACTTACATTTTTATTTTGTGTGTTCTGTTTGCAAGAGAATGCTTCTTGGTTTATTCATGTTGACAACTGAAAAGCCTTAGACCTAATTAAAAGAATTTCCACAAGCACCTTTACTGAACCATTTCATTACGCGGCACTGCACAGATTGCATTGTGAAACATGGTGATAGTTTAAGTCTGACCTTTAATCCTGAACTGCCAGAAGTATGGGGAAGAAACCCTTCTTTGAAAATACTCTCCAAATGTGTACATATACATGCATAGCGCATGCACATATTTGGTTAGAAAGAATCTTTTTATTGAATGACCACCGAATAATACAAATACACATTTACTTTGAGCTCAGATCTCCTAGTCTCCTGTAGTTTGGGTAAGATTTTCTAGCTGCATTAATTGTGTGTGTGTGGGGGGGTGTGGTGTTAAAGCTAAATTGTTTTATAGGAAAAACAAAGATAATTTACTTGCCCTGAGAGGGAGAGAAGTATTTGGAAGAAGGTGAATCTTACAAAGAAAAATGCAAAACCCTTTGCCATTCTGTATTTGTTTCAGATGCTGAGACACTCAGATTAAAGTCTGGGAAGAGGCTGGAGTGTATGCGTGCATATAGGACTCCTCCTAAGCTTTCTTTGGCAGATAGTGAAAATGGGCCTTTATTGTTTTGTTTTTAAATTGCACTTTTTTACTCAAGAACATCATTCTAAGGAATTGAGAATTTGTTCATAGGGTGCTTAGAAGAACCATTATAGCCCACAGCAAAGGATCCATTCACATAATGAAAATTGATTCTTTTGTCTGATGAAAGCTGCTTAGGTTGTAACACTTTCTGCCAACTTTCTAACTTATATGTGACCCATGCTTTGTCAGGAGAGAACGAGGGAGCAGGGACTGGGGTCCTGGGGGTCATTGCCAGCTTCAGCTTGGAGCAACACGTAACTAGCACAGCCCCACTCCCCCATGGAGAACCAAGATCTTTAAGGGGGAAATGGGATGCAGAAGAAGCAATTAAAGCCAACTGAGGTCAAGGTCCAACCGTGTTCTCAAGAAAGAAACAGAAAAAGTAAGGAATGAGGGGAAACAATAATGGAGATATATTAAGTCAGGGGTAAAATAAGCTAGTATCATGGACAAGTAATTTGCTGGTCTAAGAAACCTTGGCAGCAGTGAGAATTCATAGAATAGCACAGACTTTGGAGTAAGGTAGACTTGAGCTTGACTCTGATGGGCTTCAGTGCCTGGCAATGATAACTGTGTGATGTGGGCTGAGTCTTGCTTTCTTCATCTGTGTAGTGGGGCTCACTGTGCCGACCTATCCCACTTCCTCTGAAATGTTAATGCAGTGCTGTGCATGGAAACCTTTGGTAAGTAGTAGGGTGCTGAATTCCTGGTTCTCTCAGAAATTATTCCTGGAAAGAGTACAGCATGGTTGCCACAACATATCCAGAGTTGCTGCTTTAGATTTGAGGTAAGAACTAAGGAAGGCATAGGTGTCGCACGGTGCCACTTTCATTGCTGAGGTAAAGAGGGCAGAGGGAGTCCTGAGGATTCACAAGTCAGTGCACCTTTTGCCCTGTCCAGACCCAGACTGCCCCAGGGATTTTTGGAACAAAGCCTTGGTCCAGTTTCTAGAACAGAAGAAGGAAGAATCGATCAACTTGCCTTAGCCCTAAAGGAGAAAGGAAAATGTGACTCTGTTGCCCCTCTGCAGCTGCTGCTGGGTGTCTGAATTGTCAAACAAAATATTTTGCTTTAATTCCGACATGCCACAGTTAAAGTGTGATTCCCACAGGAGAGGAACAGGGGCCCTTGCACAGACTGGCCTGAGCCAGACTTGTAGAAGAACAGTGTGTCCAGCTGAGGTCTGTGCCGACATGGAAAATCAACTTGGCCCCACTTGAGCTGTTTAGTCTATCAGAAGAGACATACGTGCGCTGCCTTGTTGCAGAAATGCGTCATTACAGAATGCTGTGTGGCTGTTAAGGAAAGGAACAGTGAGTATAGAGAGCACCTTGGTCAAGTCTAGGAGGATCAGACTGAGGAAGTGATATTCAAGCAGAGATCTGAGGCAAGTAGCAATTGACCTAGGGCCTTGTATTAGAGGGATAGTAGCCACTATCTACATGTGACTTCTTATATTTAAATGGTTAAAATAAAATAAAATCTCTACTTTCTCAATCATACCAGTCACATTTCAAGTACTCAGAAGCAGCTGTGATATATAGGATTGGACGGAAGATAGATTATTTCCATCATTGCAGAAGGTTCTATTGGGCATTTCTGAATTCTAGGTGAGGGTATAATGGGTGGGTAAGAGAACTCCAGACAGGCAAGAATAGCCTGTGCAAAGGTCCTAGGGTTAAGGGGAGGCCCGTGAGACTGCAGCCCTGAGGGTGCTGCTGAAGTCAGGGAGGGGATGTGGCGCCTCATATCTGAAAGAGGCTATGGCCAAACCACATGAGTCCTTGCAGGTCAGGCTGGCACTTTAGTTTGCATCTAGGAGTGGTAGATAGGTGCTGAAAGATGTAAGGTGCCAGCACTGTTGGAAAGAGGTGGGTATGAATGTCTCAAATGTGACATATAATAGTATGCCATCCTCGGTGCCCTCACCTAAAGGCCCCCCAAGCTGCAGCCAAGTGTTGAAGAACTGAACTAATGTGTATTTTGCAAGGGTTATCTTCATTTTCAGAGGAGAAAGATTACAAACTGCTGGTATGTAAAGGACCAAATAACAGCATGATGGTAGATATAGTGCTTCCTTTGGAAGTAGTGACAGGCTCATCTGTGGTGATTTGTGGGAGCTCAGACCTGCAGTCCTCAGGAGGTAGATCCTTGTTCATATGTGACTCTGTTCCGAGCATATCTCACCATAGGCCTGTGAGGATTGAGTATGAACAAAGGAGCAGGCTCCTGGGCCTTAAAAAAGAGATGTTGGTTCTGACAAGGGGCATCTCAGAAAGTTGGATGTTATCTTTTTAAATAGAAGGAGTTTGTCAGAGACAAACATAAAGAGTATCCCAGGCTTAGGAAAGGGTTTTGAGGTCTCTGAAATCAAATAGAAAACAAAGTTGGAAATGGAGCATGAGCCAAGTCCATAAAAGCTTTTAGAACTTGGACTTTAGTGCATGTATCAGTAGTAGAAAGCCTCTAAAATTTTCAGAAGGCAGTGACATGATTCAGCCTCTTGTTTTCAGAAGATAATGCAGTACGTAGGCTCGATTAGACCAGGAGGAAAATAGAGGAAGAGAAAACAGCTGAAATACTATTGCAGTCTGAACTAATAACCAAACACAAAGCCGAACACTCTTACAGCCATTATCTATCTTACATCCATCGTATTTTAGTCTTCACAGGGTATGTAAGTTGCAGGTACCTCATTTTATAACAAAGAAACTGAAACTCAGAAGTTTCAGAAAGCAGGGGAGGCCAGATTTCCCAGCATAGACCTGGTATGTGACTCCAACTCTGGGATGGGAAGAACAAATGAAGCCCAGAGACCTGCGAGGTGACTAACAAGGGAGATACAGGACCAGGGTGGAGAAGAAAGGGCTGGCTCTGCATTTGTTATTATGCCTGTTGAGTAAGACTGGTCTACATGCTCCCTTTTGACTCGTTTAGCATCCAGAGATCCATTTCCTTGCAGTTGTGGTCATACCTTGGCAGTGGCGTTCAAAAGGGGAATGGATGAGTATCAATTTCTTCCTGAGTCCTGAGCTCAAGTTCCTCCTAACAATTAAATCCTGAAAAGATGTGACCCTAGACTTACCTCCAAGCAGAGGCATACCTGCTGGAAATGCTTTTGATGATGTTGAAGCATTCACTCATTTGTTTTTTCATTCAGCAGAAAGTGCTGAATGGCTACCCCAGACCAAGCGTGGCTAGGAGCTCCCGGGCTAGCAGCAAAGGTGGCAGACTCTGCAGCTCACAGTAAAACTATCTACACAGTACGGGACCCTTGCCTCACGGTCAGAGAAGGCACAGATGGGGGACATCTGGATTCCTTCTTTTGCTCACCTCAAGGCAAGGGGTAATTTGACTAATAAAGAAAAATACCTCATTTTAATTCTTTAAAATGTAACATATAAAAATAACATATGCTTTTTTATAAAGGATAATCGAAACAATCAAGTGTATAAAATGAAAAGTAAAAGCATCCTTGCATGGTTAAAATTTGATACATGGAGTTTTAGATTTTTACTACATATATATATATTTATATATGATTTTTAAATGATTCATGCTGCACATATTACTCTACAACTCGCATCTTCCCCCATTTGACAGAATTTCACATCAGTTCATAGAGCACTGCCTCTAGCAGCTTTGCAGCATTTTGTCGTGAGCTTGTGGTATAATTTATTAATGAGCCCCCATTGGTAGACTCTTGGATGGTCTTTCAGAGGGTGAATGGATATTCACAGAGGACATAAAGGAACAAGGCACAACTGTGCCTAAGTCATTGATAGGCAAGAGGGTAGAGTTGGGTAGCAGTTTAATATTGGTCATGTGTAACACTGCGAGGCGCAAACAGGGATGAGACTGACCCAGGAAAGCCTGCCGAGGCTCTGGGAGTCTGGTTGTTCTACTGAAGGTGACCATGATGAAGGATAGAGACAGTAAAGAATTCAATGGAGGACTGAAGTTGTCGAATTTGGGATTTTCCAAGGGTACTAGGACAGCTACAGGTAGGTGATATTAGGAAAAACTGAAAACAGAGAGCTTGCTAGAGAACTACACAGCCAGTCTGGGCAGAGAGGATGGATGGGGCTGAGCCTTGCCAGGCCCAGGGCGGGGCCCTGAGAGGAGAGTACTGAAGGGTGCAGTCCGGCATCTGGCCCAGGAGCCTGGCTGGGTGGTACTGCAGTCCCCAAGAAGGGACACAGAAGAATGGAAGGCAGCTTTAAAGAAAAGCTGAGGAGCTCAATTTGCACTCTTTCTTTTGTTTCTTCTCTTCCTCCTTTGACTTCTGATGAAAAGATGAAGCCATTCTCGCTGACACTTCCAGCACCCCCCAATTGCCCCTGATGAACCCCAATTGTAGTGATTTGACCGGCACCCCAGGAGTACCCAGGGCAAGTTCAGCTTTAGATGTAAGACAGTGGGTTATTTAAGCCTTACGTTTTCTTCCCTTGCTTTTATTTAAAGGAAGAATGCTATCACCAGCTATTAGATGCACGTAGACTTGCAGTTTCAAAGTTTGAAGCGCTGACAGGTCAAGACAAAAGCTTCTCCATGTTGAGAGATGAGGGAGGTCTTCAGAAGTCTTGGCCTACGTGGTCACAGGGGCATCAGGCGCCCAGGACCACTTGGCTAGTTGGAGACCAGTGGGGACAGGAGGGGAGGAATGCTCTCATATTTGCTCAGTTACAATAGCGACTCCTTCTTTGTGTAAAATGGTAATGAGGCCATTAGGAGAGGCTCACCTGAAGTGCAGCTTGTGAATCCAAGGTAATTAAACACCTCCTGAATGAAAGAGAAAGGCCAGGGAAGGTTAAGTGAGGAATAATGTGCAGCACAGGTGGCCCAAGGCCTTTGAGGAGCCAGAAGAAGAGCGACAGTAGCCTGCACCGTTTCAAAGAATGGAAATGTCACTCTAGTCCCTGGGAGGGGCAGGATTTTCATTATTGGGGGTGGGTGGGTGAGGAATGAGTACTATTTTTAACACTTGAATAAAATGTTTCTTAGGGTCCACAGCAGAATCTGCCCCTCAGGGGCTTTCTCTACAGTGGCAGTAGGCTCAGGGCTCTCACAAAAGGGAGGTCACAGCAAACCAGACACATACCCAGCTGTTGAAACAGGCCACAAGCTGCTCTCAGAGGAACTGCCTTCCCCCAGCTCACCTTCCGCAGAGGCTTCCATGGCTCCTGACCTTCGCTCTGCCGTAATTTGGGCACTTGGCTCATGGCGCACCCAGCTGGCGGCAGCCATGGAGTTTCTCATGCTTACATTGTGCTGTGTGGCTTCTCGGGTCCTGTCAGCTTGTTTTCACAACATAAAATTCAATAATGGAGAATTTTCGCTACTCAGGCTCTTGCCTTAAATTCGCCACTGTTCCATACCAAAGCACGTATGTGAATCGTTGTAGTGGCAATTTTAGGAATCACCAAAAAGTGAAATGTTCATCAGCAAGTGAGCAAAGAAATAAGATACGGTACGCCCATGTAATGGATTATTGTTCAACCATGAAAAGGAACAAAGTATTAAAGCATGCTACAGCTTGGGTGGGTATTTTTCTTAATGAATATTATGCTAAGTAAAAGAATCCAGTTGTAAAACACTACTTATTTTATGATCCCATTTATATTAAATGTCTAAGTCTATAGAGACAGAGTAGACTGTGGTTGCCAGGGACGAGATAGGGTAGAATTGGTGAGAAATGGGAAGTGACACAGGTGAGTACGGAGTTTCTTTTGGGAATAATGAAAATGTCCTGGAGTTAGACGGTAGTGATGGTTTTCTGGTCTTATGATTCTACTAAAAACTGTTGGGTTATACACTTTAATTTTATGGTATGAGGAATATATAAAACTATGTTTATATTTCTTTATAGAAACTTGGCAATAGGAAATAACTTTTCCTTCCTGGGTGTGGTGACACACACCTGTAATCCACAGGCAGCAGGATCACTGTAAGCTGAAGGCGAGCCTGGATTGCATAGTGACACCTTGTCTCTAAAAGAAAGAACTTCCATGAGTCATTTCTGAAGTGTACATTGTCCACCCCAACCAGTGATTGTTGATGTTTATAGACTCTCAGACACTCTTAGTACTCTAAAGAAAGCTATGCGTCTTATGCTCAGAAAACTGACTGTCTCTCCTTTGTATTGCACATTAGTAGGTGGGTCACAAATCACCTAAAACGGATTTTCTCTTATGTCTTTATTTTATCCCAAATTTTATTGTATGTTCCTAGTTAAGCCCCTTATGGAATTGGTTTCCCAGAAATGTGTTCTCATTGTGTCATTTACATGCTTAAAAACAGTCATTAGCTTTCTGTTTCTTTCAAGATGAAGTAAACTATTACAAACTGAGGCAATCTGGGAAACAACCCAAATGTCCATCAGCCAATGAATGGGTTTTTAAAATGTGTTTTTAATATAATGGAGTACTACTCAGTAGTATATAAGGATAAACTTGAGACATTTTTAACTAAAAGGATGGACCTTGAGACACACTTTAAGTGAAATAAATCAGACACACATGTGAAAATATCTCATTATCTCTGTGGCATAAGAAACTGAAAATGCAAATGAGAACCAAAATGTATAATAGGTATTATGAAACAGGGAGAAATTGTTCAGAAGGAAAATAAAACTGAGGAGGGGGCAGGTAAGGAGGAAGAGAAAAGAAAAAAATGAGAAAAGGATAAAATGGAAAGAAAACTTTGTAAATAAGGAGGGGGAGGGGGTTCAAAGGAGAGAAAGGAGATAGAAATAAAAGAGGAACCAAGAGACACATCGTGTACGGTACAAACTCCCTTTGATGATTGTGATTGATGTGTGTATCTGAATTGTACCAGCAATTTTAAAACAGATGAAGTACATTCCTTGTGAGCCCGCCTTTTTCTCCAGCCTCATCTTAAATCGCCTGCCCTCTCATTGTGTGTGCTGATGCCACATTTTTCTGTTCTCTGAGCTCCTCCTGACTGCAGGGCTTTGCACGTTACTCTGCATACTCACATTATTCCTGTCCTGCATTGCCTAGTTATCTGCTGTAACTCATTCTTTCAGTTCAGCCCTCTTTTTCTCCAGGAAGCCTCCCTTCCTCTCTGTTACAGGATGGTCTCAGGAAGCAGTGTCACTTGTATGGATGCTTTTCTAACCAGCCAATGAGGACAAATGTCTGATTTCACGCCCCATTGTGAAATCTCAACGCCTAACATAGTCTTGGGTGTGTAACAGATAAGAAATATCTGTTGACTGAACAAGTGGCTCCAGGACACTGCACCATTCCAGGAAAACTGTGCATGTAGAGCACAGTGAGAACGGGGTGCCCTGAAAGTTACGCACTGTAGCTCCCTGAGGTGAATGAAGGGTGTAGGAGAAATAGTCTGGGAAGCTGGATCTCGTCCTTGGTGTTGAGGACAACAGTCAGAGTATCAGACAACCTCTCCTCTTCAGACTCATGAGGAAAATCTCTCTTAGGACTCCTGTCACGAAAGCCTTGTTCACTGGAAGATCCAATTTGTTTATAGACCCAAGGAATCTCACAACTTCATGTTTTTCTTTTTGCTTTGGCCACTAGGAGGCTCTCAAAAGCCAATGCGAAGTCCATTTCTAGCCAGCATTGAAGAGTTTATGGCTTACATTTACATCTGATTCTAATCTCAGCTGCTGCGTTTTGCATTGCCATCATTTTCTTGCCTATTTTGTTTTAACCTGTTGAGTTTCTATAAATTGTCACTATTCCTTTATAGTATGATGTGTGTAGTATATAAAGAAACATTTCATTTCTAACATTTATAAGTAACAAAGAGAGAATGGAATTGTAACCAAAAGTCTTTGCATAGTTTGGGTTCATAAGACTTTGGTTCTCATTCCAGTTTGGCCATTTCTTGGGTTTGTTCTTAGGCAAGGAGCCTAACTTCTCAGCGATTCTTCTCATCGCGGGATGGGACCAGTGCTTTCTTCCTCAGAGGGTTGTTGGAAAAAGAATTAGAAAATTTATGTGAGGATACCTATCTGGCTGTGGAAACTGCTGTGGAAGAGTTTTGTTTTTATTTGACATGTCTAATGGGAGCAACATTCATTTACATTTCAAACCCTTTGCTCTCACGTCAGTAGCACATACACTAACTTTCAAAAACCTGCCTTTGGGGCTGGGGGTGTAGCTCATCTCATCGTAGAGCACTTGCCTAGCATCTCACCACTCCAAAGGGGGGAAAAAAGGAAAAAGCCATCCGTTCTAATACCAAAGGCATTTTTTTGTTCTCCAACACCAGTGTCATCGAATTACACCCCCCCCCCCGCAAGAGGTTTTCTAAGGGTCCACAGGGCCTGGGTTAAGTAGTCATCATCCTGTGATCAGCACTCAGCCTGTGTCCCTTTTCTTTCTGTCACCAGATCTCTTCACTGAAGAACAGGCTGAAAAAAGTCTCCACAACCACTGGTGATGGCGTGGCCAGAGCCTTCCTCAAGGCCCAAGCTGCTTTCTTCGGTAGCTACCGGAATGCTCTAAAAATTGAACCGGTGAGTAGTGGTTGTCTCATATCATGATTCATGTTGGTCGGGGCTCAGAAGCCTACCTCATAGCCCATGAGAAAATGTGGTGCCCCGGATTTTTTGCACTCACCTCAAGAGCATCGTGTGTGTGTGTGTGTGTGTGTGTGTGTGTGTGTGTGTGTGTAGGGGGTTCCTACCTTTGCCACGAGGAGATCATGTGCTCTCTCATGTGTGAGGTACGCACAGGAAGACACCCCGCCCAATACTAAGTACAAATTGCATGCTGTAGGCAGCACCAGGCCCATCACATTTGCTGACTGACACGGAGGACTTACAGGGAAGAAGGTGGTGATGATCAGCCTTGCTTTCCGGATGAGGAAATTGAGACTAAGAGAAAAGAAACAACTTACTAGTGGTCCCAAAGCCCATGCTTTCGCCCTGTTCTTCACTGGCTCTTGTCCTCTAAAGGGACTACTCTTCCACCCTTAAGAGAGCAAAAAGCATCCTGAGAATTTTCTTCTTGGCGACCCTGCATGTAGTCGTGGTTTAGACGACCACAAAGCACAACAGGGACCAGTAGGTGGTGCTGCCCACCCGTGTGGCCCTTCCACCTTTCTGTGCCCTGTTGACTTACGCAGGTCCCTTGCCTGCAGTGTGAGGCGGTGAGTTATCGATTCAGAGGCATTCAAGGCTTCCCTGAAGCTGAAGGCACTTCTGTGTCTCCAGCTCCCGTGAGAAGCTCTCTTCCGCTGCCCCTCCTCTCATTGTCCTTTGGCCCCCTGGCCTGGGAGAAGGCACACTTATTCCAGGTGGAGTGGAGTGGGGTGGGGAACCAGCTTAAGTCACAGCACCCATGTGCCAGTGCTGTTAATTTCTGGTTCTATTTTAACCCATAGCATTTAACCAGATGAAATGCCAAAAGCTGAATGGATGTCAGTTAGTGCATTTCATATAAAACTTTTGAGAATGAACCAGATCATACTTCCTCATAAGCCAGTTATGCACTGCTATCTCTTTTACTACAGCATGTGTCTGAGTGAAACCCAGACAGTTAGCAACACCTCGTCTTCCCTCCAGCCAGGGGTGGCCAGGGTGGCGGTGCTCCCCTCCTCACTTTCCTTCTGGCACTGATGCCTTACTTCCCGGGCTGCCTCTGCTAGGAGACAGTGTTACCATCACACTGCAGATGTGTGATGGATGCACATGCTTTCTGTCCCCTAAGAGATACTTACCTTATCCTCTAAAGCCCTTTGGCCCAAGAAGTTTCCATATCCCCCTTGTCTCAGAGTGAAGTAGCTCCAATTGTTTGTTGTGATCTTGGACCCAGCTAGATCCATGAGGCGTGGTGCTATTGATGGGAACCAACAGACTGGAAGTATTTGCACTCTGATAGCTGTCTCATTGCTGTCAGTGTATCTAGAATGTGTATCTAGAATGCAGAGGTGGTTGATTCTTGGCACATATTGCCAGATATGATTTGGGCACCTGTTGCTCCATCAGAGGAATCTATGGTTGGATTTGCCCTAGACTCGGAGAAGCCCTGGATTTAAGGACAGTAGCCCAGGAGTTTAAAGTATGGCTCTGATTTTCCTGGCTGTGTAAAACTTGAGCAAGCTACTTACTCTTTAGTTTCTTCACCTGCAAAATGCGGATGCTATCCTTTCTATATCTCCTCAGTGTTATAAGGATCAAAAGAACCTAAAATGTTCCATGAGAAGGGTGAAACCTGAATGGGTGTGGTTTGGAAGGTAAGGCAGAAGCTCTCTTCCTGTCATGGGTGTGGCACTAACTGAGCCAACAGAGGCTGGGCACAGGCTCCTCAGGGCCTGTGGTCTGGGGTGATGTATGGTTGGGGAAATGGAGCTATAAAGAGCCGCAGGAGCCAGACCGGGCAAATCCTTGTATGCTACGCTGGCTAAGAGTGTGAACTTCACCTCGTAGCATGTGTAAGTTATGATGTGGTCAGTGTCACGTGTAAGCAGTGAGCCAGTGATGAACTGAAAGAAAAGCTGGAGGCAGAGAGACTGTTTAGAGGAAATGTTATGGGAATTCAGAAGAGAGACTATAGGGAACACACCAGAAGGTGGTACCAAGAAGGAAGAAAGGAGTAGGCCCAACCATAGGTAACATACGGTGGAGGAAGGGCAAGAAATGTCAGAATGTTCCCCAAGATATAAGAGAAAGGATGAGGCTATGGTATGCACAGTAGCAGTATTTGTAATGTTGAAAAACTTGGAACAGATTGTTTATGCTAGGTAACTGTGAGGTAATGTAAAGTATGTCCATATAATAGAGTCTTGCATCACCTTTAAAAGCATCAAAAGTCATGGATTTGATTGTAGATATGTCGCTTTTCCTTGAATCTAAGCTGCCATTCAGTTGTAAGACAGATTATTGTTGTAGATAACACTAAGAAAGGGAAGAGAGTACTGCTGGTTATAATTGAAAAACATCATCAATTACAAGGCACATCCAGATTTCAGAGATTTCCATCTTAGAATCAATGAAACATGGCAGATCTATTGTGTACTGAGTCCCATTCATCTGTGGTCAAAATGGCTTTCTTCTGAGAGTCCAAGAGAGAAAGCAGAAGGCCTGAAATTTTCCAACCAAGCATTGAGCCATTGGTCAAATGGTTTTTAAGCCATGAATTGAATTCTGGCAAATTCTTATCCAAAAACAGGATAGCAACACAGACTTGTGTTCCTGCACAGACTTGTGTCAGGAATTCAGGTGAGCCTCAGACAGGAGGGGGACCTGTGGCTGTGCAGCCCAGGCTGGGAAGAAGCTGGTCCTCGCAGGCAGGACAGTGCTGAGGGGGCAGAGAGACCCTGACCCTGGGGCTACTTGTCTGTCATTTGTTTCTCTGATTATTAAAATGGCACCTGTTCTTGGTAAAAATGGTTGAAGTACCTGAGAGCACAAATAGGACAGTAAGATGCTACTCTCACGCTTCCCCTCACTAACTCCCCCCTCACACACATACACCTTGCTCTAGGATCTTTGGTTTGCTTTTGGTCCATTGCCTTTGGGGAATTCATGTTTTTATTTTTCTTTTCAGCAATTGAGATATTCCTGAGATACTCTAGTATCCCAATTATTAGTTTGGTTTTGCCTTTCAATATGTATAAGCACTTTTTGATATAAAATCTCTTCTTAAAACATCATTGATAAGAGCCTATATGTCCCAGCTGGTGATTCATGTGGTTCTCAGCCCAGCTGTGGATCACAGTCACGGGGAGGGTGGGGAACAGGGCAAGGCTTTGCACAAGATACAAGTCTGAGCCTCGCTCATAGGTTTGTATCAGTTCTCGTGATCTGAAATTGGTGTCCAGGCCCACCACATTATCCTAATGCCGGTCTTTTTGTTTGTTGTAGCACTTCACAATTTTAAACCACACTGTGGTGAATGTCTTTATATAAATTATAGTACATGGTCTCAATGAATTTGTAGGCAGATCTCTTGCTGTAGATTTACTAGGTTAAAGGACCTGTGACCATGAAAGTGATGGAGAAGCGGGTGGTGATTGCAGGGCAGAGCCCCAAAGGCAAGTGCAGCCCTAGGCTGAGAACAGCAGGAGACCAAGCGCAAAGACGGCCTCTGGCGGGCTCCCCCACCCTCACTGCTTTGTGGAGTGTCCAGGCTGCCTGCCATGCAGGCATTGGTATGGTGGCTTCCCATCCCAGGCCAGCAGTGCAGTCATGGGACTTGGGATTGCAGCATCACACGGTAGTGCTGTGTTTAAAACATAAAACTTGACAGACTCGAGCTACTTCTTCTGCTCTGCTACCAAATGTGACTTTGAGTGGGTCCCTCTGCTTCTCTGAGCTTTAGTTTCCTTTCCATACATGAAAGTGTAATCCCCTGCCTGCAGGATTATAGTGAGGCTTAAACAAGCCCAGCACAGTGCCTGCCCATTAGCCCTGTGATGGTCTGTCCCTGTTCCTCACCCGCAGCCTCATCTCTTCTGAGGAGGACCCTGTCTGCGGGGAGCAACTTGAGGGGGAGCTCCCTCGGGGCAGCTCAGGTCCACCTACCCATGTGAGGGGGCGGCGAACCTTGGCCTGCTAGGCAGAGATGAGCAACTCCTCCTCTGCCACAGGGTAGGAAGGCCCTTCACCTGGCTCAGAGCTTTCTTGTGTTTTAACTCTGTGGATACTTGTTCCTCTTTCCTACTGGAAAAATTTGATAACACATCTGACTGGCGAGACCTTTGAGCTTTGTGCTTCTCCCCCGTCCAGAAGAGGGAAAGGTGTTTGTAAAGGCCAGCTTGTGCCAAGAATGACCTGGCCCAGGTCAGTGAGTGATATCTCTTGAGGGCCTGGTAAAGTGTTTTAAAGGGGTCACAAAGTTAGATGAAGTGGTAACAAGGGTTCCCACCAAGGCAGCCAAATGCACTGCCTCCTGAGTGCCTTCCCACAGCTGAGGCTTGGTTCATCTTAGAGTTGTTTCATGTCTTTGATCTCAGTAATTCCCCATAACTGCCCCTAACTGTGCATCTTACAGATGGAGGATGGCAGCTCGGATTGTCAGTCACTTCCTGGTACACCGTAGAACCAGGAGGCAGACTCAGGTCAGCCTGACTCCCAGACCCCCGTTCTTCCCACCATAGCCTCTTGCCTGTCTTGGTTGTAGTTCCCACATGTTCTATATTAATAATTCTTTTTCCCTGCATTTCCAGTGCCAGGCACAGATCATGGCACAGTATATAGGCATCCTTGAATATAGTCAAGAGTGAGTGATGGAGGAATAAGAAAAAGAAATGAAGGGAGGAAGAGGGAAATGTTTGAGACAGGAGGTTGGCCTTGTACATACATTGTCTCCTGTCCTGTGTGTGGGCTTTGGAAGTTGCTGCTCCTAGCAAAGGGGAGGATGTCTGCAAATCATGAGGACATGGGACCCATTTTTCAGTCACCTGGAGATTATCAGATGCAAAGCCCAAGATATTTTAACAGTATTGACCAAGCCAGCTTGTTCTTGCCTACTTAAATGACAGAGCCACAAGCGGCCAGGAAGCCCCATTCGGAGAACCCCCCTTGATCCATGTCAAGCTGCAGCCCTGGCTCCAGCTCATTTATTTAGGCCTTTCTTGCTCTCTGACACGCCTCCTAGCAGTTGCCAGGCAACTCTGGGAGTAGCAGTGTGTGTTAGGGATTAACTAGTTAGGGCTGGGGTCCTTTTTGGCAAGAAGGGGATAAAAGACAAATGATTTTAATTGCTGGGCCAACGACCCTTTCTCTGCTTAGTAGAAGATTGCAACTTTTGGAGGGTGTGTATAGCCTTATGGTTCTTGAATTTGCCTTGAATTTTCTCCATCGTTTTTCCTAGGGAAAACAGATGAATTTTAAAAGAATCTTATACCTCATTCCTTTGTTTAAAATTGTATCATCATGAAATCTAAATAAGATAAACATACCACCTTTAAAAGACATTTCATACCACACTGGCTCACTTTTAAAGAACTTTTGAAAATAGCTTCATATGCTTCCATGTCATCCCCTTTTCTGCTCCAAGTGTGTTGTTTCATAGCTCATCCTACATACATTTAGTCATCTCAAGGTGACGTATGTGAAGGTGCATCTCCATGTCTGGCCTCTGCAGGTCCTCAGGAAATGTCAGATCAAAGAGCAAAACCCACGGATGTTGGTGCTTGAAGACACATTCTGTTCTGTGCCCGCATGTGTACAAAAGCTGGTTTACAGAAGCATTATGGGAGTTGTTTATTCAGCTAACTCATGCCGCTCTCTGGGGGCCATCCTGCTGCTTGGGCCTCCCTGACAGTATTAGAGCCCAGGCTCTGCCACAGGGGGCCACTGCTGGGGTGGGGGAAGTAAATAAGCTGTTTAAACAGGCAGAGGCCAATTCAGTCCAGCCCTGTCTTCTCAGTCTATTCCAGATTCAACTGAGGGGACACCGTCATCCAACTTACAGCCTTTGAGTTAGCACTTGATTCTGCTGAGTCATATTTATCCATCTAAAACCCCTCAAAGGCGGAGAAGTTAAGATAAAAGCAGGTTGATAGCCTGGCTTTCAAGCTTGAATGCACATGGCTATGCTGGAGTAGGTTGGAAAGACACCACAAATATCTGTATCCTGCTTGAATAACGCTGTTGATCCGATGGTTCCAAAAAAGAAACCTGTAGTTGTATTTTTTTTCATGTCATAGAAAACAGGTAAATGAAAACATCAACATCGTTCCACTGAACTTACAGATACCTTTTGTATGTTCACTTGTTTTTCATTATACAGAGGGCAATTTACCAAGCTTCCGTCCATTCTAACAGTGTTTGTTTGTCCCCCATCCAATGGACATGACATGCATTTTATATAGCTGCAGAACATTCCAGCAGTTACAGCTCCCATCCTTGGGAGCTAACCATACCCTCTTGTTGGACGTTGAGGTTGTCTTGTGTCTAATACTATCATCACTGCTCAAGCAAACATCCTTGAAACGCTGCTTTAATTCCTTCAGCGTAGAGATAGAAGTCATTAGGAGGCAGATTTCACTGACTCGCCTAGGAGTGGCTGGGAATAGGAAGACTGAAGGGCCCTTGATGGGACAGTGTGTGCTCCCTCCTCCTCCACACAAAGCAGAGGAGTCCCAGGGCACATAGGAGGGGTATGACTCCCTTCTTGGGCCCCCATCATCACGCTAAAAGGGTTTGGGGAACCTTAGGACACTGTGTGCGGTACAGTGACAGGAGAAGTAATGGGCGGGAGGGAGCCAGGAGAAACCGGTATAGGAGAAGTCTGGGAAGACCCAGTGTGTGTGCCTGTGAGCAACACCTGGTCTCTGCTCTTCTCCACACAGCTAGGAGCTGGGAATCAAAGTCTGTCTTCACAGTGCCCCACTTTTTTTGCAATAGTGGTAAAATGTGTTTGTATATAAACACCACAAAAAGTGCTGTTTTAAACATTGTTAAGTAGCTGGGTATGGTGGTACATGCCTATAATCCCAGCACTCGGAAGGATGAGGCAGGAGGATCATGTGAGCTCGAGACCAGCCTGGGCTACAAAGTTGAGCTCAAGGCCAGCCTGAATTGCATAATAAGACCCTGTCTCAAAAAAACAAAAATAAACAAACAAACATTGTTAAGTATGCAGTCCCATGGTGTTATTTGCATTTACAATGTTGTATAAACATCACCCCTGTCTATTTTTAAAAATTTTAATCACTCTAAACAAATTCTATATCCATTAAGCAATAGCTTCTCATTTCTGTCTCCCCTCAGTCCTTGGTAACCTCTAATCTGCTTCCTGTCTCTATGGATTTCCCTATTCCAGTCATTCCATCAAAACAGAATCATAAAATAGATGTCCTGTTGTGTCTGCTTTATATCACTTGACATAACATTTTCGGTGTTCATCCATCCATCCTGTAGCACGAACACAGCGTGGGTCAGAACTCCATCCTCCTTGCAGTCGGGTAGTGTCCACTTTCTGGATATACTGTATTTTGTTTACTTTTTCATTTGTTGATAAGCACATGAGTTGTTTCCACCTTGGGGAGACTGTGAATAATGCTGCTGTGGACATTTGTGCTCAAGGGCCGTTCCAAACACTTGTTTGCAGATCTGTGAAGTACTGTATGCACTTCGGAGTGGAACTGCTGGGTCGTTGTCAATTCTGTGTCTCACTCTTTGTTTTGTTTTGTTTCCTGTTTTGCTGTGAACCCAGGACTTTGTGCATGCTGAGCAAGTGCACTACCACTGAGCCCTTCTGTTTAATTTTTTGAGGAACTACTGAAATGTTTCCCACATAGGCCCCATGCTCGTGTTTGTGAACAGTAGTGTCTTTGTGAAGCGTGACTAGGTACTCTCGATTGTTTTGTAGGAAAAATTAGTGAAAGATTGTCATTCATTCATTCATTCATTCATTCATTCATTCATTCATTGCAGCGGAGGGATTGAACCCAGGGCTTTATTACTAAGCAACTGCTGTACTACAAAGCTGTATTTCCAGACCTCCTTTTAAAAACTTTGTTTTCAGACAAGGTCTCAGTAAATTGCCCAAGCTGGCCTCATACTTGAGATCCATCTGCTTCAGCTTTCTGAGTAGCTGAGATTGCAGGTGTTCACCACCATGCCTGGTAAGATCTTCTTATTTTTCCAGTTCATTTTAAGTGATCAAATAGAGATTTATACCCAGAACTTTCAGCCTAAGCTAAGTAGATGCATTAAAAGCAGGAGTCTGAAGCAGACTGCAGAAGGGCTCATTTTAGTAGTCATCCAAAGTTAAGGTCATGTGCTGGGAATGAAGCAGGGAAAGGGGAAATAATTCCACCACTGAAAACATCTGTGATAGTTCTGTGACTCTAAGTGGCTCAAGAAGCTACTCTCATAGAAATGAGTATGTGGCATTGGGAGTACCTGGGTTTTGATTCTGGCTCTGTCGTCTACTAGCAGAAGACTTTGGAAGTCACATAACCTCTCTAAACCCAGTTTTCTCTTTTGTAAAATGACAATAGCACCTCCCTTGCAAGATCATTGAGAAAATTAATAAAACACCAGCACAGTGTCTTGCTGGTAGGAGATACTGGGAAAGTGATGATGCCATTCATGGCTTACAAGAAGGTACAAGGGATGAGGAGGAGGGGACAGCTGCTATATTTTATAAAGCAGTGGTGTCCAGACTTGTTCACCAAGTGTCAGCTACTTGTAACCATGCAGAACACAATGAGATCCTGGCCCTTTTAATCCTACCTTTTGAACTGTGAAAGTATGTCTTTTATCTCAAATGATACATAAAAGATTTGAAAGAAATCTCATATTTAATTATTTCATTTAATATTTATTTGAAATTTATTCATTCATGTTATTGCTCACCAGGACTTACAGGCAAATGGGAGTGATAGGTACCAAAGATTTAAAATTAGGAAGTGCATTAAAGTCAGTTTTAAAATGTATAAGAGAAATTGTAATTGAGGATGTTCCTTGTTTCATCACAAATTTTTGCCTAACCGTTGTTCACTTTTGGTGCCAGGTGTCCACTGGTCCCAGCGCAGGAACTGTAGTGTTGCTGAGAAACACAGTTTAGGAGTCCTGTTACCTGTGCATCGCATAATAGATGCCTCATGAACTGACAACCATTATTCCAGAAGTTGACTGCCCAAGTAAGAAGTAGGTTCCGAAGTGTGAGAAGATGAGAACTGGCAGGAAATCTACTTAAATACTGTGATCAAACCTAACTGAATGATTTCAAAGAGCATCACTGAATATGATGAAGTTCTCATATGTTCTAAAATACTTGAAAAATAAAACACAGCTAGTGTATCTTAGATTATCCCAGAGGAATTCTAGGCTTCAACTTGGTCTCTTTCAATAATTCAGCCTCCTTTCATACTCTGCATATTTAGAATGGGGCCCATACATGCCTTGCTGTCTCTCAGTCTCCTATTAGTACATGCTCATTTATGGACCAATAAATAATACCTGCTTTTTATGGGGTGCATTTTTAATGTTGTAAAACATCAATACTTGGTCCCAAAAAAAGTGTCATCCACAGCTTCATCTTTGAACATGAAAAGAACAAGCTCACACAAATACAGCCATTGTGTCAGTATAAACGTCCCAACCTGGTGTCTGCGTGGCAGCTGACCAGAGGTGTTTAGGGCCTGGAGAGGACCATCCTCTGTGAAGTCACCCTGTGGAGTACATGTGCTATCTAGTTACAGATGGATGAGAGAGTTATGTTCACAGATGAAGCTAGAGCTGCTGTTTAAACACCGTATCTTTGTCAAAAGCAGTGGCTAAGAAATGGTTGCTGATACTGGTGTTTTAAATCAAATAATCTCGCTTTAGGGTCTTTTGCTTTTTCAGTGAGACTCTGCAAAGGAAATCTTTCTGATCCATTTTCAAGCAGTGATAGCATTTGACAATTTAGAGCCTGAGAGAAAGCTCTGTGACTTCATATGCATAGCTAGACCATGAATTTCTTAGGCTTAGGACGTTTTATTTTTCTTACGCACCCCCCCACTCCCCACCCACCCCCGCACATACACAGTGGAGGCCCAGTAACACAGATAGAGGGATAGTGTTTATGGTACTCAGAATAATGAGAGGATAAAATTAGAGATTTCCTTTCTCCTCCCTGCCCCTGGACACACATCCACACTGACTGTCAATGGGATGTGGATAAGTCTCTGAAATAGATGGCCGTATCACAGTTAGATGCCATCTTCCACAAAGACCTTAATGCCTGCTTCAAAAGGCAGTAGAGTAATCATATTTATTCATGTGTCCCTGGTACAGAGCCTGGTACCTAGAAGATTCTCAATAACCCATCACTTGAATGAATAAAATTATTATAGTTCTCCCTTTTAATATCTTTGGTTATATGGGACCTGAAAAACAGTTATGTTAAATAGTCGTTAAGACTTGAAGTCTTAAGAAAAGAATATCAAGAATTTATTGTATGGTAGGTTCTTAACAGAATGAAATCTCTTCATTTTTATGGTTCCCCTATGAAGAGAGTATTTTAGTCCCATTTTACTGATAAGAAACTGAGATGGGGCAAGGTAATGTCACTTTTAAGAAGTGGCAGAGCCAGGGTATGGACCCTCCATCTGCCTGATTCTAGAGACCCACGCTCTTTCCCCAGCCACGCGCTGCAGTGGTGACTACCATATGGTCCATGTTACATGCAGTTTGAGGGCATTTCAGAAGAAAATTGAGCTGGTTTTCTTTGAGGAGTCAGTTTCTCTAATTTGTGCAAATGTTTCTTGACAAATACAGGTTAAACTAATACCATTATAGCATTTTGCAAAGGGGAAATGTCAAAATTTTATATCTTTTTAAAAACATTCCTTTAATATATAATTTTAATTGCCCAATATTTTGTTGTTTAAATATTTGATATTTATGGTGATAATTAGATGAAGAAGTACAACAGTGGCTGAGAGTAGCTGTTTCTCCCCTTTTCCTGGGCTGACACCTAGTGGCTAGCTTTCTCACATCATTGATGAGCCTTATTTCCTGACGGCTGTTTGGGGAATGATTTTAGGATTTTAAAATAAGTATGTTCACCATAATAAAAGTAGCTGCATTAATATAAGGTTGTTTTATTAAGGATCTCTTAACAACAGAATTTTCATTTAACCTATTATGAGTTTTAAGTCAGTTATAATCAAGCCTTAGTAGCAGAAAATGGCATAAGCATTTGAATCCATGGGAGAGATTTTTCTGGTATACCTGATCAGGTGCCCACCCTGCTCTAGATGCTGGCTTGCATACATTAGTAAATGAAACGCAGTCCCAGTTCTTACAGGCATTGCAGAATAGAGGTAGAAAATAACCAGAAAATTGCAATAAGGGGTAGTAACAGCTACAGTAGAACGTCCTACAGGAGGTGGATGCCCAGAGGCAGGACCAATCATTTCCACGTGGGTGTTGAGGGGCAGCTTCCTAGAGGTAAGGAAGGCTGTGTCTGCATTGGGGTCTTCCAGGAGGAGCCGGAGGGCAGCAGGAGCAGAGGGCAGGAGTAGTACATGCAGAGGCACAGACCTTGCAAGGACATGGCACAGCCGGATGATGTGAGTGGTGCTACAGCTAGAGTATTGACAGGAAGGAGGAGTGTGACCAAGGGGCCATGCTTAGCTTCCCGTCCATGAGAAACCTTGAAGGCCGCTAAAGTGCTTAGCACTGACACTGTAAACCAGCACTTCCAGAACAGTATTTCTTGAAATATTAGACCCATAGATATTGTCACACTTTCTTAACATTTGGACTTCTCATGTGTTGTAAACTATGACCGTCTCTGTCTCTCTCTGTCTCCCTCTGTCTCTCTCTCCCCCCATTTATTTTTTATGCATATTATTGAAACACTGCTGTAAACAAAGAGGAGTGTTACCCAGCATTTTTAGAACCCCTTTTCCTCACAGCATACCTACCAATATTCCATGCATCTAGTGGCCCTCACAGCAGTGTTATAGCTGATTGTTGACATTGAGTTTTTCTCATCCTAGGACCATGGAGTTAGGAGACCAGCTGTGTTCATTTTATCTGCTTCATGACTATGAACCTTGGAGAAAAAGACAAGCACATTTTTTTCCAAAGCATTTCTTGTCTGAACAGAGATTTTTGGGCAACAGGTAGTCACTTGGCCATCAACAGGTGGTCACCCAGCTGTCACCCAGCTTTCCCAGCTTAGGACAGCAGACTGCCTCGAAGTTCCCTTAATCAGTGTATCATGTAGCTTGGGTCAGGAGGAAGGTGGGCCACTGCTGGACATCTGCAAAGCAGACTGAGAGAGAATGTAGGAATACTCGAGCTTCCCCTTCCTCCACCTCGTCCCCCACTGGTGTCACACCGGGTGGGAGTCCAGCTCTGTGTGCAGAGGTCAGCTCCAGTGCATCCAGGGGCAGGCAGAAGCATGGGGGTGAGACTGAGGGGCAAGCAGGCCCAGAACCAGCACCAGCGGATGCTGAGAGGAAGGCTGCTTAGGAATCCCTCTCCCACAGCAAATAGTGTTGGCGAATAACACCGTGAAGCCCCGTGGGTTAGAACTAGGCATGTGCCATCCTGAACTGGGCCTCTTCTAAGCTGTGTGACCCTAGGCAAGTTATTATACCTTTCTGAACCCTTTTCTTCACCACAAAATAGGGAAGATCATTTCTACTTAAATGACCCCTTCCAGAGCTTCCTTGACATATGTCTGGCTGGTTCTTGTTTCACAATGAAATAAGAATGAGATGCTGAAGACGTTGTGGGCTTAGCCTGGAGCTAACTGGAATGTCAAAAATCCACTTATGTTCATTGACGACCCCCAAACTTGAGTGAATTTGCTGAAGTTTTATTAGCTATCAATTATTAGCTAGTAGATGTCTAATTTTTCATCTGAATATATTCTTTCAATGGAAGCTGGAGGGTAGGAAAAGCTTGTAGAGTGTACAAGAGGATATTCAAATGTTGGAGACACATTGCAGGAATCAGTTCAGTACAAGCTAAGGAACACTGAAATTCCGGGAAAGCTACCACTTAAAAGCAGTAAAACCTTGGGTATCACTCCCTCCATGAAGTAGAGGTTTTCCATTTATTAAACAAGGATTAAAATAAGGATTGAGAATTAGATGCAATGGCAGATGTAAAGTACTTGTCTGTTGTTCATCTTCCCTGCCCTCCACCTCAAGCCTTTTATCCACCAGTGCCCAATTCACGAGCAGTCACATTCCATGGAGGCACGGCTGAGTTTTTGGAGAGCCTTTAGCTGGAGACTGTTTGTGTTGGTTTGCTGATCCCTGTTAGAGACGTGACCTGGCAGGTCTCACTCACCACTGTTCCACCTGAGACTTTCTTTGACCATATTCCTGCTGAGCTGCATCTGCAGTCTGTAATCTTCACAACACTGACAGTGACCTGTGGGCTTTGAGGTCATCCTGAGCAAGTCAGCTGCTAGCTTAAACAGTCATAATCTGTTCCCTGAATGGGAGTGTCTCCCCAAGGTGACTAATGTTATCCTCAGCTAATGAATGCTGTATCAAAGTAGTGAGAGAGAAAACATTGATATGTATTGACTCCTTCTTCCCTTTATGTATAATTTCTTAGTTAAATATGCACAATAATATCTCTCACTTGCTTAAAGAAACTTACAGCAAAGAGAGTGGAAATCACTTAATTTACAAACTATGAACATGTATTTTCCAAGGCATTCCTCTTACACAGAGTCTTCTAGATGCTTAGAGGTACAGTTGCACACACCTGTAGTCCCAGATACTCAGGAGGCTGAGGCAAGAGGATTCCTTGAGCCCAAGAGCTCAAGGTCAGCCTGGGGAACATAATGAGATGATAACCGAAAAAGATAAAGTCCCAAGCAAAAATCATGGAAGACACCGACTGCAGATAGAAATGGAACTCAACATATTATGTGTCAGATGGTATAGATATGCTGAAAAGCAAACGAAGAAAGGGCTAGTCCTTAGGTTGAAGAAGGTACTGAGGGGAGAATCAGATGGGAGCCCAGTCTGTCTGCCTTTACGCCTGTGGGTCTTTGCACTGATTCTCCTGGGTGATGTTCCAGCACCTAGTGCAGAAACATAGTCTCGAGTATGTTGCTTCTTAGCCAGGAATTAATAATTTAATGTGTCAGGGTGGTGACTTTGCATTCCTAGGGTACTGAAAATGTTTTCCCTGCACTCCCTGCTGTCGGCAACATGGAGCCAATTCGTTCATCTCTCTGACTTCCAAGACACATCTAATCGTGATGCAGAAAGTGTCTCAGCAGCTAAGGTGGGATCCCCAGTGCCCATGAGACTAGTTTGGCCCAGAGGAGAGTCTCAGTGACTGCTGGGCTTAGAGAGGGAGTCCCTCCCTATTTCCAAGAAGCGATGCCACAGGCAGTCATTTATGTAACCAAAATGTCTAGTTCTATATCTTTAGGATTCAATCAGCTCATTTAATGTCATGAACAGTTAGATGCAGGACTTGGTACCAGGTCTAGTGCTGGGCACTGGAGAAAAGAGATATCAAATCCACAGAACTCATGTAAACTGGGGTTCCATGTAAGGCACTACCACTTTGCTAGTTATGTTATTGTGGGCCAGTTAATTAACCCCTTTGTGCTTCAGCTTGCTCATCTGTAAAATGGGTAGAACAAATGTGCTATGCATTAGGACTATTGTGAAGACTAAATGAGGTGATATAGTTTGGTACCCAGTACTGATAAGAACATAATGTTAGTTACTCAAATACATAAAAATAGCCCTTCTTTGTGTTTGTAGCTAAATTTTCTCTACATTCTATCCTATGATCAAACAGTAGGTAGGATGCTTTCTTTTGCAAACTGCATTTTAATGAAAAAATCGTAACAGCTCTTATCATGATAGTACTATTCACAAAGAAATATTGACATTTAGTTTATTTATTCCAACTAGATTGGTACCATTTTACTTTTTTAAAGATGTCTTTGTTATAAAACAGATTTTAAAAGTCTGCCCTAATGAAATAAATGGTGTAATGAATCGTATCAGACCAGTGATGAGAAATAGAGCTTCCCTGAAAGTCCTTTGCAGCCGGCTCCCTCCCTCCACCCTTAAGTACTACCACCCTGACTTTCATGGTGATCACTGTTACCCGCTTTAAAAAGAATTTGCCTTAAAAAGAATCTGACCACCTAACTGTTTATCTTTAGAGAGTTTAGATTTGTTTTTTGTTTTGGGGGCAGTTCAGGCTGGCCTTGAACTCCTATGTAGCCCAAACTGGTTTTGAACTCAGGAATCCTCCTGCCTCAATCTCCCAAATGCTGGGATTACAGGTGTGTACTGTGCTAGATTTGCTTTGCTGTTTTAGCCAAGGACCAAGCCAGCTTCAGCAATTTAGTGAAATCCTGTCTCAAAAAAAGAAAAGAAGGAAAGAGGGAGAGAAGGAAGGAACGAGGGAGAAAAATAAAAAGAAAGGGGATGTAGCTCAGTGATAAGAGTACTCATGAGTTCAATCCACAACATGTGTGTGTGTGTGTGGCTATACACTCACATATGACTTTTAATCCTCTTTTAACTTGCACATTCCTCATCTACCCCTTTAATTTACTTAAATTTATTTGTTGAAGAATAAATATTAGATCTTTGGCACTTTCCCCGGGTGAATTTTAATCTTTTTCCAGTGCCTGCTAGCCAAGCACTGTTTCCCCATGCTGCATGCTCTCCCTCCTATTACATTTGTATTTCTAGAACCTGAGAGTTCTAGATTCTCTGGGCACAGGGCCGGTTCTCAAGGACACAGGGGATAATAAGAAGGCTCTGTGATTACTAGTTTATCCTCATAATCAGAGAATACAGATCCTACCACCAGCAGAATTAGAGAAAATTTTGTAAGCTTTCTTTTGGGTGGTATTCTCTTGCTATCCGCCCCCATTTTTGACCAGCTATATTTGCATTGCTGGAACGTGCAGCTGTTACACTCTCAGACCTCCTCATCTTAGTCTTCAGCTAATTCTTCATGTTCTACCCATCCTTTAATGGTGACATCTTTTGTATCACTTTTGGCTGTTCAAAGCTTGCTCCCAAGTACGTTCCTCAGGAAGGTTGCAGAGAATGACATGCCCTTGGCCATTAAATGCTGATAGTAGCTTTTCTGCGCCTTAGCACGTGGAAGTCAGTTTTGCTGGTTATAAAGTATATGGCTTAGACTTTCTTTCTTGAATACCTTCTATGCATTACTCCATCTTCTGAGAAACATGTTGCTGTCAAAGTCTAATGATAATCTTAACTTTTTCAGTAATGAGTTACATATTTGTTTGTTTTTTCTTTCTACTAGATGTCCAGGGAATTTTTTTCTATGCAGAATCCAGCAAATTTACTAGACTGTCTTGGATATTTTCTTTCTATAGTCTCAAGGATTCTAAGCATTCTTTCAAAATACTTGAAGCATCCAGTTTCAACTGCATGACTAACTTGACTTCGTACATCTTTACTTTAGGAAGTTTTTCTTGGATATAGGTTTTAGCATCAGTTCTGGTTTTGCTTTTTCTTCTGCGGGGGCTCCCAGTTAACTATGTATGCATCTCCTTTGCTAGCTTCAGTATTTTTCGTTCTCTTTAAAATATATTTAAATCTCTTTTTATTTATTATTATTGAGATATAATTCATTTTTTTTAATTTTAAAGTTTTACTATTTTAATGCATTATCTGTTGTTTTCCTCTTACATTGCTTCTAGGTTACTCTTTATTTCTGAAAATAATTTTATATTGTTGAATCTTTTCTAGAGTTCTAGCCCCCTTAATAGTTAAGATAATTATTCTTTCATGCTTGTACCATTTTCTTAATGCCTTTACCTCATTTTGCCACTGTAATTTGTAGTTTTAATCCATTTTGTAGATTTATTTTTCAGGCATGATTTCATTATAAGGATTTTACTCTCTTCCTTTTTATTTTTCTTGCAATAACTTTGTGTAAGATTTGACCTTGATTTTTTTTGTTATTTATTTTATGTGAAATTAGATTTCCTGAACTAAGCTTGAGATGGAATTTGGAAGCCTAACTTCACAGAGCTCTGTTATTTGGGGTAGTAGTCAGAACTTTGGCAGCTGCTTCCTGACATTTTCTGCGTTCACTTCTCCTGCTTTGATCAAGACCTTCTTTTCTCCTTCTCCTCTCTTGTCTGTGTCCCACACCATCTTCATTCCGCTCCCAGCACCTTCTCCCCAGCATGCCTCCCAGCCCTAGAAGCAGCCCTGATGCATTCTCCCAAGAATCCTTAGGCTTCTTGGGTCTGCAGGGCCAGCCCACCCCGGCACCTTCAGTCCTTCTTAGTGGCCCCGAAGAGTCAAAACTCTTCTAATTCCAGCTGCTGCTGTCTGGTGGCCCACGGGCTTTCTGCATGTCCACGAGAGCTGTTTTGAGGGCTCCTTGTTCTCAGGTCTGCCCGCACAGATGCTGACACCCAGCAGTCTGCTGGTGGTTTGTGTGTAGTGGTTTGTGATTGGGGAGCCATTGACTGAGGTTGTTGTCAGTGCTGTTCATATTTTTGACAGGTTTTGCCTCAAAGTCATTTTACTCCTTTTATGTGGAGATTTGAAGAGACTGAACAACTATACTGCCACTGCTACCACCAGCCACCACAAGAGTCCCAGAATGCCCCATCTCTGTTTTTACCCATTTTTTCCTTAGAAATTCAGGACACTGGGCATAGTAGTACATGCATGTAATCCTAGCACTCAGGAGACTGAGGCAGGAGGATGGCTCTGTGTTTGAGGCCAGCCTGGGCTACATGGTGAGTTCAAGGCCAGCCTGAACTATAGAATATAACCCTGTCTCAAAAAACCAATTAGAGGGCCAGGGGTTTTAGATCAGCAGCGTAAGTGCCTGCTTGGCAAACGCAAGGTTGTGAGTTAAATCCCGGTACAAAAAAGAGAAAAAACAATTAGAATAAAGATCCAGTGGCAGGGGATTTAGCTCAACAGCATAAGCGCCTGCCTAGGCGCTAGGTCGTGAGTTCAATCCCTGGTACCAAAATAAAGAAAGAAAAAAATAAAAATCCAGGAAAAAGGTAAACTAAGTGTGGCAAGTACCCTCTTAGGACTGACAGCCAAGGGACAGCAGAGAGTAATGCACACAGCAGATGGAAGATGCTTTCAGGTTGGAATGAACACCAAAAGTAAAACGTGGTAAGGGTAGCAGGGAGGAAATGCTTTCTGGTACAGTACTGTTCTCAAAGAGGTGGCACCTAGGCAGAACCTGCGTGATTAAAAGTAAGGGGCATGCATGTATGTCTGGGCTATGAGTCAGCCTGCGTGAAGGACGAACCGAAAGCAAGTCCGTTTGGCTAACGTAGAACGAATAGAGGAGAGGCACAGGAGACGAGATCAGAGAGGCAGGCGCAGGCCAGGTCGGGAAGGAGCCTGTGAGCCTGGAAAAGACGTTTGTGAGTCTTAAGTACAGCAGAAACCACAGGTGGGGGGTGAGCGGATGAGGGAGGCATTAAGCAGAACAGAGTCCAATTTGCTTAAAAATTTTTTTCTGGCTACTATGCAGGGACAGGGCAGTGAGAAGCATAAGAGTCAAATAAGTGTCTGGAGAGACCACTGTGACCAGTGGAAATGAGAGGAAGGGTCACACACAGGGTGTGGGTGACAGGACCTGCTAAAGGGCTACTTGAGGAAAGAGAAAAATCAAGGATGTCTGCTAAGTTCTTGGCCTACCTCCAGTATTTTGCCTTTTTGAATCTTATTTCTAAGAGAAAGGCAGCTAGAACTCTGTTCCTAAACAAATAAGAAGTCACCATAAAGCTAGTAGAAAAAAAAAAAAAAACAAGCCACAAACTGAAGGATGATACTTACAGTTTAAGCTGACCAAAATAATAACAATGCCTTCTAGATTATATCGTTACTACAAATAAATAAGGATTAAAATTGAATAGCTATTTCCCAGAAAAGGTGATTTGAATGGTTCATAAATTTATGAAAATATGATCAACTCATATTGATGAATATGGAGTAATAGCTCCTGTTTTGCTGGTGAAAGAATAAATTAGTACTGTGATTTTGAAAATCAATTTGGCATTGTCTTATAAAATCAAAATTCTTGCCTCTTTATACTAGGAGATATGTGCAAATTTGTATTGGCCAAAAGCTGGAAATAATCCATTATATATATTGAAGGAATTAGATGAATAAATTATAGTATTTTATACATGAATATATACAGCTATGAAAAATTAATGAATTCCAATGATTCACCACAACAAGGATGAATCTTAGAAGTACATTATGATTTTGATTTTTTAATTTTTAATTTTAAGAGAATAAAGCCAAATAAAATAAACAAAATAAAGCCAATTAAACAAACAGTTGAAAGCAATATGGGACTTCAAAACTGGATAATAGGAAATCAACAGTGGCTGCCACCATCGCTTTTTAGGTGTTTCCTCTCCTTTCACTTTTACAGTATCTGTCGTACCCTTTGGATCCCACTGACTCCTTTAGTTTTTTATGCTAGGGAAACAGTGTGATGTTTACCTATGTGAGTCCAAACCATTTCACCCAAGAGCATGATCACAAGTTGTATCCATTTACCTACAAGACCCTCATGATTACCTTCTTTGTAGCTGAGTAGCTTTCCACTGTATAAAAATGCCTTATCTTCTTATTTGTTCTGCAGATGATGGGCAGGCTACCCCTGCTTCTTTCTGGTTGCCTGTCACATGGAGCATTGTTTTCTCTCCTTTGACTTTCAGTCTGTGAATTACCTTTTGAGTTAATGTGTTTCTTGTATCCCACACATTAATGGATCTTGTTTCTTGATCCACTCGGCCAGTGTTTGTTTTTATTGATGAACATGCACTGGTTCATCTCTGCCATGATTTTTTCCGGCCATGGCTCCCTGCTTTTCCCCTTCATTCACTTGTCTGCCCCAGTTGGCGATCCTGCTCTGCTGCTGTTCCTGGGACTGTGGCCATTTTTATGTCTCCACAATATCCTTTAGTGCTCTTTGTAAGGTTGGTTTGGTGCTCATGAACTCCTTCAGTTGTTCCTTGTCTCGGACTTGTCTTATTTCTCCATGAATTTTGAAAGATAGCTTTGCAGGGTACATAATCTGGGTTGGAAGTTTTTTTTGTCAGGACTTGAAATACTTTACTCCAAGCTCTTCTTGACTTGATGGTTTGTGTTGAGAAGGCTGTCGTGATTCTGATGGGTTTTCCTTTATAGGTAATCTGGTTTTTTTTCCTCTCATAGCCTTTAATATTCTGTTCTTGTGCTGAATTTCTAGAATCTTGATTATTATATGTCTGGGTGTGGATTTATTTTGGTTATTGGAGTTCCATATGCCTCACTTATCCGTATGCCAGGTCCTTTTCCCATGCTTGGGAAGTTTTTCTGTTATTACTAATTGTAAATATTCTGTATCATTCGTGTTGATGCTTGCTTTTTTGCTGACACTTATCATTCTTAAATTATTTTTCTTTGTGTCATCTTGCCACCATTGAATTGTTATTTCCTGGGTCCGTGTTATTTTTAAGAGATCTTTCTTTTCATGATTGCTAGCTGCTATCCTGTCTTTGAGGTCTGAGAGTCTATCTTCAGTTTCTTTCGAACAGTTTTGCTGGATTTTAATGGAGTTTTTAACTTTTTGGATATCTCTTTGAGTCTGTTTCATGCATTCCAGTTCTTCTCTGAGTTGTTCATTCAGAGTTTCCCTCACTCTCCTATGCTCCCCCTTTTTTATCTATGTCTTCTTTAGATACGCTAACAACCCTTTCATTATGTTTGCCATTTCTTCTTTTACCGAAGATAGTATTTCTGATCTGATGTCTTTTACAGCCTCATGAAGTAGTTTCTTTACTTCAGTTGCCAGCATCCCAGAAATTTCAAGTGGGCGACTTCTACTTTCTTCCATGTCCATGTCTCCTGGACTTGTTCTGCTTGGGCTGGAGGCCAGAGATTGCCTTTTGCTCTTTCATCTTGACATTTTTCTGGGTTCCTCTGGACAAGGGGGTTTTAGGGTCCCAGGTACTTCCCACACTGGCTACCCATCTGCAGTGTAGAAGGATGGGTCAGGCACCTGGGTTTCTCCTAACCCAGGTTCTCAGGGAGGGTATGAGGTATGGGGCAGGCTTCTCCAGACTTCACAGCTTCTCCAAGGCATGGCTGGCTGGTTCTCCCTGTCAGCACTGTCTACCCATGAAAGAGTGATGATTTTGATTTTTAAGGCTCACCAGTAATCAGAACTAAAAATTATTTAGGCCACATACATGTGTGAAATATGTGGCCTAAGCTCTGGTAAATGGAACCTTATGGAATGAGAAATAGAATTAAGAATGAGTTAGTAGGGTACAGGGGAGGGGCACAAGGCCCTGGTAGAGAAACATCAAGACACTGCATGGAGACCAACACTGTCTGTTTCTTTAGTTAGGTGGTAGTTTCCCAGTGTTCATCTTGTCTGTGATACAACTTAGGTTGCATATAATCTCATATGTAAATGTAAATTGTGTGATAAACTCTATCACAAAATAGATAAAGTATTAATTTATAAATTCTATCTTTTATAATTTTACACTTAAAAGCCTAACTTATGACTTCCAAGGTCTAGGCTCCTCTAGTGTAATGTGTTTCAGACTTCCCAGTGATTCCAAAATGTTGACTTGACCCAAGATATTAAATTTCTGCCTTTCAGTGTGATGCTGAGGCAGGTCACTCACTCAATTCTAAGCACTGTTTCCTGCTCTTAGTAACTCAATGCAGGAAACCTAACTCACAGCCCCTACCTTATTTGGTAGTCCTTTCTGGGGAGAATTCAGAAGCCTTATTAGATAAGAGAATTATTTCCTGTAGCTTTAACCATAATGTCTCAGAAGGGTGATGGGTATCAGGCACTTCAGTTGGAAGACTCTTACTATCCAATTTCCAACACTTCAGACACCCTACAAGACAGGTACACCACAAGTCAGCAACCTCCAAATTCTGAGGAACTTTTCTCTGTGAACCCCGCTGAAACTCCAGTGAAAAAATAGCAGGTCAATCTGGATTTCTCTGTAAAAGCCAGACTGAAGAACAGTCCACTTCTCCCTGTGCTGTCTAAACCTCAGAATGCTAAAAAGACAGTGGGATTTGCCTATAGGTTCCATAGCCCTGTTTCAGATGTGCCAAGGAAAGTTGAATGCATGAATGAATGAATTGATACCACTTTCTTTTTAACCAAGATAAAAATTCAGATAGAAAGCAAAAAAGTCCACCACTAACATGAGTAAAAGCATTTTCAAAAAGTTTTGTGAAACACATCTTGAACCCCTTCTCTGTGCTTGATGCAAACCTAAACACTCTATATCCGTGACTACTAACTGACAATGTTATCTTTTGAACACCAGACTTAGTTTCATAGAAAATGTGTTCTTTGGGCTGGGGGTGTAGCTCAGTGGTAGAGCTGGCATATTAGATGCTGGGTTAGATGTCCAGTGCTACAAAAAAAGAAAATGTACTTTTCATTTTGTGAATAAAACAGTTCAACAGCAGATACTCAGAAAAGCAAAAATAAAATAATCCATATAGTAACATAACCCAGAGCTTCCTACATAAAATGACTTAGGTGTATATGATTGTTGTTAGTGGGAACCAACTCTGGCTGAAGCCACACTGTGAGTTATTTATCCATGCTGAAGATATAGCATCTTTGATTCATGCTGTGTCCTGGACAAAATTTTTTGTAAATTAATATACATTTCAGTTCTTGAAAGATATGATCAGACCTCTAAAACCAACTGGTAAGTGATTTGTATTTCCTTACTTTTGGGGTATGTTAGGCAGTTTCTTTCTAAGGCAGATGGATTTCCTGGTATCTTTTAGTTTCTAATTCTTTTAAAAGAAGGGACTTTTATTTTAAGGGCAGTTAGGTAACTGCCATTTTCTAGGTTTCATAATGTAGATTTCTCTTGATTTTTCAAAGGGTGCTATGATAAAAGACAGGGACCCTGCCTCCACACTTGAATCACATTCAGGAAGATTCCAGTCATTAGTAGTGCTTTAGCCAACAGTGGTAGATTGAGGGAAGGGTAGAGGGTTTGACCTGAATTGAGGAACATTCTACAAAATAGCTGGCCTGTACTCTTCAAAATGTTAATTTCTTGCAACAAAGGAAAACCCAAGGACTATTTCACTTTAAAGGACAGGAAAACTGAATGTATTACAGGATCCAGGATTTTCTTTTTATATAAAAAGACATTTTGGAAACAATTGGTAAAATCTGGATAAAATCTGAAGATTAAATTTTATTGTATCACTGTTAATTTCCTGATTTCCTGACTGTACTCAGGTTATGTAAGGGAACATTCTTGTTTGAAGAAAATACAGTTAGTTTGCTATAACACCTGTTTTGACAACACTCTATTGTTCCAATGTGGTCAGTATATTAGGCAAGAATTGGAACATGATGAGATTTAGATTTGATTTGATTCATTTGGTTGTGCAGGATTCCATCCATGAAAAATTCTGGATGATGCAGAAAACTTCACCTAGCTTAACCAAGATATAGAGGAATACAGAGAAGGAACACACACACCTCAAATGTCTGCCATTTCTCCAGTTCATCAAGTTATGCGCCACACCGAGCCTGCCTGCTTTCCGTGTTGTCGCTTTCGTTGTCCTTTCCTTGCCTCACAATCTTTAACAAGCTACAATCTTTTTGCCGCCCACTTCCTTAAGCAAACTTCAGATTGTCCACAAGGGTAAAATGACATATTTATTATGGTGTTTGTATTTCTTAACCACTTACCATGTGCAAAAGTGTGCTGCAGTTTTTCTTAGGGTTCTATTTTATTTCTTTTTTTTTTTTTTTTTTTTTTTATTGGTACCAGTGATCGAACTCACGACTGCCTGCTTGCAAGGCAGGTGCTTATGCCGCTGAGCTAAATCCCCAGCCCCTCTATTTTATTTCTGATGTGTTAGTGATACAGTTTTTGACTGTTGTGCCCCCAAGCATGGTGATTTTTAGGAATATATTTGTCACATTGTAACAGAGTCTTCAATATAAAACATATAATTACATCTGATTCTGTGTGTTTGTGTGTGTGTGTGTGTGTGTGTGTGTGTGTGTGTGTGAATGTGGAGAAAGGAAAATAAACTAGAGATAAGATGTTAACATTTGTAACAATCCGGGTAAAGAGTAAATGGAATTCTTCCTGCTATTATTGCAACTTTTTTGTATTTTACATTGTCAAAATAAAAATGTAAGAGAAAGAGTAGGAGATGGGAGATTTTTTTTAAAAAAATTGAAATTCAAGTATAAAAAAATAAGAAAGATCAAAAGAAAGGAGAAATGACTCAGCTGAGAAAATGACCAAAGTGGAGGGCAAGAGACAGTCCTGAGCCTTTTGTAGAGATTGAGTTTAGTGTGATGTAAGCTATTGGTAAAATATCATAGAAATACTACACCTATACAGTGGGAGGAACATTGTGCTTTCCTGTGAAGACTTTTTGGGAGGATTCTGTCGATGTCGCTCCCGGCCGGCAGGAAGGACACACGACAAAGTCTGGCAGTGGACAACCTTTTCTTTTATTTTCTCTCCGTACAGCCTGCCCTGGGATCGCTCCCAGCCGAAGCCTCCTCTGGTCCGCTCCCCGCGGCTCCTTCTGTGCTTCGCTCCGAAGCCTCTACCGGTCCGCTCTCCGCGGCTCCTTCCGGGCTTTTACTTCCCCCCAGGGGTGGCACCAGTATATATACGGATACAGTGTCCAATCATATTAAAGTAAGCAAGGCAAGCTGATTGGCTAACATATTATTGAGCGGGTTGTTTACGCGGTAAGCAGGAAACTAACGTGCTCGATGGGAGGGGTAATCTAACTCAGGCTTTGCTCTTTACCACAGGCCGCATGATCGCTATATGCGGCGGCTCGGCAATGTGGTGGCTCCCAACATCTCCCCCTTTTTTATTTTAAATAAGTCTACGCATCGCAGCCCGTCCTGAATTGAGTGTAGAGGCCTATGTCCTGATAGGAGGCCCACCAAGGGCTCTCGGCGTCGGCCCGAGTCGGCCGTCCCCGAGTCTGCCGAGGCCCCGAGGCCCTCGTCCTTTTTCCAGGGCCAGGAAGGAACCGGACGGAACCTGGATGCACACAGGCATACACTCATGTCGCTCCGCATGATCCCCCCGGGGCGACATTTGGTTTGGGCGGAACCTAGTAATTCAGCGGCTTTCGTGCGGTATGGGGTAGGGCCTGTCTTAGGTTGAGTCATGCTGGGGAGGCATGCTCTTACCCGTCATTGACTCATCTACCCTGCTATATCATGATTTTTTAGAGGAGGAGTGTGGGAAGCTCACCGTCCCTAGACTCGGTCGTAGGCTAGGCGAGCGAGCCATGCATATGCCTGAGGATCTTCTTGTCCATTTTGGGCTACCGCTATTTCTATTTATCTTGTTGGTTGGTCTGTGATGGATCTCCGGTAGGGCAGGTCTGATCTTCAGTCAAGGGCTTTGTCGCCCGTGTCAGTCTCTCCGGTACCCACAGTGGTTCTCGTCCCGATTCCTGTGGGAAGACACAAACCGCACCTCGGTTCCAGCTGACCACTGGATCCGGGCCCATCCATTGTCCTGTCAGGACATCTTTCCACTTCACCCACCCTTTATGGTTGGGGGAAGGGTTGCAGTGCTCCACAGCTGGGGAGCAATTATCATTATTTAAATTTAAAAAATTGTGTGTGAATAGTGCCATGGATAATCGTGCCTTTGGGGCCAGGCCTTGGCCTACTCCCCCTTTTTGTTTAGCTAGAATTGCTTTGAGACTTTTATGGGCTCTTTCGATGATTCCTTGACCTTGGGGATTGTATGGGATATCATGTTTTAATTGAACCTCCATCATTTTGCAGAACTCATTGAAGGCTTTGCCTATATAGGCTGGTCCATTATCAGTCTTTAATATTTTTGGTTTGCCCCATGCGGCCCAAGCCGCCAGGCAATGATTGATCACATTAGACACTTTTTTACCTGTTTCTGCTGTTGCAAATATGACGTGAGAACAGGTGTCTGTGGAAACATGAACATATTTAAGAGTCCCAAACTCCTATATATGTGTGATGTCCATCTGCCAAACATCACCAGGGATCAAACCTCGAGGGTTTACTCCCATCGGTATGGCAGGTTTGTATGTGGCACAGGAGCCACATAGTCGCACGATATCTCGTGCATCTGCTCTGGAAACATGGAAATGGTTTGTTAGTGTCCTGGCATTGACATGAAACTTATTATGGAAGGCACGGGCTCGCTCGATTGGTGTTAGTAAGGTAAAAATCTATAACGGGCGAGTGGCAGTGTCAGCAGCCGCATTCCCCTGTGCCATAGGCCCTGGCAGGGATGTATGTGCTCTTATGTGGGTGGTGAAGACCTGAGGCTGTTTTGGCACCACTTACCTGCTTTTAGGCGCGGAGCCCTATGGCATTGATTTGTTTATAGACAGCGCCGGGGAACTGAGTCTGATCATCAGCGTGCCGACCTTTTCCCATAAGCATTTCCTTGTTCCACCCCCGGTTTCCCCGACTGGCGTTTTTCTCAGCCTGCTCTGTAGAGAACTCTGCGTACCAGGCTCGCCAATCCAGGTAACTACCCGAGGGCAGACACGCCTTTGCCAGCTGAATCCAGTCCGCGGGGGTGAGGGGCCCAGAAGACAGGTTCTCCAGCATGGCAATGGTGTAAGGCGCAGTCGGCCCAAAGGTTGTAACTGTATTTTTAAGTTCTCTAATCTGCTTTATCTCAAAAGGCTCCCATGCATTACGTCCCTGGCCCATAGCTACTTGTATAGGAAATATCCCGTAGGGGCCACTATCTATCCCAGGTGGTGGATGTACCTCATGAGACAAACGTCCCCCCTGCCAAAGCCGCCTGTAAAAATACCGACCCGCCGGCGGCGGAGCATAAGACGGCGGCCGTGATTGGGCGGAAAATGGGGGCCCGTGCATCACTTCCTGTTTTGGCGAAAGGGGAGGGAGCTCCCACGCGGCCACCTCGTGGCGAGGGATCGCTTCCGGGAACAGCCCCCAAGGTGGGGCGGAAGGCTTCGCCTCCCTCTCGCGCCAGGGGGCGCTCAGGAGCTCTCTACTCCTCCGCAGACCAAGTTGAGCGGAGCGCAATTCGCGGCGCAACGCTGGGAAAGAACCCTGCGACTCCTTATCAAGCGGCCTATCCTCTTGGCATCTAGGCTCCTTGGTCTCATCGTTGTCTAAGCCTTCCTCGTTCTCGGAGTCAGACGACTCCAAGGCCTGAGCCCCGTCTTCCTCCTTTATATCTTTGTCTCCTTTGACGGACCCCTCCCGGGAGCTCCCTGACTGGGCCTGTTTGAATGCCCTACGCACTTTAATGAGCTCTTGAGAACCTTCCCTGCAACCACCCTCGCTCTTCAAGCATGCATATATCATTTCCCATAGTGGCCGAGCGAAGACCGAAGCCCCGCCCTCCCTTTCCGCTAGAGAAAGATCCCTGCCCAACTTCTCCCACGAGGGCAGGTTTAAGTGCCCTGTGGGCAAGAACCAGGGAGCGAAACTATCAATCTCCTCAAAAAAGCTCTCCAGCGTTTTGCGTCCCACCTTGAGGTCTCTGGACTTTAAGAGCTTTCGGAGGACCTGTACCAAGGGCTGGGTGTCGTTACTCGGTACGTTACCCATATTTAATATGTTACTCACCGCGTGAGGCCCAAAAATCCGCCACTTACGCGTGAGCCTGAGGGGAGTCTAAAAACCCTGTAGGTGCGCGCCACCCAGGGCCCAGGTTTATCCCCTACTCACCTGTCTCGCAGTGCTGTATCAAGGAACGTTGTCCACTACCACGTCTCGGGGGTGATCAGTTGTTCCCCGTACGGGCCACCAAATGTCGATGTCGCTCCCGGCCGGCAGGAAGGACACACGACAAAGTCTGGCAGTGGACAACCTTTTCTTTTATTTTCTCTCCGTACAGCCTGCCCTGGGATCGCTCCCAGCCGAAGCCTCCTCTGGTCCGCTCCCCGCGGCTCCTTCTGTGCTTTGCTCCGAAGCCTCTACCGGTCCGCTCTCCGCGGCTCCTTCCGGGCTTTTACTTCCCCCCAGGGGTGGCACCAGTATATATACGGATACAGTGTCCAATCATATTAAAGTAAGCAAGGCAAGCTGATTGGCTAACATATTATTGAGCGGGTTGTTTACGCGGTAAGCAGGAAACTAACGTGCTCGATGGGAGGGGTAATCTAACTCAGGCTTTGCTCTTTACCACAGGCCGCATGATCGCTATATGCGGCGGCTCGGCAATGTGGTGGCTCCCAACAGGATTCTAACCCAAAATATTAAAAAAAATAGAGCGAATCTATACATATAAAACATATAAATTAACAATCCTAAATCTATTTAGTAGCTTTATTCTTTTCCTAAGCAATACAACGACTTTAACATACTTAGACTACTCACTGGATACCCCACATACAAATATTACTGTTATTACAATTTTAATTCTATTTTGAAAAAACACAAACAGTAAAATATTGATAGTAGTTCGTTAATGTTACAGTCAGCATCTGTGTTTCCCATTGTTTCCATATGGGTTCATTTTTCTTGCTGAATTGCATCTTTAATATTTCTTCCAAGAAGGATCTTCAAGCTCCTTTTGTCTTTCTCTGTCTGAAATTGTCTTTATTTTGTCCTGACTCATAAAGGATAGTTTATATGGGTATGAAACTATAGATTGACAGTTACATTCCTTTTGTCTGTTGAAGGCTTGTCTTCTCTCATATGTTTTTGTTGTTATCAATCCTTTTGGAAAAATTCACCTTCTCACTTTAGAAACTTTTAAGATTTTCCTCCTTTGTCTTACATGTTTCTTCAGATACCATATATCTACCAAGTCTAGTTTGTTTGTTTGTTTGCTTGCTTGCATAGTTGTTTTAATTCTGGAAATTTCTGCATAACCATGTTGTCATTTCCCAGTGTGTTATCCATACACTTAATTAATTACTCTTTCATCATCTTTTAGTCTCTCTATGATTTATTCTCATGAACCCTATAGTATTCCAGGACAAGTGATATTCTGTGTTGTGGCTTATATCTAAATGTCCCCCCAAAGTCTTTTAGGCGTTTTTTTTTGTTTTTTTTTTTTTTGTTTTTTTTTTTGGAAGTGGCTGGATCTAGGGTGTATGATGCTGGGATTCAGTGTATGATGCTCAGGTTAAGGGCATGCTGCTAGGACTGAGGTTGCTCCACCCTGGGTATGTGGAACCATCCAAAAGGCGGGTAGCTGGGGGAAATGTAAAGACAGGCTTGCTTGTTTGCTAGTGCTGCTTTGCTGTCTTCTGCCTGCCAAGAACTATTTCTCCTCTGCAGTGCCCCCTGCCATGCCACTCTGGGTTGGAGCTGGCCAACTATGGACTGAAGCATCCATAAACCATGAGCTAAATCCTTCCTCTTTTGACTTTGGACAAAGTAACTTTGTCAAGAAAAGTAACTAAGACACTCTGCTAATTTTATGGGTTAAAAATAAACAAAGTAAAATTGGGTTTTTCCCTAGGTAAAATACTTGGTTAAGAAGTAGGGTCATGATTTGAATCTGTGTCTGCCTGACATCTGGTGTAGGTTCTGTCTTTTTTGAGTTTGTGAGTTTATCCTGAAAGTTAGAGCCATCAAACAGGGAAGCAGCATCAGATCACTGCATTACCCTGCACATGGGTGGGTGTCACTGGGAGGAGGAATGTGACTTCAGCCCCAGGCAACAGGACGCCAGTGCTGAGGACCTAACGCGTGTCAAGAGCTATGTTTGGTCTCTTTTTCCATTTTCATTTTAAGTTGCTTCTGGAAAAGAAAACTTTAGTTCCATTTTTCTCTGTTACGATATGCCAGATTTCCAACTTTCTCAGACTTTTGGCTGTCCAAATAGACTGTTTACCAAAATATGTTTGTATACCACTTGTCTCTCTCAGTAGCAGAATTCTAGTTTTGCTCTATTGGGCAGATGTTGTTAAACTTAGTTTTTCAGCAACAGGGAACTGATGAAATGTTTACAGTGTTATTTTATAAATATAAAAGTGCATTGTTGTTGTTCAGCATTTGGTAGGCACTTACAGAGTGCTGAGCATTAGGGTATCAACATCATGAGGAGAGGGAAGGCGCAAAATTATTCAGATGATTTCTGGGGAAACGATACTTCTTACATCTATTTTAAATATTATGTCTGTTATTTTTCTCAAGTAGCTAAGTAGTACTTTAAGGAACTTCCACCATGCAGCTCAGGCATTACAACCAAAGATGAGGTGATACACATTGTAATGTGGTCCCTTATTCAATTTTTAAAAATACTGTACTGATCATCTGTTATTTGACAGGAGAACTCACAGGCCCATAAGGAGGACAAATATGAAAAACAGTTGTAGTGCAAAATAATGACAACTGTACTGAAAGACAGTTCTAAATGGAAGTGGCCAAAGGCTGGGGGTGTAGCTCAGAGATAGAGCAGTTAGGCCTGGCGTGAGCAAGGGTCTGGGTTTGAGGCCTACTGCCACAGAAAGCGGGGGTGGGAGGTGTAAAGATGTGGTTTGTTTCACCCTAGTGCTTCAAGGGCAGCTTCTCTCAGAGGAGGAGACAGGCATATCAAATGGCCTTGAGGCAAGAGTTTTCCAGAAAATAAAAGGTTACTTCAAAGAGAGCAAACAGCACATGTAAAACTTCTTTAAATACACACATTATTCTACGGGCCTGTGGTGCTCCAGTGTGTCCTGAGAGGTGGTTGTGGTTAGAGGTCATGCCTAGTTTGTGGAATTCATTGGGTACCTCACAGGAAGCTTAAGTATCCTGGCATGAGTGTAGCCACGAAAGGAGTTAAAGTGGGGAATGTCTGCATCACTGGAAATTTTGAGGACACTGGATGGAAGGAAGTGACACCAAGGAAGCGGCCAATGAGAAGGGTAACTTAAAAGTAGTGGAAATGGAGCAAAGAGATTTGAGAAACAGAATCCAGTATTGAAAAAATAATGTAGCTGGGGATTTAGCTCAGTGGCATAAGTGCCTGCCTGGCAAGTGCAAGGTCAGGAGTTTGATTCCTGGTATCCAAAGGGGAAAAAAAAATGTGGAGCTGGAGGGAAAGGGAGTGTTTTAGGATAACTTTTGGGATTCTAGTTTGGGAGCCTGTAAGTGGATTTCTTTCTTACTGTCAGGCTTAAACAATAAATATATGGCAAACATTTTTCTTTTCATCTATTTCTGTCAAGCAACCACCAATCCTGGAGGAAATAATACTGGTTTACCCCAAATACAGTGTACTGAATAGGCTGCCCAAGGAGGGGCAATGGCTTTCTGTTTTGCAGCTTGCTAGAAAAGGAATGAGAATAACATATGAGAACTTCATAGTCTTAATTTAATGTCTTTAGAGGAATCCTGTCTGCACAGCATAGCTTTGATACTGGGGTCATGACTCCTGCCTTTAATCATTGCAGAGAGAGCACTGGTCATACATCTTATCAGCTCATGCACACATCATGCTCATACTCCTTAAAGTGTACTTTCCAAATAATTAGACTTTTCACTTAATTTCAAAACATTTGTGATAACTGTTGTGCACCACTTTTGGTGGCAGGTGCTTTCGCATGTTGTTTTATTCAATATCCACGGCACCCTGAAAGATAGATAGTACCATCGGATTTACAGATGACGAAGTGAGGTTCTGAGACAAGCTGTCAGTCACAGGTCCCAAAGCACGTCAGTTGCTAGATCAAGGCTGGAAGCAGATTCATGTCCTAAATCTAATTTTTCCCATCCTGTGATAATCCGCTCTCATGGTATGAGCTTTTCTTTAATGTATATCTTTTTTCAAGATCTGTATTTACTCATCCATTCATTGTGTTAACCACCGGTAGCCCCTCTTATGTATCAGTGCAGTCACCAGATTAGGTACAGGTTGATGGTAGGAAATGAATCGGGCCAGTGCAGAGAATGACAAGTGAACAACAATTATAATACAGTTTAAGGAATGTCCCAGATGTGCAGAGGATGGTATGGGAGACCAGGCAGTGCACTCAGCCAGGAACTGGGGTTCACTAAAGGTGCCCCAGAGGAAGGGATGTCCAAGCTGGGGTCTGAGGAACAAGTGAGAGTTGACCAGGAAAGGAGTGAGGGTAGCATCTTCCTGGCAGAGGGAGGTGTAGACACAGGCCACAGGAGAGGATGGGGCAAAAGATACAATGAAAGATAGGCCCAGACCAGGTCAGGGAAGACTTTGCAAACCGTGTCAGGATGCCTGCAGTGAATCTTGGGTTCGTGTAATCCCAGCACTTGGGAGGCTGAGGAATTGCTGGGAATTCATGGCCAGACTGGACTACATAGTAAGTTCAAGACCAGTTTAAACTGCATAATGAGACCCTGTCTCAACCAAAAGAAAGCCAGCAAACAAGCAAGCAGAGAAGTTACATGAACATGCAAGCATTTTGAAAGGTGACTATGGTAGTAGTACAAAAAGAAATGATTACTAGCCAAACTTGGAGGCAGAAACCACCCAGAAGTCTACCATGTCCGTTTCCAGGGCAAGGATGTGGCCTGGATTGGGAAAGTGACTGTAGGGACTGGGAAAAGGGCACAGGCTTAGGAAGTAGGAGGGGTGGAATCCTCAGGCCTTAGGAACTGAGTGAATGGAGGAAAGAGAGAAAGTGAAGCGCATATTTCCCAGGTAAGGGGGGGGGGATGATTTGAGGTTTGTTTGTGTTGAGTGTGACATGTCAGTGGGCCCCCAAGAGTTGTCACTCAGGAAGCTCTGAATATGAATCTAGGAGATCGGGAGAGGGGGTGAGATGATTGAGGTTTGAGAGAGATCTGCAGAGAGATGGTAATTAATTTAGCAGGCAGAGGCTCTAAAGCAAGAAGAAAGACAGCATAAGCCAGCCAATACCTCTGTTAAGAGACTGTCAGAGAAAAGGGAAAAGGGACTATCAGCAGGCAGGGGAAACCAGACAGGACACATTCAGAGAAGGAAATAAAACCAGGATCACACGCATAAGCTAAGGGTTCAGAGTGCTTAGTAAACTATCTGGTGCCTCGTGTTGAAAAGAGATTTCTTGGATACAGATAGAAGATCGCCTGTGGGTTAAGCCCCTGGAAGGTCTCAGGGGTCGTGAGAACGTTTTCAGTGGTGAAGTGGCGGAGATCAAGTCTACACCTTGCTGGCTAGGAGAAGATGGAAGCTAGGAGGAGTAGTCAGGTGGCAGTGAGGACTGTGGCAGACTTGGGGGCTTTTAGTGTTTGCTTGTGTTAACATTGGGAGACTCGAGCACATGGGAATGTTGATGAGAAACTGAGGGAGGCAGGGGTATTCAACAGCGCCTGGGCCCAACAATGAAAGGCACATGGCAACCTGAGGACTGGCCTCGGAGCTGGCCCTCTGTCTTTGTATCAGTGGGGACGGAGGCCAGCAGGGATGAGGAGTTCGCATCTGACAGCTTCAGTTTCCTCAGTGACATCCTGACAGATTGCATGGGTGGCAGTGGTTGGGGGCATACAAGGATGGGGTCAGTGTTTTTTTTGTGGTTGGGGGGTTCTTTTTTTCTTTTTTTTTTTGAGACAAGGTCTTGCTATGTAGTGCAAGCTGGCTTGAACTTGCTTCTGTAGCCCAGGCTGGCCATGAACTCAGGGCAGTCTTCCTGCCTCAGTGTGCTGGGATTAAGTGCCACCAGACAAGTGCCACCAGACCCAGCAGAAGGGATCAGTGGCTTGAGGAGAGTGGAGAAGGTTTGAATAGAGAATGGTGGTGCATACCGGTGGGATAAACCTGGAATGCTTGTGATTTTCTTTGAGCCGATGCTGGGTGATTTACCCATCTTTTTTGAGGTGTGTCATGTGCTTTCCAGTCTGTATTGGTTTTTCCTGTTTTCCCTGGTGGCTCCTGTAGAGAAAGGTCCTAATGTGGACTGATTCTTGTTTGGTTAGTTGTCAGTCATGAGAGCAGGGTCTGGTAAAACTTCCTTCTGTCGGTCCTTCTGACTTGTGACACTTGTCTGCCTCCCATGTTAGTACACAGGTGATGGGGGCTAACTAACAGATCTTTTTTTCTTGGAATTTTGATATCTAGCATGTTTTTCACCCTGCCCTCAAAAAAACAGACCAGACTCTTGCTGTAGTCCTTGAAGTCATCTTACCCCTTCCTCCCAACAAGAGTCATTTTACCCCAGCAAGCTGGGTTGTCCCTGACAGCAGGTCCTAAAATTCAGCACAATCCTCTTTCAGAAGTGGGCTGCTCTCCTGATCTGGGTGTCCTGGTAGCTTTTCTATAGAAACAGAAGACATGCAAAATGGGAGTTTTGCCTGGTTTTACAGCCTGCCATGCTGTTCAGTGTGATCCTCAACACATCTCTTTCTTTTCTGAGCCTCAGTTTTATTATCTATAAAATAGTATGATTATAGCTGTTTTTCAGGGTAATTCAGAGAGGTTAATGTACCGGTATCTGTGGAGTTCCTAGCGATATGAGATATGCATTGCCTAGTGAGATATGATTTTTGGTTAAAATGAAGTACATCTGTGCCTGTCTGGTAAGCACAAGGTCCTGAGTTCAATTCCCACTACCCCGCAAAAAAACCCCACAAAAAATAAGTAAATAAAGTGTAGCTGGCTTGCCAAGTGCATTAACATTTTGGGTTGCAGCTCTCCCATCTTGTCTTGCAGGTAATTAGGTTGCATTTAGTCATATGCCTCAGTTTCTATCATGAGAGTGCCCATCACTGTGACATAGATTCTAAGAGCAACCCCAGGTCCTTCTGCATAGACTCATGCATTGAAATATTTCCAGGTGAATTTATTCCAAACCCCGCTTATGGTATCAAACCTCATTTCCAAGTCAAAGGAGACAGCGCGCAGAGCTCTTTGCCCCAGCCAGAAACCTCCCTGGGTTTTCGAGCTCCACAGCAAGTGCCACTCTTCTAAGTTTTCTCTCATTCTCCTTTTCAATGAGAATAGGCTATTTTATAATACAAAGAGTGGTTCAATTTCCATTCTAGTATTCCAAGGATAAGTTGTAAAACTTTCAATTAGGTATCCATTAATCCAAATCCACAGCATAATAAATAAACAGGACAGGTTTTTAATCAGGATGACCTGAGTTCAGGTCTCTTAATTCTGTCTTTGTTAGCCCTGTGACCGTAAGAATGAATCACAACTCTTTGAGCGTTGGTGCCACGTCTTACTGTACATACAAAATAAAAGTTCCCACTCCCATGTTGTCATGCAGTGGGTCTCGCAGGGCGAGGAGAGAGAAGAGCTGAGCGGAGCATGGGGTGCGCTGTTGGGGCCCAGCCTCAGCACTCTTCCTGCAGCTCTAATCTGTGCTGTAACACCATCCATCCGTAACATAGCTGGTGCACTAGTGCATCGACTGGTGGGGTAACACAGGTAAGTACTGAGCCTTCTCTACCCACCCTTCCCAAAATCTGCCTTAGTTTGTCAGGTTTGGCAAATGTATGAGGCTCTCCTGAGGCAGTTAGAGCTGCCTCACACGAATGGTCTTATGTCCCCAGAGGATGAGCTTTTTGAAAGCAAAGAGTTTCTTCATCTCTGTCTGTAGCACATAGTGGGCTCTACTGAGTGTTTGTTCAAGACTCAGTTCAACCGCTGTCCCGTCTCTTAAGCAGACTTGCTTGTGGTTCTGTCTGTCCATCTTTCAAGCTCCTTGTGGGCTACAGCAGTGTTCTGGACCTCACACGTTCCCAGTGGAGACGTAGTATGCATTCAGTATGTGCTGGCTGATGGAATCATTAAGGAATATTTCCACTGGCCGAGGACCCAGGACATAGTAGGAGCTCATTAAAAGGTAGCCAGGCTGCTGCTATCATTGTTCTCTCTTATACACACACACACACACACACACACATGCATACACACACGCACGCACATGCACATACGGAGGGAAGGAGGGAGGGAGAGACTGAGAATCAAGGTGGTAAAGGTGGGCATCTAGTCACCCACTTTGGTGTGAAGTGTGGACACTGATTGGAAGACTATTTCAGAGAAACAAAATGGCCCTTTATTCATTTTGGGAAAGGGAGGAGGGTTAACAAGAGAGAGGCTTTTTCAAGTGTTTGCTCCGTCTTGCCGCCGCTTTACTATGTGTGGCTGCTGTTGCTATGGCAATTCTTTAAGCAATTGAATAGAACAGCACCGAGTTGTTGCAAACCAGCTCTAATTGCTCCTGTGCACCAGGCCGGCCCACACGACCACTCTCAGCACAGCATTCCCTTTTTCAGATGCGTATTTCCGTAAATCTGCAAGCATTGTGCAGCTCCCTTGCTCTTGTGACATTGCCATCCTCGGGCAGAGGACACAAGAAGCAGCTCTGGGTGGAAGAGAGGGCACCGCCGATTTTCCCTGTATGAGCAGGCCGTGCAGGCCCCCATGTTCAAGGGGGTAGCAGACGCAGGCTCAGCGGGGCCTTGAGCCAAATAAAGCATCCACGGGACAGGTTCATTACAGGCATTTGCCATTGCCAGGTGATTCGGTTATCTTTTTAGAACCGCAGTACCGTTCCCGTGCCCTCCTGCCATGAAGGCCCAGTTCATTGTGTGGTGAGAACTTCTGGTTTGAACCTCAGTGTGACTGGGGGAACTAATAGGAGAAGAAGCGGAGGGAAGGTCGTGTGTAGCACATCCCCTTGTGCCAGGTGTCGTATGCACGCTGTCGCTTACTCCACAAGTATATTGAGAGGCAGTAGTGGGGCCCCATAAGGGAAACGAAGGGCAGAGATTTGGTGTTCAACTACCCAGCCCATTCGAGGCCTGCTGGAAATAGACTCTAGTTCTGACTGTTTCTAAACTGTGCTCTTTTCAGGAGACCACACTGTCTCCCAGGGGAAAAACCAGCCTTTGGAGACAGAGAAGAGCCAGATTTCAACTAACCATGGCACATGGCAATTAGCCAGTTCCATGACCTTCAGAATATATGGCCTTTCTTAAAGAGACTTTCAAATTTAAAGATTATAATAGAAACAATTTCATCATGACTTTAGCTTCTTTTGAACACTGACAGTACACGAAACTCCAAAGGGTTATAGAGGTATTACAGTTAATTTAATTTTTTAAAAATATGAATTAAGTAATATTCCCATTTTACAGATGGGGAAGTTGAGACTCAGGGAAGTTGCATGACCAGCTTACACTTTTAGCAATAGACATAGCAAAGCCAGGATTCAAATCCATATCTGACTCCAGTGCCCATTCATCTCTGTGCTGCCTCCTATGGGCTTACTTGGAAATGGGTTTCCATATGCATTTGAAACTTTTCCTGTCAATATTCCAAGAAGCCTCATAGTCAGTAAAGAATTTTCCTTCCTATTTTGAAATATTCATAAAATTAACTGACAGTGTACTAATACCTGAAGGCAGGAAGCAGAGCATTGCCATCCCCGAGCCTGAGGGAGACTTCACCCGGGAAGCTGCATTTCTGCAGACTGTCTCAGCCTAAGGCTCTATGACACTCAGAACCTTTAACATCTGAGTCTTATGTTCGAGTGATAGAACTGCATTTGGAAGTTCTGTCCTTTTTTTCCCCTTTGCTTTTAATGTAAAATTTATGTAATAAAAAGATGGAAAAAAAGAAACAAAAAGTGAACACTGTTCTCATAGAAATTATATGGAACCTACTCTAACAGCAGAGAATTTTGATAGTCTACAATAAACACTCTGATTCATTAACTTAAATGGGTTTTGTTGAACAGCTACTATGTGCCAGATACCACACCATATGATGTATCAGGAAGCTTGCAGCCCCAGGAAACAAAGATGTGGCCAAAATAATAATATGTATTGGGATTGGTCAGAGATAGGAAGTTCAGTCATTGGCTAACTGAGCAACTCACTGATGGTACCAGTAACCCCATCTTTCTTCTCCAATCTGCCGAATCACCAGGTCTTGAGGAAACGAGGGCGCCAGGATTGCCTCATAGGTGAGGAGCCAGCCCTGGCTCTAGGAAAGGGACTTCAGCCCTTGTCCCACAGGGCAGCTCAGAGCAGGAACACAGCAGAGATCCTGTTAGGAATGAGAAGAGGGAATGGAGGCTGAGTTAGCAGCCGAGAGCTGTGAGTAGAAGCAGACCATCCCGGCCCTCGGGGAGCTTTCATTTCAGAGAAATAGACAGGAGTGGAGGGGCCAGGTGGCTGAGTCACTGCCACTGTGTCATCTGCACTCTCACGGCGGCAGTGAGCAGCGTTCCCTGCGTTCGCTTCAGAGAGAGTGGACGCGAAGTGCTCACAGAGCTAGCGTTTCACCTGAGAGTGGAGGAAGCAGCCGAGCCAGGCTGAGGAGAAATGCGAACCTCAGTGTGCTGGAGGAGCTGAAAGAAACTGAGGCGCCTGGGATGTTGCGAGCAAGGAGCAGATGGCACAAGTGGAAGGTAGAGCTTTGGGTGGGCCAGATCTTGCGGGCCACGCAGGCCATGGGCAGGGCCTTGAAGTTTATTCTAAGTCGGTGGGAAGCCAGTGAAACGTTTTTCTCTGCATGCTCAGAGGAGACCTATGTGGAAGCACAAGGAGGCAAGAGGTGTGAGGGTGACCTGGACTTGGCGGTGACGGAAGAAAGGAGAAGGAAATGGGACACTAGACCTTGCCAGGCACTGTGCTGGGCACGGTCCCATGGACTCTCTTCTCCAGTCTCCTCAGTGCTCCGAGGCAGAAGTTTTTCTCGTGACACAAATTATTATGCCGACCTTGCAAATAAGAAATTTCCAAGAAGTGGCCTGCACTGGGTCTCGGCACACAGTGTGAGCAGGAGCACGGAGGGGAAATTCTAGATTCCGAGATAGGTAGCCACGATCAACTCAATTAGCTCTGCGCTGGGATTGTTTTCCTCGCTGAAGCTTTTGTTTTCGAGGGTGATATTTTGAGAACTGCTGTCTCCGTGGGAATATCTTAGTTATGTACAGCACAGCCATCCCTGCATCTGCATTTTCTTGTTTAACACATGGCTGTCTTTATAATGAGTGCCTTCTTTATATGGGGTTATCAGAGTAACTCTAAATTAATGATATCCAGGAAACATTTATTTGGCTCCTTTTCTATTTATGATATTGTTACCAACTAATTGCCTTTGAATGTTCCTACTTACAGGTCCTTTGTGGCAGTTAAAATCTGTCCCACACAGGTGAATCCCTGATGCCAGTCAGAGCTGCCCAGTCACTTGTCAAGTTTCTCTTCTTGTCATAATGACGGGAGCAATCATAAAAATTCATACCAGGGAAAAGGACCAGGTTGAGACAACATCTAAAACATAGTAATTTGTGTTATTTTTCCCAATTATAAAAATAAGACATTTCTATTATAAGACATTTGGAAAAGACAGAAAAGTATAAGAAAAAAAGTCACTGCCACTACTTGGAAGGATCCAGCGTTAAATTTCAGTGCATTTCTTCTCAGTTGTTGTTATGCCTTTTTACATAATTGAGCTCTTACAGTCAACACAATTTTCTTCTTTTTCATGTAGTCTTGATCATACAAGTTCTACCATGAGATAGTTTCTCTAATCAGTTGTAAATGGCTAGATACTCCTTTGCTTGAGTTTACGTACCTGTTCCTCTCTTGAGGGAAGTTTAATTTTTGTTGTTGTCTTGATGTGGATTTTTATACTTAAAGATTTGTTGGCATTTTATAGCTTTTCCTTAAAATAAATGTCCATCAATGTCATTGCTGAATAAAAAGTATATATATGTGTGTGTGTGTATATATGTATATGTGTATAAATACATTTATATGTATGTGTGTATATATATATATATATATAGAGAGAGAGAGAGAGATCACCCAAAAAATATATACACATTTCAGCAAGTCACTTAACTAATAGATGCCTAGAAACTAAAGGTTACCACTTTGAGCATTTCTTATAATTATAGAGGTCAAAATGTCTCAATAAATGTAGTATTAAATATTTATACGAGTTTTTCTCTTCCTGACGTATACATTTTTGGGCAGACTCGTGTGTGTGTGTGTGTGTGTGTGTTTGGTACTGGGAACTGAACTCACGAATGTGTGTATTCTTTTAAGGTTCTTGATACACCTGCCAAATTACTTGTCATAAGTATTTCACTATTGTTCATTCTTATCAACATTCCACTTTTAGCCATCTGGCTTATAGCTAGGAGTTTTTGTTTTTTATCTTTGTTAATATAATAGGTTAAAATCGGATTCTGTTTAATTTCTAGTTTTTTTTTAAATTACTAGTGCTGTTCATTTTTTTTTTCCTGTTTGTTAAGCAGATATTTTTCTGTTATGAACTTTGCCCTTTGTCCACTTACCTGATGGGCTCTCCATGCTTTCTTATTTTTTACTTTCTTCCCTTTCTTTCTTTCTTTCTTTCTTTCTTTCTTTTTTTTTTTTTTTTTTTTTTTTTTTTTTGTTTTTTTTGTTTTTTGGTGTGTTTAATTCTTATTTACATAAGTGTTCCATGTTTGCATGGTTAGCCTTCTTATATATTTGTAGCAAATATATATTTTTCTAGACTGGGACCTTTTGCTCTCAATATGCACACTAGGGCTGGGGATTTAGCTCAGTGGCATAAGCACCTGCCTTGCAAGCAGGTGGTCGTGAGTTCGATCCCAAGTACCGATTTAAAAAAAAAAAAAACTTTAAAAAAAAAAATATGCACACTAACACAGCATAGCCCTCCCCCTGGGTGCTACCCCGTGGCAGGATTCCCTCATGTTTGTTCCCACCCTCCCTGCTGTATTTTTCTGGAACATTTTAAGGCAAAACTAGGTATTTAATTTTACTCTTAAAGTATATTAGTTGTGTTAGTAAACATTTCTAAAAAAATAGATGTTTTCTTTTCCTTCAACTTTTTAAAAATCTTTTGTTTGTTTGTTTGTTTTTTAAAGAATTGTTTTTTGGGTTTTTTTGTTGTTGTTATTGTTTTTGTCTTTTTCGTTTTTATCGGTACCAGGGATCGAACTCACAACTGCCTGCTTGCAAGGCAGTCGCTTATGCCGCTGAGCTAAATCCCCAGCCCTTTTTTAATGTTTTTGAGACAGGATCTCACTATGTAGTTCAGGCTGGCCTTACTTTGTCTCAAACTCTCAATGATCCTCCTGCCTCAGCCTCCCAAGTGCTGGGATTACAGATGTGAGCCACCACACCTGCCCCTTCAACTATTTTTTTATAAGTTAAACCTATGAAAATCTGAAAGAGTAGTAACAATTAATACACATTTACCATTCGCCTAAGTTCATTGGCTTTCTTTATACTTGTATACACTCTACCCATCTTGTTTTATTTCAAGCTTGTTTTGCTTTCTGTTAATCCAGGTGAAAGTAAGTTGCAAATAGCATGACTTTCTGCTTCTAAATATTTTGGCCCATTTCTCCCAAAATTCCAAATATTTCCTATCATAATGACAAGGTCATTATGCTGTCATGAAATGTGACATGATATAATAATGTTATGTAATGTAAATAATTTGCAATCTACATTCAGCTCTCCCAGTCCATGTTAAAATATCTTTTATAGTGATTTTTCTTTTAAAAAAAAAATATATACACACACACACACACACATATACCTGGGGCTCAAAGCAAGGATCGTACGTTACATTTCACTGTTATATCTCTTTAGTGCCCTTTAATCTCCAGAACAATCTCTCCTGACTTTTGTTTGATTTTGCTCTGGTTTTTTATGACATTGACATTTTTGAAGCATCCAAGCCACTTGTTTTATAGACTGCCTCACAGTATGGATTCTCTGACTGTTAACGCATGACTTTTCCAACAGGCCAAGAGGCCACAGGTTCATCTTTTTTCTTTTTCTGTGGGTGTACATTTGCAGTACATAATAATTACATTCGCCTTGGGGAACTAGTGCATATACTTATCACATCTTGATCATTTGACTCCCCGCCCCTTCTCCTTCCTCATCCACATCCCCTTACCAACCCTGCTGAGTCACCCTGGAGTCAGCTCTTTCTTCAAGGAGCCCTAGCGCCTTTACAAGGGAGTGGTATTTAGAAACTAGGTTCTGCAGATAGGGTCTGCTCACTGTGTCTTGGGATTGTAGCCACCAGGCCCCTTAAGTGGACAGAGCCAGGGAATATATCACAGAGACCCACAGTGGCATCTGACGTTTCTCTTTCTGTATCTTCACGTAGTTAAAACCTTGGGTTCATATTGATGGCTCCAGTTCCAATCCAAAATAGGAGCCATTCCAGTTTCCTGCCTTTGTGTTTCAGTGACTACATCCCATAAAAGTGAAAAACCTTGCCTCTGTTGGGTCAGTAAATATGGAACCTCTGTTCTATCACTGCCCCTGTGTGCTTCCCTACCCAGGGGTCTGCCTGCTCTCCCTCGGAGAATGCTGATCTGAGTGCCAGGCCTCCACCGTCCACCCTGCGCTCAAGTGCCCCCTCTCCTCAGGCACTGGCATCCAGGGCCAGACCACTGCTGCCACCTTCCTCACGTGGCTGTTCCACATCCTGCTCCCAGTGAATATTGGACTGGGGAGGGAAGACTCGTGTTTGTCTGTTTTGTTTTTAATAAAAACATTTTCCTGTTACTCTAATCTGGTAACCAAGCCCTTGCGTACAATTAAGCCTTTGGGGGTAGGCGATAGGTATAGTTACAGTGAAGAGGGAGATAGTTTTGAGCTGTCATCTAAGCCATGTCTCAAGCAGGCCTTGTAATGGGCGGCGCAGAAATGATCAGCAAGAGTGTGTTACTGTGTTCTGTATAGTCACTTACTTGCCAGACAAGTTAACCCAGCTATGTTTCTCTGCCCGCCCTATTCCCACAGCAGTCAGCTAGCTTCTTCCTACCAGTGGTCAAGCACAAGACTCAGTATGTTGTCTTCCGAGCTAAATGAGAACAGCACCAGCCCCAAGGCAGTACATTCAGTTTTTTATGTAACGTGGAGGCAAGTTGCCTAACCCTTTGGGGCCTCAGTTTCTCTCATTAAAGGGAAAAGGTGGACTGGATGAAACATGAACTCTTCCAGCTCTAATATCCCGAGACCCTGGGCCCTAGCTGGCCTCCTTAGTAACCAGAAAAAGAGGTGGGAACATTAGCATTGGAATATTTGGGGAATCTTCCAGGTGCCTCATTTGTGTTGGGTCTCACCTATCCACTGAGAGTCACCTAAAGAAGTGTCCTACTTGAAACTTCTAGTAATGTGCCTACATTATGTATAGAGAACTTAGAGACAGGTCTTTACGCACAGTGAGTCAGTGGTGGTAAACTTGGCTTCCAGCCTGAGACTTGACTCCAAAGCCTGAGCGCCTTTCTATAGGCCAAGCTAATTGTACTTAGGGGTGTGGTGAGCAAGGAGGACTGGGTTGCATTGAAAGGAAATCAGTCCACAGAGATGCTCGCCCTGAATATTTCATCTCAGAAGTCGGGGAAGAGTGTCTGCACAGAATGGCAGGGGAGAACACCCAAAGGGTGAGCAGGCCTCAGAATGACATCGGAGCAGCAGTTTCTTAAATTGAGAGAAAGGAGAAGGAAAGGTACACAAAAAGAATTAAGATGTGATGTGTACACGTGCCAACTTACTGTGACCAGTGTAATATTTATGTGCTGCAAACATGTACTAATAAAATTTAATATTTTTTAAAAATTACTTGAATGACCCAAGTTCCTGTAGCCCATTCAGAGAAGCACTACAGTTACAGCCCATAGCTCATTGTGTAGTTTCTGGAATACCAGAAGGGTTTTAAAATATGGGCAGCACATCTTCCTCAGATTCCCCATGTGCTCAGCTGTGCACCATACACACTTTCAGATACCCGCACGCCCCATTTAGTCTCCTCTTTACAGCAACCCTGAAGGCAGGCATCCTCCTCCCCACTTTCCGGCTTAGGAAAAAGAGCATTTGGCGAAGGTCACGCACCCATTCAAGGCAGAGCTGGTATTTGAACCAGTGTCTTCTGACTACGTTGCTCCTCCTACCACTGTCCCAAATGTCTTGAATGTTGTGGTACAGGTGTGCACACCCTTTCGGGGCGCCCCCACACTTGGAAGTCGTCCTGTTGGGTCAGTTCCGCTAGGTGGCTTCCTCCCGCATTGTTGAGGTCTGCAGCACTGCATCGGAGCTGGCTGCTGGAATAGGCCGTGGGCCGTGCAATGAGGAAGGAGCGCTGAAAAGAGCAGCGAAGGAACTCTAGTCCCCATGATGCCGAGAAGGACACTCACCTTTCCTCATTTGAATCTACAAGTCCTAGTCCCAGGATGCTGTTCTTGCCCGAGATCGGCATCTATAACGGCCTCGGAGCTTTCAAGTGAAGTGAGCCAAGTGCCGGCCCATTCACTCGCACCCCACTCCCGTGGCCAGGGGCCATGCTCCCCCTCGAAGCCAGCACAAGGCGAGGTCCTCATGGGGCCTGGCCCTCGGCGTTCGTGGAGGAAAAATGAAAGTTGCTTTATTCCCCGGCCTCTTCATGTCTCCCATTATGAGGAGCGGGCTCCACAGTGAGGAGCCAGGGCTGTGATATTTCTGCTTCAGCATGAGAGATTCATATGTTTGACTAATCAATTCTTTGGCACTGACTTCCCGGCCTGCATTTTGTTCTCTCGCTTTTGATCGTCTGTTTGCCTTTTTGCCATTCTGCTGGTTCTTGTTTGGAGCTTTTATTTTCCAGGAACACTTTGACCTACTCGAACCGCTGTATTCTTCTCCCTCTCTCCCTTTGTCATTTTTCTCTCTGATTTTGGTTTCCTGCATGATTGACCGCACACAGCTTCCACATACAAGCAGAGTGGAGACCCCCAAGTCACGAGGCCTTGATAACTGCTGGGTTTTGTGTGGGGAACCAAGAGACACTGGACCACAGATAGCCCTCAGCTGCCTGGCCCTGTTCCAGCCTCACCCTGCCATGTGTGATAGCTGATGCTGGCTTGGTGCTCCGTGGTTTACAAAGTCCTCTGTAATGCTCAGAGCACACTGTAAGGGAGGAGGTGCAAATAGTAATATCAGTCACATTCTTCAATTGAAGAACCTGAGGACTAGAAATAGGAAGTGACTTTCCCAGTGTTCAGAGCTCGTAAGTGGCCAAGCTGGGACCAGAACCCAGGTCTGCCCTGAGGCCAGTCCTTGTTCTGCTGCTGCAGTTGTCACCTGATTGCTGACTTCACCGCTCCTCAGCAAGCAGTAGACCAGGCAGCTGCTCTGCGCTCAGCCCTGTGCAGAACTGAGCTGGGATGTAATGTTGAATGCCACATGCTTCTTGCCCAGTACAGGTGCCACTCCCTGAGCTCTTAGCAGGGGCCTAATGTGATGTCGAGCACCTGTGCCAGCCCTTGGATCCTTATGGTGGCCTGATCTCAAAGTGGTGAGGTAGTGACAGGGCCCAGGTGTGACTGCCTTGGACATCTGGGCTCTTAACTGAAGAGTCCCCACCCAGGGTTGTGCAGCCCTAGGAAAGCCTCTAGGAAGCCTTCCTGGACAGGGGGTATTCGAGCAGAGCCTGGTAGCACAAGTGGAGCTTGGCACCAAGGAAGGGGAGGATATAGCAAGCCTCTGCACAGCCTGCTTCCTGTCCAGTTCTGAGATCACGTTGTCCTAAACATTTTCCATCTGAGACTCAAGATTGGAAGAGTTCGTGGCCTATATGCAGGAATCTCCTCTACAGCACCACACCCTGCACTTTCTAGTTTGTCTTCATACTTCTGGTGAGAGGGAGAAGGGCTTCCCCTCCTTCAGCACCCTGGGATTCCACCTTTAAAATTCTCCTGTTACTCAGAATCCTGATTTTAGTGGAAAGCATCCCTTCTATCCCCTTCACCCCACCCTTCACACTGGGAAAAACATAAAGGTCCCAGGCCTTGGAGTTGGAAGCAGTCAGCACCACTGGCTCAACTTCGAGTGGGAACTGGGGCTTTGCCATTTCTGGTTGTGGATAGTGACACGGCCTGGTGAAGAGGCTCTCAGCATGGGGTCCAGAAAGCCCCAGTCACATCTTACTGTCTCAGTTTTGCTACCTGTGCCGATACAGGAAAGTTTCCTCCTGAACCTTCTCTTCCTCGCCTATAAAATGGGAATAATAACCCCCTACTCCTCCCATTCTTTGTGGCTGCTGTTCACAAAAGTGCCAAGTGTGTATGAGCTAGTTAAGATGGTGAGTGCGGCACTGAGCGTTTCTCACGTTCTATTGGAATAAGACACACGTGAACCTTTGTCCATTTACACCCACAAATTATCCTGTTCCATATCACTACAGCTTATACCTGTGCTTAATTTGTACAAAGTTTATGGTCCGTTAATTCATCCACTGTCAAAGCTGGGTGTGGTGGCACATACCTGTAATCCTAGCATTGAGGAGACTGAGGCAGGAAGATCACTGTGAGTCCGAGGCCAGCCTGAACTGTATAATGAAACCCTGTCTCAAAAAGACAGGAAATAATTCACCCACTGCCCTGGGTACCCATTCAGGGCCTAGGTCTGGCCAGATGCAGGGAGCCTAAAGATCGGTGAAATAGCTCCTACCTTTGAGGAATCCTCAGTGGGAGTGAAGCCACCAGGGGGAAGCCAGGTGGTAGTTGTATCTTCCTGAATTGACGCAGAAAGGAGCAGAGGGAGGCGTACAGAGTCCATGCAGTGTTGCAGGGGCCAAGGGAGGAGTGCACCAGTGGGGTCATTTCTCTGGACTCTGGAGCTGAGTCTTTGAAAGGGTGAATTTACTGCTCCAGGAAAAGAACAAGACGTGACAGGGCAGAGATGGCTGTAGAGCTTCACAGGAAGGTTCACCTGAAGGAGGTGGCTTCTCAGAAGTGAGGAGGAGATGTGGTAATTGGAGATGACCTGAGTGCAGAATCCAGCTGGTGCATGAGCGGAGATTTCTCCAGCTGAGGTCAGGAGCACAGCAGGCTGAATGATGAGGAAACAGAAGATCAGAGTGTGGAGGTGGAGGAGCGCAGGAGCAATCCAGGTAGACCTCTAGTGCCCTTGGTGGGCAGGTGTTACAGCTCGGAAGGAAGGCTGGCAGCATTTGCAGGGTTGGGAGGCTCCATCTCTTACTGTGCTACTAACCCTCCCAACAGCTGCTCCCAGGATTTCTGTCCCCACTTTATGGATCAGGGAACTTGAGGTGCAGGCAAGTTTAGTCAGCCAGTTAGCTGGCAGTAATTTCAAAAATAGGCCCATTTGACTCTGCAGCTTGTGTACTGTCTGGGACCACAGGGCGTCACCTCTTGTGTGCTTTCTGTCAGCAAACCTCTTCTACAAATTTGGACCACCTCATATTTGCCTCTGAGCTAAAGGTCCTTTGGTCATCATCTGTCAGAGGTCTTGATTCTGCACAACTGGAGGAGGATTTGCAGGTGAGGCCCCCCCTGCCCATTTGTGACAGTGTCCCTGCCACCCAACCAGACAAATGCCACGAGGCCTCTTCTCTCTTCTTTCTTGGTTTTGTGTTCCATTCCTTCACAGTGCCTTTAGGAGGCTGATGCTGTACTGTGACATAAACATACATTTTGTAAGTCATAATTTTACTTTGTATTTGAATAAACTGTGTGCACACAGCATGTGAGATGTTTGAAGGACACAGCTGGGGGTAATCTGCTTTGAATTTCTCTGGCTTCAATTTTTTTTCAAGTTTGAAAAATGTATTAGGAAGAAGGCAACATTATGATAATTGGAAGTTCAGTATATCTATCTTTTTCCCCTGTTCTTTTATCCTTTTTTTTTTTTTTTTTTTAGATACAATTAACACTTCACACTTCACCTGGTCCCTACTTGGTTACCTTTGATGCTTCTTTGATATTTATTTAGATGTTCATGACACCTTTGCTTTGAATTCTGTGGTTAACAGAATCAATAACTTTTAAAAGAAGCATTTTTCCTCACTGGAGATGCACAATTAGTGAATTACACACATGTGGATGTCCACTTGTCTTTTCTCATTTGTCAAAAGATCACGGCACAATTACATGAAAATTGTTAAGAAAAGCGATTACCATCAAATCAAAATGCCTGCTGTGAAATCACAGAAGCAGCTCATTTTATTACAGTTTCCTGAACAGAGCATTTCACAGAAGATTGGAGAATGTGTAGCAAGAACTTCCTGGGTGTTGTCTTGGAATTCACAAGTCATGAATAATACATTTAATTTTAAATGACTATTTTCTGTAAGCATGTGAGAATACAAATTTCAAAGTCTTATCAGAATTTGACTCTCTCCTATCAGGTGTAGGCAGTGTGATCCCATAGCCATCACAGAAATTGAAAGTTTGCCAACACCTCTCCCACTTTCCCAGTTTTCTTTTTAGGCCTTGTCCTGTATAACACTGGCTCTGGACTCCCTGAGTATAGTCGAGGCATGTTTTCTTGATTAGTTCCACCTCCCTCTGCCTACATTATTTGGGAGCTGTCACATAATGTCACTATTAACCCATTGCCGATGTGCTTTAAAAAGAATCCTCAAACTCTAGATGGATTTTGATGCTAGAACTTGAAAGATAAAAAGAAAGTCATTTTCAGAGTGAATACATTTTAAAAGGAACTGAATACAGCCAAATGAAGTTTCACAGTGGAAATGGAAATTGTTTTTGACTCTCTGAACACTAGTTATTTTAAGACAAAAAATAACTTTTCTATATTAATATTTTCTGCTTTAATTCATTTGGGAAGAAGGAGGTGAAATCTCACCCAATCAACTAAAATAGCTCTCAGCCTAGAACTTGCACATAAACACATAGTGAATGAATTAATACACTTGATTGTGAATGTTGTTATCCTAAGTGACGGTAAAGATTTCATATTTTTAATCCTGAATTATTTAGTACATCATCTTTCTGCAGCTAATAAACTGTGCTTAGAATTCCCTCTTGGACAGAAGTTCCAGGTCTCAGTAGAGAAAATAGTAGGGGTTACATACCTGTCCCTCTCAGCCCAGCTACCTGTATGAAAATATTACAAGGTTTTGTTTTAAAGCATATAGAAATGTTGAGCCATCCCTGAGTCGTTAGGTTGGAATATCTGTTTATTCTCTTTGCCCTAAAGGCAGTATCTTTTAGTGAGTGGGAAGACACTTACTAAGACCTAAAAAAACTAAGTTCATCCCCTACCCCTGTAACTTTCTGGTTGTGAGAACCCACACGGGGAGCTTCCCTCTATGCCTATTTTATTTGTGAAATGGACTTAATTACCCTTAACTCGGTGTGTTGTTATAAGGATAAATGCAAGTACATGTATTAATATTCATAACAATAGCAACTCTTAAATACTGGTTGTTCTATGCTGTTTCAAGCGCATTATACAGATTACTCATTTAATTCTCACAACAATGCTGTGAAGTAAAGACAGTTCTAAGACTCTTACAGTTTGACAAATGAAGTGACTACAGCACAGAAAGGTTCACTGACTGGCCTGAGGTCACACAATTAGGAAGCATGAAGCTCAGGATTCTAATGTAAAATAATGTCCTCACTCTAACTCAGCACCATGGTGTCATCTCCCAGAGGAGCTCAGACCCGGAAACTTCACTCAGGTGCTCAAAGGGGATGCCCTCTCTCACTGAGGAGTAGCTGCCCAGTGGACAGTGTTCTTTGCCTGCCCTTCCTGGTCGCAGGACACATGTCTAAGGGAGGCTACTTTGCTGGATAGAAGAAATGACATCCCTGACCCACGGCCATCCAGGAGCATCTTGTCACTGGGAGATCCTTAAATATTCTATTTCTAAATTTCGAAGCTAGTTGGGGCTGTATTTACAGCATTTAACATGTGAAAAACCGTTGGAAAGTGGGCTTTTAAGTGGAACGGTTGTGTAATGGAATATTTCACGTTCCGGTTCAGCCGTAAAGCTCAGGGCTGATAAACAAAGCGTCTGAAGCCAAATGGCTCCTCATCTGACCCCAATTAAAATAAAGATTTCATTCCATTCTGTCCTGACAGAGAGGAACATATTGTTGCCTTTAAGGGAGTTTGGTTTAGTTAATGAAAGAATTTTATTTCATTTTTACCCCCAAATACAATATCTAATTAAATAAGGTTCAATTTGTTAGGACTTCTGGTAGGGATGTGTTAACTCTTTTAAAGCTGTGTTGCCTACATGCCTCAAGATGTCGAGGATGCTTGTGATTCCCAGTTCCCTATCCATTGTTTAAAGAAGAAACAAGTCCAAGTTACCTTAAGGACAAACATCTTCTCCAAGGTATCTCTGTTTACATGCAGATTATGGCAACCTGTGTGTGGATTCTGTGTAAAATATCACATATTTACATAAAGCACGATTTCCTAGAAGCATTTGTACTCCTACATATTGTAATTTACCAATCATGATAGATCTGGCCCTATAGAATATATCACACAGAGAGTTATAGCTGCTAAAATATGTTAGGTAACATAAGTTGGTTATTGATGCCAAATTGTCATGGAGTTCCTTCAGAGTTATCTTGAAGAAATATGTGACTGTCTCAAAACTTCATCATTTAACATTAACAGTGAACGCCAGCCAGGCTGGTTTTGCAAGGAGGGGGATCCTTGTGTCTTGCCGTCACTGCTTTTCAGTACCCTTTTTGATACATGCCACAGCTCATGATGACCATTGGGTCCATAATTACCTTTCAGTGCCATTGTAGAAGAGTCCCCTTCGGCTCAGCTAGGCACAGGTAGACAGGTGGATTTCAAGGCTCTGATCAGTTGCCTTCAGGCCCCTAAGGAATTGCCTGGGTGACTCATGGCACTGCAGAAGGGCTGACTGAGTATCAGGAAGACTGAGCCTGGGCAAGCCCCTCCCTTTTCTGGACTTCAGTTTCATCATCTTAAAAATGACAGAGTGGGGTCAGCAGGTCTCTAAGGGCCCCTCAGCTCTGCCTTTCTCAGATTCTGTATTCAGTAGAGCAGAAAGTACATGATATTCTTAAATCCACTAAGAATTTATAGTCAGATGCTAAGGATTTATGGTCTGAGAAATAAAAAGTCTTTAAGTCTATAAAACTTAAGACATTGAAGTCATATTTTTTTTAAAATGCTGCTACTTTCTAGTGGTTCCTTCTGATATTCAGTGGGCCTTTATCCAGCATTACTGAGCGCTGCTTCTGTGCAGACCTGGTACCAAGTGTACAGAGGCGAATCACTCCCAGTCCTGCCTTCCAGGCACTTACATTGTCTGTCACCCCTTTGCTAAAATGTATTCCTGTAGTGTAACTTGGGGATAGAATAGGGTACAGGAGGTACGTATTCAAGACCAGTGTCATGAGGGGCAAGGATATCTGGGCCAGCCTTGAAGGGTAAGTAAGATTTTGCCACATGCAGAAGCAGAACTTATTCTAGACAGTCATGCCAGAGCAAAGGGTGCAGCATACCAGGCCAAAACCATGAGTTCCTTGAGGATAAAACTCTAAAGAAAGGCTTGCAAAAACTCCTAGAATCTTAAGAAATTCCATCCTAAGGAGTGTGGCCAGTGTTTCTCCATCTAGTAATAGTGGGTTTTCTTTGAATTGAAAAAAGGGGGTCAAGAGACCCTGTGAATCTGGTTGCCTCAGTTCCCCTCTTGCAGATGCACCGAGTACAACAGAGGCTGTGCATTTCCCTCAGCAATTACCAGCTATGCACCACACAACAGCATTTCAGCCAATGACAGACTGCAGATGCAATGGCAGTCCTGTAAGATGATAACAGAGCTGAAAAATTCTTGTCGCCTAGTGCTGTTGTAGCCATCATAATGCCATAATGCAACACATTATTCACATATTTGTCATGATGCTGGTATAAACAAACCTACCATGCTACCAGTCATATGAAAGTATAGCACACACAATTATGTACAGTACATAGTACTTGACAAATGTGTTACTGCTTTATGTATTTATAGTACTGGTTCGTGTACTTATGTATACATACCATGTACTAGTGTGTATTTATTATACTTTTTATTGTTAGACTATGGCTCCTCTACATAATAAGGAGGTTTATAGTAAAACAGTATGCCTATGCCTCTCATGTTTACCACATCTCTTGATCACATTATTTTCTCTTGTGCTTCATTTAATCTCTTGCTGTTCTTTGCCACAGAATGGATGTATATATGCAAGTATGCACACACACCCAATAATCTAAGTGTGTAGTGCTCTGTGTATTGTCTAGGTTTGAGTAGGTAAATTCTGTGGTATGTTGCCTAGTGACACGTTTTCAGAAGCAATGCATGTCTGGACTGAATCTGGCTTAACTCTGGGATTCTCAAACTTACTGACCTTTGAATCCTGATGAAGCCGATCATTACGAGTGGGGAGATCCACCGGAGAGCTACAGTGAGTAAAAGTAACAGGATTACATCAAGATTTTAGAAAAATTACCCTGGCCTGCCAGAGGGACTGGAACGCGGGAAAATGACAGGGAAGAGCATCATCACTAGTATCAAAAATATGGGCATTGGGTTATTTGGAGTTGTCTGAAGGGTTTTGTTTTTTTGTTATTTTGGAGACAAGGTTTTACTATGCAGTTCAGGCTGGTCTTAAACTCACTTGGTAGTCCAGGCTCACCTCAAACTCACAACAATCCTCCTGCCTCAACCTTCTGAGGGCTGGAATTACAGGCATGAATCACCGCACCTGGCTTTTTTTTTTTTTTTAATGCATTGGGTATTTTGAACCCAAGACCTTTTTGCTGAGCAACATCCCAGACCTTTTTGGATTTATTTTGCGATAAGGCTTCACGAGGTTGCCCAGAGTGGGCTTGAACTTGCAGTTGTCTGTGTTGTTAGTAGCACCCTTATACAAGGGATGATCAAAAAAGACAATGAATGTTTAAATTTTGCAAATTTATTATTTTTTAAATTTTTTTTCATTTTAAAGATAGTAAAATACAACAAAGCAAGACAGAACAAAGGCAATCAAAAGTTTTGCAAGTTTATTACAGTGAAAGGCACATTGCCAATAATCCTCGAAGTACAGTCCCTCTCCCATACTTTGGACATACTTACCCCATCATTTTTGCCCCTTTCTGAAGAAATCCCAGAGGTCTTCTTTTGTGAGTATCTTTACAAGGTGTGATGAAAACCATAATGACTGCTGCTGCCAAGTGCCATCCAAGCAAACAGCAGGCTTGAGAAAATATTAGTGTGTCCTCACTAACCTTATTCATCAGCTCTGGCTCTTCCCCAAACTCAAAATGACTGTGAAAGGTAAACATTTTGAATCAAGTCAAGACATCAAGGCAGCCACGCAGTGCAACTAAAAGATACTCCCCAAAAAGAACTTCTAGAACTGCTTCAGAAAGTGGCAAGAAAGATGCTGTAAGTGTTTCAAAGTAAGGGGTATATTGAGGGAGATTAATAGTGATGTGTCTTGCTGTATAATAACTTTTTATTTAAACTCACTGAATCTTATCACACTTCATTCATCTTATGTTTGACGTATCTCTAGATTACATTATGTTTGTGCTGGATTTGATTTTCATATGTTCTATGACATGGAAAGGGGGTATATAAATGTACACACATACACATTTCCAGTAGCCTGGGTGTGTGTGTGGGATTACGGGTTTGTGCACCACACCTGACCTATCCTTGGTCTTTCTCAAGCATAATTCCCTGTGAATAGAACCCAGACCTACTTAGTGCCAAAAGATGGGCTTCTCTTGAGCACCACAAGGTCTAGGCTGGCCAGATACCGACAATTAAAGTCATCTACCCCACAGTCTTTTAAGAATTCGCAGATTACTTTGATGACTAATACAGAAATGGGTTCAGGGTTCAGAGGTTGGAAGACTGATACTAAAGGTTTCCATGGCTTCTTGAAGTCTTCTGTGTGCCAGGTCCCCTACCTCCAAGTACTGGAGATTCAACCCAAGAAGTAGTAAACTACATCCCCAGTCCTTTATGTATCCTTATTTTGAGACAAGGCCTCACTAAATTGTTCAAGCTAGTCTCAAGCTTGCAATCCTTCTGCCTCAGCTTCCTGAATAGTTGAAATAGGTGTGCATCACCATACCCAGCTTGTGCTAGGTTCTTTTGTGTACACTCCATCTGTTCTTTTAAGACATTCAAAGAGATATTGCTGCTGTTATGCTTTGAGGAATAGGTTCACAGAGGTGTAGGGGATAGTTGATTTTCCCAAGGTCACATGGCTGATTCTTTTTAAGGCCATGATCTTACCACTAAGATAGGCAGCCTGCCCCAGGCAGTCCCCACCTAAAAGCTCTGCCAAGAGGAGTGTGAGCCACCTTTCATGAATAATTTACACTCCCCAACAAGTGAATGGTATCAACCCTGCTCATCAGTGAGCAAAGGCATCTTTAAATGGTTATGGTGAGATCTTGCAAAGCCAGGAATTGAACTTCAGTCTGCATGTTCACTACTTCTAAATAAGTCCAAGGAAGTTATTTATATTGTTCATAAATGTTTCTCTATAGACATGGTAGGAAGTGAGCAGGCTCAAAATGGATCAAAGACCTAACTGTAAGACCTAAACCTATAAATCTTTTTTTTAACCCATAAATATTTTAGAAATAAAACAGCATAAAAGCTTCACAACATTGGATTTCAGGAGCTTCTTAATATCATATCAAAGGCATAGGCAACAAAAAGAAAAAGACCAGACAAATCAAACTTCATGAAAAAAATTGTTATCAAAGAAATATCAATAGCATAGAAAAGCAACCCACAGAATGGGAGAAAATAGTTGTAAATTGTATACTTGATAGCATATTAATATCCAGAATATACAGAGAGTCCCTAAAACAACAACGGCAGGAAACCTGATAAAAAATAGTGACTTGAGTAGACATTTCTCCAAAGAAAATACGCAGATAGTCAATCAGTACATGAAAAGCTGCTCAGCACCACTATTCACAAGGGAAATGCCACCGCAGTCATTTGGGTGGCTACTATCAGCAAACAGAAAACAACAAATGTTGAGGAAGATGTGGAAAATCTGAGACGTGTGCACTTTTGGCAAGAATGTAAAATGGTGCAATTGCTGTGGAAAATAGTGTGGTATTTCCTCAGAAGATTACAGCCAGGATTACCCCGTGTTTCAGCTGCCCCACTTCTAGGGAAGAATTGAAAGTAGAAACCCAAAGAGATATTCATATATCCATGGTTGTAACGGTATTATTCAAAGCAGCTACAATGTGGAAGTGCCCATGGGCGGGTAGCTAAGTGAAATGCGGTGTGTACTCTGATACAGTATCGTGGACCCGTAAAGAGGGAAGAAATCCTGACACATGCTACGCCACGGGTGACCCTTGGGGACCCCCAAACAACAGCGTAGGATTCTATCTACAGAAGGTACTTGGAGAGGTCAAAACCATGAGACAGGCAGTAACCTGGCAGTTGCCAGGGACTAGAAGGAAGTGGAAATGGGGCACTGTAGGGAAATGGTGGAGTGTTTCGGTTTTACAAGACGAATGAGTGTTGGGGACACGTGCTGGCGATAGTTGCGTAACATTATTAAATGTATTTCGTGCCACTAAAACGCGCACGTAAACATAGTTACAGTGGTAAATTGTTATGTGTATTTTGACCTAAGAAAGACCTGGTACAAAAAAAGGAAAGAATCTGGGTTTTATTTTGATGCAGCAATAATGTGGAGCTCTGGGCTAAGTGAAGGCCAATGGTAAATCCTGGCCTTGTTGGAAATGAAAATCCCTGGTTTGTTATGGTTCTTTCTCTGGGTGACAGCATTTTTGCATTAAATTCACTATGTGTCACTGAGTCTTAACCTCACCACAGCAGGAGCTCAGAGCTGGGGACATGGGCACACAGAGCAGTCTTTGCCGTCAATGTTACTTGGGAGAGACAGATGGAAAGCTGTTAAGTGCAGTTATGCAGCCTGTTCAGGTAGTCTAGAAGAGAGGGAGAGAGCACCTCTATTTGTAGGATTAGGATAGGCTTTCCAAAAGATAGAGATATCTATAGTGGGTTTTAAGGGATAAATAGGAGTTTGCCAGACAGTGAAAAAGGAAAATATCTGATGAGTTAATTTTTTTCTTTTGGATTGAATGTTGGTGCGTCACTTAAGAGCAGTCATAGAACTCACATATAACTTGAAATCAGTATGCTTTCTGATTTCAAAAATCACCTCAGTTTGTTTTTAAGAAAAATCTAACACCCCACCCCCCCCCACCCCCCTCTGCAACCTGACATCATTGGAATCCTGAGATGTGACAACCTGTGGAGGTCTTCTTTATTTGTATTCTCTGTGTGATACTTCTAAATATGTGTTGATTAGAGACAATGATTATGGTGTATCCAGGGGAAATTCATCATTTAAAACAGTTCCAATGATGAAACCTGTTTTTAAAAAAAAAAAAAAACTCTTAGATGTGTGGACTCTGCCTTTCAACGAAACCTCCGCGTAGGTGCAGGCTGCCCTGCAGAGTGAGTCTGGAGCTTCTGTTGCTTGCTTGTGAAGGGAGTCCAGGCCGCCTTGCCCATCAGTTCACTGGGCAGTGGCAGAATCCTTTGGCACTGAAGGGACAGAGGAGGAGGACCAGGCCCAGCGTAGAAAAAACAGGCATTTAACGTAGGCCAGAAGCACTGTGGGAGTGGCCAGCTCAGCCAGGGGAGATTGCCTAACGGCACTTCCCCAAGAGGTGACTGAGCGGAGGCCTGAAACAGCAATCAGCCGTGTCCCCACCACTGTCATCGCCATCAGCCTTGGGCAGAAGGTGGGCTCCTTCACAGCAGGGGGCTTTAACTGCAAACCATGGGGTTCAGATGGCTGCTCTGAGTATTCCTTGGTGATTCTCACATTTCTTTGTGTCTCCTCAGCTATAAAACGGGAACAGTAACTGTCTTTACCTCTGGGGTTGTTATGAGAGTTAAGTAAGTGAATATATGAACTGATTGGAATACTGCCTGGTGCTTCAGAAGGCCTGGGAAGGAGTGAGAGACCGTTGTCCCCAGCCAGATGGTTGAAGTGCATACGCTCCTTCCCCGGCCCTGCACGCTAAGGTGTCTTTTCAGTGAGTCAGGGGAGGTAGCCAGGTGCTGAAAGCGGTGGAGCGATTGGCCCAACCCGCACACCTCGTGAGTGCCTCAGCCAGGAATGGGACATTGACCTGGGCAGCCCTAAAGCCCGGCCCCTCTGTGACACTGTCTTGCTCAGTGCCCTTCTGCTTCCTGTGCCCCTTCAGCATCCAGCTTTGCATAAATCTTGAGTAGTGTTTTGTCTCAGTGGTAGTTGAAACTCTCCCACAAAAGTAAAAGTTGTGCACATTTGGTGAGACGTGGTATGAAGCAAAAGGATGGGCTGTGGGCCGAGAGAGAACTGGGTTCAGCCCAGCTGTGCTGCCAGCCAGCCACTGGCACCCGGGCAATCTGTGCTCCTGAGTAGCCTTATCTTCCACAAGTCACTCGACTCCGCTGAGCCGCCTCGGTAAATTGCTGCCACCCAGCCTGGACCTCTTAACCAGTTAGCATGAACCTGTCTCAGAATTGTAAAGAAGAGCTGGGGGTGTAGCTCAGTGGGAAGGCCCCGAGTTCAATCCCTAGTGCTGAAAAATAAATGAATTAAATTAATTACTAATTCCTGCTTCCCAGGACGAAAAGATAAGTGGCTGATGACTGACGATGACAGTGATAATTTCTGCCTCCCAGGACGATTGTGAAGATTAAGTGAGAGGATGTGTTTAAAGCCAGTGTGTGCCATGTGCACATAGTAGGGACTCTGCGTATGTTAGGTGTCCCTCTGCCCTTCCCCACCACTGTGTCATAGGAACTCTCTGTCTAATTAGAATTCCCCAGCAGTTATGTCAGCCCTATCTGTACATATTTAAGCTCTCTCCTCGTCAGCACAGGAAGACTTCTCTATTGCAAGCATCCTTCTGACGTGAGCCTAAAACCGCACACATCTTTCCCCTACCCTGAACATCTCCACAGATTCTCTGCAGCGCCCCCACCCCACAGTAATTATACCCTTTCCCTCTCCTACCGTGAGGTCTGGGCTGACAAGACAACTGCTACTTTTGTGCTTTTGCGTATAAAATCAATGTCCCATTTCCCAAGGTTTGAGACTTACTTAAAGAATGGAGTGATTTTTTTTTTTTCAGGTGGAAGGGAGATGAGACTACAGAAATAAAACTAGAAATAGCTAGTATTGCTACACCTAACCATAAAAGATAGAATCAGCGTACTTAGTTTTTACAATTGAAATAATGCCCATCAGGCACTCTTCTCTGCCGCATCAAGAGCCTTGAAAGTGTTCGTGCTCTGTCAGAGTCGGGAAGGTCTCCTGATTCACTCCCGCTTGCCAGGCTAGTCAGGTAGATGTCCCGAAGCTCCACATGCACATGCTCAAGTGAAAGAAGTCAGACACTTCTGCACAGCACCACAAGCACTGCCACAGAGGGGATTGGGAGCCCCCAGAGAGAGCACGGCAAACCTAGCCCACATAGACGCCAGGGCTCATGTTGAAAGTTGTCACTCAAAGAAAATTTGTTGAGAGATCCATTGATAGAGGTGAGTGGCCCTGGTCACTGTGTGCCATGGCAGGCAGGAAATAACAGGATGTGGTGCTAGAAAAGCAAACAGATCTCACTCCTGAAAAGCTCAGCAGTGTCCACTCTGGTCCTGAGCCCTACACAGCCTGGACAGTCCCATCCCGCCAGCGAGTCTGATTTCCACACAGTGCGAGCAGCCCAGGGACAGCCCCGCCAAGGGTACCTGCAGGATAGAGGCTGCGGTGGTCTCTTCTGTGCTCCAGCACATCGATAATAGTGTCCTAATAGCAGCTTCTAATTAAACTGTATTACAGTCCAGAATGCACTGCTGACCTGCACACTCTTGCGAACAGGCCTGATTCATAGGACATTTGTGCAGTTCTGCAGATCTAAAGAAGTATTTATCCTCATTTTTGCCTTCCCAGTCCAGCAGAAGTTCTAATTTGTGTAAGGCAGCTTTGGTAATTAACAAATTGTGCTTCTGTGAAGTGAAGTAAAAAGAATCAGGACTGGGGAGTCTTGCTCTGGGTATTTATACACTATGTTGTAGGTACCAGTGAGCTCCTTAAAATGAAGGCATGTTTGTGTTAAAAATAAAAAAATCAAAAAGAACCCACACCATGTTTGTCCTGTTCAGAATCACTTGATGAAACTGAGTTATTTGAACTCTGACTGGTACTTAATTTTAGCTACTCTTTTGTTAAACACACACACACACACACACACCAGGAAAAGCAGTGAGACTTTCAGATCTTTAAATTTCCATTTTTGGAAGCAATGACAATGCTCCTCCAAAGTTTGTTTCTTACCTTTCCACCTTTGAACAATTGATTTTGATTAGAAACATTACATCCAGCATTTACTTTGACATCCCTGAGTACAAACAGTCATTTTAATGGTTTTTTTTAAAAACAAAATCATGACAGGGACATCAATCCTTCGCCCGGTGTATGAAGGCCTGGTATATTAATTGGCTGTCAGATTCTGAAGAAATAATGGATTAATGTGCTTGATCGTAACACTGTTCAGAGACTGAAGTTTGATCCTGATGTCCCCAGTCTCTCTGCTTAATGCAATTACAGATATGCATTCAGGACATTTGAGTGGATTGCATTTCATTAATATGATTTGAGCGGACAACATTAGGCTGCTGTCGGGTCCTCTCTGACAGCTAATTACTAGCATGAAGCGTGTATACCACTAAGGAACAATGGTGCTCTTATTGGGGCCATTACAACAATAGAAAAATAGCACTTTAAAACACTTGGGTAGTTACTTTCCATACATGTTGCAGGCTGTGAAGATAGCTCAGTGTGAAAAGTTAGAAGAAAGATGGGCGAGAATTAGAGGAGATTCTTAACAGCTGGGCTCTTGGTGGTCTTCAGAAGGATCCCGAAGTCTGCCTGTCATCCCTCTAAAGCAACCGAGAAATCACTTGCTTAATACTGCTCTGTGAGTTCTCTTGGGTGGAAAGTATCATGGTCTCTGGCCATGCCGACTTGGTGTTCTGTGCCCTCCCTTTGCCTCCTCCCATGTCTTTCATACTGAAAAAGAGTAGCAGTTCAGAACACCGGTGGGTTATTAGATTTTTCCCTTGAGGAGGAAAGAGGCCTTTATCTGATGGTGCTGAGACTTGGTCATGAGAACCTTTTGAACATCTAGCCATGGAGGGAAGAGCTGTATGCTGTTAGCGGAAGTTTGTCCTCCTAGGAGGAGTTTGGCCTTCTGAAGCCCTGGCCTTACTAAGACCATGGAGTCAAGATGTATTCATTTGGCTCCCAGTGTGTGTCCAACACTGCTGGACTGCTGATGACAAAAAGATCAGTGAGACACAACCTTTTGTCCCCAAGTTCTTCAAGTCCTGCGAGAGGGGCAGGTATTTTTAAAAATAAAAATGTGTGAGACAGTGATGGATTATAATAGACATATATGCAAGAGAAGCACAAAGCAGGAAAGCCCAAGGGCTTCTCAACAGTGATAATAAAATGTGAGGCAGATCTTCAGGGATGTGTAAGAGTTCCCTGAACAGAAGATGGGGTGGGGCTTATCCACAGGTTGGAGCCAGAGATGGGGATCATCACACTGTTTCTCAATTCAGAGGAGCTAGCCTAACGGTTTATCTGATGAGAGCATTCTTAGCCATTTTGCGAGAGAGTGTTTTACCATCTCAGGCCACATCTGGCCAAGGCTCCCTGCAAGCTATTGAATTTGCTGCCGAGAGTGCTGGATTGTAGACTTACCACCTCCAAGCCTTTGTAAATCATTCAGAGGTCGTTTGGCCTCAGTTTGCTCTTCTGTGAAGTTGAGATTCCCCACCCAATCCAGCTAGTTTCATGGTTCGGGTTTGATTCAAGCACTGTGTGTTCAGGACCCCAGGTGGCTGGTGAGGCACAGAACCAAAAGTTAAACTCAGATTAACCAACTCCAGGGCCAAGGAACTTCACAGTGCCATGGGCTCCTTTGGCTAACCAATCAAAAGGGTTGGTCTCATTAATAGAGCAGGAAGCACGAGAGGATCCAGCCTCATCTTTGGGATCTCTTTAAGCAAATACAAGGTGCTACAGAAATTCATAGCACTAGAGCAGCTGTCATCTGAGAGATACGCAGAAGGCCTGGCCACTCAGAGCAGTGTGTTCTGCATTCACCTAGGGAAGGTAGAGACCGCAGCCTGCTTTCCTTTCATACTATTGTCAGGAGGGAGATACTGAAGCTGTTTGGGACAGAGTGGTGGTGCAATTCACCACCTACGCCTCTCCAGCCCACTCACCACCTTCTGTTTATCTTCCTCCATCAGCTCCTGAGCATCAGCTCTTCCAGCATGCCAGACTTCTCAAGCTTATCTGAGGAACCTCTGGGCAAGGTCCAACTCTGACCCCCAAATCAGATCCCTGTCTCGACCTAAATTTTTTCACGAGTTAAAAAAGCACCAGCCTGGGCCAAGCAGTTTAAAGCAAGAATGCCCTGTGATGGCACCCTGTGGATATCTTTACAAGGGAGATGTGTTGGACACCTAAGAGAACTTAGAAGTGAGTAGTCACGGGTGTGGAGGTGCCACTCTCTGGGCATCATGGCAGGTCCTCTCCCACCCTCTTGGTATTCTGAATGTTTACTGTGACAAGAGGAACTTGGTGCTAAGCAAAGTAGCAGGGAACAGATGCCAGGGCAGCTGAGCTCCCTTCCCTTCCCATGTTGGCCACAGCTGGGGAATGGGCGTGATGAGGCCCGCCCTATCTTCACAGAGGCCCGGTGCCACTGTGTTGTGGAATGTGAGCATCCTGAGGACAAGGCCATGCCTTGGTCATGGCACCATACTTGGTGCGCAGCTCAGTGCATATAACGCCGTGCCAGGTGAAGCGTCTTCTGGTGCAAAGGCCTGGGGAGGCCTTCAGCTCACCTGTGGCAGAAAGCTGGGTGAGTTTGCTGTCTCACCAGGTGTCCTCAGATGATGGCCATATGTGTCATAATGCCCCGGAAGCCTCACTGGGTAAGCCTAGGAGTCCCTGCTTTCCTCCCTGAATTTTATTTGCTAATTTCTCCCTGGGTAGCACGGCTCTGCTAAGACCTATTCCTTCCTGTTACCTGGCTAGCATTCTTCTAATGGCTCCTTTCCTAATGATCCTCAAACAAAGAGCCGATGGCGTGGGGTGATGCATCAATCCTGCTCTCTCTGGTGCCCTGGTCATTCTTGCTAACAGGCTTAGCTGTGCTTCACAGTCATTATCACATGTCGCACTGTCTTTGGGATGCAGGGATGATTTGCCAGCTCCATGATGCTTCATTTCATTTTTACTAAAATGAAGGCAGAACAAAAAAAAATTCCTGCATTTAAAAAATGTACAACTATTCCTGACAGATCTCATCCTAAAACCCTTCTGTGCACCTAGTACCTACAGGACAGTATCTCACATCTTGGCCTAGCATCCAAGACATTCACTGCCTGGCCTAGGATGTTCCCTCTTCACTGCCTTTCACATTCTCCTCCTGTCACCCCAAATTTTCTGGTGCAGGAGCACGCTGGTCTGTTCCTATGTGCTCCCCTTGTCTGGAACACCCTCTTTGATCTGTCAGTGAGTCTGTCAAGGCTCCACACACACATCATTCCTGTTTTCCTCTGTGAGGCTCTTCTGGACAGCCAGGTGGGACTGGCCCCTTGTCCTCCTATCCAGTTAGCCTCAGTCCTAACACCTAAGCCCTGTGTCACCAATTTTCTATGCCTGCCTCTCCCTTACACCTATGTGACAGAAGCCACATCAGAGTTTCTGGACCCCTACCCCTGAACTTAATACCCAGAGAACCTTTTGGATGCCTTGGGAGGGAAAAGAAACCATCTCTGATAGGGCTCCTAAGGCTGTCCAGATGAGATTCATCTCTGTCTCTTCCTCTCTTGTTCCAAAGGAGTACCTTGGAAATGTCGTTGATACTAGAGTTTGGTGTGTCTCTCCCATGAGGTCGTGAGATCCAGCAGTCAGGGATCAGAAACAGCACGTGGGCTCAGTAGTGAAACTGCCCAAATTTAGAGTCACAGAGGAACAGGTTGGAGGATGATGGCAGGAGACAAGGAGTTTAATCTGAGACATGTTGACTTTAAGTTGCTCATGGCACATTCAGATAGGGGTGACCAGAAGGTACTGTGCCATACAAAGAGAGAGATCTGTAATGCCCAGGTCTTAGGTGAGCTGGAGACCACTCCAGATGTGGAGTCTGTGAGGCCACTGGAAGTGGTCTTTCCCCTGAGACACAGGAGAAGCACTTGTGCAGATGTTTAAGTGAGAAGGGGGTCAGTGGCCCTTCTTGTATCTTTTTCTGCTCACTGGTCAGCCAATTGACATCATTACTCTAGACTGTTCCCCACAGACTCTCACTTAGAAGTGCCTCGGAAATGGGAACCATGCAAAGTAAGGTTCCATGATGCATGTGTCTCACAATGGGGACTATACAGCACCTGTGGGGATGGTCAGAATAAGCTTTCACCTCCCAGGAAGACAACTGAGGAAGAAGCATCTCTGGATGCATACATCTGCTTTGTTGGCTATTCATGGTCATACATAGCACCTCAGAGCTGTGAATCTCTTCTGTTAACCTTGAGTTAACAGGGAATTTAGAGCGTATTAGAATCTTATCAATATGTATTTCCGCTTTTGCAAATCACCTGGCTTCTGCATGTGCACCTTCCTCTGGAATTGGGGAAAATCACTCTAAGAAGAGCCAAAATACAGTTTTCACTCACTGGTCCTAGTTTATGCTCTGTAGCTGTGTAATACCAATATCACTTGTTTGTGATTTCCTGCCAGCGCCAGAAGAATCTTTTCCACTAAGATTTCTCTATTCCATAAGCACCTGCCTTGCAAGCAGGCGGTCGTGAGTTCGATCCCCGGTACCGATAAAAATGAAAAAGACAAAAAAAAAAACTAGATTGTAAGATTTCTCTATTCCTTCAGATAGTCTATGGCAGATTCTAGTGTTTCACTGAATGCCTCAGATACTAAATATTCCAGATGTGGTCTCCAGAACAGAACCTGGTGGTCTTACCCCGTCTTCTGCTCTAACCTGGGCCATGTCCTTTATAGTGGCCTCTGCCCACATGTGGCTTCAGAGCACTTGAAAAGTGGCTGGTCCAAATGGAGACCTGCCATGAGGGTGAAATACACACCAATTTCTATGGTAACTGTATATTGAAATTATAGTGTGTAGTGGACAAAATAAGATGCACTGTTAGAATTCACTTCCTTTATTTCTTTAATGTGCTACTAGAAAATTAGAAATAACCTGCAACTCATGTTGCTCTTATGTAGTTCTGTGGAACTGAATTGGATGTGGGTACAGCTTGAAATTTGTAGCCTCTGTTAACATAGTGGGCTGCTTCATTCTTTTTTTCAAACTGTATCACATTTTTGCCCACTGCAGAACATGCATCGAACATAAATTTCTGTCTCTTTTACAGGTACCATCTAAATTGCATTTAAAATGGGTTGACCATAACTAGTACTTCTAGAATCGATTGTTTAAAAAAAAAAAAAAAAAACTTAAACATAGGAATTTACATTTGTTCCTAGTACATGTCAGCTTGTTAGCTTTGGCCCACCAGTCCAGTCTCCTGAGAATTTTTTAATCCTTTCTGTCACCAGCTGCATTATAAATTTGATCCTCATTTTCTGTTTTCAATTCAGTCACTGATGATAGCAGTTGGAATCGAAGCACGCGAGTTCTTCTGCACAGAGAGCTATTAGCCAACAGTGTTGACAACAGCTACAAACCCATCATCTAGCTGTGGTCGCTCTGCCCATGGTTCTGCATTTTACCCACACAGAGACAGGTTTCCCAAATGTCTTGCAGCCACCAGCATGCGCTGTGTTAAAGTAGCCTCCTCTCCTGCAGCCTGAACTCCTTGCCCAAGCCCTGACCATCTAAGGAAAAAGAAACACAGTCTGTCATAATTTGTTCTTCACCATTTTTAGATTCCAAGTGAACAAATTTTCACTAACATGTTAGTGATTGATAAGGGCCAAATTTGACTTTTGTGTCAAACAACAAGAGCAAGATTTATCTGAGGGCCTTTGGTACCAGAGATGGAGCAAGAATTTTATTTGGAGCTCATACCCCTGAGGCAGGGTCAATAGGAAGGCTAGGGGTTTTGTCCTGTGTCCTGCAGGTCACTCCTGGTGGCCTCTCATGGAAGGAGGTGCTTTCCTGCCTTAGTGGAGACCCCTGCCCTGTGATCAGCGGGTGGGAGCATTTCCTCTTTGTGCCCCTCTGTTCCACCAGCCCACTGCAAGTGCCTCCCCCATACCCATTCCTTTAATCCTTGTGTATTTTGGCCAAAGGAATTGAACCTATTGTCTATAGTTTGGTTTCTCTCTACAGCCATGGGCTTGTGGGGATGAGTGTGTGTGTGTGTGTGTGTGTGTGTGTGTGTGTGTGTGTAAGAGAGAGAGACAGAGAGAGAGAGAACATAAGAGAGAAAACAGGAAAATATTCTCTCTGCTGGCAGAGGGCAGAGGGGAAATCTCTTTCTGCTTTTCTACCTTTGAAGCCTTCACCATAGGAACTGTTTTGAGCGTGGGAGGCTAGAGGGGGGCATCGGCAGGCCTCCCGCCTGGCCGAATTGTAAGCATTAGCTGAATTCTGGGTGACTCAGCAGGCCCTCTTTCTCTTTCTTTGGGGATGATAGATGAAGGCAGGCGCCCCATGAAGGTGCCTGTTTTCAAGTGCGCTGCATGAGGGACGCTCAGTTCATTGCTGGTTTATGGAGCATCTCCCCACTCCCCCAGAGGACAGTTTACTTTGTGTAGGGTTAACATCTTTCTTTAACACCATGCCTTTAAGAAAACTACATCCTCCACATTATATGTCTTGAGGTTCATGTCCAGAGAGTCTCTGTTCCAGTGAATTCAGATGGGGAGGCATCTTAGGAACCTCAGAAAGGGTCTCTTACAGAACTAAAATTGAGGTGGGCTGACGATGACTCCTTGGTCACTGAATGAGGACAGTGATCTTTGTGGGTATCTTGCCCATTAAAAAGATGGTAATTTCACAAGTTGGACCTGAACAACTCTGGTCTACTTTTCAAATTATCTGCTACAAACTAGACTCCTTCACTGGGCTCTGTCTCGGAGGATGTGGTGTCTATTGCATTTGGAATTAGCTAGATGTAATGAATTCTGGATTTTACATATTTATTACCATTGTACGTGCTCCCTCTGGTCTTGTAACCACTGCTGCTACCCAGCCGACTCCCTCCAGGGAGAAAGAGGAGGCTCCGAGTTACAAGGAGCCACAGAGGTGGCAGGGGAGGGGCTGTGCTGTCTGCCTTGCCGTGAAGCAAGCTGGGTTCAAATCATGACTCCACGGTTTGTTTGTTTTCTCCACCAATAACCACCACCCTGCGCTGTGCCCATCCCTGTGATGACAGTGGGGTTAGGGGATCTGGAAATGAATGAGAAATACAGTAGTCCTGATTATCCCCAAAGGAGTCATTCCAAGACCCCCATTTGGATGCCCATAACTCCAAATGGTACCAAGCCCAGCATATAGTACCTTTTTTCCTACATGTGCATACCTATGATGGTGCTTAATTTAAAAATAGGCACAGCAAGAGAGTAATAACCATAAAAATAAAATAGAATAATTATAGCAGTATATTGTACTACAGTTGTGACTTTGGCTTCTCTCTCAAATATCTTTCTGTACTGGGCTTGCCTTCTTGTGTTACGAGATGATACTACACTGATATGATGAAATAAAGTAAGGTGAATGACACAGGCATTATGACGGAGCTCCAGGCTGCTCCCAGGTGTTATTTGGATACAAGCACTGTGATACGGAAGTAATCAGTCTGGTAACTGAGATGGCTACCAAACTACTAGTGGGCAAGTAGCATATGCAGGATAGGTATACTGGACAAAGGAGTGATTCACATCCCAAGCAAGAAGGAGCAGAAAAGCACAAGCATTCATATACTCTGCACTAATCAGAGTATATGAATTGCTTGTTTCTTCAGTCTTCCATTTTATATTTTGACCACAGGCCACTGAAGCTGTGGAAAGCAAAACCTGGATCCAGAGGGGATATACCATAGCATATATACCATGGTATACCATGCCTTGAGATCCGTCTACCAGTGGGGATCGCCCTGTGGCTAACAGAACTACCTGTGGCAGCTGCTGCTAAGTGCCAGCAGGTTTGAGGTTCCAGGAAGACCTTAGGCCTTCTGGGAGAAGCCTTGGAGGAGCGGGGTGGCATTTGCCAGGCTGTGTAATGGGAAGCAACTTTCTTAGTCTTCTCAGCATCTGTATTTCATCTGTAAAATGGGGATGGTAATGTGTGCACACAGCCAAAGAGCTTCAGAAATACCATCGTCCCCTTTCAGAGTCATGGATACCATGCTTACTGGGGGGCAGGTCTTTTGTTCCCTTTTTTCCAGTTATTTTAAAACTAATGATTTTGCAAGGCATTGTATTTTTATGTCTTTGTGATCTTTGTTATTCAGACCAGAAAAACAGCCAAAACATCCTCCAGGTCTCAGAAAAGAGAAGGAAAAAAGGAAACCTTCAAGAAGCAAGAGTCTTTATAGGGAACAGGTGGGGCTAGAAAGTGTCCCCCAGAAAACTGCATCTGAGAATCATCTAGGGCCATGGCACAGTCTGAGAGCATCCTCAGGTCCTGCCAGATCACTGCCTGTGGTTCAGAGAGAAAACAGGTGTGGGGACCTTGGCCACTAACTAAAAGGCATGAGACAGAGAGACGATTACAGTTAGGAGAGTACTACAGGGATGTGGCGGGAGAGTGGGGGGGACAGACCAACCCCTGGCTGACAGAAATGGCCCTATCTTGGTTCCACCCTGGCTTGGCCCTTCTTGGTTATAGATGGCAGAAGCCCAGCTGGAACTAACTCAAGCAGAAACGGTGGGAAGGAGGACAGTCATCTCATATACTGAGCAGTCCAAGGCTTCTCTCTCTCCCAGCATGGTGGGATCCAGGAGTTCAGATGATGTTTCTAGACTCTTGTTGTTCACTGTTTGGCTTCACTTTTCTTTACCTTAGTTTTATTTTCAAACATTCTTTTGCTTTGTGATTGAAGTATAAGTGCCTTTGTGGTTCTTTAGCTTAAAGTCTCTCTCACCTCCAGTTGTCTGTGTGTCAGTACTCAGAAGCAAAGCTTGACCTGTGTGGTCTCACCTGGCCACTCTGAGCCAACAACTGTGATGAGACAGTGAGATCTGCCAGTTGGCCCTGGAGTCATGTGTCCATCCGTATGACTGGACAGTAGTTGGTCCCAGAAAAGAGACTTTCGTTTCCATTATTACCTTCCACAGTGCCATGGAAGAGGGGTGACCAGGTGATCTCCACAGCAGTCAGTGGTAGGGTAGAGGGTACCCTGAAGGTTGAGGGACCAGGGAATATGCTAAAACTAATGTGAGGTGGGGTGGGGTGGAGTCCCGTGAGGAGCTGCCTATTTGGGAAGGTTTCCCCGGGAGCTCATTCTGGCACTAGACTTTAAAGATGAGAATGACATCCATAAAGGGACATCCAGGGCTCGCTGACTAGACACATGGAGGTTACTTTGTGCCAATTGCTAAGAGGCTTCTGTTAAGAGTGCGGTTGGAGACACAGATCCGTGGGGTGTTTTACAAGTGGGTCTCATGAGGGAGATCAGGAGCCAGCTGCCTTCTCCCTGACTCCCGGAAGTCTCAGGGGGTACTGAGCTGAGACAGAAAGCCTCTAAGCAGGGCTGGGGGCAGAGACCTCAGCCAAGGTAACACCCTAGGTAAACAGTGCAGGTGCCCTCTGTGGGGCCAGCAGAGCCCAATGTTCCAGGGGCCTTGCCCAAAAGGACACATGCCCTTTGGCTAACTCAAGCCCACTATGAGGACTTGGAATTATTTTCCCACTTTCCTTCCTTCTTCTGAAGTGTTAAAGTCTGTAATTAAAAGTGAGTTATTTCTATTAGTGGTTTATACTTTTGAAAGTACTCTTGTACGACCTTATTGTGTTTCTCTTACGGATGAAAAAGTTAGAGTTTAAAGGGGTTTTAACTCACCCAAAGCCAAGAGCTGGAAAAGTGGTAGAGCACTTGTTCTCTTCCAACCCACCATCCACCCATCACATCAGGTGTCCAGTGTGCCAGTGACACCTGGGATGTGGCTGCCACTGAAGATCCAGAGGGAATCAGCCCCTGTTCCTAGGTCTCAGAGCTCAAAGGCCAGGGAAGAGAGAGAGAGACAGGAAGCAAAACCTGCTCCAGTGCTAGCTAAATATGAGTGATGGCTAGAAGATCTGGAAGTCTTGATATGAGAGTTTATCCTGCACATCTGGAGGCTGAGGAGGAGATTCTTTGATTCATTCCTTACACCCAGGAAGCCCCATGCTTCCCAAAGGTAAGTGAGCACCAAGAGAAAAGCATCCTGATGGAAGAGCTGGCTTCTTTCCCTGACAGCTGACCCCATGCTGTGCACATCTCCCAGTGTGTGTGTGTGTGTGTGTGTGTGTGTGAGAGAGAGAGAATGAATCTTGGCAGAGTATGGCAGGGGTGAGGTAAGGCCCCTCAGCTCTCCAAGCCATGGTCAGGTTCTCAGGTGTGGGAGCCCCGATAGCTGCCCTGAGCCTGATCTGCTTGTGTTCAGCGGAGGAGATTACAGAGCTTAATGATTCGCTCCTCCGAGCTGCAGCTGATGCCAGCCTCTACCCCCTTTCCACCTAATTAGTCTCATTAATGAGCTGCTCTGCTCTCCATAGAGAGAGTTTCCTCTTTGGAATAAGAGGCAAAAATACCTTGCCCAGGTAGATTGCTGAAGCCTTTAATTATTGCCCACACCTGCTAAGCCTTGTGACTCACACCCAGTGATAGTGCTGAGCTGAAGTGGAGCTTGTTTATCATCACAAACAGATCTTAACTCTTTCAACACCAACAGAGCTTTTTATTTCAAGAAACAAGAGTTCCCCAAGACTGCATGTAATCATCCCAAGGATACTAGGCCCTGTCCCTCACATGGGCAACCTTCAGCTGGCTTGTTGACAATCCGGTCTACCAAGGTCAATGGGCAGAGACTGTGCAGACCATTCTGGTGGCCACTGTTTATGTCCTACCCGTCAGATTTTCTGTAGTTCGCAAAAGACCACTCAGGCAGACGCAACCATGTCCATATTGCAGAAAAGGAGATGAAAGCCAGAGGAGGATGTCACCTCCCCCAGGGCACAGCGGAACAGGTCCGTTGGTCTCTGTGGTCTCTTGCTCATGCCCCCCTTTTGTGCCCTGCTGTGCACTAAGGAAGCAGGGTGCTCACTGGGCAACTGTAGGGACTCCAGGGAAGATACAGACAGTGGGTGGGCAGCAAAGACTTTAGGTCTATGTCGAACGGTGATGCTGGGAGAAGGCAAGAGTCATGCAGCCAAGTGGTGCCTCTGGCCAATGACCATCCAGGCCAGTGGTGGCAAATCTGTGGCATAGCAGGCTGTTTATGAACGTTCTAAAGGGTTCATCATCACTGTTGTAGGTATGTGAGCAGAGGTTCCAAGGTGAGAGCATGCCCTGTGCATTCACAGGCTGCAACCCCGTAGTGCAGTGGGAGTATACACCCTGGCGGGGAGTGAGAAGCAGTGAGCAGGCAAGAGAGGCAGGGCTAGAGCAGAGGCCCTCAAATGCAGGGTCGGCACTTTGGACCTCTTGTCCATTCCATCTTCCCTAGTGCCTCGCATAGGACCCAGTACACAGTAGGTGCTTAATAAATGCTGATAGGTAGTGGGGCAGCCATGGTGAGGGCATGACAGCTATTGAAGGATTTAAGGCAAGAGAGGGACCTATCAGTTGTCTGGAAAAGATTGCTGCATGGTTCTCCCTGTGTATGCTCTAATGGATCAGAAGTGACTGAGATTCAAGCCCAAAGCCCTTTACCACCACTTAGAGGTTCATAGGTTCCTATAGGACACCTTGTTGCTAGGTAGTAGTGGGTGATCCATCTGTCTGCAAAATGGATGTTGCTCCCTTTACTGTGTGGCCCGCTATCTAGTGGCTTACTAAGTGGCTTGGAACATAGCATTAAGAGTTTCCTGGCGTAAGTCCTTGTTGGATTCTGAATGAGAAACTTTCAGGATAGGAGCACAGGCTTCCAAAAGACCAGAGCTGCCAACTCAGACAGAACCAAGTCATTCTGACCAGATTTAGACAAATTTTAAAATAAGTAAATGTAATATTTAATAGAATGTATTAGATGGCAACAATTGCTAGGAGATGCTAGCCAGTTTGCTACATAGTCGTAGGAGATAAAGAATGGTTTTTAACAAAACTCTGTCCCAACTGTGGGCAATAGAAACGTCTGCCAGCCCTTCCATCTCTATGTATGTCAAACCCTGAGTCAGGTACTGCATATGAAATCATTTTACAGTGGTCCACTGAGGCTTAGAGAACTACAGACTCTCCCACAGTCACATGGACAGTGAGTAACAGAGCCAGGAATCTCAGCCTAGCCCTCAGTAGAGCCTGTACCTCCCCAGCACACATATACACCCACAGAATATCAGTCCCAACCTACGGAGCATAAGACAGGCAAACTTGGATGGATCAGCCAAGATCTGAGTCCCCACGCCCAGGCTGAGAGTCCTGTGCTTTCCATATAGAGACCATCTGCACACAGGAGTGATCTGGGAAGGCCTGGACTTTGCTCTGCTTGGCATTTATTTCCTAGGTTCTTGGCAGCCTTGAGGATCATCAGACACCTGGGAGAAGGAGCTGAATGGCCCACCCATGTCTCTAGAGCACCTCTGGGTGCCAGCCCCTGGTTAGGAATTCCTGTGTGCTGAAGACAGTCCCTGCCAAGGTGGCTACTAAACTCTCAGAGGGGAGAGGGCCTGGTGAGTTGCACTTAGTCCTACCCAGTTCTCCAGAGTGATCTGCCCATTGTGAGAGGTGGTCAGTCTGCCAAATCCAGGCTGTGAGAGTTTGTCAGCTCCTGCCTCCCATAATCACCCTCGAATTCTCCTCTTCCCATTGCTGCCTCTTCATTCTCCATATTCTCCCTGGACTCCCTGGCAACTGCCTCACTGGGCACCCTGATGCCACTGGATTCCCTTGACCGAGCACTGGCCTTGCTAAGGCCAAACGAGCCTTCCAGAGTGCTACTGTCTGCTCTTCCCGCCCTCCAGCCACCCCAGGTTTAAGACTCACCAGTGCCTAAGACAAAAGGGCCTCAGAGGGTCCAGCTGGCCTCCACCCAGCCTTGGCTCTTGCTCCTCCCCCTGCCTCCTTTGTTCCAGCCAGAGTTCCTTACACATCCACTTCTTAGTTCCTTGCACATCCCATCCTATAAGGCCTGGCAATCTTTGGTTTATCCTCTCAGCCCATGTCACCTCCCCAGGAAGAGTTTCCACAGCCTTCAGACCTGCCGTCAGCACCTGCCATGGCACTCCCAGCAGCAAACCTCTCCTCTCCTTCAAAGCCGTTATCCCAGATGGATCTGGGAGCTTGCTTGACCTCCTGAGCTGGTGACTCCAGGGCAGATACCCCCAGGCTCTCAGTAACCACTTGCTAAATTAACAATAAACAAGACCATTCACCTTCCTTGCAAATGTATGATAGGTCTTCCACAGACAGATCTCTGAGATGGGTCCTGAAGCATTAGTACACACAGGCAGGGAAATGATAGGCAAAGGGGCCCTGACTTGATAAAGTGTGTATTTTTGCTTTTAAAAAAATGATAATGTTCCTGCAGAGTTCTAACTTTCCTAAAAACTGGTGACTTCTGCACTGGCACAAATAAGTACAGTATAACCAGTTCACCTCCAGTGTTCCACCTCCAGGACGCCCTCCATGATCACACCTAAACAGCAGAGGCAGCTACATTACTGCAGACCTCTGCCTAGTGCCTCGTCACTAGCTGGTTACAGACTGGCTGGTAGAACCTGACCCACCACTCCTAATGTGAGTTTTCTAATCTCTTAGAGCCTCTGTTTCTTCACCTTTCAAATAAGAATAATGATAACTGCCAAGAAAAGGTAGATGAGGGACTCTGTCTTCCACAGACCTGGCACAGGCGGGCAGTCTGGACATGTGCACACCCCCTTCCTCCTGCCTGGGTTTTGTCCCCACCCTTTCATTCTGTTCTCCTGTCCTGTCCCACTCATGCTTGCTAGGGTTCTGGTGGCTTATAGGTAGTCGCCACTCCCACCCCTACCATCTCCACCAACTAATAGCTGCTGTTTAGCTCACCCATGCATATTTTAGCCTCATAATTTTTCCTTCTGAATCAGCCTTTACACATTCTAATCACCTCACTTTCTCTTCCCTGAATTCCCTCCAATTTGGAAATTCAAAAGAAGCGCTTCTCTGCATGAACATGCTGTGATTCAATTTGAAAATAAATTTCTCCTGGCAGCAGCCATCTTTCTGAAGAGTGACATTTAAGACTGACAGTGGACAAGATTGTAAACAGGTTTCCAACAAGAAAAAAGTCCATGCTAAGTGCATTCTGTGAATCTTTTTAAACAATGTGTGCATGTGTGCACGCGCATGTCTATAATTGCAGCCTTGCTGTGATGCCGTCTGCTATAGGAAGAATTCCGGGATAGTGTGTGTCTGTTTCAGGCTATCTTAGTATTCTTTTACTTTCCAGCATGCTGCTGAGATTTCATGGGACTCACCCCCATACAAGAGTGTAGAACATTTATTCATTCATTCATTCATTCAATGTATAGATGCAGGCCAGACATGTGGGTGATAGCAGCTGAAGAGAATAGTTCACTCCCTAGCTGTAAAGAGCACAGGTTCTCAAAGGGGAGTTGGCAGATAAGCCAGGAACTGTTACACAGTGTAATAGAGGTAAGCTTGGGGTACCATGGAAGCCCAGGGGAAGAGATAGATGGGTGTGGCCACAGGAACAAGCGTGGCTTCCTGGAGGCCCTGACACCTGAGCTTGGCTTACAAGATGAGTAGAAGTTGGCCCCAATGAAAAAGGAATTCCAGCCAAAGGGAACAGTGTGAGCAAAAGCAAGAGAGTTGAAACGGCCTGGGGTACTGCCCACAGGAGGCTTCAGATGGTTGGCAGGGATTAATACTTTGAGGAGGTGGGGTTGTCAGGAAGTGTAGCCAGAGGGGTCTTGGGGGACTGGCATGCTGGCTTAGAAGAGCCTTGGAGCTTGTCACAAAGGCAGTGAAGGACTTAGCCAGCGTGATCAGAGGGGTGCTTCAGGAAGCCTCCCCTCGTGGTGAGACAGCAGGATCAGGTGGAGAGAGCCGGAAGCAGGGACCCAGGGAAGAATACCTGCTGCTATCTAGGCAGGAGAGGCAGTCTGGGAACCAGGAAAGGCAGTTCCTCAGGGCCAGTTGAAGGTCTCATGGGTAAGAAACTTTAGACAGTAAAACATCCCATTGGCAGAAGATCTTTTATCTTGTATTTCTCAAACAACTTTGTTTATAAGTACCTCAAATTACAAGTTCATATTTGGTGATGGGGGAGAACCCTGATACCAGAATATGTTGCCAGTAAAACCAATTCAACCGATATTGGACTTCCTATTTATCATTACCAAATAAAAGCTTTTTGCAAGACTTCTTGGAAGTCCTTTGACAGTCCCTGGCTAGAACCACACAGTAACCTGCCAGGAGCTTCTCTGGAAACAAGAAACTCCTGAAGGGCCACCATAGGAGAGGAAGAATTATCTGGTCTCATGGAGGTTATAGACAAAGGGCCTTCATTTTCTGAGAGGGGTAAACAAGCCAAGTGGGCAGCAAAAGGCATGTTACTGTCCAGTCCAAATACTCTCTTTGGTCAGCTTCTCTTTTCTTCCTGCCAAGCTCACCAGCCCTTACACATCCCACCAGCTATGGGCCAGAGGGAAAGGAAGGCTGGGCAAACAGCCTGTCACTCCAGCCCCTAAGCGCCAGGCCTGGTCACGTGAGCTGAAATGGCAGGAATTCCAGAGTCCTGTGGGGCTTTGCATGGGTCATGTGATACAGCCATTAACAAGCCACCTTGAAAACTAACGGGTTTCCCAAGTGACAGGGGTTAACACTGCAGCAGTTGCTTTGCTGATGTTCTAGGACTGGCTCTGATGATAGGATTGAAAAGGAAATGGCTTTGGGATGCCAGTTTTCCTTGTAGCTCTTCTCGTGGAGAGCAAATAAGGGTTTTTCCAAGATGGCAGGTGACAGGGGAAAGAATCCCAACTTCTAGACTCAGACTCCACCCCACCTGCTTGTTACATGGACTTGGGCAAGTCACTTGATCTCTCAGAACTCTCCTCCCAGGTCTGTAGACGCCCTTCCATGCTTGCCACATATTCTGCATGTGTTCTTGTTTGAGCTTCACAGTCAGGGAGCAGGGAGGCTTTGACTGGCTTAATCCTTGTTGTCCCTGTGCTTACTCCAGACCTGGCTCATAGTACATGCACAAGAAATCATTTTTTTCTCATTTATAACTCCCTTTAAAATCTTCCTATAGCAATAAATTGAATTAACATGATGTCATGGTTGGCAAATAACTTGTGAAAAACAAATAACTCAAGACAAATAACTTGTGGAATAATGCATCTTGTCGCCAGTCTGCTCCACTGAAGTTCTGGCACTTAATGTCCCCTTGTGAGTTTTCTACCAAACATTTTATTATAAAGATGTTCAAACATATAGAAAAGAATCTTACAGTGCAAAAAGATCTTATTAGACCTACCTATCATCTAGATAGTGCTGTGGACATTGTACTGTGCTTGTTTTATTGCATATCTGTCAGTGGATCTTATTTTGTATGCATTTCAGAGTAAGTAGCAGATACCAGTACACACCCCCTAAACTATTCAGCACAACTGTTGATAGCTAGAATAAATATTGTTTGTGCAGAGTAGGCTCTCAAGAAATGGTCGCTGCTAACATTATCATCATCATCAGGAAAGAGGACTAATCATAGTGATTCAAAATTCCCAAAGATGAGATACCTGCTAGCCACTGTGTTGGGAGAGTCTGCCATCCCCTGAGATCCAGATTGTCCATCATTTCATGGGCGAGCCTCATTGGAAAACGACAAGAAATCCAGCCACCATAGTGCTCCCAGCACAGCCTTCAGCCCATCTCCTGAGTGCCATCCAAAGTCCTTCCAAGACTTAGTAGTGTGGCTGTAACAGCAGAAATGGAAACTTTTCCAGTGAACAGTATGGTTGAGTTGGGTAATCTGGCTTTGGTCTGTCTCCAACCTTATTGGTCAGATGCAGTCCTCCCTCCCTCACTTGGCATTATTATCACAAAAATGACTTAGGACATAGAGATTTAGGGGACAAAAAGGTCAGGAGCCAAGTTCTAGGAAATCAGAATGTCAGGCTGCCCAGTGCATGCCATGGCCCATGACTGATAATTTCAGTGTACCACAGGGGGAGAGTCTGCCCTGGTACAGACCAGGCAAACACGGGCTGTACCCTTGAAAAGCCAAGATGGAAAAGACCCCTCTGAAAAACCTACTCTTTTCCAGAACCATGTGGAATAATCTCAATTATTTGTTTACATTCAATCAACAAATGTGCCTATGCTAATCTAGAGAAGTTAACTTATACTTCCCTGCCTCAGATCCCACCCGTGAAACGGGGAAAACATAAAACCTCCTGGGTTGTGAGGTTTAAATGAGTATTTTTGACATGCTAGAAAGGCACCTGGCACATGCAAAACACATTCAAGTCACTGCTTTTCTTGTGCCATTCTTGTCACTGCTCTGCCACTTCCACCACCACCTCCCACCCTGGGTCCTCAAATGCACTGGAATCACTCCAGCGGCTTCGTACAGGCCAAACCACAGCCCAAGCGTGCACATTAAAGAGCCTGCCAGGGTGAGGGCCCACTTGCCAAAGGATGTAAAAACCACTGCTAAAGTGATTAGTGCATATTAGTTTCCCATGAAGGTGACAAAACAAATTCAAAGAAGGAGCAAAGATTCCCAAGAGGATGCAGAGCACTAGAACTAGAACACAACCAAAGGTGGATGACCCCTCACATGTGGGTTCGTGGGTATATGCCTGTCAGGGATCAGCCAGCTTGTCTACTGGCTTGCAGTCAAATCTTGGTTCTCCACACCACTGTGATGAGTATTCATGCAAAGGATCCAGTAGAGCTGAAATCAGCTATTTAGTCTGGGGAAGAGCACATCTCAGGTAAGGAATCCCTGTACCTTACATACTGAGACATTAATCAAATACTTTAACCAAGAGTTCTGCAATATTTAAAACTTGCCTTCCTTTAAATTCCTGGAAGAGCCATATAAGAATCTGCCTCCCCAGATGACCACTTCACCTACATATGTAGGTGCAGAAGTGTGCCTGCCACTCTAGCACTATCTGGGTAACTCTTATAATTAATATTTACTTAAAACAATCATTAGTCTCTGCTGGGCGACATTAAGCCCACGTCGGCAGTATTTGTAGCCAGACCTTTCCCACACCTGCGATGGCAGGCAGTGTGCAGTGGTGGGAGCCCCTGCAGTGTTTTATAAATATCCCTGTGTGCACCTGGACGGGCTGCCCAAATACGACTCAGGCGGCTGGCTGGGGATTTGGACCATCCTCAGGTATGCATGCCCTGAGCAGCCCACACCTCCAGCGAGGATCCTTGCTTCCTCTTATTTCTCAAACACCAAACATGCAATGCATTTCCCCTCAAAAGACAGAGTGGCACAGGATAAACTACAGAAAAGATAGGATTTTTCCCAAAGTGGTGGAGGATTTCTGCACTAAAATAGGATAATCAGATGACAACTGTTATTAGGTGCTAACCACTTTATGATCTTTTTTTTCCCCTTTAGATCACACAACATAATAAGATAGGTCCTATTACAGTCCTGCTTTTCCAGGAGAGGAAGCTGAGGCTCAGGAGAAATGCATGCCTCCCTAAGACCGGGAACAAGTGGAATTCCAGCCCAGTTTAGCTGAATCTGTGCTTTGCATTCTATCCCTTTTCAACCTTGTTTGTTTGTTTGTTTGTTTGGGGATGGTATTTGTTATTGTGTTATTTGGTTGGGTTTTGTTGTCCTTGTTGGGGGGGGGGGGTTGTTTTTGAGACAGAGACTTGCTGTATAGTTCAGGCTAACCTTGAACATATCATGTAGTCTTAACTGGCCCAGAACTCAGAGATCCTCCTGCCTCAGTCTCCCAAGTGCTAGGATAATAGGCATGAACTACTATGCTGGCTACTCAAGTGTATTTGATCCTACTAAGTGAACAGAGAAAAGGGAAGTGAAGCTAGTATTTACTGAGTGCCTACCATGTGCTACGGAGCTGATAGTATTGTCCTAGTTAATTCTCACAACTTGAATAAATTCATAGGAAATGATAGTGTTTTTATTTTACAGATGAAGAAACAGGCTATAGAAAGTTGAAGTTACTTCCTAGAGATCACACGACTCAGACATCAGAGCCAGCTTCCCAACCCCAGCCTAATTTCTGACACTAAACTTTTTCCCACCTTAACCCAAATATTAAGGAGAGACAGGCTGGGCACGGTGGTGCATGCCTCTAATCCCAGCACTGTCCAATAAAGTAGGTGGATAGAAAGTTTGAGCCCAGCCTGGGCTTAGGATCGTAGAAAGACCCTGCCTCAAAATAAATAAAAAATGAGAAAAGCTGGGATATCTGAAGGCCCTGGGTTCAATTCCTAGTACTGCCGAGAGAGAGAGAGAGAGAGAGAGAGAGAGAGAGAGAGAGAGAGAGAGAGATTCACTGTACACATAAGTAATGTGGTTTTATGTGGCCCTAAAATTTTTCATTTTCTTCTGCTCATCTGATAGGAGCTTTCTGCTCAAAATTTTTTGAGATTTAAAGAAAAATTCATCCCAGTCAAAATTTACCAGGGTAACAGCATCACATTTATATAGAGTTTTAAGGTTTTCAGGGCTTTCCCATAATTATTGAGTTCAGTCCTTAGAATAATATTGTGACGGTCTTATAAACCCCCTTCACAGAGTGGTAAACTGAGCTTAGAACAGTTTCATACTAAGGCCAGTACCATTAGATCAGCCGCTAGGGCTGGAGTGCTCCCCACACTCTGCCTTACCTCCAGGCCTGGATCTGTTAGATGAGGCCTATAGGGTGAGAAACTTAACAGTCTTAATCGAGAAAGAGTGGGTGCCACACTGTGGCAGAGGCGCCTGGCATTCCAGACCCCTTCATTAAAGGCTGTGACATCTCACCCACAACAGGCCTGAAGTGCAGCAGCTCTCACACTGATCACTAATCCAGAGGAGCTGGTGGTTCCAGGGCAGATAAGAATGACTTTACAAGATGAAAATGATCGGTGAGGGCACGCAGGTCTGGAGGGGAGTGGAGCTGGCATTTTTTGGCCCTGCAAATAGCTGCCCATCTGTTCTCTGTCAGAATATGTTAGGAGTGCATCTGGATTGCTGCCCCTGAGCCTCGGCTCCGAGCCGGTCATGTGGTTGTCTCCACGACAACTCCAGGAGCAATAGAAACTGCTGTGCTTGGAGCCAGATGCTGCTCTGCACATGTGGTCTAATTAGACGGGGTTCTCTGCCTCCCTCCACCCCCTTGCCCCTCCCAGCACACACGGCCTTCGCTGCTGCCCCTCCCAATCCACTTGCACATCCTCAGCCTGCTGGCTGACTCTCCACCCTTATTGGCCTCGCCCTCCGCCATGTCCCTGCTGCTGAATCTGCAATAGAGTAATTCATGAGCACCAGCAGAGAGCCTGCCCTGGTTTAGACCAGGCAAACACGAGCTGTCCTCTTGAAAAGCCACCTCCAGAGAGGAACTGGCCATAAATACTTTAGCAGAAGTGAACCTAGCAGCTCAGAACCCAAAGGAGAAATTACCTGATCCAGGGCAAGACTGGGAGGAGGTTTGGGGAAGGGTCCCAGGGCAGCTGGCCTTAAGTTAGTCCGTGTTCGGCGGGTGAGGCACTGGCCTGAAGAAAGGGAGGCAGCTTCCTGGCAGCACGCATAGCATGTGCAAAGGCCGGAAACACAGGCCCTCCCAGGCAACTATGGCCAGCTCTGTGTTACAGGATATATGGAGCCAATTGGTAAGTGGGGTAAGGTCACACCTGGGGTGGCTTCACTTTGGTTCAGTACTCTTCTTGGGTCTGTAGGCCCTGGAAGCCAGGGAAGGAGAGTGACACAGTGACCATTGCGAGGTGAGGCTCTGCGGAAACCATTATGTCTACCCTGTGGGCTTGCCTGGGCCACACTAAGTGAAAAGGAGTTAGATGCATGTAAAATGTATAGTTAATGTATATAAGTCACAAAATTGCCGGGTGTGGTGGATTACCCACCTGTAATCCCAGCACTCCGGAGGCTGAGGCAGGAGGATCACTGCATATTCAAAGCCAACAGGTACAAGGCTAACCTGAACTACTAAGTGAAACTGTCTCCCCAAAAAAACCCACAAAAATTAACTGAATGAATTAATGAGTAAATAAATAACAAAACTGTCTTTTTATATAATTATTAAAACTTTTTTGAAGGGCAACGTAAAACTAGTGATTTACCTTGTTCTTGTGAAACTAATGTATTAACATCTGGTTCGATGGAAATGGTTGCAGTTCTTAGTGGGTTCTTGTGCTTGTAAAAATTTTTTTTATCTAATTTTCTTGTGCTTCATCCTTGAAAATAGCTGTTCACCAGTGTAGGTACTGCCAAAAACCAATGACGTGGTTAAGGTGTGATTGTGACGTGAGCTCTGTTTTTCTCTCAAATGATAGGTCTTTAAAGTCTAGTAAAGAAACATGATCAAATTTTGCTTTGAATTGAATACCTGATTGTACCTCTGTACATGTCAAAATTAATAATTAAGCAACCACTTATTTTCTAATATTGGTAACATTATAAGCACTTATAATAATAGCATGAACAAGAAACTATCTGAAAGATTTTTGTGCTTCCTGTACCACAAGTGATAAAAAATAGAAAAAATATTTTAACTTGTTCTTTTATGTAATAACACAAGTCCTAGGTGAATAATTAAATAAAATTTAAGGGTCTGCTTAATAGTAGTAAATCCCTGTCTTCATAGGCACGCACAGTGCAGGTAGGCAATGTCATTATTGACTGTGGCCCCCTTTTACCACCAGGTCACACGAGTGCTTGTGATGTCCAGCACACACAGGCTTCAGGGTGACTTGTGTGGCAGGTGCAGGCGGCAGAATTACACTACACTGTGCCCTCGCCTATACAGAATTCATCAGCGTTTACACAATCGGCACCCAACCGCCATACAGCTGAGTCCTGAGAATGCTGCTAAAAACCACATAAAATGTCACAAGCTTACAAGCTCGTGGGCCTGCATTCCAGTCATCCAGGATCACAACGGTGCCCCAAGCAAGATAGGCACAGGGTCAGTGAGGCCCCCTCAGGAAGTTCCCCTGCAGATAAAGCCTGTTACCCCACACTCCAGACTCCTCTTGGGCCTGGGCAGAACGTGCTTCTGGGAGAGTCACTGGCACATGCTAGGAAATACTTTTGTGTCTTTAAGAGTCCAGAATCCACTGCTTCTTGACTCTGTGGCTCTCAGGAAGATGTCCCCAGTGAGGAGGAAGAGAATCAGTGTCTCCCTCCCTAGGTCTGCATGATTCCCATCAAACTCAATGACACAGTTCTTCTCTCACATTGCTCTCTGTCACACTTTCCTCCTCCATCCTCCACCCTCCATCCTTCCCCTCTTCACCCTGCTTCTCCATCCAGCAACCCCCTGCTCCTCTGTGGTGCTTGGCTTTTGTACCACCTCCTCTCATATGCCTTTCCTTGGACCCTGCTCCACCAGGATAGGGTCACTTCAGTCACAGGTATTTTTTGGACAATGTCTATCTAAGACTATCCAGAAGACAAAAGGCATCTGAAAAGAGCCATGAAAGACACTGGCCTCTACTAGCACCTGCCACTAACCATTCAGTAGGTGGTGCCTTTACAAACATTGCATCATGTTAAACCTTAGATGTCAAGTAAGGAATGTCCCCATTGTGCAGCAAAGGAAATTGAGGCTTGGAAAAGCTCACTTCCTTCCCCTTTCCTGGAGCTCTGAGCTGCACTGAGTTCCTTTGAGTCCCCAGGCCAGTGACTGGATTTACTGAACTGGGTCTGCAGCTGCAAGACATGGAAAAGAACATTTTTATGTGGCTGGATATTTGAAGTCTGTTACATCCCTTAGAAACCCAGAGAAAAAGCCTTTTTAAGCATCTGAGCATGCCAAGAGGTCAGGGGATTGTGGGAGGCACCTGGGCTGTAGGACACACAGAACTGACCTCAGATACTGCTGAGGCTTTTCTGACTCTATGGCCTTAGGCAGTCCCGAAGGTGAGGATGAGGGAGGGGCCTGTCTTCCTCACATTGTCATAGGAAGCCAACCTTCATCATAGTCCCCAGCATCTTACGTGTGGGCTACACAGGAGGCAGCTTTTGTAGAGGCTCCTTTTCCCCTGGCTGAGACAAGATGTTCTTCCCCAGTGTGTATCCTGTACTGGTAGTCCATGGTGCTTGCCCTGAATCAGGGCTGCCTGAAGCAGAATCACTTAACACCCACTGTGGGCAGACAACCGCCCGAATTAGGGGTAAAAAACTGACCAACTGTGACCCCAACTTGGAGTCAAGCCTTCAACTATGCACTTTGCATGGATCACTTGCAATCCTCACACAGCTCTGTGAAGCAGGAACTTGCACCCCTACATCAAAAATGAGAAACTGGGAGCCAGGCATGGTGGTGTGTGCCTATAATCCTAGCACGCAGGAGGCTGAGGCAGGATTACCGTGATTTGAGGCCAGGCTGGGCTACAAAGTGAGTTCAAGGTCAGCCTGAACTGCATACTGAGACCCTGATTCAAAAAAACAAGAGAGAAATCAGGGTTTCTCAGGAGTTAGGGACTTGCCCTGAGCTCTAGACACAGTGGATGGAAGAGCCTATGTCCCCTTCAAGCTCCTTTTCCTTCTACCTCTGCACGGTATGCATGAGGGCTCTGCAAAGCAGTCCTGTATGGAGGCCATGGCAGACCCCGGAGAGAGAAACCTCATCTCTGTCTAATAAACCACGTGTGTTGGCACTAGAAAGTGCCTTGAAGATTTCCCAGCTCTCCCATTTCAGAGAGGAAGAAACTGTAGACAAAGAGAAAGGACCAAGGCCAAGTCAGATACCGACTCTCCTTGTATTCTTCCCACTTCTCAGTGCTGCCATTCGTTCATAACCAGAAAATTCCTACCAAAGCCACCTGTGCCAGACACAGGAGACAGCAGGGACAAAGGACATCTGAGAGAGTGGTGGTAATGGATTAAGGAACCAAGGATTTAACAAACAAGCCTTATCAATATGGGGACACTGCTGTGAAGGACCTCCCAAGAGCCATTATCCCCAAGGAGATGCTCAGCTGACTTGGTTAGAGGTGGGACTTCTTGTCTCTACTGACCAGTTTGTGCTCATGCAGTTTTATCTCCATGTCCTTTTCTCTTGTGATCTCATGTGATTCCCATTGCTTTAGCTGATGTTGGATGTCCTGTTGATGAGTCTACAAGTTGATTTCTTTCTCTTCTGGAGATCCATCAGGCCTCTGTAGTCCTAGGAACCTCTCTTAAACTGTGTGCGCCTTTATCTAAGACCTAAAATCCTCGTCCATTCAGTTCAGGGAGGTTCTTTCCTGAGACTGGCATTGGAGTGAATCTGACCCTGGTAGCAGCCAGTACTTTTGACACTACCCAGGTGGCTGAGTCAGTCTGTGCATCCTGGCTGGTCTCTATCCCAGGAGAGCCGTTGCTGGGCCCCAGCACTGGGACGGTCCCTGTTTGTCACGTTAGCCTTGCCCTTGAACTTCAGCTGCTCTGTGGACTTTCCCTGCCTAATGAACCCAGTACTCAGAGGCTAACGTAGATTCTGTTATTTCTATCAGATCAGTAAGAATATGGAGGCTCCTGCAGGCCTATAGTAGGACCATGATTCCCAATCATTTCTCCTGAACCCACTCTCAGTGTGTCTGCCCTCTCATCCATTTATTTGCATTGCTTCTAGAACAACTCCAGATAGCAGCTCATGTGTCAAATGCAATCTTGTGATTATCTTTCTTAATAGAAGAGAAATAATAAAGTGTTCCATGACCCCCGAGGCCAGGCAGACTTTGCTTCAAATTCTGGCTCTGTATTGACCAGCTCTACAACCTCTGGCAGGTGACTTCCCGTCTCAGAGGCAGAGGAGCCTCAGTGTCCTTATCTGTAAAATGGAGATCATCATAATACCTCTCTCACAGGGCATGGGGGATGGGGGGGCCATTGCTAGGAGGAATAAGCCAGATAATGCATGTAAAAACCACCATGCATAGAGTTAGTGCTCAGCAAGCGGTAGCTGGTTTTAATCACTGCACCTGCTTTCCTCTAAGAGCTGATTCCCATCTGCATCTCTTAGGGGAGGAAAATCTTGAGCTAGTATGCATGAAGACCAGCTTCATTGTGTCTCCTCGGTTTCCACCGGCCTCCTCGCTCATCTGCGTTCCCGCGCTAATCAGAGTTTCCTGACTTCTCCCTGTTTGTCTCGGTTAATGCAGAAGGAAGGGGCTGCTGGCACAGAGGAGCTGAGGCGTGGGCTGACGCGCCTGTGATTTGAATGTCTTTACTATAATCTAGCGAGAGTGTGTGGGGGCTTCTGTCAATACTGGAGCTGTGGCCAGAATGGGCAAATACTGTCAGCCTGGCCGTCCCTGCCCCTGCAAATCATCTGAGTAGCTCTTGTCGGACACCCGCATTTCCCCTAACTTAAATCACCTGAATGGCGAGCCAGCTTCGCGATGAGACATTGATTCTTTGTTTAGGGCTTGTTATAGTGACAGGGGCCCAGGCTGGGAATATGTCCCTGGCGTGCCTTGGCTGCTGCACAAATGCTTCAGAAAACTGTCTTGATCTTGTCACCCTAAGTGGCTCAGCCCAGCCCCGCCAGGGTCATCTGACTGTAGCTATGCAGTCCCTTCCTTCCCAAGTCTACCAGTTTGTCCTTGTCATGTCTTAGGGTGGGGAAGAGTGGACTTGGACTTAGGAATTGTTAGATCTGTGAACTCTGGGACCTGGGACAAAACGCTTCCCCAATATGAGAATCCTTTCCTCCTCTGAGAAGTGCAAATGGTACATGAAGGTCTCAGAGTTCTGGCAGCTCAGTGAGTGTAAGACAGGCTGTCATGGGCAGAGCAGGTGTTCAGCTGCTGTTGGTTTTCTTCTTACCCTGATGCCTGCCTGTGGCCAACCCAAAGTTACTGCAGTGGAATCCTATTGGCCTCTCTCTCCTTCCTTCCTTACTCCCGTAGATAAGGACTCGGATGCTCTAGGCCAGATTCCACTTAAGCCTTTTCTGTGTTCTGCAGGAATGCAGCCTGTTTTTTGCAGCACCCCCAGCTGACCTGTGAGGAGACACCCTCTAACCAGCACAACCTTTATCTTCCCTTCCTGGGAGCAGAGCTGAGGCCACAAGCCAGAGCTCTAGGGATATTTAAAGGAAACAGAACTGAGATGGGATTGCTGCTGATAGATGGGACCAGATTCCCTGGCTTTCTTTAAGTTTTAAAAATGACTGTTGGTTAGTCGAGACTGATCACTTTCACCTCTGTCAGTGGCTCCCAGCCTTGTCTACACTAGAGTCAGTTTTTAAAACTGCAGCCCTGGTACTGAGGATTTTAAAAGCACCCTGGTGATTCTGAGGCATAGCTTAGGCTAAGAACTGTTGACCTGCACCATCTCATTCATCCCTGCTTGATCCCCAGCAATCCCGTGAGGCATGTAGTTCTCCTGCCTTCAAGATGATAAGGGTGAGATCTAACAGGCATAGTCACTTGTCAAAGGTGGTAACAGGGACAGAAAGGAACAGAGCTGGAGCTAGAGTCCTGCTGTGTCTCAGTCCCCCATTTGCTCTCCCAGAGTAACAATGGATCAGAGCCTGCCCTCTGGGAGACTGCAGTGCTCTGGGACAGCATGTCCAGTACAGGTGATGTTCATGTGGACACACTGAAGAGGAACTGGGGCCCTCTTGATCTGGGGCATCACCTAAGGGCATCGCAAAGATGTAACAAGAAGGAAGCCCGTGCTGCGGGCACATGGCATGGCTGCAGTAGAAGGAATCTCTGGAGAAGAGAGTGCGTGGATCAGATGGATGGGGCGTCACAAGCAAGGAAAAGGCACCTGGGAAGGCCACAGAGAGCCTGGAGTGTCACGCTTAGGGGTTTAAAAAGCCCACTTGTGTGGACTCACAGTCTGGCCTCTGGCTCTTCTGCCCTACTGAGCTGGAGTGGCAGCTCCAGACAGAGGAAATGTGTCCCGCGCTGACCTCACCACTCTGCGACTTGCATTGTTATACAGGGCTGTGCCTGGTTTAATGGTCTGCTGTCACCAGCTTAAAATTCTTAATGCTTGCCTTTGACCTTGTGCTTCATGAATGAAATCCAGTGAAATAGTGGAGTGTGGATGTGAGAAAGGAGATACGCATGAGTCCTGTCTTCCTAAGAACCTGGCCAGCCCAGCCTTGCAGCGTCACAGTGCCGCGTGGCACAGAATCGCAGGGGCCCGTGGTGTGTGGGAGATCAGCAGGACCGAGAGCACTCGCTAGGTAAACACATCACTGTCCGTAGCAGAGTAAGTGGGACATCGATAACCCAAAGAGGCCACACTTCGGTCTGAAACAGCACTTGTTTTGAACCAAAGTTGAAAAGCGGAGTGACAGTGGTGTTCTCGGAAAGAAGTGACCAAGAAAACTGCCATACTACTTGTCCATGTCACTTGGGAAAGGGAAATAGAGAGCAATCATAGTTCTCTTCACATCTCATTAGTAAGCTGAAGACAGAGAGTTTATGTAGAATGTGCTTGTAGCAAGAAATAAAATAAGTTTTATTCAGTATTTCCACTGCCTGGTAAGAACAAAATACATGTACTGGCTATGAACTAAGATACTTCATCTGAGTTAACATTGAAAGCTGGCATTGCCTAATGTAAATTTGGATAAGAAAATTAATGCTAATAATTTTAAGTTTGGGGCTGGAGATTTAGCTCAGCAGTCGAGCACATGCCTATCGTGAACAAAAGCCCTGAGTTCAATCCCTAACACCAAATTTTAAAAAAGAAAGTAATTCTTTCATTACTTAGAATGACATAAAGCAGTAAACAGGGCTAGGGTTATAGCTCAGTGGTGCAGGTGCCTGCCTGGCAGAGCACAAGGTCCTGAGTTCAATTCCCAGCACACACACACACACACACACACACACACACACACACACACACTAGTAAACAAACACTTATACACTAGAAAGAGATCATAAAAGAAAAAAGTTTTAGATCTTTAGTGTGCTTTTAAACTTCAGTGTCACTTTTTTTCTTGTTTGTCCATTTTGCTATGAGCCTTGCGTATCACACTGCCACCCATGATATATCCAGTCTTCACTCAAAATGAATGTCTGTTTGTTAGAAACCTATCATGGGAAAATGCTTGTACAATCTGTTTTAATCGTCAAAGTGACCCTGTGAGATAGTCCAACAACACATGATTGTCACAGATGAAGAAAAATGAGTCACCTGCAGTCACATGGCTAGCTCATTTCAGGTCTTCTGACTCCAGGTTACACGCTCCACCACGTTGAGTTGCTGTAAAGGGATCAAATCAAAACAGTTTTTAAGTTTTTATGAAGGTGCCTAAACCTAGACCTGTCATTGTTTGTTCCCTGAACCAAACAAGATTCTTCAGTAAACAGAAGCTCTTAAACCTTTTCTTACGGGATTTTTCTAACTTCTACAAAGGCAAGGAATTCCCAGGTACCCAGATTCCATAATTATAAAATGTTCTATCATTTTTAAGATTAAAGTTTTCACAATTTAAAAAGTTTCTAGTTGTGAAGTACATATAAAGTTTACCATTTAGCCATGTAAAAAACACAGCTCAGCAGCATTAGGTACATTCACTCTGGTGTAGAATCATCACCACTCTCCATCTCTGCAACTTGATCATCTCACAAATCTGAAACTTCCCACCAATCAGCACCACATCCCCCTTGCCCCATAGACCCTGGAAGCCACCATTCTACTTTTTGTCTCAAATAATTTGACATGTTTAGTCACAAGAATTTTTCTTTTTTGACTGGCTTATTTCACTTAACGTAGTATCTCCACGATTCATCTGTACTGTGGCATGGGTCAGATTCCTTCCTTCGCTTTTAAGGCTGAGAAACACTCGATTGTGTGTAAATTCCCCATTTTGTATATCCCTTCATCTGTAGCTACACCGTGGGGTTGCTTTCATCTTTTGGCTATTGTGAATAGTGCTGCAAGGAACACAAACTTCCTAACATTCTTGGATCATCTGTACTTTCATCTAGTCCCTCCTCCACCTCTCATCCAGTTACTATTATTTGGAAGGGCTATAATCTACTTACCTATTCTGTTTATCTTTTGTTTCCTTTACACAGAACCTGGCACATAGGGGCTACTTTCAAAATGTTTGTATGGGTGGGTCTTCCTAAATTAATGTTTTTTAGATGTTAAGCAAGATCTATAAAGATAAGACTTCTTTTTTTTTCCCCTTAGGATCTCATGATAAAAGTGCATGTAAGATTTTGATAAAAATTAAATCTGAAAAAAATAAGGGTTTTGCTACTTTAAGTGTGGGTTGGCAGCACAAGGAAAGTTGCTGAAAAGTTGGTAGAAGGTTGTGTTTTTCAGGCCAGGGATATAGCTCAGTGGCACAGCACCTGCCTGGCAAGCACGGGGTCCTGGGTTCGAGTCCCAGTATCCCAAAAAAAGTGGTTTTTTTATACTAGTACTCACAGTGCTGTGGATAATAAAGTTATTTATTTCTGAAATTCTTAGAAACCTTTGGAATGACAGCTTCACCTGTAACAGAGATTCAACTGATTAGTGACAGAGCTTTTTGATTCCATATGTCAAGAAGATAACCCACAGTAAAACTTATCTTTTTGTAGCAAAGTCCTAGATAGAGTTGAGCAGCTGTGTTTTACTGTCCTTCAGGTCATAGATGGAAAACTCTACTAATGCCACCTATTCGCAAATGCTCACGGCCTGACTCCCCAGAATTAATATTGTCATCAGCCAGAACACCATCACCACTACCCCCCAACGCACCTAGAGAGTCACCTAGGAAGACACAGGGTTCAATCAGTATAGTAAGAGGACTAAATCAGTGCTTCACAAGGAAAGACTTGATCTGAGCTGGAGAATGGGGTGGGGCTGGCCATGCCAGCTCCACAGTGGAGCTGAACAAAGGAAGGGGGTGGTCTGCATCTTGCCTTGGGCCTGTGGTGTTAACAACCTTCCCAGCAACTGGCTTTCTTTGGGGGAGCAGTTAGTTTCTGGAGGATTGATGCTGAGAGCTCCGTTGTTAAGTCCAACACCCACCCCCTCCCCAGTCTCCAAATGGTGCCAGGGGTCCCACAGTCAGAATCAAGGCTTCAGAGCAAAGCTGCATCTATACCAGCCCAGGGGCTTGGTGGTAACACCTAGGATTTGAAGGCCACCAGGGACTGAACCCTGTCTCTGCCATTTCCAAGTTGTGCCTCATTGGGCAAGTCACCCCATTACCCCAGTTATTGCTCTGTAAACTTTGAGCATAATTGCTTCCCTCCCTTTTGAAACTGAGAAATATTCCACTGTAAAGTTTCAGACTGATGAAAGAATTGTGACACATATGTCACAGTACTTCCCCACCCCCACCCAGTACTGTGACAAGATGAAGTATATTACGATTATTATCATTCCCATAGAAAGGAAGAATTGGCTTGAACCAGCAGGATTTCCCCTGCCTAACTCCCATTCACACACACACACACACACACGGAGCTTCGCTGAAAAGCATCCTTTTCCTGTCATACTGTCTGACCTGCAGTCTCAGAAGGATTCACCTTTTCTTTTGACTCCCGTGGACATTTTGCCCACTGCCCCCAGTGATGCCACACAGCATGATAATGTTTGTTTCCATGTCTAAGTGACACAGTCAGTGTTACTGCTTAAGCTTTTTTCAGGAAAATCCTCTTCCGTCACATTCCCCTGAAGGTTTCCCATCCATGTCCACATTCTTTTGTCCATTTTTATGGCAGAGACATCTGATCCAGGGGGATGTCACCTGCAGTAAGCACATAGCAGGTCCAAACTGTTCCTGTCTCCCCAAAGATGAGATTCTTCCTGCTGTCCTGTGGCTAAGTCCTGCCTCAGGCTACCCTTACATACGCATGTGGCAGACTCAAATTTATCGGTCCCTTAGCACATATCTTCCTGGCAGTGCTGGGCCAAAGCTCCAGGGGTGAATGCTAACAACTCCAATGAGCATTTCCTCTGAGTAGCTCTAAACCCACTGGACACAAGTGTCACTCACCTGGCATGGTATTCCAAGACCTTACTGTCAGGCCAGGCAGTCTCCACCACACTGGGATCACAAGGCTCCCACAGCAGGAACCAGGGTCAGGCTCACACAGTAGTCTCTAACTAACAGCCCTGAGTTTCTAACTGGACTGGGCTCTGTTTTGTGCCTCGGGAGTACAGCCCTGACTCCCAAGCTCCTGATCAGAGGGGACACCGGGGAAGACTGTCTGAGCAGGGATGAGCAACTGCCACCTCCAGATCTGACCTAGTGAGAGGATAGTCCAGGCAGAAAGAATGGGACTAAAAAAAAGTTAAGAGTGAACATAGTATGTAGGGAGCAGAGGCAAAGGAACACAGGAGGACTCTGGGAAAGAAAGCTAAGCTTGTCTGGGGAAGAATCTGCTTGCTCAGCTAAGGAGCATTCCTTTTCCCCTGCCACAGAGGATGCCTTGTGTGTGCCACACACATTGTGAAGTGTGCAGTGTTGAGCAAAATGGGTACCATCCCTGCCTGCAGGGAGCATCTGGCCTTAGTGGAAACAAACAGACATGCAAGTCCCCAGAAGATGACGTCTTCATGGAGTTCTTGAGAATTGGTGATGTGATCCAATCTGCATCTTAGAATTCACTCACTCTGGCCAGTGGAACTTTTATAGACTAGGAAGAATGAGATGAGAGGGATCTACAGAAGTGGGAGTCCCGGCCTGCACCAGGGTCATAGGCAGTGGGCAGGGAATGAGTGTGTGACCCTGCATAGGTCAATGGAAAGAACTTGGGAAGTCAAATAGGGTAACTAGCAGATTTGAGGTGAGGTCCTGAGATAACAACTGGGAGCATGGATGACTTGAAGTTTGAGGTAACAGGGACCCATCTAGGTGGAGTAGAGACTTGTGTGGTTGGAGATAGGGAAAAGTATGTGAGCTGACAGTGTGTGGCAGGAGTTGCCAGTGTATGAGTGATGCTGTGCTATGGATGAGATCGCCTGCAGAGAGAATAAGTACCCTTCCGTGGTCCCAAAGGTGAGAAGCAGAACTTCCAAGCCTCAGGAGTGGCATTCTGGTGAGACTGCTGTTGCCCATCAGTAGCCGCTCTCTCAGCTGTTCAGTGACAAACATAGCAGCCATGCTATTGTACTAAATGTTGTGAACAGATCTTTTTCCCTAGAAATTGGTTTTTTTTTTTTCTTCTCTTATACAAAAACAATACAAAATTTCTATTGTTTTCCTTCTTGCTTCCACAGCCTGGAAGCTCAGAGCTAATGCTATAACTAAATTTTAGAGACTATATAGGATCAACATATCTAGACACTCTATTCCCATTTTATACATTTCTGCCTGAATTTTCCCTTGTTGTCTCAGATGCTTTGTAAAATTAGATAGGGCACAACTGTATGAAGCTAAATTTTTCCCCCACCCACATATTCTTGGGTCATCCTTGAAGCCTATGCAGTAAGTCTTCCCAGTTGCAAGCTAATATTGGCTAGATTGAAACAGGAGGGACACTTGGAACTTGCAGAAGCTAGACAGTAAATTTAACACTCACGTAACTCATTAAAACAGGATAAAAGTGGAACTTCAAACATCTCTATGTTTGCCACCAAGTCTGTGAAGGGGGTGGGGGTACCCTTAATTCAGCTCAAGATGGAAAAGTCTGATCTTTCAGAGTCGAGAATACACTACTGAAATTAAAGACTTCTCTGTGTAGATAAGCACTCCAAATGTGTTCAAAGAAAAATTGAGGTGTTGACTACACAAGACTCGGATTTTTAAAGCATAGGGTATCATCTTCTTGACTTGTAAAATGTAGTTGGTGAAAGCAAACTTCCTTATCAAACAGCTTATGCAGAAAATTGACCAGATGATAAATTTTATTTTTCATCACCCTATAATTGTTTTTAAATAATTTGGTATAGGTTAAGATCACTGGGGAAATGGGTTTCGAACTGTGTTCCATGGCTGGTGCCCGTGGAAAATCAAGGTGCCTGACGGGGGCAGGAGCGGAGGAGAAGGCCACCAAGCAAGGAGCACTCAGCTCCCAGCAGAGCAGCTGAGCGCTGCCTGTGTAGCCGGGCTCCTTCTGCATGAGGTTCTATGTGAACCCAGGGCTCTATTCTTCAAAGTGAAAAAGAAAAGTTTGGAAATTGTCACATTGGAAGACATGCTGCTAGCTTGCTGTTGGGGTATAACTGTCACTGATATGGAAGGGGAAGAATGAAGACTTGAAATCTGACCTTGGATTCTCCCTGTGCTTCCTTACACCCTCTGTGACTTTGAGGTTTGACTCTTTCTCCCCAAAACAGCTTCTTCAGCCGTGGTTTAGAGTGATTCTGATGCTATCACTGACTTCGTGAATCAGAATTAGTAGTCAGCAGGTGTGGAAGTTCTGTTACGAGGATGTTAAGTGCCAAGGGCTCTCCCCTCCATGCCTCTGACCCTCTTGTTTCTCCATTTCCCAGGAGGAACCCATCACCTTCTGCGAGGAAGCCTTTGTGTCCCACTATCGCTCCGGAGCCATGAGACAGTTCCTGCAAAATGCCACACAGCTACAGCTCTTCAAGCAGGTGTGCAGCCTCACATGTCCAGTGTCTGACCCCTGCAGGAATTTCTGCAACTGTGTCTACCCCAGGCTCTGAGGCTGCAGGCGAGGAGGGAACCCAAGCCAGAGAGCTCAGGAGAGGGGATTGGGTAAAGAGACTGCTCAGCTATCAGACAGACCTTTAGCAAATGTGCTGTGCTGTGCTGTGCAGTGCTGTGCTGTGCAGTGCTGTGCTGTGCTGTGCAGTGCTGTGCTGTGCTGTTTCATTTTGTTGTATAAACAGCTAGGCATTTAGAAAGCTTAGTTTTATAGATGCTTCCTGTCCTGGAAAGCACGGCTGATCTTGGGACGTACACCACGATGCCCAGTTGAATGGTTTTTCCTGTTCTGTGGACAAGCTGTTATACATTTGATTGCTATCTGTCTCCCTCCCTCTAGTTTATTGATGGACGATTAGACCTCCTCAATTCTGGTGAAGGTTTCAGTGATGTTTTTGAAGAGGAGATCAACATGGGGGAATATGCTGGTGAGAAGCCCCTTTTTTCCCTTCTGGTATGTAGGCTGCTCTAGAGAAGAGTGTTGCTGGCATGCAGTGGCAGGGATTCATTTTCTCCTTCATTATGGGTTGGGAAGATACTGATTTCCACCTTAGCCTTGAAATGGTTGGGAAGTTCCTCTGCAGTGTTGGTGAAATGCACATTGGACTCTGTGATATGCTCTGTCCTGGGGCTGGTTACTTTTCTGCATAGACAGAGTCCAGTGTAGTGGTGCAGGGCATGCACACAAGATACTGAATTAGGGATCTGAATTCAAATCAGAACCCTTCCTCTTTGCCAGCTGTGAGGCCTGGGTCAAGTCTCTTAATTCTCTTTTAGCTGAGTTCTCCCTTTATATACTGAGAGTGACACTGCCTGCCTCACAGGGCTCTTCCTGAGATGAAATCAAAGTGGGAAGAACAGTTTTGTGCAGTCACCCAAGACAGTCCCTGGCCCAGCAAACGTTTCTTTAGGCTGTGGAGATCATCACTGCCAACTCAGTCTCTTTAAAACAAGAGGGATCATCCAGGCATTTATCAGAGGCAGTATCAGAGGCCCAAGATGGTGTTGCTTGCCAGTTGTGTCTCCTGAATCCCAGGTGCCATAAGCTCCCATTTTTTTACAGTGAATGTACTGTCAGATAATACTTGAAGGTTCCATGTTTGACAGCAGCGTTAATGCTCATAGGCTCAGACTTTGGAAGCAGAATGGTAACACTCATATTCCTAGTCCCTCTTACTGCTATGCAGGTCTGATAATCTGCAAACAGTGTGCAACTCAGAGCCAGGCGCAGTCTCCAGTTATTCATATTACAGGCCCTGCCAGCCCATGCTGCACAAAGAACACAATTAGTAAAACCAGTATGGAGTCTATGCACAGTGATGGCAGATTGTTGACAAGAATTTCCTGAGCACTGAGGTGTTCAGAGCTCACAAACAATGGGAAACCCAATTCTGGGGATTAGGAAAGAGGAATGCATAAGTAAGGATGTAAAAATTAAAACAGCATAGGAAAAATAGGAGCAGGTTTTTATGCTTTTGTGGTCCTCCCTGCATGCTAAGAGAGTTTCCCAGAAGAGCAGAGTTTGAGTCGGGATCTAACCATGGAGTATGAGTTCTGAGCAGAAGACAGGCTTTATTAAACTAGATTTGCAGCTTCTAAAAGAGCTTTCTGGTGACAAGACCCCTTGACCTGCATCAGATGAAATGACCAGCAGCACCTCCTTCTTCCTTCCCTATCACTAGTCCAGTACCCTGGAGGGCGAGTGTCCGTGCAGTAGGGCCTGTACACTGGGCGCCCAGGCGTGGCTCACAGTGTGTCAGAGAACCTGGGCTTCTCAGGGTGTGTTGCTGTACTCAAGGGATGTTCAGAGAAGAGAAGCAGCAGCTTCCAGAGGAATGCCATTTCGGCTGTCTGTTGAGTTTCCCAGGCAGAGAGTGAGGGGTTAGGGTCAGGCAAGGGAACTGCATCACAAAAGCCTGAGGCCAAGAGAATGCTGGTTTGGGAGCCCCAGAGCAGAAGGTGGTTCAGAATGGAAGCCTGGGATGGAGAGGCAGAGGGAGGCAAGGTGGGACTGCTGAGCAGTCTACCTTCACCCCAGTTGACAGTTCGAAGGCTTGAAGGGTTGGTAGTCAGGGCGCTGATGCAGACAACTCAGAGAGAAAACTGGCTGTGATTCACTGCTGCCTCCTTCAGAGAGCGGGACATGGGAGCCTCTGGGCCATTCTCCTGACTGAACTTTCCCAGTCCTGCATGCCGAAGGCAGTTTAAAGAACTCTTTAAATTGCAGCTTCTCTGATTTCTCTTTCCTCCAGGCAGTGATAAACTGTACCATCAGTGGCTCTCCACGGTCCGGGTAAGTGTACCCTGTTCAGAGCCACCTGGCCTCCTCGTTGGCTTCGTGGTTGCCCTCTGATCCCCAACCACCTACAAAGCTGCCATGAGGCCTAGAGTTCTCCATTTTCTCAGCTGAAGATGATTTTTGTCTTAAAGCCAGGCAAGACAGGCATCTTCCTCTCTGGGAAGTCAAGCAAGGCTAGTAAACAGAATGTTGTTGTCCTAGAACATTTCTGGGAGTCTCCTTCTAGGGCCAGTGCACTTGTCATCAGCATGGGGAAAACACAAGTGTGTCCCTTGTGCTGCTCTATAGTATCTTTCACAGCAAAGGCTCCTGGGAAGATGGAGAACACATCCCTGGGAGATTTTTTTCATCTCACAGTTGGTGTGAACCGTTTCCTGGGTCAGGAGCCAGTTGCTTAGGTTTCTAAAAACTCTAAAGAATTCAAATTCTTGCCTTTCCATTAGCTTATAACTGAATATGTGCTGGGCACTAGCTTGGTACTCAGGACGCCCAGGCAGCAGCACACTGGCCTGGCCCTGGGGGCACCCCCCATCTTGCTGGGGAGGCAGGCACGTAAACAGGCAACTCCAGCATAATGCGATAAGTGTTCTCTGCTGCTCTGGGGCCAAGAGCACCGCTGCCAAGGCAGGTCCCTTGGAAGTGGCTGCAGTTGGCCGAGAGTAAGCAATTCCTTGATGAAAGACTTCCTTTGTTCTTCTCCTATGGCCAAACACAGCACTTGGCAAATCAGAGACAAGCAATAAGGACTTGTTGATTGATTGATAAAGGGAGTTTTAATACTCCAAAGGGCCGTTTAACTAGGATACTGAGTAATTTTGGAAGGCAGTATGGAATAAATGAGTGGGTGAAAATTTCCTATTGTCCTACAACACAGAATGCTTTCTAGGTCAAATTGTAATGTTTTTAATTAAAGCTCAAAATTTCTAATGCAAACAGTTACCAAAAACTGCTAAAAGTTAAAGCCAGTAATTGCATTGCTGTCTCTTATGCAGTGATACACCCACTGGTTCCAGTCTCTTTCCACTCAAATCAGTTGGATTAACTTTCCAAACCACCCTAAATCTGCTTATGTAAGGCATTTGATTAAAACCCTCCAGAATGTAGCCCTGTTATCTGGGAATGCAGGGCCTTTCATGATTTGCCCCCGTCTGGCCTCCCAGGCTCACTGTGTGTCCTCCCATGATACACTGAGCACTGTATAGTAACCATTTGGTGCTCCCAAAATATACCATGATTTTTCAGCTTCCATGCTTTTCTTATGTGCTATTTCCTGCCCCAAGGACATCATATCCTCCTGTCCTCCACATCCTACTCATCCTTCATGGACTAGATCAGATGTCACTTTACCTTCTGTGTCTCCAAGATACACCGCCTGCTCTGGTGAGCCCCACTTCCCAGGCCAGAAATCTTCCAAGGCTGTGATCAGGCCTCCCTTGGCTCCAGGCCTCAGAACCTGACAGATGAGTCCTTACCACACACCCTCAAGGATGAGACTGAAGAACAGGCTTGCAGACAGCCCCAGAAAGATGGCTTCGGCTGCCTTCACTTCCTCTCTTGGGTGGTGGAAAATCGTTGCTCTGCACCTTCCTCCCCACTTCCTAAAGAGCATGAGCAAGACACTGGTGCGGAGGATTTTCACCACAGCTCTGGCTGACATTGACGCCACTCAGTCTTTCATATTCTCAAGATTTAGATGTATAAGAAGGCAGCCTACCAGAGAGTGTTTTAAAACAACACAGAAAACCCAGGTGAGGAAAGGAAGTTGCCCAGGGTGGGGGCAGTGTGTTTCCAGATACTCCTGTTTGATCAGGACCTGTTTTCTGCCCCACCTTGGTGCTAGCTAGAGAGTCAGTGGTTTTGAAACTCCCTGACCATTGTCCGTGGTAACTCAATTCGTGAAAAGCCACCAGTGACTATGAGAAAACCCTTGCCTCAGACAGCCTGGGACAGCAGGCGGAGCTCTGAACTTGGAGCCTCCCTCAGTTACTTGTCGCACTCCTCATTCCCTACATACCACCCAGACACATTCCCACAGGCACATTTGCACACACACCCCTCCCCCACCCCTACCCCGAGCGGTTCTGCCACAGTCCCAGCTGTCGCTGCCACGGGTCCAGGGCCTCCTGGGCCTGCTTCTTTACTCACCTCCCACGCTCCTGCAGTGTTGCCTGCCTTGACTAAAGTGAAAAGGTCTTCATTGGTGTTGGCCTTTGCTACCTTCGGCTCTGCCAATGATTGACGTCTTTTATTATAGAAAGGAAGCGGAGCAATTCTGAATACCGTAAAAACAAAAGCCAATCCGGCCATGAAGACCGTCTACAAGTTCGTAAGTACCAGTCTTGGTCTCGCAATGCCAAAAGATCGATTCCTCAGCACAAGCAGTCTCTTAAGTACACCTGATCCTCCATTACACAGGTGACTCGGGGGGCTGCTGCCCTGTTTCCTAATGGTCTCAGTGTTTCAAGGCTTACTTGTTCTTGATATTTTATGACCAGGTCAGTGACATTTTAAATTTAAGGTGTTGCTGCTCACAGTCACTGTAGTAAAGAAATGGGAGGCCACCATTTCAGTTTGTGAAATACAGACCAAGAGGCTAAAAGTCAGGCTATTCCACGCATTCTGGAGACCCAGAGGCGTGGCCTAAACATGTCCTGACAAAGCTTTCCCGTGTGTCCCCATTACGATGTTGGAGCGAAACGGCACCTTTGCAGGCTACTGAAAGATGCTGTGGTGGGGCTGCCTCCTAATTTCTGTCCCAGATTCTTCATCATCTCGCTCATTGCTATCTGTAGGAAGCGCATTAGTTGTGAGACTCATGCCAATAGCACAGTGAAAATAGTGCCTGTTGCTCCATCTTTTACAAGCCTCAAGTATTTTTTTTTCCTCTGTGATTTCTCTCACTTGCTAATTTGACCCCAAGCCACTAACGTGGGATAGTTTTGTTTTATTTTCATTTTTATGTTAGTCCTCTTTGTGCTTAAATTGTAATTCTTGAAGTAGAGTAAGTGGCTGCCAACAGAACAAACAGATCTAAAATGACATAAAATAAAAGCCAGGATGTCCACCAAAATGAGATTTAGGGGACATACCAAAGACATGTAGCAATATGTCTGTCTTGGCCATTCAGCCTGATCTGAAAGCAGGTCCTGAGTCCATGTCCTGGTGAAATGTCATGGATATTCCAGATCTTGCAGCCAGTAAAGCTGCTGTGCTACTCTGACTGGTAGCTGTCAGCAGGCTGCTGAGATAATAATTATAGAGAACAGAAGAAAAGACTTGAGAAGGGAGAAAAAGAATCTGTGCCATCAAAATGCAAAAAATAAAATCTCCCCAGCCCCTTTAAGGGATTTTTTTTTAACCTTTTACCATTGTATTTGTTTTCAGAGCCATTATGTTTTCAACTTGATGATCCCATTTTTCCTTCCTTTTTCTAGTAATCAGAGAAGGTGATTCACGACGGACTGAAATCAAGCATAGTCCCTGCTGGAAACAGAAAGGGAATCTTAACTTAAATTAATTTTTCATGCAGGCAAAAGATCATGCAAAAATGGGAATAAAAGAGGTGAAAAACCGCTTGAAGCAAAAGGTACTTGAAGTTCTTATTCAAAATGTATAAGCACTGTGTATGAAATGCGTGGCCACAAAAAAGTAGGATGTGATCAATAGCGGGCTGTTTGATACAGTGTTGTTAGCACACTTCAAAATGCATTACCAGCTGTCCGGGAGTTTTCACACTGTTATAAATATTCACAGACAAAAAACTGTCTTCAAATAACATTAAGACTGTGGCTTAAACCCACAAAGGCAAGCAAGTTCAGAGTCACCACTTTCGGTCCGTCCCCTCCCTACCCCATTAGGCCGGGGTTTTGAAGGCATTTGCAGAAGTTGACATGTCCCCCCACCCCATCCTGGTACCACCTTTTCTTCCGAGCACCCTGCACCTCTGAGCTAGGGGTAACCCACACCGAGAGCTCCAGGGAAAGGACTGCCCTGGTTCCCCATTGCATGGGTCTCCCACACAGACTACACAGCAGGTGGGCTGGAGGAGGGTGCCGCAGGCTCTCCCATGGAGGATTAAACAAGAGGAGGCCAGCAGTCTGTGTTTGAGCAGTGTGCCTCCTTAGACTACTGGTAAAACTGTGTGAAAGCCTCCTGGCTGCCTCCTGGCTGAGATTCCCCCAGGCTGAATCTCTGTACTATATTACTCCAGTTTCGTAAATTAAGAGACTGTGTTTCAGAGGTAAGGTAATTGGCCCAGTTATGTGTATGAGCTGAGCAGAGGCAGGATTAGATTCCAGATCCACGATTCCTAGCATCTGGGCACTTCTCAGTACAGTACTTTCTGCTGCCTTCCTAAAACAAGTGTTTTGTTTTCCAAAAGATGTGTGGTATCACTTCATTATCCCAGTGCCCCCAAATGTACCATTGTAATCAGGGCCTTTGTCTATCTCGGCAGTTTTTTTTTGTTTTGTTTTGTTTTTTAATTGAAAGCAGTTTCATTTCTATGAAGCCAGAAAGGACCTCTAATTAACTTGAAATGGTCGAAGGAATTGATTCCTTTCTTTTAATTGGAAAATAATTTGCCTCTGACTAAGCATTTAAGTTCTTAGTTTCAGCTGACAGTGACTTCTTAAGGGAATGAGATCCACATCCTGAAATGCAAACCCTGTAATGTAAATACAGATAGTCCATCACTGTAGTCTTGTGTACCCTATTAGGGGCTAGCAGGTAGGATTCTTTACTTAGATGTTATTGCAGTCAATAACATCTAAATGTCTTTCTTATGTCCTATCCCGGTCCCACAGAGCTGACTCTGACTGCAGATTCAGAGTAGCAGGGAGAGGGCTCCCCTCCTTTGTGTCCAGGGAGTAGAGTCTGGTTAGTTACAATGGCAACTAAGGTCAGCAAAGACACGGGTCCTTCTGAAGACAACATGTGTGCCCTCGTGGGTCACATTTACTCTCTGCAGACCATGAAGCCTAGGATATCACCTCATCTTTGTACTCAGCTGTGTGGGCATCTGGACGTCAGAAAAGCCCCTTTCCATGATAGGCATCCCTTTCTGCAACAACTGTGGAGCCCCGCTTTTTAAATGTGCTCATTCAGAGGTTCATTTAAACAATCTAGATCACGTTCCTTCCACACCACCTCCCTTTCCGTTCCTTGACAGTACCTAAGGCCTATTTTTCCCTCCCCTTCTCTTCCCCCTGCCAGTCTTTTCAAGAATAGCTTCAGGAGATAATGTTCTATAGAGAGTGTCAGTACCTCTCAGGTGACACACACGGTGAAGGCATTTCATAGAAATGTGGCTTGTCACCATCGGACTGTTGACAGATCTATTAGTGCACCCTTTTCAATTTTCACTTTTCCCCCCTTCGGTCTTACAGATTTCCACAGACTTGATATTTTGCAGTTGTTCTTAGAAGAGCTGTTTTGTAATTGAAACTCTAGCATTGTTCAGTACATGCAGGCCCTGGGTCTCCGGTGCTCTCCAGCTCCCTTTCTTGAACTAATTTAGGATTTGGCTTCGCCTGACCTCTCTCACTGCAGTGGAAAATATTTCCTTGGCTTTTTTCTCCCCCTTCCTTTTTGTCCCCCTCCCCTTTACATGGAACCTACCTATGTGGCTCCCTAGATGCATCGAATATAGACATCTCAAGTTTGGTTTTTGCTATGAAATTGAGGCAGTTCCCAACAAAGATCCAATTTTCAAATGTGCTGGGTTGCCACCTGGCCTTCTCTAACTCTGCATAGCAATGGTGACCTCCCAGATATAATCAAGAACCCAATCTTGCCCTCTTTGCTCTTGCCTTGGGTTTGAATTGCAAATAGAAAATGTGGGGCCGACCTGTGGAGAGGTCACTGTGGTATGTGGCGGGTCCATCTCTAATATGACTGAGCAGGGCCTCTTCTCTGTCCCTGGTTCATTTGTGCTGCAGATTTCAAAGCCTCTGAAAGAGGAGCTTTCAGGATATCTGTGTGACCATCGGCAAATAATTGTTCATAGATCCTATAGTGTGGCTTTATTCCACACCTGCTCTGCTTCAGCCCAGGAACAAAAAAAAAAAAAAAGAAAGAAAGAAAGAAGGATGGAGGTATATTTTCTGGGTAAATGGAACGAGATGGTCAAGTTCTGCAATAGGTTGGCCTCCTTTGAAGTCTCACTTGTTCAAAATTAGGAGGAAAAAGAAATGGCAAGGATGCTAGCCAGCGTCGCTCTTTTAAGGGAGGGTGTGGCACTTCACTAGAACATGTCCCTGGCAGACCTGGGCTGCAGAATGTTGACAAATTGCATCTTGCTCCTGCTCCGTGCCAGGCTGGCACAAGGATGCCCTGCAATACTCCCTCCCCACCTGCAGCAAACACTCAGACACTCATAGAAGAATGTAATTGTGTGCTTCTTGAAGAATTCCTTAGTGCCAAAATGTTATAACTAAATGGGCTCATTTCACAGCCCTTTGTAAAGCTTCTAAACCTTTGATCTTTAAAAGACAAATCGAGCTTGTTTAGAGTCTCCATGATTGCAAGGAGCAAATTCACAGTTGGCTTGAGTTTCTGGCCAAACACTTCCGAGTGCATTCAAGGGAGAGAGCAGGCACGCTAGATACAGGGAGAGCCAGGTAGACTCTTGCAGAGAAGACATTTTCACACCTTATCATGCAGCTGTCAGCTCCCTGTCTGCAGACACATTGAAATAAGCCGCTGCCTCAGTCGCAGAAATGAAACTTCGGCTACTGGTTTACTGATCAATATTCATATTTGAATCTGAATCTCAGAGTAGAGAGGATAGTTCTTCCACCAGCAGTCTACATCAGAGACAGGGCAGCTTCTATCTTATACCTACAAGGGCCTGCAGACACCCCCCCCCCCAGTGGGCACATGGATTTGGGCTTCTGAGGCAGATGAACTGGGTTCCATGCTACTTACTGTGTGACCTTTGGTGAGTTACTAGACTTCTCTGAAACTAGCTAGAGGAAATAGATTTATACTGAATTAGAAGTGGTAATGTGTATAAATAGCACTTAGTAACTACTCCATGAATGAGAGCTTCTGTCCATTTTCCTTTTTCATTTTGTATTTGTTTTTTGGTTCAGGGTCTCACTATATGCAGCCCAGGCTGGCCTTGAACTCTCAGTGACCCTTCTGTCTCAGCCTTCCAAGTGCTGGAGCTATAGGCATGTGGCACCACACCCTGCTGCCCATTTTCTTCTGTCACACATTTGGAGCAGCTTGTCCGACCGTGCGTTCCCATGCACACATCCCCTCAGAAGTGGCTGGTGTGAGGCTATCTCCCTTCAGGTCATTCTCATGGAATGTCTCTGAAGCACAAGGCTGATCAGGCCACTCTTTGGTTAACATTGCAAGCCTTCCACCTCCTTACTCAGTGGGAAGGGTGCCCCGCTGCTCCCCTGGTCCAGGATGCCTCCTCCCTCGTCTCTGCCCCAGTACCTCCAAGGCCACTCACCGCCCTCTTTGTCCTCCAGCACTTGAGGCCCTGGGTTTCTCCTGTCCAGGGACGTACTGTATGCGGTGCCCATCTTCTCTACGGGGAGGTGAAGGTTAGTTCAGTCAGGATTTTTGATTCCACAAAATGCTCAGGGAAAGTGACAGGAATAGAATTATTGTCTGTCACCTTTGCTCTCACTGAGGGATGGGGTCTGGTGGAGTCCCAGCACTCTGTGCCTCAAGGCTCCTGCGAACAGATCTGCCACCCGCCGTGGCCTCTGATCCGAGCTCTGTCTGGTGTCTTCCTTCTGTGTGACCCTCCAGGATGGAATATCCTTCCCATCAGCCTCATGTTTTTGCTTTTTAAAAATGACATTTAGAAGGTCAGTTTCCTCCTCTCGGCAAACAAAATACCTGTTTATTGGGGAAAATTCAACAAATCAGAGAAGCAAAAAGAAAGTAGTCATGTTTTATAAGCTGCATTCTCCCTCCGTATATCCTGAATATAACTCAGACCACTAAATGTTTCTTGTACATGTTTGTATTTTAAATGACTACTTAAAATTATGAATGCTAGCTCTATATATGTTAATCCCATTGTGGACACCTAATTTTTTCTAGGCAAATATCTCAGGTAAAACTCAAACAATTCTTATTTTTTCAGTAGGATAGATTTCTAGAAGTAGATTCAGTGGGCCAAAGGGAATGCGTATTCTAGGTTTTTCACATAAATTCCCTATTTACGTTCCTACCAGCAAGGTATGAGAACCTGCTGCCCAAACCCTCTGCTGACAGATCGTTTAGTTCTTAGACCATAATTTCTATAAATATGAGTGTCCAAAGTTGCCCTATGGGCTCCCTAACTATGCGCAGGATCTCTGCTAGCAAACAGTAGGGTATGTGCACTGTTCCTGTTTCTTTCTTGACCTGAGCACCTACTCTGCTCCGCATGGCATTCTAGGAAGTAGCAATAGTCCTTTGCCAAGTGGGCAAAGGCACGAAGAAGTGAAGACAGTGTATGGGGTGAGCCACAGGACTGAGGGACCTTGTGTGCCTCTAGGTCTTCTAAATGAATGTGTAGCCTTGCTTTTCGATAGTCAGACAAATGCATATATTGGATACATTTGCCTTTCAAAGTTTCAGTTCAGTTTTACGAAGGTTTGTTGGACAGCATGTGCTACATTCAAGCAAAACAGGGCATCAAGGGACTCTCACTCTGCAGGGACACACAGAGCACTAGCACAGGGCACGCCAGTGTCTCATGGGCCTAAGGAGAGGGATTTCAGGACAGGGGAGGTCACTTCTGATTGCACACTGAGCACCCCTCTGTCCATGATACCTGCACTTTTGCTGTTTTTATGGATTAAGGAGTCAGTAGCTCTGAGTTCTTCCATCTTCTAGCTTTGTGGCCTTGGGTATGTTATCTTCTCTGAGCCCTGTTTCCTCACCTGTAAAAGAGGGATGGTCCTCTCCACCTTGTGATCACTGTGGGACCTCAGTGTGAAAATGAAGCCCACGGGTGTGGAAAAGTACTTGCCAGGGAAATGTACCTGCTTTCCGCAGGGTAGCTCTCCTCTGTCTTTTGCAGTAGGTAAGAATCTAATGTTCACTTTGCACAGTACTGGGGCGTTTTTCAAAGCTTCCTCCTGTTTTACCTCATTTAACTCGCTCTCCCAATAGCTTTGAAATTTTCCCAGCAGGTGATCATTTCCCATTGTAAAAATGAAGAAAGAGTTGCAGAGATTGAATAAATTTGAAAGATCAGACAGCTAGTTAATGGTAAAAAACAAAACTAGAATACAGCATTTTTTATTTATAAGCTTAAACTATGACACTTTTCCCCAAAACTATCACATGGATTTTCCTTTTTAAAATAGCTATCATAGCTGGGTGTGGTGATGTATGCCTGTAATCCCAGCATTCAGGAGGCCAAGGCAGGAGGATCACTGTGAATTTGAGGCCAGCCTCAGCTACATAGTGAGTTCAAGACCAGTCCAAACTGTATAGTGAGACCCTGCCTCAAAAAAGGCAAAAACATAACATAACATAGCTGTCGTAAGCCTGGGTATGATGGCACATGCCAATAATCTAGAACTCAGAAGGCTGAGGCAGGAGGACCTCTGCAAGTTCGAGACCAACTTGGCCTATGAGTTCAAGGCCAGCCTGAACTCCATAGAAAAGCCCAAACCTTTTTGGTCTCAAAAAGACAAATAAATAAATAAAGCTATCCTACTAGAATTTTTCAACTTATATTTCTTTTACCATATTACTTTGCAGCTTCATTTTTTCCCACAATACACACATACATGGAAGCACAACAAAGCAGTATCTTAGTAAACAAACTTAATTCTTTCCACAATTCTGGTTCCAGAATTCATTGCACAGTTGTGGATGCAAACAAATTTCAAGCATATCCTAGACTGGTCATGAATCTGTTACTGCGTGGCCTTTTCAACCTCTTGGGAGTTTAACCTCAGTACCCCTCTCTGGATCCAAAACACCTCATTGCCCTTTGTGGATTTCTGGGCACAGGAGGAGTCCCCACCCACTTCATTCCCCTTGACCCGAGCCCCTTAGGGCAGTCCCTTGCCATGTGAGACGTTTTTAGTTGGCGGTCACAGCGGAAGCCTTAGTGTGGGGGAGACGGCCAGCCCCCTGTGGGCCCCTTCATCCAAGCCCTCCTTGTAAAGCCGAGAGCACCTCATCTCCTTGTGCTGCAGGGCTGGCCTCCACAGGCAGCTACCCACTCAGGAAAGGAAGCCAAGAAGTAGGCAGCTGGATGTATGAGATCAAATCAATGTATATAAAATATAGGTGGGCATCATGTCCCACTACCTCAGTTTCCTGAATAGCTGACACTGTCTACACATATGTGCTGGATTACATACCTCCTTTACTCTCATAGCTACCACATCCCATTTCACATATGAAGAAACTGAAGCTTGAAACTTACATGTTTCCTCCCTAACGCGTGATTGTTAAATGACCATCCACTTTCTCGATGACCTGCCATTCAAACTATTTAGCCAGGAAGTTAAAAGCAACCAATTATAGACTGGGGATTTAGCTCAGTGGCACAAGCACTTGCCTGGTGAGTGCAAGGTCCTGAGTTTGACCCCCAGCAAAAAAAAAAAAAAATTATCAAAAGTCTTCGATGTGCAGGATTTAATGAGTGAGTATTAAGGACCTATGTCCTGTTGACCAAAGTGTGTGTTTGTTTTTACAAAGAAAAGGATTGAAGAATACCTTTAGTATTTAATTCAGGCTGTAAGTTGTTTTTACTTGGTTAAAAAAATTATTTAAATGTTATTTGTCTGTACATTATTCTCTGCCTTACTGTGAAGACTGAAGCAACTTTCTTGACCTGAGTGAAGTACAGCGTTTGTTACACCACTAGGCCACATCTGTGTTCCACATAACCCCCGTTTGCTACACCAGCATTAGAGGTGTAGCACCAGAGGACCCATGGCCTGCCTTTTGCACATTGGACTTTTTACACTTTGATTTCATTCATCAGAAGCACAAATGGAATGTAACTTTCTAGATTTAAAAACATTTCTTTGGTTCCCTAAATATCTCCTAAGTCAGGAGGTCCTCACTCAAAATTCAGTCTCTCTATTCTCTTCCTGAAGGACTGAGCGTAGAAAAGAGGAACAGGAACTTACCGTGTTCACAGACAGAAACATCGTCAGTAAACAAACTTCTGCACTCCCAGATAATCAAAGTCATGCAAATTAAAACAACAATGAGGTCTAATTTTTCACCTATTAAATTAGCAATACATTTTTAAGATGATAAGACTCACAAGTACTGTGAAGCTGATAATGCATCCATTGTTGGTAGTTGGTGTAAATTGGAAAGCATTTTGGTAGAATGAATAAAAAGTCTAAAATGTTGTTATTTTTGACCTATATTTCATTCCTAGGGATTCCCATAAAAGAAATAATATAAAAGAAAGGAAAACTGTATCACTGGTAGAAAATTTTCTAAAAATTAGAAACAAATATCTAATAGCAGCAGGGTGGTTTATTAAGTTATTATATGTCTGCTCAATGAAATATTTGTATTCATTAAAATTATTATAATGGTGATGTAGCACGGTGGTGATGCTTCTAAGGTATTAGGGGCGTATAAAATTAAGAATGAGCTGTGATTACAAGTAACTTTTAAATGTCTGCGTGAAGATAAAGAATATGTAAAAATGAAAGTCACTATGTAAGATAGCAGGATAATACATGATTTTTTTTCACGTTGTGAATTGTATTTTCTTTATAATTTAGTGTAGGTGATTTTGGTCCCTCTAGTCCTTAAAAGTCAAAGGGCCAAATGAGCTTTCCATTTCCTCCATGTTTCCAGGAATAGGCTTGGAATCCTCTCTCCCCGGAGAGTTCTGAGTGGGGCCCTTGGCCGTGGGGTTTGAGGGAGCACAGGGGTCAGGGCCATGACCAACTCCAGGCTACATCCCTCTCTGCAGGACTTCACAGAAAACGGCTGTGCCCCCACTGCAGAAGAACCACTACCAAAGACTGCGCCGTCACCCCTGGTGGAGGCCAAGGACCCCAAGTTCCGAGAGGACCGGAGACCAATCACAGTCCACTTTGGGCAGGTATGTACCCTGGCCCTTTCGTGGGTCTATTGCATCTTTTGTTTGAAAATTTTGTTTTGTTTGTAGCAGAAACAGTAGCACATGCCATATACAGTTTCTCATTCCAGCTCTCCTTGGAAAAGCAGCTCTGCAGAGTTGTGCACTTGAACTGTTTATCTGACACAAACCGGTTTTGAAGGTGAATATTCAAAAGTCTAAGGGAGACAGCACGGCTCTGGTCATCAGCTAGCTCTGCGATTGAATAAAGTCATTAAATGCAGCTGTTCCCTTAACTCCCAAGCACCGTGTTTAAGGTGCCTGTTAGCTAAGCATCTCATTAGAACACTTTAGCATCCCAGGCCCTTCTTTGCACCTTCAAATAAAAGGCAACAAGCAAAGCCTTAAAAAAATCAATTAGGAGTTCTTTATTAATGTACTTCCTGAAAATCAATATTGGGAGTCATGCTTCTCAGAGTCGACACCCTCGCTACAATTCAACAGATCCGATTCCTTACCCAGCTATTTTCAATAACCCAAGCATTTGAAATTTCGTCCTGTACCCCCTTAGTATACACATTGTACTCCACATAGAAACTAAAATTTTTTTATCCACTTCCTATACATAGTTATATTTTTGGTTGAAAAATGTTGTATTCCTTTCCCTATTTCTCTTGAATTGACTTCTTTGGTTAGCAAAAGTCATAATGTTTTTTTTATGAGAAATGGCTCTGTTAGCAAGTTATAGCTGTAACTAGAATCTGCAAGGTTATTTATTCTTAAATCACCTGATTCATTAGCCATTTATTAGCTGACGCATGCTTAAACTATTCTTTATATGATTTTTTTTTACTTTAAATGTGGTTGTTACTGTACTATGTAAAGGACCTAGAATTGTACATTTGAAACATTCCTGTTTTTGACAGATGTTTATCAAGTGCACACTGTGCACCGGCATTGAGCAATTTAGCGAGGAAGGGAACTAATGAAATGACCGCTGTGATTATTACTGTAAGACCTGATTTGGTTGAAACAGAAGAATCATTCTCCTCTCATCAATCTTTTTAGATTATACATTCCTACCTCTTTTAACTTGAGCGATTTACCCCTTTTCTGCTTTTGTGCCTGGAAAGGATGTTATAAAAAGTGAAATGTACTGAGTGCAAAAGAAAAAGCTCAAATGGGCAGTGCTCATTTGGTTAATGATTATCTTCAAATTACAGTGATATCGGGAACCCCCAAAGCGCCGACTGCTCCCAGCTAGGCCCTGTTGGAAAATTCCGCACCCTAGTTTCCCGGCCGTGTTTGCTGAAAGCGCAGCCCCTGGTTGTCACCAGCATGGCATTCCACAGTCAGCTTCTTGCTTCCCTTTGTCCTCATTCCTGCACACACTAACCTGCCATGAAAGGAGCCCCTCGCTGGAGTTTGGAGCCCATTACAGAGAAAGAGGGGGCGGGGGGAGTGGGATTTCATGGTGTTAAACATTCCATTTTTGAAACACACAAAAAAAGGGAGCCCCTATTTGAAACAGAGAAAGACCTTCTTTCCATTTCAGCAAGAAGTAGAGATGCTTTAATGTCATTCCCAGCTAAATGCAGAATAAGACTGTGCATGCACACGGGTGGGGGATAAACAATTAAAAAAACCACCCCAAACTCTGTTGAAATAAGAGCTGTCTGTGCCTTCACAGGTCTGCAAACTGGAGAGGATGAAAGTGGCTTTTTTTCCCGTTTGTCACTTCCCTCACGTGGCTGCCAGCATTATGCAAGTGTACAGGAAGGCAGGATTTTTTTTTTAATGCATGCATGTGGATTAAGGTCAAGCCCCTAGTATCAGCCATGCAGCAGGCTCTCTCCCTTCCAGCTGCAGCCACAGAGCCTACCCACAGCCACGAGATGCCTTAATTGAGACGTGCTGTCAAAGTGACAAACACATTTGCATACAGTCTACCCTCTATTTATTTTCTCTGGAAAGGTCTACAGTCTGCTGTTGGTTGAACACTCTTAATCAGTTTGCTGTAAGTGAACTGCCAGCTAGCTCACTTGTCCCTGCCCCTTCTTCATTAGGTGACAGATTAGCTGCTGGGGGATGGGCCAGGAAACCACAGACCCCTTTCTTTTAACTCTTTCCAGCTTTGCTGGTGATTGGCTCTCCTTCCTTGCTTCCCTGGAGCCTGGTTTGATGGTCCATTGGCCACAGCATGTAGAGCTGCTACTACTACTGGCAGTCGAGAGTTTTAGGGGCTCTGGTGTTCTTTCTAAAAGACAGGCCTTTGAGTTCCAGTTCAAACATTTTTGCCACACTCTCCTACCATCTGTAATGTTTTTTGTTGCTTGATCTTTTTCTTTAAACAGACTCAAACCTGATACCCATACCAACTTTAGCTTCGTCTTGTAATTGATATATCATAAGTTTAATGGACTAGTCTACTTTTTTCTAAACATATAAGAAAATGTTATGCTTATCCATAGATAAGTGAAACGAGTCATATAGACCCAATAGTATACATTCTCTTTTGGGAGAAAAAAATGGATTCCATAATGTCATTCATTGTCTCAGTCACAGTCCATTGAGGAAGGGATCATTAGCCCTATTTTATGGACTCAGAGATGGTGCTCAGAGAACTGAAAAGAACTGCCCAGGACTGTGTCACCAGCATGGAAATAGACACTTGACTTGAGGTCTTCAGCTGTTCAATATATCTGTTGAAGCTGATGTGTCCCAGCAAAATAATTCACCTAGCAGATCCTACACACTAACCTCAGAAAAGTCCTTGCCCTGCATTTGCATTTCTCTGGGTTTAACTGAAGACCCCAGTGGGCATCCCCATTATTGAGATGGTTGCATAAACCCCTCCACCTTACAAAGATGGTGCCCAGGCATCTAGCCAGGGGAGCTCCATGGTGACATCCCACTGGGTGACGGGGAGGGATGTTGGTCGGGAGAGAAGGCACTCTCTTGTCCTCTGTCTCCAGACCTCAGCAGAGTTTAGATATGCTTATCCATAGATAAGTGAATGAGAGACCACCCCTTCATCTTCATTCAGTTGGGTAAGGTACTGAGTATTCAGCCCTCAGCCTGGGAGGGTGTAATGGTGGAGGGAGATCCCACACCCATAGCCCAACCCAGAGTACGAAGGGAACTGAGAGGGGTGAGCTCAGTGCACACTGGTGGCCTCAAAGACTCTCCATAGTCTCACCCTGGACCTTATATTAAAAGTTATTTTGTCAACAAACCAAACTCCCTAGCAGATATAAGTTACATCACTCAGTGCTTGTGATGAGCAAAATCAGTGGATTCATAGTTGGCCTTTGCATTTTTATCATTTATAGTTTCTTTGAAGAGTTCAAAAGTGTCAAAGAGCTTGAGAATGCCTATTTTTACCTTGGAAAATGTTTAAAGAGGATTTAAGTAATTATTTCCCCCTTCTCATGTTTAGAATCTGTTGAGAAACAAGGTCTGTGAGACAGTCAAATGAGATTAAAAGGCCAGCTTTTAAGACTAAAAGGAGAATGTTGCTTTACACCTGAGGCCAAATGGTTGCCAAAATATTGCCTCAAAAAAATTAATAAATGAATAAGATATTTAAGAAATGAAACACTGCCTCAGAATTCCAGAGACTGAGTTACTTCATACCGGATAAGTGGACTGTGACACAGCAGCCGCAGGCCCCCAGCAAAGAGGGACGTGGGCACAGTGGGGAGCCGGCAGGGGTCCAGGGACTTGCTAAGTTCCTTCCCAGACCCCAGGAAAGGGTCCACCTAACCCCAGGGAGGGATGAGAAGACAGGCAGAAGCCACCTAAAGGTTCCTCCTGCTTTTCTTTCCTGGGAGGGGGACTGGCTGCAGACAGGATCAGGAAGCAGTGTCCTCCCCAGCAGGGCCGGCAACTTCCCCAGCTAGAGCATCCTGCCTTGAGCCGCCCCCGCTCCTGAGGAGAGTCAGCAAAGGCAACAGCTCCGTGGAAACCGCTCTGCTGTCTGGTTTAATCGGATGGCCCAGCCACTAAGTACTTTCTCATCTCAGGTCTTAACCATGAGCTAAATAGGAAGAAAGCCTCATAACCTGTGTGTAAATGAGGAAACCGCTCCACTTGGACCATGTTTGCTGGAAGGAATAATGCAGTCCTGCCTCAAAGCCAGCGCAGCTGTCTGCTTCTCTTGACCATGTGCTGCTCTCCCTCCTGTCAAGGGAACTGGACTGGCTCTGGAGTCCAGGGACAGCCTGCTGAGGCTGTTGGCCAGAGCCAGGGTAACTTTCTCAGGAGCTCCCATTGGTAGGAAAGCCCATAGCCTAAAAATACACAGCAAATCCTTTTCAGGGACCCCTTCTTTGTGTTTTGCCCGACTGACTGATCTACAAACAGAGTAATTACCTGCTTTCCAATCTGTCGAACTCTACAAAGTATATATGGAAAGTGCCTTTATTATTCTCTCACTTGAGCAAATCCTATGACATTGTTTAATGTAGAGTTTAAAAAGCTGGTTAAGGGGCTGGGGATTTAGCTCAGCGGCATAAGCACCTGCCTTGCAAGCAGGCAGTCGTGAGTTCAACCGGTACCGATAAAAAGGAAAAAGACAAAAAAAAAAAAAAGCTGGTTAAACCAGAATTCCAGTTGAGCACCACTGTGGCTTCCAGAGAGCTGGACAGAGAGCTGTGGACACCACCCTAGGACCAGCTGTTGGATTGTGGGGAGTTCTCGATTTTGAGGCATGAGCTGGTCATTTAGTACCCATTGCATTCTGGGCAGAGGGCACTTAGCCAGCAAATGGCTTCACAGCACCCTTGGTTCTGAGTGCCCTGATGCACTTGTGCTCCATTGAGGTTGGAAGTAACACTAACTTCAATTCAGCCATTGCTCCCAAACATCTCCAGCAGGTGTTCTGTGTTTTCCAGACACCTCAAGTGCTGGCCTTGAGGGAAAACACACACTCCCCACCCATCCCTATGCTTCCTCCATGCAACTGGTGCTGCTATTCATACAGAACGAGCTCCATACAGAAACTGCAGGGCCTCTTCCTCCCTCCTCCCAGCACTGTTAAGTCCCTCCTCCATCAATTCTGCTGCAGCCTGGGTGCCTGTCATGTAATCACCCAGCTGCACTGTGCCAGAGTCCCCTGAGCTGCACCCCTACAGCAGTCCCCACACAGCCTTGATGGGTGCCACCTGAACTATGCAAAGGAACTGTGTCACCCCTCTGCTGGGCTCCCCTAAAACTTCCATCTTCTGCCTTGGCACAGCTCATGAGGACCTTCATCACCTTCCTGTTCAGACTCACGGCAGTTCCCTTTTATAAATCCTCCCCCAGAAGAGCTGGTTGTGCTTGTTTGTGCTACCCCGGGCTTTGCACATGCCACGCTTCCCACACAGCCTCGTGATCGTCTCTTTAATGCTTGCTTCTTCCATGAAAACTCGAGTCTCTCAGAATCTGTTCTGCGGGGCCTGCCACAGAGCTGGCTGTCAGTAAACATCCCAGGATTTTGTTATTGCTGTGGATATTTAAATCAGGTCATAATTGATTGATTATTGTTATTGCTGGACTGTGTGTCCAGCAAGTTATTTGGTTTCATTTCAGTTGCTGTGCAACTGAATTTCAATTCTGTTCATTCGAACAAGAAAAATGAATATTCAATTAGTGGTCAAAAACCATTTCCAAATTCACTTTCCATTTAAGGATTAGTTTCCAAGTAGAAACAGCTTTGAGTTATAGGAGCTTAGATCCTGTCTTACTTTATTTTGCCTATTTTTATGAGATCCTAAGGGAAGGGAGAAGAATAAGGCAGAGGACTAAGACTTCCACCCTGAGGGCTAGCGTACCTGTGCAGGGGAGAGGGGAGAGAAGAGCCAGAGAGGAGAGAAGCCCATCATCCGAATATCATGCAGAGTAAAGCAGCTGCATAAATCAGACATGAAAATTCAACTGTAAAAGAGACTCATGATACAAACCAAGTATAAAATGTGCATATAACTTGGATTATATGGGATTTCATTAACCTCAAAGACATTCTTCTTGTGGAAGTTAGAAAATTTGAAGATGGGCTGTGATGGTAGATGACATTGTTAATATCATGGTTTTTGCATGTATTCCTTAACTTATTCCTAGGAGATGTATGCTGAAGTATTTACCAGTGAACCATAATGATGTCAGAAACCTACTTTCAGATGGTATGACCGAAAAATAATACATACATGCAAACACATATGCACACCTGCTCAGACATTCACATATATAACTCATTCTTAGAGATGGGGAAAAACCAAATACAGACACCCTTCTTTTCCTAAATTGAACTGCTGATAGGCAAATACAGAACAATTGCTAGAGACAGTGAAGTGGCATGGATGAAGCACAGATTGATTTAATGATTGACTGACTGATTGATTGATGTAGAGACATTATGTAGTTTAGGCTGGCCATGAACTCCAGTGTAACTCATGCTGGCCTTGAACTCATGGAAAGCCTCCTGCCTCAGGCTTACAAGAGCTAGGATTACTGGGGAGTACACCACCCCATTTAGCAAGCACAGATTTTAGAATCAGGCAGTTATGGGCTCAAATTTCATTTGTCACTAACTACCTGGTGACTTTGAAAAAGTTCCTTAACTTCTGTGAAACTCAGTTTGCTTACCTTTAGTCAGGAGTGACAATACACATCGAGTTTGCTGTCACGATTAAATGAGATGTGGCCTATAACTAACTTGTGCAGGCTGGCATGTGAGTCTGCAGTAAGTATCAGTCTGTTTCCCCGGTGGGCAGGAGCAGGGCTGGGTATCAGGCCCCCTAAGCCCTGCCTTCCCAAGGCGTGGCTGTTCTTTTAGGGCTTGGAACATGTACACCCCTTGGACTGCCCTCCTCCCTGTGCAGGCTTGTAACTGACCTCTGTCCCTCAAGCTCTTGATAGGAAAGCAAAGTCTAACCCAAAGGAGGCCAGGGATCATCATGCTGAAGGAGAGGTTCTGGCAGTGTGACCAGGAGCTGGTACCCGAGACAGCAGATGAGGCTGTGCAAGTCTGACCTGGACTCAAAGGGTTGGGATGGTAGCAGTTTGGGACACTAGCCTCAGGCATGAACAGGCTGATGAGTGTGGGGTCTACAGTCTAAATGTCATCCTCAGAGCCCTGACACTGAGCTCTGTGTAAGCCGCTCCTTCCACCCCTGGTTGTTTCCAACTCAAATTTCCGCCCTTCCATTGTGCCTTTTTTTGCTCTTTTCAACCAGTCTGTGTGTGGGAAAGCAGAGCCACCGCACTCTGCCGGCTGCCTTCCCTCCAGCTCTGATTTGGCCTTTGTACCAGCTGCAGTGACCATGACAGTGCCCTGCCTTCCTTCCTGGTGGCATGGCTCTGCGAAGTTGTTTCAACTCACTGCCATTACCAAAAGCAGCACATGGCCCTCAGCCAGCAGTGGGTCTTGGTTGAGAGTAGCTGGCTAGGGCCGTCTTCATATGTGCACGCCACGTTCCACAGCCCAGCTGAGCCCAGAGACAGCTTTGTGATGAAAGCTTCACAAGGCTGAGATTCGCTCTTCTAGACAGACACATGTAATTTCAGGAAAAACTTGCCAATTAAAAAAGAGAAATCAGGCCAGGCATGGTGACACATGCCTGTAATCCCAGCACTCTGAAGGCTGAAGCAGGAGGATCATTGTGAGTTCGAGACCACCTGGGCTACAAAGTGAGTTCAAGGCCAGCCTGAACTGCATAGTGAGACTCTTTCTCCAAAAAAAGAGAGACAGAGGCAGAGAGAGAGAGAGAGAGAGAAAGAGAGAGAGAGAGAGAGAGAGAAATTGATCATATTCTGTAAATTGAGATTTCTGACCAAGCAGCACTGCCTTCTTAAGGAGTACTCCTCTTACTGCTAGGAGCTGGTGAGACCAGAAAGCTTGGCAATGCGGACAGAGCTCTTAGTTTGCATGGAAGGGCTGAGAAATAGTAGCAACCCAATGAAAATTCAGCTTCAAAACAGCAGCTTGCTTTGTAAGCTATACCTTACCACTGGGCACAGTGAAGGTCAGCTGCTGAAAGGCTGGGGCCAAGGTCAGCCTCGTCCCTCAGCCAGCCATCCTTCTGGGATCTGAGTACTCAAGTGTCAGGCTGAGGCCCTCCTGTGTGCTAGGGTTCCAATGGTCCAAGAGTGGCTGGGGTGGGGCTGAGTTGCTCACCACCTGCCAGGCTCCCCACTGACACTTGCAGAAACAGGTCTTCGCCTCCCTTCAGGTACCTGCACCAGCCATTCAGCAGGTCTGCCTGCTGCCTGTGTGATCAGCTTAGCTACTCTGTGAAGGTCTTGGGTTTTATCCCTTCAAGTACAGAGAAGATGGGGACTTCACTGGGATGTGCGACTCAGTAGTGACATTCAAAGCCTCTAATGATTGAATCTTTGCAGCTCTACTCACAGTTTCCTCTGGGTCTGCAGCAGCCTGGCAGGTGGCCTGGGGTCCCAGGAAGTTGGACTGGCGAAAGGCCTGGCTTCTGGTTTCCTTCTAGACCTCAGGCTCTGCTTAATGTTTCAGGACCTCAGTCAGAGCCAAAACAAGTAAAGCTATTCCTAGTGGAAACTCTGTACCAAACTCACCATCAGTCACCTAGGAATGCTGGGTGCTCACCTGGTGTGCATGAAGTAGAAAACGATATGAAACTAGGTTTGTTTAGGAGTTAGTATTGACAGTGTCAGGAGACCCAGCAAAACCAGGACAGGGCCTGCCCTAGGGATCTGCATTAGTTTAGGTACTTGGGGTTGCAAGAGATATAAACCCCAAAAGAGAAATTGTTACCTCGTCCTGGCCTCCAGGATGGTTTGAGCCTCGTTGTTTCTGCTGTATTTGTTGGCTCTGCCTCTTCTGCTGTACCATGCTATGAAGCTTCCTGTCCTGAGCAGTGAGATGAGTGCAGCCACTGTAAACCACACCCTTCTGTGGGCAAGACCAGCAGGAGTCACTTTGAAGTACCTTCCACACAGGCATGGGCTTTTCTGACCAAACCGGTCACTCTGGACAAAGGCTGGCTGTGTGCTATGGATAGAAATGCATCTGAAGCACATACCTAAGAGACAAGGTAATTCCTATAAAAGAAATCAAGCAGCTATTACCATAAGAAGAGAAAATAGATCACTGCACTGAGGCCAAACAGGAAACACGGTCTCAGCCTCTTGTCCTGTTGTCTGATAGCAGGGAAAGATCAATATCTGGAGCTGTGGGATCTTCAGATCAAGAGTATGCAGGACTGAGTCAAGGTCAGATATCAGCTAGGGCATCAGATAGGGATGGGACGGAAGAAAAACAGCAGGTCAGTGCATGGGAGCCGGGTGCCCTAGGTTGAAGGGATGGAGTCAGTTGTCCACAGCTCTCTGTGATGGCTTCTTGGAGAGCGGCAGGATCAGCTACAGTCCAGGGTCCAGTAGTGGAGAGGCAGAGAAGCCAAGAATCTAGGTCATTTGCCCAGCTGATAATCACTGATGGCTCTTCTGAGTCACCTCTGAAAACAGGGATGACAGTGACCCAGTCCCTGGCTTCTGGGGTCCCAAAGTTAGGCTTAATTCATCTGGTTGTTCTGAAAAGCCTATGTGATCAGGCTGTGGGGCATCCCCAAGTTCCCCATTTGCCCTTTTCATTTGTCTTAAATTCCTATTAGCTTGGTCCTCAGAGCCATTTCTCTACCAGCCTCCTTAGGAAGTACCCATCACCTCCTCCCTGAGGACTTACTGGACCGCACTGCCACATCAACACAAAAGCATGATCACACCATTACTGCCTGCTTCAGGGGCAAGGCAGAGTGCTTAATTCCCTACAGTGGGTAAGAGCTACTTCTTCAGGCTTTGTCCCAGATACGTGGGGAAGACTCCAAGCTCAGGAAGTTAACATGGCAGCTCTTCTGGGTTATTCTAGCATGGGATGGCAGATGACTTCCTGCTAAGTCCCAGATTTTCCTGTCCCTGCACCAGACAGTCCCCATTTGTTTTTTCCAGCTGAGCACAATGAAGAATTCTCACCTTTAAATCATTCCTCTCAGGCATGGTGGTGCATGCCTGTAATCCTAGCACTTGGGAGGCTGAAGCAGGAAGATTGCCATGAGTTCAAGCCCGGCCTGGGCTGTATAGTAACTTCAAGGCCAGCCAGCCTTGAACTGCATAGTGAGACCTGGTCCAAAAATAAATAAATAAATAAATCATTCCTTTCCCCCAAGTGAGTTATGCACAAAGAGGAATGAAAATCACATTGACTGGCCACAGCATGGCTGATTGAAATGGAGTCCAGCTACAGGAGGGCTGGGCTGGGCTGGGCTGTGTTTTGTCCTCCCTTCCCTTAGATGGCGCTCTTCCTAGGCTCTGGCCTGCTTCTGACTGCACTCCATGGGAGAGCCCTGGGGTACACTGCCATGGTTTCTAGCACCATTTTTGTTTTGGCATCTCACAGTGCCCATTTCCAACCCGTTCCTGAGCTTCTGGAGTGACAGCCTGCCCAAGGACTCCCTACATCTGCCTCTCCCCTGTCCCAACCTGTACCAGTACATCAGATTTTATGTCTTCTCCTTTGACCTGTGAGACCAAGACTCAAAGGGTATCAGCAAACACTAATTAGTGTTGTCATAGGCAGCCCTTTGGCCCTGCAGAGTTTGAGCACCACTCCAAGATTCCCTCCCTGGTTACCGACATGTCTGTATAGTGAGAGCATCCCAGCCTTCAGGGCCCTGCCAGCAGCCCACTCTGAACCCAGTGGGCTTTCAGGTTCAGAGGTCCCTGCTGCCTCTACAACTGGCAAGTTCCTGCTCACTTTCAAGACTACATGAGTTGTCCCTAACAATGGGCAGAGTCCTTTTCTCTACCCACTCCCTGCCCTCAGACACACACGTTGTCTTTGTTCACTGGCTCTCTTAAGAGCACTTGTTCTAGGCCAGACTCCAGGCTGGCTGCAGGGGGATCCCGAGATGAATCAGCTCCTACTGGCTGTGTCCTCAGAATGTCACTCATCTTCCCTCCCACCTGAGTCCCACCAGCCCTCTCAGTAGCGTTGCCCTGGCTGTGGCCCTCAACCCCTACCCTTTGCTACAGTGGGCTAACATCACCCCTGTCGGCTGCTGCTGGCGGTGCACTTATGCACAGTTCCCAGCCAGAGGCAGTGTTGGCTTCATCTTGCTATTCTTGGCACCTCACAGGGCCTAGCACAAACAAGCTGCCCGGTGGGAGTTTGAGGAATGACCAAATGGTGAGTGAGTGAATGCATAAAAAGTAGCAAATCGGGAAGAAATGTGAGCAGGTTGACTCACACCTGTGCTCTTGAGCAGCTAATCCATTCAGTAGGGCAAAGAGAGAAAGAGAGAGCCCCTCATTCCACAGTGCCTGTATCCACTTGAGAATCCAGCATGCAGAGCAGTGTTGTGAGTGACAGGTTTCCTGAGTCCCCGAGTCTGTCCATTTCAGCTTTGTGACAGTGGGACCTCTTTGCCAGGGAACCAACCAGAACCTAAAAACAGCATTTCTTTTAAGGTCTGCATTGGAGCTGCTCCATATCTAGCTCCCTGCCAAGGAGATATTGAGCCCAGCAGGACAAGAGTAGAAAATCTGATTCAGCGAGACCAGAGGAGGCATTTTCTCAGATTAGAATTCTCTGTGCCAAAGGTGGGGAGTTTATCACAGCAGGGAAGGGGAATAAAACATAAAATATTGAAAATAAATTATATCCCACAAGCAAGATCCTCCAAAAGAGTCAGCTCAGTGTCCAGGCTGCCCAGGAAGTCCCTGCCCTATGGCCACAGGAGTGCCCGCATGTGAAGAGCCGCCCACCGCATATCCCCCATCAATCGCCAGCCCATCAGAGTCACACACGCTTGTAGACTAGGGAAATTATTAACGCGCCCACATTGCAGCAAGGGATGACAGTGACCAGCCCAGAGATGAGGCAACAGCAGGTCAGATGGATTGTGAAGGTTTTCATTGTGCTGTGGACCTACTGTGTCAGAGCCTCCCCGAGCATCATCCTGCTTAACCTTTTCAGCAACTCTTAAAGCAATGCAGTGATTATTCTCATCCCAGGAGAGCTGATGCTCAGAGAGGTGAAGCAGCTTGCCCAGGGTCAAGTGACAGGGCCAGAATTCAAACCCAGGCCTATCTGCTGCTGGAGCCCGAGCCCTCCCTACCCCCGCCCCCTCAGGTCCACTTCATTGGTTCTACCTACTTTCTCAAGCACTTAATGGGGCCTCCAGTGTCACTAGCCAGCAGTGTGGCTTAGGATGACTGCAGAGGGCAAGGTCACTTGGTCTCTCTCTCCTAAGACTCAATGGTGGCCGTCCTTGTCAATGTCTGCTGTGTTCCTGGCACTGTGTTCAGAGCTCACATGTTTTCACATCCCTCTTCCCAAGACTGCTGCATTTGCATTAAGGACCATTGCCACCCCCATTTTCAGCAGGAGTGAGGGCCTTACCTAATCCCGACTCCTACAGTGAATTCGGGTTGAACACTCCTGCTTCTGCCTTACTGTACTGCCGGGTAAACCCTGGGACTGTGGGGTAATGACAGCAGCTCCCTGGCTGTGTGCCAGTCTCTTACACACTTACCTGAGATCGCGTTGACTGTGTCCCTAATTGGGGACTTTTGACTGGCTGGTTTTAGTATCAGTCTGCTTAGTCTATGTCTTCTGGACTAAGACATTGTATCACACTTTGTATATACTACAAAGAATTTTTCAATACAGTATAATAAAAGAGAATATACAAAAGGGACTTCTCCAAAAGGATAGTTTATATCCCACTTTCAATGCAGAATACCATGAGGGGAAAACATTGCCCAGAAGCAGTTTAACTGTGTTTCTGGAATGTTGCTGTCCATCAGCCACTTGGTTCCGTGACTCTAAGTATTTCTTGGATCTCCTTGAGATGGCCAAGTTACAGACCTCCTCAAGGTGAACTTCTGCTGACATACTCCAGAGGGATTGGCAGGGAATGTTTCCTTGGGCAGCAGGTCGGACCTTGGCAAGATGGTGTCTTGAAAGGTCTGGTAGGGTGAGCAGTCAGCAGGAGGCTGGAGACTGACTCTCACCTGTGAGGACTTTTCTGTCGGCAGCGGAAGGGAGGGGGAAAGGGAAGTATGATATGTACTCCGGGTATCTGCCAAACACTTTCCATTCCCCTAGCCGTGGCAACCCCAAGAACCCTTCTTCCCCTGCATTCCTCTCATCTTGTGATTAGAAATCCTGAAGCTGTGGCTGAATATGGAGGCACACACCTGTAATCCCAGCTACTTGGAAAGCTAAGGGGCCATCCTGGTAAAGGTAGGAGTGAAAGAGATACAGGACCAAGTGACCTTGTCTCAAAATAAAAAAGGGCTGGGGGTATACGTCAGTAGTAGAGTACTTGCCAAGCATTGTAAGGCCCTGGGTTCAGCCCTCAGCACTGCAAGAGAAAAATCCTGAAGATTTGGAGTTCCTTGCTAGGAAGTTATTCTTTTCTGGCCTTATGAATTCCTTTCTTCACTCCTGAAACTCATAGTAATGCATGCCAGGTACCAAAACCCAGTGTCACGGGGGGATGAGATGTTCGCTGCCTTCGTGGCACTTAGGTCTGGGAGAGACAGCTGACGACACCCTGAAATTCCAGTGGACACAGGCGCACTCATCCAAGCAGAGCACTGAAGGCGCATGGGGGAGCAGGCCAGGCCTTCCGAGGCTGTGACCCTGCAGCTAGATCTTGAAGATAAGTTGTATGTCAAGTGGAACGTGGCGTGCGCAGAGGAGATAAGCGACTTTTCACTTAATTTTCAGGGAAAATGGGGCTAGGGTGGCGATGAGAGGCCAGGAGGATCAGGAGCCAAATGGTAGAAGTAGACAGTGACCAGGCCTTGAGGGCACTTGAGTCATACCCTGGGGGTGGCTAGGAGTCAAAGGGGTTATATTTGGGGAATGACAGCTAAGGACATTTATTCTGGTACTAAGGGGGAGAATGAAAGCAGGTAAGGCAGAGAGACCACTAATATGCCATTAGCACTTCAGGCAATTACTGGGGGAGCCTGACTGAAGAACAGTGCATAGGGACTGAAGATGAGAGGAAAACAGGACCAAAAGACAGGGCTGAGCAGGCAGTTACAGGATGGCACAAGGATGGACACTGCCTGCCTTTCTCTAGCAGCCAGCACATGAGGTTTGGGGTGTAGCCATGATAAGGGGAGGGAGGTCCTCCAGCTGTTAAGAGTTCATGGACACCCGCTTTGCAGCCCAGAGAACAGGCTTTGCTGAGGGGCAAAGTGGCCTGCTTGGGATAAATAGGATTCAGCACCCTCCTCCCCGTTGTTCTGTAGTTTCCCCAGGTTTCACCCAGCTTCCTGTGCTTTACACTCTCTGGATCCCATAAGCTCTGGCTTCTCCATAGCTGACCTCATCCATCCCCAGCCCCCATCCTAAGGTGTGAACTATTGTGGCTTCTACTCCCCAGATGGCCAGCTTTTCACCGCCCCAAGTCATTTCAGCCAAGGATAATGTGTAGTTATGCTAAACCAACTTTATAGTCAGCCCCTTAAATGCAGGCCTGTGCCCGTGATGGGTGGAAAACATCCAGTTATTTAGCCAGCAGCCCACAAGAACCATGCACAGGTGGCTTGTTAGGCCTTTTATGCCAAGGATCCCATAAATAAATAGCAGTGTGTGTCTTGGTGCATCGGGGCTGGAGTATGGAAATAGAGGCACTGTATAAATAATACATATTTATAAAATAAATATATCAATATATTAGAGCATGTAGCCATAACCAAATCACCTAGTTTAACAATCCCAGAAAGCACCAAGGGCCTGTCAAGTGACTGGCTTCCATCTATCAATGTGCAACAGCATTAAAAATGACCACCAAAGGGAAGGAGGGCCTCCTGCACACTGACCTTGAGGCCTTTAGTTGAGGCAAGTGGTGAGATTGTAGGTCGGCACCTGACACACAGCTTTCTTGCCAAGGTGTGACACCTATTATGGCCGTGTGTTCCTGTAGACATCTTAAGGTCTACCGCCAAGCAGAAGGCTGATTAGCACCAAGTTGCAGGATGTAATGGGTTTGCACCTATAGGAAGACAGTTGGCTGCAGGGAACGAGTTTTCTAATTATGCAGATATACACTGGCTTGCAAAGCAGCCTGGTGAGTTGACTTTCTTAAGCGACTCTTCCCAGAGCTGTGTAACTTCCTGATATTCACCCTGAAGGCAGGGCTGGGTTTTCGGAAAATCTGATTCCCATCTCAGCCACCCCTCTCTGAGCTCTGAACCCCACTGGGCATCAGGCTCGGACATCTGGAGTTCTGAAGAAGCAGCTGACAGGATGGCCGCTGGACTGGGTGCCCCTCCCCTCAGTTGTAATGGCACAATGCTGGATTTCAGTATTTTAAATGAAAAATATATGCAGTTAGCTGTGCGCTGACAATGTCCTTGAGGATTTGACAGTGAGATTTTCCAGCAGTTGGTCTTCGTTAGGATCCTGGCGGTGTTTAATAAGGCATTCGAACTGCTGGCACCTTGGGTTCCTGTTTGTTCTCCAAGGGCTCAGGGGCTGCTGCGGTAAGCACATCGACCAGAGCTGATCATTACAAGGGCGTACGCCACCATGAATAAAAATGTCACACGTTTTCCCATCTCACAGCGGTACAAAATGTCAGTCCTGTCAAACACACATTGCAGGGAGCTGTGTGCAGTCCGTACAAATTGGAGAGCTGCATATTCCCCCAGCCTTCTGATATTCTTCATTTGAAGCTGAAGAAAAACAGTTGTTAACCTATTAGCTAGGATTTTAAACTCTGCTGAGGCGCTGGATGGTAGACTTTGACACAGATAGAAATGTATTCCAGGGTCCAGGAATTTTAAACCAGGTTCTCCATCCATTTGTTCCATGAGAAGAAAAAATAACCACCCCTCTGTCTAGCAAACCTGCCTTTCTTTAACAGACACACTGGGGAAATTTTGGGATATTTCACATCTAAGCTTCCTATCACCTCCACGTTTGTATTCCCCTCAAAAACTCTCTTGCTTTTGGGGATGGCCCTAGGGCTCAGCCTGTTAGATACCTCTGGGTTGAGTTTTCCTGATCACAAACAAGCCAGAAACGTTGCCAGTCTTGTGGACAAATGCTGCCAGTCTTGTATCCCAAATGATGGTGACAGTGACTGGTTGGCCTGGCATTACTTGTATGCATGATAAAGACCTGCCTAAGAATTTGATGCTGGTTTTTCTCTCTTGAGCAGGCATGTACTTTGCACTTGTTGCATGCCTGGCCTTGTACCAGGAGCCAGGGTGCCCATGTGAACCAGGAAGACTGTCCTTCTCAGGGGAGGGAAAAGGAAGGAGCACCCCACTCTGTGGAGCAGGAAGAGAGGGTAAAGTTCTCAGGGAAGGGATTGCAGCCTTGAGGGATGAACAAGAATCTGTCAGGTGGGAAACTGAGGAAGTAGCTTACAGGACCAGTGTCAGCCATAAGAAACGGAGGCATGTAAGGCGCAGAGCAGGTGCTTTGTAGGCAAGAGAAAGGAGTCTCCTTGTAATGGAGTAGGAGATGGGGCTCACAGGGGCAAGGTATGGGTTTTGAGTAGCCTTCTGTATGCAGGAATGTGACCAGGTCCCCTCGACTGAGGGTAGCAAGGAAAGCAATCAGAATTGCCTGGCCTGAGAGGTGACTACACTCCCTTTCCAGAGGATCAGAACATTCTTCTCTGTACTACTGCAAAATCAGGAGAAGGCTTTTAGTTTCATTTGCTAGGAGCAGACTGTTTGGGGTGGACATCATTTCAGAGAGATGATAAATTAGTCTTGGTTTTGCTGAGCTGGCCCTGACCCTTACTGTACTGAGCAATTCCTCACATGGGCCTGGTGGAAGGCAGGCAACTGCAGAGCCAGACCTTCCATGTGCTCAGAACAGACTTAGCAGGACGGAAAGCTCACAGGATATTAGAGGGAAAGGCACACCCTCAGGCAAGAGGAAATGTTTGTGCCTTTGCCCGCTGCTGTGTGCCAGATCTCATGGGAGGATAGGGACTCATGGACCCCGGAGAGCTCAGATTGGGGCTCTGCCACCTGTTACCTGTGAGGCTTGACCTAGGCAGTCACTGAGCCACAGCTTCAGCTTCCATATCTGTCAAATGAGAGTTTCCCTCCATGGGGAATTGAGATCTTTGAGATCTCGGGGCCTTACATGTAGAGCTTGTAGCACAGGGCTTGATACATAGCAAATGCCAAGAAACGGTAGCCTTGTAGGAGTCAGAGAGGGATCAGCTCTTCCAAGAGCTAAAAGCTATCCTTTAACCTCTGTAAGAGTCCCCAGCCCTGAGAATGTCACCCCGGTACCCTTGATGGCATCCCAGATGGCCATCCCAGTATAGATGGCAGCAATGTGCCCGTCTCCTGCTTCTGTCTGGGGAAAGAATGGTGCGTGTCAGCAGAGCTCCCTGCCCCAGCCCAGCCACTGGGAGCATCTGGTACCCGACCTCCAGCCGCCAATGGGATGCCACCTATTCAGACTATGCACCTGCACTGCCTAAACACAAAGGGCTCCCCTCCCGCTACCCCACTGTTGACCAGCCTCCCTCCCCCATCACTGTCCCCCAAGCGGCCAGGGTCACCCGGCCGCCACGCAGCCTTCCCTCCCAGCTGCCTGGCTGCTTTTGTTCAGCATGTGAACTTCCCCGTCAGCCAAGCTCCTTGCACGGGAAGTAATCAGGGATCTTGACAAGGCTTCAAACCACAAATGCCACTACAAATTAACCAGCACCACTACAAAATACTACTCCTGTCAACATCAGGGAAGAATGCACTGCTCTTCAGGACCAGTCTGAGACGGCTTTCAGCTCAGCACTCACACACAGGCTCAAAGAGGATGCCAGGCCCAGCTGGAGAAAACAGTTTTACAAGGCGCCTTGTGGAGGGCGGGTAAGCGAGCCCTCGTCCTGAGCATCCCTTCTCCGGGGGCCACTCCCCAGGGCCTGGGGCAGGTGCTCTGCTTTTCTTCTAAGGCCACCTTCAATCCCGAACACCCCTTAGCCCCCTTGTAAGTGGCCTCTGAGGACAGCAAGCTATGGGACACATGACTCTGACAACCAGAGACCAAACCAGCACCACTGGCGATCTCACCATATAGTGTGATTGTGGGTGAGAGCTTCAGCTTCCGTCTGAGGAGCCTCTGTCTCACAGTCATGGGCCCCAACCGAGCTGTGCTGAACTCTACCTCTTCCGTGCAGCATATGGACTCTGCTCATTGTCCCCTTGCTTTCCTTCAAGAGGCCTCTCCTTGTGGCCCTGGGTAAGTGGACACTCACCAGGTAGGCAGTTTGTCCTCTGGAGCATTATATAGGAGCATCCCAACAGATGATAGTTTGTTATATCTGCAGATGCTTCAAGGCCAAGAGTCCAAGAGATTGCCCTGCTGAGCAGCTCCGGCCCAGAGCATGCACCATGTGACACTGGGGCCTGGCCTGTGCCAGCTGCCCTTGCTCGAACTCTGAAGCAGAGGCAGATATTTGATCCTCCCCAACATGCAAGATCAATTTGGTCGAGGCTAGAGGAAGAGGACTGGAAATAATGACAAGAGTTGGGGGACAAGAGAGAGCCATGCTTGAGAGAACTGGTTGGGCATTTCAAAGGAAACACTCCACGAAAATATCACTTCAATACACTCTCTTTTGGAGGCATATCAAAAGAAGCCCTCTTTTATTTCCATACCTTGCATAATAGCAGATTTCCAGTCCCAAAGAGTAGAGGAGCCTTGCTCCCAGCCCAGAGGCCCTTTGTAAAGCTGCAGAAAGCTTTGTCTTCCCCTCCCAACTGGGTCCCTTTTGCACACAGGTCAGAGCATTGATGTGGCTACTAGCCAGGAAAATTAACCAGGTGAACTCTTCCCTCGTTAAACAGCAGCAGAGTGTAATTGTGAATTTTCCCTCTCGTGCTTTCTATCCTTGCAGCAAATTCCCAAAGCAGACCAAGAAATCCAGGTCCCGTCCCACTTCCCATCAGGGACCCTAGCGCCTCCTCCTTGTGGCCCAGGTGGGGTCTGATAGGGGAAGGAGAAATAAATCAGGTTCCAATTTACACACAAAGGACCAAGTTCCACTTTGGGACTAGCGATGGAGGCCAGCTGTCTCTCATGCAGCAGCCCACCAGCCATAAGCCACCAGAACAACCTCTGCTCCCCAAGCCACCCCAGGTATGCATGCATAACCATCAGCCTTTGGTGCAGCTAGTTTGACCCTGTGAACTCTGATGTCTGTTCTCTCTAGCCTCCTTGCACATACTCCTAGTTGGGGACTATGCCCATGATTGACATGTTGCCTTCTGCGTGACCCTCCTTTCCCAGCAGTGAAATGGGGAGGCTGATTCCGACTGCATGGGGATGTTGAAGGGATTGTCCTACGGCATGTCCTCCATGGGGTAGAGTAAATCCACGTGTCCATTCCTAAATCATTGCTGATCCTCTGCTCCATCCACAGACATCAGAGGGCCCCCACCCCACTCCTGCTGGTAATTAACTTGAGATGAGCTGGTCAGCTGTCTTCCAAAGCCTGTGGTATCATCCAGTGACTCCGTGGCCCTGGGCAGTTCTCTCCACCCACTCATCCCTGCTGAGGATTCCATGAGCTAGCAAATGTGCCGGGTGGGCCCACAGTGCAGACAGATGGCTCTCTGGGCTCTAGGGATGTCCCTTCCCCTCCCTTGTACACTGTGTTCTCTGTCCCCAGTCTGCAGCTGGCAGTTGAGCCTTTCCTGCCCAGTGTGGGGTGCCCGCTCATCCACACCACTGAGGTAATTAGGTTGATGCTCCACCACGACTTCCCCTCCTGACCTTTTGGAAACAATGTGTTTTGCTGCATCAACAAATTAACTGCAAATCAGACGCTGTCCTCATAAATGTGGGTTTCATATCCAATGAACATATTCACCTGGCTTGCGCAGCTGACAGATATAAATGCTGAGGGCCATGGAGATCCTAGCAAAGGCCAAAGAGTTCCTCTCCTCTCTGGGACCTCCATGTCAATCACGCTTTCGGGCTTCTCTTGTGTTCGCGTCTCCATCAGTCATGTGGCCGGAACTGGGAGTCAATGACATGGAAGCCTGACCAGGCCTCGAGGCTGAGAGGAGCGGCTGCCAGCCCATCCATCCTCCCCAGTATTTTACACACCAGGGACTCTGACGTCTCTCTCATTGTGTGTCTGAGTAGGTCTTCCCTTTGAGCTGGGAAAAGACCATATTGCTTAGCCTGACATTTAAGACTCCCCCTACCAGTCCCGCCCAGATCTCTCAACTTCCCCATCCTCATCTTCAGCCTTGCTCTACTCTTGCTGGAGCACTGTGGTTCCCCTGGGCCCTGCTTCTACCTGAACCCCTGCCGCCCCCGCCCAGTAGAAGGGCCCTTCCTATGTGCGTGTGTAGACCATGGCATCCTCGGGTCCCTCCTGTACCACAGCCCATCCACCTGAGTCCCGTTCACTCGTGCACCTCAGCACCTGCTGCAGAGAAAGCACCACTGTCTTTCGAATGAACCGGTGAATCGTGTGCCTCTTTTAGACAGAGATGTTCAAATAAGAAAGAAAGGAAAGGGGCTGAGGATACAGCTCAGTGCGTTTGCCTAGTATGCAAGAGGCCCTAGGTTCCATTTCTTCCTCCTGCCCCCTGAAAAAGGAGGAAGAAATCATCAATCACTCTTTTGCCAGTTTTCCCTCTATTGCAGGGATGCCTAATAACAGAGGCAAAGATTAGGAAAAAATATAACAGAAACAATTTTAGATGACTGTGAAAATTTCAGCTGACAAAGATAGTATGGTGGGCTAGGTACCTGCTTGTTATAACTGTGTGACCTCAAAATTGTCCCTAGCCTCTCTGGGCCTCCTGTTTCCTGTGTCTATATTGAACATAATCTGTCTCTAACTTGCCTGTCCAGGGAATGTGAAGCTCAAAAGATAGAAGCAAAAATGCCTTCAAAGGGAAAACAGAAGAGATTATTATTACTAAAACTCAGCATGCCTTCAGCCAAACCTGGCTGGTGGTGCACGTCCTTGGAAACCAAGGCCCTCAGGTCCACAGGATTTCCCTGGAAACACCTGTGAATGTGATAGGGAGATACAGGACTGGATGGCACCCTTCACCCTTGAAGTCCCAGCCTGAGCCTACTCTGGGAACACTATGGCTTAGAGTTAATTTCTGCTTCCAGATTTAGGAACACTTAGGTTAAATTCCTCACCTAAGTGGCAAAGCCAATACTGTACTTGATTAGGAAAGGACAGAGCCATGTGGGGTATGGTGGCACATGCCTGTAATTCCTGCACTTGGGAGGCTGTGACAGGAGAATTGTTGTGAGTTTGAGGCCTGCCTGGGCTATATAGTGAATTCAAGGTCAACCTGCACTACATAGCAAGACCCTGTCTCAAATAAATAAAATAGAAAAGGACAGTGCCCAAGAAGACATGAATCCAAAGTGTATTTCTTGTTTTCGCTCACAAATACTCTTTACTTGAAGAAAGACATTTTGCCGTGTTGTAGGTCACGTCTCGCCAGACTGTACATTAAGGAGAGGATCTGCATCTTATTCTTACCTGAATTCCTAGAGCAGGGCTTTTGGCCCCAAGTAATTGTTCCATCAGTGCCAGGGAGGAGTCCTTCCGCTCCATCGACAAGCCCTGCTGGCTCTTCAGCCCCCACTTCACACTGTTGTAGCCCCCACACTCACTCAACCCTGGGTGCAGCTTCCCAGACGCTGGGGCTGCTTTCTGGAACAGGCTGAATTGATCTGAATTCATCACTTCATCCTTCCCTGGCTTCTGTCTTCACTCATCTTCCCACCCAGATGTTCTAATTCTCCCCAGAGGACTCGGCTCTCCCCATGTCTCTTTCTGTCCCCAGCTGGCATCTACCCCAGTGGTAACTTGGTATTTGTCATTAATCAAGTCCACAAGGTATGACAAGTACCAGCAAATTGTTTTGGCTGGAAAGGATAACGAGTCATGAGGCAAGTGACGCAAGTTCTAGTTTGTGCATTGAGTACCAAACAACCAGACAAATGAGGGTCAGGGCAGACTTTCCACATCAGGATGCGTGGCTATCAAACCCCACTAGTTTCGGAACAATGCAAGTACTAAAGTATGAGTGTATTTGGGAAACTGCAGCCCCCCTCGCCACTCCCTTCCCCATGGAGCAGAGGCTTTGTCCTGGCTTTGTCCTGGCCCTGTCCACCATTCGGGGCTCAGTGAGGAGCTCATGATTGTGTTCACAACCGAAGACACCTAGGCCTGGAGTTTATCAGAGTCTCCCAGCAACAAGGCCTGTATGGTGGAACCAGGAGGACTTCCCACAAATAGAGCATTCTGGCACCCAAAGCCTAAGACTGCTCTCTGCATGTGATCACCATCCAGTCCCCTGGTAATCCTCAAGGTGACAGTGCTGGTCCCCAAGGCCCACACACTGCATTGCAGGGCACCTGATAATTAGCGCAGACATTCCCTTCTTTCTCCCCTCAGTCCCGGGGGGTCTTTAATGCACACCCCCTGGGAGTTCACCTTTCTCCTCCTAGTGGCCGTGCTGAGGTTCCCTGTCCTGTGTTCAGCATCAGAATGTGCTCAGGATTAATGAGCATGACTCCCTCTTCCTGCCATTTTCTCTAGTGACTGTATCCCTCAGTGCCGATGACCTGAGGGGAAAACTCTCCAGATGTCAGACACAAGCAGTGTGGTTTCCTATTCTTAGTTGCTTTTGTTGGATTTTGTTTTTATCTATCTGTTTGCACCAGGACATCTGTACCACATTACCCTCCTGGGCATCTTTAAATCCCCCAGCGTTCTCTGCCAGCTCCTAGCTGGGCATGGCCAGGAGACTGTCTTCTTGCACCATTTATAAGTGTGATTGCAAAAGCACAAAAAACAAACAAACAAAAAAAAAAATAGCACTTCCCTAAGATAAGCTTTGGAAAGTAAGCTACCTAAAGAATCCAGAGAACTAACATTGATTGAGTTTCTACATGTGCCAGGAAATTTCAGCCAAAAATCATTTACTGAGCACCTGTGAGGAACCAAATACCGGGCTGACAATGACAGCCTGTGTCTGTGTCTGGGGGGGTAGTCAAAGATGAGATTGCAAAGGTGAGAGGCGTATGCTGGAGGGCTTTTGACACTGTGGGCTGCGTTTTCAGAGGATGTTGGTGGGTGTTTTATAGGAAAAGTAAGTCTGTACAAATAAGTTTGGGACACAAGCCCTCTTCAGAATAATTCATAGTTTGTTTTTATTTTAATTGCAAAACTCAGAAGCCCTTACCATGCTAACCAGGCACTGTGACTCTCCAAAAGGAGCCAGACAGCAAGCAGTATTTCCCAGACCTGCTGGCTGGGGAACCCTGTTTCTCCCTTCATTCAATGCATCTCCCAGGGCAGTGTTTCTCGGCCTTCCACTAAGATGATTTAAGCTGGCAAGTGGCATGATCAGGCATGTGTATTTTTAAGTCCACTCTAAAAACAAGTGTAGAAGATGGATTGGGAGGTTGAGAGGCTGGAGAGGGGAACCTGCTAATGGTGATAGTTGCTAATGTCCAGTGGCAGCACTGTACACCATCTCCCTGAATCTTCTAACAGCACTCTCGGGTAGAGGGTGCTGTTACCCTCCCTGCATGGAGGAGGCCAGTGAGGCTCGAATGGGCCAATCGTAGGCCCAGTAAGCCCGAGAGCAAGTGATGCAGCTGGTGTTCTGTTGGACACTGTCTGACCCCCAAGGCCTCCTCCTGATCACTCTACCCTGCTGCCATCAAGCAGGGATGGAAGTAGCCCAAGCCAGAGGTGACAAGCAGTGAGGACAGTAAAACTGGAGAAGATGGTCGCAAGAAGTAGAGTGGCCAAGCATGAGAGAAGCAGGGGCAGTTGGGTGGATGGGAGAGCAAATACCTGGCCTGAAGGCAGCCACCTGTGTACTGTGGAGAGATGGACCCCTTCTCCCTGTCCTCCTCTTCCTCCTGATGAGCAGCGTGACTTAGGCTTCATTTCCTTTTGTTCTGCCCCCTTCCTGTAAGCCACAGTGGGGAAGAAACAAAGCAGCCATGCCCATCTCTCTCGGTGACATCCAGCCCCCACATAATTGCCAATGAAAAAGGGTCACCAGGCCCGGGACAGCCCTCAATCCCAGCTGATTGTATAGTATCTGGGAAGCCACAGTGCATTTCCATCCTCCTTAGACTACTCTCCTCCACCTAAGCTCCCAAAAGCCTGCTTATTACCAGCCTTAGTCCCACTGAGGCCATGTAGGAGCTGAGCAGCCTCAGGTGCTAGCCCTGGGCCCAGCCTACAGATGTGCAGAACCTTACAGGGAGCTGCAGTTGGGGAATGGCTCTTGGTGTACTACAGGAGAATGCAGTCCTCCACCAAGTCCCTCTGCTGACTTTCTATTTGGGCCGTTCTCAGAAACTCTATGCTGGACACCAGGAATCTAGGGACACCTCCAACATGGCCCCTGTCCTCTAAGAGCTGGGTTCAGAAAAGCCAGGTGTGGTGGCACATGGTTATAATCCCATCTCTCTGGGAGGCTGAAGCAGGAGAATCAGAAGCTTGACACAACCCTGGGCAACTTAGCAAGAACCTTACATCAAAATAAAAACTAAAAAGACAAAAGGACTGCAGATATAGCTCAGGGTGAACACCCCAGGTTTAATTCCTAGTGTGACCAAAAAACAACACAAAACAAAAAGACTTCCAAGCAGATCAAGGCAGATTTGAGATCCAGAGTGTCCCATTTCAGGGGCTGGGGATATAGCTCAGTGGCACAAGCTCCTGTCTGGCAAGTGCAAGCTCATAAATTCAATCCCCAGAACTAAGGAAAATAAATAAATAAAACCTATCTGACAAAAGGTGTGTCATTCCCACCAAGTAAGACTAGCTGAAAAAAGTGACAACTGCTACACATTCAAGGCACATGTAGGATTCTAAACATTCTAATAAAGGCGTTGAAAAAGCAGAGAGCCGGGCGTGGTGGCTCACGCCTATAATCCCAGCACTCAGGAGACTGAGGTGGGAGGATTCTTGCGAGTTCGACACCAGCCTGGGCTACAAAGTGAGCTCAAGGTCAGCCTGAACTGCATAGTGAAACCTTGTCTCAAAAAAAAAAACACAGAGAAAAGAAACAGATGAGGTTGATTTTAATGATATATTTAACCCAAATATCCAGAATGCTATCATTTCAACATGTAATCAGTTTTTCAAAATTACTGAGATGTTTTATATTCTTTTCTTTTCAATCTCTAAAATCTGGGGTTTTTTTTATGCTTACAACACATCTTAATTTGTTTGCCACATGTGGCCACTGTGTCCGCCAGTGCAGGTCTGAAGACTGACAAATGGTGACATAGCTCTATGAACTGAATGACTGGAAGGACAGGGACCAAGTGGAAGGTTTGCTGGGGGACCACAGTCTCAGACTGTGTGAGTTTACTGACCCTCCTCTGCCCACCCCGCTCCCGCCGTGGTCAGGGCCTCTAGGTGTGCTGTTGAAAGGACACAGTGTGGCTTCTGAGATGAAAGGCTGAGGGTAGGCTGAGAAGTCTGTACTCTGTTGCTTTTGATTCAGATCCTGATTTCAAAGCCAAGCATTTTGTATAAATTGTATTTGTTCATCAGACGTTTACTGAGCAAGTTTTTTTTTTTTTTTTTTTTTTTTTTTCTGTTCCTCCAAGTCCCATACACCCTTCTGCAGCCAAGGGATGGATCCCTCAAGGAAATGGGTATTTCAAAGATAGTGTGTGGGGCTGGGGGATACTTCACAGTGAATCTCAAGCAGCAGAAAGACTGGGGTAGTGGGAGTCCTGGAGACAGCCCCTGATCTGAGCAGGGTCTTGAAGGACAAGTGAATTTACCCTGCCAACTGGGACAGGGGAGAACGTGCTCCCTGAGGAGTAAGCAGGCGATGGGGCGCCAGAGCGCAGGCCATTGAAGGTGTGCTGAGGGAGGGCTCGGGTGAGGGCTGGGGCAGGTCTCCATGGAGCAAAGTAGGGTCCAGGTCTTGGAGCACTTGACATGCTGGCCCAGGACCTTGAATTATCACCCCAGCACAGGAGGAGCAGAAGAGTTTTGAAACTGAGTGTGACCTGGTTGCACTGCAATTGGGAGATCCCTTGGCCTCCGAGGAAGATGATGGAGTCCCCTAGCAGGGGGCCCTGTCGGGAAATGATTGTAGTAATCCAGACTAGGGACAAAAGCAGAACCAAGCAACTGGCAGAGGGGACAGCCTTGGAAGCTGACCAAGGCAGGAGAGGACTGGGAGGGGTCAAGGATGGCACCGTGGCAGGGCCTGAGATGACACCTGAGGTAGACGCCTTCTCCCATGCTGTGTATGGAAATGCATGGCACCATCTTGGCAGGTACTGATGTTTTAAGTTTCCACTTTAATGCAGCCACAAAGACTCCATCCCACTCGACCGCCGCCTCCCAAGATACAGCGTGCAAGGCCCGTGAGTAGCTGGTGGTGTGCCCTTCCGCCTAACACTGCCTGAGCTGTTCTCCCCAACTGACTAAACCTCGGGCGTGTGGACTCTCCTGCCTGGCAAGAGGAAACCGGGAATTGGGTTCTCAGCTTCCCGCGCTGTGTGGCATGAACCTGAACTTGCATTTTTCTGGGCTTCTGTCTCCTTTTCTAAATCAATCCCATGATGCTCAGAGGGTCAGAGGCACAGTAGCTGGGTGTGTGTATCATCTAGCACCCCACAGGCAAGCCCAGTTTCTAGCCAGGGAGCTTTAAAGCCTTGCTCCAAATGCCTCTTCCTCACAAGGGAAGCTACAGGCTGGCAGCAGGGGTCTCACCCCTACCAGATCTTGGTTTGGAAAGGCACTGGTGTGTTCCCTCCTGAGGGCAGAGGCTATGCCCAGAGAATGTGGAGCCCACCCAAATGGAGACAGGTAGTGTAGCCCTTCCAGGCCTCCCACGGAGAGCCAGCTTCCCAGGAAAGTGTGGCATTAGGAGCAAAATAGCAGGGCAAGGTGTGATAAATACACCAACACTTGGGAACAGGAAAGGAGGGGAAGAGAGGCCCATTGTGTGTCTTAAAGAGAAACACCGTGGAAAAATGCAGGGCGTGGGTCTGGCATCAGGCATTGGTAAGGCTGTTTTCCCTTGTATGCTCAGACTTTGGCCAAGCTGAAGCATAACAACTTTAGCAGGTGCCTTAAAGTGAAATACTTGCCAGGACCATTTGATGGGGGCTGTTTAACTAGGAAAGTGTCCCAATCTGTGGTCCCAAACATTCACACTCCATGGCTGAGCACAGGGGTCAGCTGTAATCAGAACACCCCACAAGCTAACATCCCAGCCCTTCCCACCCACAGCAGTGTGCACAGTCAGTCCATCTCATGAAGGCACCAGGTCAAACTGTATGACTGTCTTAAATCCTTGGTGGGCATACATGGCATCAGCTGGATGTTGGATGCTGGGACAGGCTGTTTCCTCCCCTTACCCACCATGCATAGGAGTGAGAGGGCTAGGCTAGAGTTGGAGGATTTAGCTGGCTTCACCTGTAACAGCCATGAGTCAGCCAGCATCTGGGACAATTGATCCATCCTGTGGCCCTGTAAAAGCATGATTAACCCAAACCCCGATCAGCACACCTGTGAAGAGGCTGGACTGTTCCTGCTCACTGTCTTTGGAAAGAAGCAAGCAGCAAGAAGGCCTACTTTGGGAAGCAGGAAGCTCCTTCTGGGTTGAACCTTGCAGGATTTAGTGAGTGTTTCCATATAGTCGTTAACAGCATGGATTCGGGGAATCAAGAGCTACTCTCAGAAGCTGAGGCTGTGTGACTTTGGGCAAAGTCTGAAACTGTGTGAGCTTCATTTCTGCTTCTATCCTAGACCCTCATTCAAAGGGGTTTTCTGTGAGAATGAACAGGAGAAACATTTGAAGAGTACCCAGCCTAGCACCTGGCACACAAGCACACATTCTCCTCAACAGGTTCTTAGATTTTACAACTTGTGAGGAATGGCCCGGTTTATTAAGAACCATCATTTCTTGGGATTTTGTGGTCAGCAAATCCCTCTTAGCTTCCTCACCTCAGTTGAGATCCATAGTGGCCCTGTAAAGTACATGTTGTCACCACCCATGTTACAGACAGGTAACAGCAGGTGCTTCTTAATCCAAGTCCTTCTCCAGGGATCACAAGGTTCTAGAACCTGTGATGTTTCAGCATCCCAAGCTCCCTGGACCCTCCATCACCATGGAAACAGAGACAGATGAAGCATAAAGTACTGGGACAGAAGCTTCAGTTGAGAAAATGGCAGCAGCTAGTTGGACTTCCTGTGGCATGGGCAGTGCAGTGCTGGGTCTTGGCAGGGATACAGAGGTGGAGAGGACTAACACGTGCTGGGCTCCTTCTAATGTGGCCAGGACGGTGCCGGGCACCCAAATAGTTATTGTCCCACTCACCCTTGTTACAGCTTGTAAGAACAAATGCCCTTTCCCCTTTCTGTAGCCAAGACCACAGAGATGATAAGAAGCCAGACTGGTCTTGTTCCCTACCAAACCGCCTCCCCTTGACTCCCTTTAAAGGGTAGCTCTCAGAATCCTTAGAAGTGTGGGTTCCAGCACAGGCAGGCCACCAGCATGATTCAGGGTACAGTTACCTGCCTTGGAAAAACCCACACATTGGAGAGACACCCATGGGGGACTCTGCAGTCTCACCAGCATGAAGACTTGGGTGGACCAGGGGATGCCCAGCTGCCTCCACCAGCACATGAGGACTGGGAGAGAGGAGGTTGCCACAAGAGAAGCCTGATGAGTAGCTGCCTCTGCCTTTGACCTGGCGCAAGAACAAGCCCAGCACTCAGGGTTGGGAAACAGATGCCCTGGAGGTCTGCTCCCCTGGGCTGAAATACAGAGAGGCCTGATTAATTGAATCACAGCTTGACTAGTTTCTAGCTGTGTGGCCTTAGGCAAGATCTTTACCTGCTCTGAGCCTTAGTTTCATTGTTTGCAAAATGAACACAGCAGTATCCACCAGGTGAGGACAATAAGGTCACATGTGAAAAGCGCCCAGCATGAAACGGATATGTACACCTGCCAAGCAGAACTGCTGCAAGACAGTTTGGAAGCCACAAGAAGATGTGTGCTTTCTGGGCCCCATGGTCCCCAGGCTGCAGGACTGTCCACTCTGCGTGCATTTATGCAAGCACTCTCAGTGGACACTACTACTTTCTAGGTAGGAACCAGAGAAACCTGGGGATGGGGCTCCTCAGGGTCTCAAAGACTGTCTGACATGCCCCAGCCAGGCTTTGCCGGGTCTCCTAGCTGCTAAATTCCAGTACAGCCACTGGCCGAGGGAGGTGGGCCCCAGGCCCGGCCCCTGCTCCTTTCTGGAAGGAGCTTTGTAGCCTGACACCTGTGGCTGGAGTTCAGCTGTGACCACAAGGTTTGGGGGTTTTTATTAAAAGAAAAATAGAAGAAATTGGTGCTGGGGTCTCACAACCAAGGACAGTGGTCTGGACCTGCTGAGGAGAGGCAGGTGTGGTCGGCCCATACGAGAAGTACTTTATAAGCTCTGTATTTATTATTTCTTGCTCACCATTAAAATCAAATGTACTCGGTGCTTTTGTATTCAATACACATTTAACCCTGCCGACTTAGATTTCTCAGATTTTAAATCCAGTGGGGGAATTGGCTGGCTTCCCAACTCTCCCCTCCGGTCCCCCTTGAACGGAGCTGGAAATCCCTGTTTAGCATTTTCTCCCCTGGCGCTGCTGGGATCCTAGCAGTGGTGGGCCCGCCCCTGATGTGTGCGGGTAGTTTTCTCCCTCTTTCCCACTCCCACCCCTACAAAGCACCCCTGAAAGAGGAATGTGATTGCTGAAATATGACGGGAGTTGTCTGCATCGTCTTGTGATCCTGGCTTAATTAAACCATTTTGTCTGTGTGTGCCTTTGGCTGGTTGTGGTTTGCTGCTGTGTGTGCTTGCGTGTGTGTGTGTGTGTGTGTGTGACAGAGAGAGAAAGAGAGAGATTCATGTGCCTACACCTCCATGCATGCTTTGTGTGTTGGTGAGACTGTGTATGGTGCAGTCCCCATGCCTCGGTGCTCCAGGTGGTTGTCTGTGAAGTTAATTTTGTGTCTGGCTTTGTCCACGGCAGTCAGGTGTGTGTGACTCCGGGTGGGTCTGGAACCGCGAGGGTGACTATCTCTGGTCGCCTGTGTCTCTCTCTCCCTCTCCTGCCCCCGCCCCTCCCCCTCTCTCCCTCTGTCTGTTTTATCATCCCTAATGAAGCAGTCTCCTCCATCGATCCTGCTGATTGCCAACCCATTCCTTTTGTTTGTTGGCGCTGAGCCATTCAGCGGCACTCTGACAGCTCAGCTCGTCTAATTAGCTCTGTTGTTCTTTTTCCCCATGTTTCACCACGTTGCAAGTTCAGTTGAAGTTGCCACAAACTTAATCCCCCCATTTCAGCCACAAGTTCACATTCTTAACCCGTCTTTATTGTAGCAAGGAGCAGCTCTGTGCAGGATGAGCTGACAGGCCTTAAAGTCTGGCCTTACTAGAATGCCTGGCCCAGACCCCCTGGGGCAGGGGCAGAACCGCTCCCCCACCCCAGCTGCAGCCCGCCTTTGCCTTGGTGGGGAACAGTCTGAGGGATCCTGCTAGCATGCAGATCCTGTTTGTGTTTGCCAAAGTCTGGCTGCGGCCAAGGAAACCAGCTCACAGTTAGCATGGGGAATGGGGATATATTCATTTACATATTCAGTAAATGTTGACTACATGTCTTCCGGGTGGTGGGCACCATGCTAGCAACAATGACAATAACAGTGACAGTCTTCTGTGCCCTGTAGATTTCAAGCAGCAACGTTCTATGTTTCTAAAAAACTCACTCAACTTCCAACTACTTATCAGGCACATTGCAAGAGGCTAGGAAGAAGACAACCCTAAAATTCATCTGCTAATTCAGAAGCACCCCCCCCCATCTTCCTTTTGTTGATTACAAGAAGGGGATATCTAGAGAAGCAAGATGAGCACTTATGAAGCACCCACCATGTCAGATCCCACACTGGGGCATTCTCTGGGCCCTGCCCTGTCTTTACACCTTCACAGCGGCCGTGAAAGACAACAGAGCAAGTCTGGTGGAATGCGTTTGGCTTCACCTCATCTCCAGTTTGCTCAACAAGGCTGGGCTCAGACTGGCCACTCCGCAAGAAAAACTTTGGTTGGATCGGACATGTGCAGACCCAAGGGGTTGATGAGATTCTACTATAAAGACTTGTCTTGTATGCAGCCAACCTCTGTTCTAAAGCCATTGTGCTGTGTTGCCCACAGATTGTTGAGGGCGAGAGTGGTGGGGCTGGGAGGCAGGCAGGAAATAGAGCGCGTGTGTCCTCTCCTTGCCTGTCATGTCCTCAAAACTCAGCAAGTGTGATGTTGCATCTGCAGGGAAAGTGAGCCCTCTCCACCCTCCGCAGTGATCAGTTGTTTTATTAGCAGTGAAATTCAGAGGGACTTTGTTAGCTTACCTCTCTCCTTGCCCTTCTCTGGCACTGGAAATGGTCAGAGATGGTGGTATGAAATGTAAAGCTATGCAGTGCTGATTGAACCAAATGAGTTGCCTTCGAAGAGCACCTAGAAATTCCTATAACACCCATCAGAGGTCTGGTGAAGGAAGGGTGCCTTTTCTCTGGGCCTTTGCTTTGGGTTTCAGAGGTGGCACCTTAGAATAACCAATCCATTTATCATCAGAGCACCAACTGTGAGCTTAGGAAGTGGCTCATTTCCTGGGACCCCTACTGCCACCCTCTGACTAGGTCTGCACTCAGAGTGTGGCCACACGACCGATCCCTCCTGGAGGACTGGCTCAGAGACCCCTGGAAAGCAAAAGGATGGGTTTAACCGGCATTCTCTAACACTGTTACTTGCTTTCCCCCTCCTATTTAGAAAGAAAAACTAAGCACCTGTAACTCAGTTAGAAAAAGAGCAAAATAATTGTGTACCCCCAAAACAAATCTGAGGGAAATTTTTTACTCGATGAGAATAAGGCTCTTGTTCTCTGAGTCCCTCATTGAGAGCACCTCCTGGAACTTTCACTGCAGCTCTGGGAGGCAGCTGGCAACACCGTCCAGTTAACATGTCTGTCCATTGCACATGAACTGGGAGCATTTCCATGACGAACGGGGGGCTTTTGTAGCCTGCACTTTGAAAATCCTAAACATTTCTTTTGGGGCTACTTCTCCAAAGCTTCAGAATGTCCCTATGTGGCTTTTCCAACTCATTCCTTCTTGGCTGACCTTTCCAGGTTCGCCCTCCCCGTCCTCATGTTGTCAAGAGACCGAAGAGCAACATCTCCATGGAAGGCCGAAGGACGTCTGTTCCAAGCCCTGAGCAGTGAGTACTGTTGCCCGCCTCCGGCCTGTGAGAACCCAACAGAGCAGTGCTTTGTGGCTGTCAGATCTGTAACCCAGCCTAAGCAGGTTCACAAAGAGGCCAGTTGGAAGTAGGGCTGGATCCTCCCTGCGTGTTCCTTCTGTTCCTCCCAGTAGTCACATCAGCAGAAGGCCCCAGAGACCAGGGAATCACTCCCCTGGGCTGGCTTTTGAGTGCCGAGGCCCACAAGGCAGCCCCAGGCTGCTTCTGGTAAGGATGTGGAGTCCTCAGGTAAGGGCTAGCAACCGCTCAAAGAGGCCACCTGGTTAACAAGGCCACCACCTTAGGCCGAGTGGCGTCCAAGGTCTCAGATCTGTGGCTCAGATCTGTGTATGGGGCTTCCTTACTCTCTGCCCGCTCCAGGCCCTTTGTGCATCTCCTTTGTGTTGCTACTGCTTCTCCTCTATGCTCTCAGACCTGGACCTCCTCAGAAGCAGGCCTGGGTGCAGGATGTCGCCTAGAACTGTCTCAGTCACTGGCCGAATGACCACAGGATAGATGAGGTGAATGAGTTCCCTGAAAGGGGTAAAACCAAAAGCTGCAGAAACCCAGACTCCAGAGCCATCTGGAGAAAGTAATGCCGCCTTCCTTTGTCCACAAGACACACGACCCTTGGGCCCTGCCCAGACAGCTCAGCAGGTACACACCGGCTTCCTGTGATGCCTTTAGCAAGTACAAGAATTCTTGGTCTGGGGTGGTTGAAGGAATCAAAAAAATTAGTCCTTTGAGTGGAAAAGGGAATGCCCCTCGTACCTGGCTTGCTTTCCAAAAACTTCTCAGGGACAGAAGTTAAGGGAGATGACCAGGCCTGGGTAAAATTGGAGCTAAAAGGAAGAGACGATTCGGAATGCTGAGCTGTGATCAAGCCCCGGTTGTGGTGCACTTTGTCTCCCAGGTCCCCTGCCTTCCAGGCTGACCCTGCCTGACTCCCAGGTCTTTGTAGAAGCAGCCCACCCCACAGCCCCAGACTTGCACAGAAAGCTCAGGGAGAGTGGGGCGAGTCTCAGGAGATGCATGGTTGTGTGCACTTGAAACACAGGGCTCCTGAAGTTGGGTGTAGGTTTAATTTACACACTGTACACAATGGGGCGGTGGGATTGCGGAAAAGCTCCCTGGCATGGACTGCGATTGCCCCCTTGTGGAGAGACTGCTCCATAGCTCCATACCTGCTCAGGCCTTGAAGATTTCTCCTGAGCAGGATGAAGTTAACATTTCTTTAAAGTCACCTCTTTAAAACTGAACTAAACCTTCTAGACACTGTACTGGGTTATGGGCCCACGAGTTTCTGAGCTGTAAACCCAGAATGCATTGCACAAACATCCCAGACCAAAAGTGCCCCCATAGTCTACCGAAAAGCATTACCCACGTTATGACCAGTTTCCTGATTAGAGCTTAAACTTGTATCAACGTTCATTTATGTTGTTGCTCTTCCAACCCCAGCACTAGGCGATGACTCCTGTGTGCCAGGGCCCAAGAATGCCATTGCCTGGGTGTCACCTGAGCTGTGCTGCTGTGACTCGTAGTTTCTTTTTGCATTGTGCCCATCTTAGATTTCTTTTCAGGAAGCACTAGGAGTTGAGATGAACAGTGGGGCCGTGGGGGCTACTTTAGGGAGCTGGCATACTGACAGTGGCAGCACAGGACAGGTCTTCTGTGACCACACCTCACAGGGGCTCAGGCCCCCCAAGAAGTAGAGAGAGACATTTTGGGAGACCGCCACAAGAGTTTCTCTTCACGTTTTCTTAATGAAGAGGGAGAGAGGCTGTGCTCCCGTGATGCCGGTGACATTTCTGGTGCTACCCCAGTGTTTTCCTGCATCTCTTCCATGTGGCTGCCCCTCCCCCCACATGCTCCTCTACTTCCAAATGCCATGTCACAACAGCGCTTGGATGTGTTTTTCTCAACTGTCATCAGCTCCAGCTGGCAAGACCAACTTCTTGAAACACAGGAAGCATCCAGCGGAAAATATTTTAATAAAACAGACTCCTCATAAAATATTGTTCTGGGGAAAAGGAAACCAGCTCCACCAATCTGTCAGCATTGTGTTAGGAGATTCGAGAAGACGAGCCGGCAGGCAGGAGCCAGAGCTTAATGGGCCTTTGTCAAGGGTGGTTCTGTGTCGGGTACATGGTCGCAGGGCCTGGCCCTTTCATCTGGCCTGGATTCTCTTGAATCCTGGGTCTTCATCTCTGCCGGGAATATCAAAGTGCATCGGAAACAGAGGATTTGGGCAGCACAAGGGGATGCGGGATCTTTGAAGCTGAGGGGGAGATTCCGTCCTTCCGGCTTCTTGCCCCCACCCTTACTTCCAGTAGCACATTCCGTAATTAACTTCACGGCCAGCAAGATGGAGCTGATTAAGAGTGCAGCCGCTGAGCATTCTGGGATCCTTTAAGGCCAGCAGCAGTGGCCACAGCTCGCAGCCCAGTCCGTCGATGAAGTCTGTTCCTTCCTTTCCAGCTGATGTCCCTCCGTCCATTGCTCCATCTGTGCATTCATGTGTCAGCTCATTCACCAACTATCTTTGAAAACCTGCTAGGTACACAGCATGTTGGAGAGGAGGCCCTAAAGGCAGTTCCCATGGTGACTCTGTGCGGACTTGCGTTTGCCCAAAATGAAATTTTCACCCATCAGATTTTCTTCCTGTATCAGGAGTCGGTTTCCTAGCCCGCATGGGGCCCTTTGTTGGCATTAGGAAGAACATTTCTGAGAGATTTCTGGAGAAACCCTCTCTCTGTTTTTCAGTTACCATTAGCTGATTAACATGCAGTCTGCATTTCTCTCCAAGTACCAGCTCCTTCCCTTATTTTTTAGAGGAGAACTGGAGGAATGCCCTCACCATCAGGAGAGGCCTGGCCTAAATACCAGTCAGCAGGAGCACGTGGGAGCCCCTCACTGCCCTACACCCTATGAGGTCACCTCCCAAATTGGGAGCACAGACTCAGGAAAGCCATTTGACCTCCTTGAGACAGGGCTCATGGGGCCCAGTTGTGATCTGGCTTTGCCCCAAGCAGTTCCATATCCTAAAGTGGCTTTCCCAGCTCGTCACCCCTCCCCTCAGGTTCCCTGGAGCTCAGAGTTGGGAACCAGAGGGCCCTCCCATTCTGCCACTGCCACAGAGCAGTGTTCTCGGCGCCTTAGTGTCTGTTGGGAAGGAGAGGAGTAGCATTTGCTGACCATCCCTTGAGATTGTGAAGTAGGTGGAGCTTTCGCGTTGGGCACGTGGAGAAGCTGAGGCTCAGGAAGTGATCTTTGGTAACTTGCTTGGGGTCTTGGGGCCAGACAGCAGTGAGTTTGGCTGCATGATAGCAGAGACCTGGCCCTTTCTTCACTGCCACCTTTCTAGTTAACACCAAATGCTTCTGTCCACTCTTAGTAGTGAGGATGTGGCCACTATGGTGGGCACCATGTAGACTAAACACCTGTGGACCCGCTAGAGTGGGCGTTGGTGGTGTCCAGCCAGAATATGTCTGACCCCAGCTTCTTTCCCTCCCAATTGGCAAGATGCTGAGGACTGCAGCCAGCCTAGAAAGCCAGCAGGGCGATCAGGATGGCCTGCACTCAAGACCACAGACTGTGCAGACTGGGCAAGGGTGGGTGGCCACGCTGACCCCAAGTGTTTCTCTCACCAGGCAGCCTAACGTTTGTTCCCTGCTGGGAGGAGGCAGTAGAGCCAGGGACGGTGGCCCTCACATAGCAGCGGAAAGCATGGAGGGAGATGGTGTGGCTGTTTGCTCATCCCAGGGATGGAGCTTGTGGGGAGAGCTGGCCGGGTCCAGTCCTCATGGCCTGCCCTCGGCGCCCTCTGCTAATGCACTGCCTGCCCATGGCTGAGGCGCAGAACACCTGCGCTCCTCCTGACTAGGTCCATTCCAAGTCTACTCTTTTCAAGTGATTTTCGTTTCTGTTTATTTATCAGAATGATCCAGTAATCTCATAGACAACTTGAAACTTAGGGGAAAGAGAGAAAATCATTCTGAATCTAACTGCTTTCATTCAACCATGAGTGTACATTTCTACAGATCCGTTCCTGGCCCTTTTTCTGTATTTTTTTTTCAGAATTCCACCTTCCTTACAAAAATCCCTTTATGGCCTTGTTATGTGTGTTCTTGTAACTGCTGTCCTTTGTGCCCACAAAGGATTGATGGTATGTGTGTTTAGGGTTTGCCCAAACTGCTCCTCATACTAGGTCTTTAGATATGAAAAAAGCCAGGTAAATATACCTCCTCTCAGGGCCTTGGTTTATTTTATATCATTATAAGGTTTAGAATTAACAACTATTGTTAGCTGAGAACTATGTGCTAAGCACTTCACATATAGCATTTTATTTAATCTTCATGAGAAATTTGGGGGACAGGGTAGGTATTATAAGCACATTTTGTAGAAGTAACTGAACCTCCAAGGGGTTATTGCTACACTTATTTATACAACTAGTTAGCAGCAGAGCTGAGTTTCAGACACCTCTCTTGAGTGCCAGTGCCTGTATACTTAACCCGTCGCATAGGAAGATGTCTGCCCCGTACTGCTAAGTCACTTTCTGAAAGAGTAGCAGCACCTTATACACCCCTCAGGACTTAACTCCAGAAATCCAGGAACTGCTGTTCAAACTCCACAGGATGACATAAAGCACTCCAGGTGCGCCAGCTGGGAGAGTCCATGCGCCACACAGCCGGCCGTGGCTGCCGAGGAGCTGAGTGTCTGAATTGTACCACGTGACTCCGGTGCCAAGACCTCAGAAGATTCAAATAAAACTAGGAAAAGCTGCCAGGGGCATTTAGAGAGAGTCCTTCCCAAAGCCCAGATCTCAGAACACTTTGCCTCTGTTGAGCACACTCACTTGGTGACAGAGGATGACGTGCTGCCTTGGTACAACAGCTGTGCCCCTCTCACACGGACACCATTCGCTTGAGGCTGCCTGCACAGCCCAGAGCCAATTTGGGCTGAAGCAGTGAGGAGGAGACTGCACTGGTGCGCAGGCCAGCCTCTAGCTTCACCTGGGTCAGCCACCAGCCTGGGGGCTCGGCTGGGTCTCCTTGCCCTCTGCTTTTGACATGAAGACTGTTAGCGTCCCAAGGCTTGTGGTTTGCAAAACTGCCCAGTAAGATACAGCCATATCCTACGTCAGCACAGCACACAGCCCCCCCACCTCACCCCTTGCAGTGACTGCTGTGGTCTCAGCACTCTCTCCGGACAGTGTCTCGTGCTACAAGCCCCCAGGTGCCCTGGATAAAGCATGGAACTATACTGGTTTTTTCTTTATGTCTTGTACATGCATAAACACCCCCAGCAGGCTGTGAGCTCTTCCAGTGCAGGGGCTATATCCTTTCACTTTGACTCTGCAACTCCCAAACCAGAGCCTAGCTCAGATTGCTACTCTGCGGATGTGTCCGGAATGAATGAACACAGGAACCAGTAAAGTACCTGCTTACAGCCCAGCACCCCGGAGATTGGGGCAGGTGTCTGTTAACAGACAAACACAAATATGTAGAGCACCTTCTAGGTGCCAGGTGTTGTCAGGATGTGGCTGTGAAGCTTCCAGACTGAACTGTAAAAGCTAGGACTTGCTGTCAGCCCCAGAAGAAAATCTCCAAGATGCCAGCTGGGCCCTGGGCCCCAGGGGGTCTAGGGCAAGCTGTCTTGGCGCTACCCCCTGGCAGGCTGCCAGGACCCACTGCTTGAGCAGCCAGCAATCCAAACACCCGAGCAGAAGGTCAGAAACCCAATTAGCAGGGCCAGAGGCTCTTGACCTAACTCACACCCCACCCCCTGCTGATGGATTCTGAGCCATGGACACAAAGCCAAGTCTGAAGCCAGACACACAGCCTGAGCCCAGGATGGAGAAGCAGTGACTGCCAGGGAGCCCCCAGTGATCCACAGCAGCTCAAGAACCACAGAGCCCAGAGGACCCACCTGCATCCCCCCACTTCAGCCTGGCTGCTTGGAAGAAAGGACCTCTCTCAGGAGCTGTCAGTCCAGAGGAAATGCATTCCCACTGGAAAACTAAGCCTTTGGGTTCCTTAGGGAAAGGAGCTCCCATCCTTGAGAGATTTCTGATTTCTTTCATCTCTGAAAGACCTTGTCGTCTCACTGAGACCCCAGCCTCTTCCAGATTCTATGTCACCACTTCTCAAGGGCCAATTATGTGGCCAGTACCTTCACACACATTATGTTGGTTTAACCCCCCTGCACCTCCAAAATCTTCCCAGCCAGGCATCATCAGCCCCACCAGCCTGAAGGAGCCCCGACTCTAATGCATGGAATGACCGGCCCCTGTCCGATGTGCGCCACTTTCTCACCCCCATCACTGTTGCCATGCATGCATGCCGTCCACAGGACCTCACCCTCAGCAGGCAGTGGCCATCCTCATGGTGAGGGGACAGTTTTTATGAACACACTGGTTGAAACATAATTCAATAGATGCATGAGCAAAGTTGAAAAGGCAAAACACATGGCCAACCCAGGAGAGAGACCCAGATATATCCAGCTAGAGTGGCTTTCTGCCCCGACTACCTGCCACCTTGAGGCCTCAGGTCACCCCAATCTTGCCCGTGGCCTTTAAACCTCGTGCTATTATGGGCCCACCCCGCCAAGCCCTCCATCCTCTTCTGAACTCCCCAGGACAATATCAGATGCCCTCGCTTGTGCTCTCAGTGCCACCTGCAAGCCCTAAAACAGGCCTCTGTGCTCAGAGTGAAAAGCCTAACGCCCACACTACCTCCCAGAGAGCTGTGGCCAAGAGCCCCTGAGCCACGGACCTCCACATATACTGTCCCTCAGGAAGCAAGTCTAAAGGGACCTGGCCTCCCAGGCTCGCCCATTGCCACCACGTTGTCTTACTGACAGCCAAAAGCTCTTATTCTGCTGGTGACCTGTGACAGCTTGGTGATCCCACTCCCCATTCAGTGGGTACCCGCACAAAGCAAAGGGCAGAGGTCTGCATGCTATTTAGCATCTGTCTCCCGCTCTTCTCCCTCACACCAGCAGCCCTGGCTTCTTCCCTGGGCTGCTCATCAATGGGTCCCATGCTAGATGGAGCTTTCTCTGTTGATCCTGAGCCATACTGGTTCCCCTGAGACCCTCAGTCTTATTCTAGAATTTAACCCACTACTAAGGTGCAGTCTGGAGGGCTGACCCTGCATCCTGGCCATGAAGAGAAGCCAAGTGAAGGTCTCAGATGATTTCCATGTGCTAACTTGTCCCCACCTGAGGGCTCCCACCCTGATAGACGGGGACCATCTTCTCAGCCCTCAGCATCTAAGGGTGACCCTGCACACAACACAGATTCCTAGGTCTCTTGGCTGGCAAGTGGATGTGGATGTATCTGTGAATGATGAGTGAATATTCACAACGCACTAAGCACGCTACAAAGTCCTTTGCAAAAATTTTCATTTTAACCTTCATGAGAAGACTTTCAGGAGGGCTTTAGAATCTCTGTTTGAGATCCAGGAGGCAAAGTAACTTTTCCCAGTGCCTCGGCTAGGAGGAGGAGGAAGATAGAAGATAAACAGACCAGCCTCAGCTGGGCAGCAGGCCCTGGCCTCATCCGGAGGCTTTCTCTGCTCATCACAGGACAGGAGCCACATCACTGAGGGACGCAGGGTGACCAAGCCATTTACCAAGTGGAGACCCTTTGTGCTGGAGTGAAATGATCCTTTAAAAAATGATCACCGGCTCCCCTTCATTACCTCGAGAGACCGAGTCCTGCCTGAGTTCTTCCCATCTTTATCTCAAGTACATTTAAATGTCAATTAAATTTGAAATATCTACATTTGTCAGCATTTCATTTTGGGCCAGCGTGACGTGCTGCTGATTTGTCCACACGATGTGACACATGAAAAAAACTCTGGAGATGCAGATCTTCCTCATTAAAAAATAAGCCGGCGCGGTCCTGGCACAGCGGAGAGCACAGAGCACATCCCCGCTTCCTGACGCCGTATCTCTGACATGGTATTTAAAAAGGAACAGCCTCGCCTGTCACCACTGTCACATGCGTGCGCTAACCGGCGACACGTTAAACCAAACATTAGAAAGGGCTCGGGAGTCATCTGCACGGGAACTCTGCGCCGAGCACGGCACGCAGAGGGGGCAGCCCAGGGACGGTGGGGTCCGAGCGGTGATGGACAGCGAGCCTTTCTCTCACACCGAGACAACGGCAGCCCTCGCTGGGTAGCCAGGTCCGCAGCGCCCTGGCTTTCCACAGGCAGCCTTTGTGTGTAATAAAACCCAGGCAAGTGGTGGGTGGCAGACTGCAGGGGAGTCGCTGAATTGGGTTAATGAGGGAAGAGGTACATTTTTCCCCCATATTCTGCCTTAAGCTAATAAAAAATTTAAACCTGGACGTTTTCGATGGTTCATCCTTTATCTCTGACAAATATCTGACTGTATGTTTCATGGGAGAACAATGAGCAGCTGAATTTAAATAAGTTTATTTAAAATCTCAGCTTTCATTAAAAGTGGAAAGGGAAACACCCTACCTCTCATTTCATTGTTTCAGATCCAGAGAACTGAAAAAGCAGGATCTCACGGTGGTTTAGAGTCAGGCAAATCTAGATTCAGTTCCGCACTCTACTTTCGGCTGCTGTGTGACCCCAGACAAGGAACAGCCCCTGTCTGAGCCTGGGCTTCTTTGTCTGTCATGAGGAATTAGTGAGAAATTGTGTGGGCAGCATTTGGCCCAGTGCTTGGAAGTTCTAGTTCATCACCCATGTGGCATGGACATGAAAAGCCTCTGGTCTGATCTGCCCAGATCATGTGGTAAGTTTTACCCCGGGCCCCATTGCTCGGGAGACACCCTTGGGCTCCTGTTGAAGCCACTGCCCAAGCAGCTGGAAGTGGAACCTGGTTTGTGGGCTGGAAAGGGAGGCCTCCCCTCCTCTCCTCCCTCATCCCTGACCACACCCTCACCCTTGCTCCGGCCCATTTTGGACTCAGCAGTCTGACTTAATGGTGACTCGGGCCTCACAGTCCAGCAAGGTCTCTTCACTCTTCTGTGAATCCAGGAGATTCCTGGCAGGCTTAGTGGCATTTAGAAAACGCACAAGCTGTGATCTGTGCTTCGTTGTCAGAGATAAAGGAGGGAGCCGCGCTTAGGCAGGCATTGGAAAAGCATCCATGGTGGATCTGAGGACTGCTAGGAGCCTCCTTCCCCTGGCCTGTGCAAGGCTAGGGTCTCCCTCGGGTCCCTCTGCTGCCGTCCCTCTGACAGGAAAGTAAGGGCTCTAGAGATGAACATCCTGGGCTGGAATTCCTGTCGGTCACTTCCAGGCTGAGTCACTGGGTCACATCTCTGACCCTCACCATGACCCCAATGTTCATCCGTTGCTGAATTTGTTCACAGTGAGAAGCGGCATAGTGTGTCTTGGTTGGGTGCACAGCTGGTGGGCGCTTGGATGGATGGACTCACAAAGGCCTCCAAACCTAGACTCTGTCTTTCCTGCTAGGCTGCTGGAAGGGCGGGGAGGCATACGCAAAACACCAGCACAGCAGCTGCTCCTGGATGTTATTTTGATCCTTTCTTCCTCAAGCTTCTGCCTGCCCTGTACCTGACCGCTGAAGTAGGGGGAGGGGGAGGCACAGGTGTAGGGAGAGGCCCAGGCAGTGCTGAAGGCCAAAGCAGCCTTCACCCCACCCAGCACACCTGGCTGCTCCACACTCTGCTCCTTCCTGCCCTCGCCTGCACAGGTGCACCCTTTTGCTGGAGAATGGCGGTGCCCCACAACACCCGTTAGGGCATCCCGCAAGTCTGAGTGTGCTCACTCCTCCCTGTCCACTCTGGATTCCCTTGCCACACAGCGGCTGCCGCAGAATCACAGAGGAGTGGCAGACTTGCAGATTTTAAGCCAGAGTGACAGGGTCAGCTTTGTGATTCAAAACAAGGTTCTGGTAGCTGTGTGGAAGTGACCCGCTTTGCTAGAAAGCAGCAGAAACCAGGCCTTGCCCTGAGGCTGGTCAGGTATGATTCTGAGTCAGATCTTCCAGCCGTGGCACTGGGGCCACAGAATCACCCATCAGGGCCCATGGGGCTCTAGTCCAGGAAGGGCTGAGCCAGCAGCCATCAAGGTGACCTAGGCACAGAGGAGGGCAGAACAGTGTGGCCCACAACCTCCTGGTGCATGACCCTCAGCCAGCTGCTTCCCTGCAAGTCCTCAACCTCCGCTTAAGGGCAAACAGCCTGGCTGTCCTGCAGGGACAGTGGGAGGGAACAGGGGCACAGGTGTGACAGCACCAAGACTTTAGTGGCTCTGGGAGCCAGTGCTAGGTAACAGCTGAGCCAGTGACCGCAGAGCCAGTGCAGCCCAGTGCCATCTCTGCTGAGGGCAGCTGCATCCCTGCCTGCTCCGAGGCTGTGTCCTCTCGCACTTGTTTGGGGCACATTGTTTCTGCCTGGCAAAAACCTCAACGGACTCCCATGATATTCCTAAAGGAGGCTGCTGCGGCTGGCAAGAGAGGAGAGGAGTGGGGCTGCCCCACACAGGCACCCGGCCTTCCCCACTATCTCCCCAAACTTCCCCATCACTTCCTGCGATTGGCAGAGCAGGGGCAGCCCACTCAGCAGGGTGAGGCATGGACACCCGTGGCCCATCCCATCGAGGCCCTGGTCTGTGTATAATTCATAGAAGCTGGGCGTGGGGCTTTTCTGGGCTGTGTATGTGTTTGTTTATAGAGGCAGAGCTCACAGGTGGCTGACAAGGGAGATGTATTTTTTATAACAATGAATATTTAATTTCCACATCACAGATGAAAAAGACTCTCTGAAGAAGCATCCAAGGGAGACTCCAGAGAGCAGCCGCTAATCAGCAAAGGGCCTTCTCGCGAGGGCTCCTCCGCGTGGCTCACTTCTTTTCTTTAACTTTTTTCTTTTTTCCTGACTATTGAAGTAGGTACGCTCACGGTAGAAAAATAAAAAGACGCAGGTGAGGGCAGTCCCTCGGAATCCCAGCAGCTATTACTGACATTTAGGCTCGTGCCCTGCCAGCCACTTTCTCCATGCACTTTTCCACACACAGATGCCAGGGAATCAGCCCCCAATGTGGCACAGGGTGCCACAGTCCACAGATGAGGCACCAGGGATGTGGCACCGGGGATGTGGCACCAGGTACCGCAGTCCACAGATCCTCAGGCCCCTGACCTGAACCGGGCGGTGTTTGCACAGATGCCGCACAATCCTCCCACAGACTTCACCTCACCTCCGCTTAGTACATGGCTTATTATACCTAAGCCAGTGTAACCCTGGAGGAATGGCGACCCGGTACGGTGTAGCAAATAATACAGTGGCTAGGGCAGGGGGAGTCGAGACAGTACTGATGCGGTTTCTTTTTCCAAATATTTGCAACTCACAACTGACTGAATTGCACAGCTGTGGATCCTACAGATGTGGGTGTGTTTCACGGGAGGGTAACATTCAGCCAATTGTGCTGGATTCCTACTGCTGAAAGTTGAAGTGACTCTATGTTTGTTTAGTTTTTTATAAGCTAAACTTTGTTTGCTTATTTGTTTAGCCATACAAGGGAGCCGCCAGGGCCTTGGCCCGCTGAGCTGCCAGGTGCATGCTTTAACCTGACAGACAGCAGGGTGAGCACCTCTGGCCTAGAGGCTCTGCTGTACTGAAGGTTTCCTGCGCAAGTGGAGGGACAAGGTGGTAGCTGACGGAGCGCAAGCATGGGGCTCCTGACAAGGACGGCAGCGGTGTCCTTCCTGCTCACCGTGTGCCCTGTGGCCTCCTTCCTGCCCTCTGCATGGAGACGTGACGGCGCCCTAACTGCCTGTTCTCTTCTTTCTTGTCTTCCTCCACCCCAGCCTGGTAAAGCCTTTGCGACACTATGCGGTCTTCCTCTCCGAAGACTCCTCTGACGATGAATGCCAGCGGGAAGAGGCCCCGAGCGCTGGCTTCACCGAAAGCTTTTTCTTCTCCGCTCCCTTTGAATGGTCTCTCCTTCCTCCTTCCAGCTCCCCGGGCTCGGCTTGGTGACTCTCAGGGCCGCGTGGGGGCGCGGGGCTGGTGCTGCTTGCTGTGGTATGCAGGGAGGGTTCCGGAGTCCAGTGCCCTGCGGGTCCCCTCCAGTGGAGTGAGGTGACAGGCTGGGGTGGGGGCATTGGTCCCCTGTCCTCCTAAGAGGGAGCGAATTTGACTGTTAATGGAGCCAGTGGCCATGAGGAACTGGCTGTTGATGCCTGAGTCCTCCTTTATCTGGCACAACATGGAAAGCCATGGAAATGGAAATCAGATTTTAAGTTTAAAAAAGAAAAAACGTGAGGGGTTTTAAATTTTTGGTTTTTTTCCTGCTGTACTAGGAATTAAACCCAGGGCCTGAGGCGTGTTAGGCAGGTACTTTACCTCTTTTTTTTTTTTTTCTTTTTTTTTGAGACAGTGTCTCACCAAATTGTCCAGTTTGATCTCAAATTTGTGATTCCTCCTGCCTCAGCCTTAGAGTAGCTGGAATTACATGTGTATACCATCATGCCCAAACAGAATATGTATATTAATTAATACAGCATATTTAAATGGTTTAATCTACCTGATTTTTTTAAACATACAACTTAAAAATTATTTTTGTAACTGTGAGCCTCATACTAATTACAAATAGCTTTTTTTTTTCTTTTGGCGGTAATAAGATTGAATGAAAACATCAATCTTTGCACTGAGCTGCATCACCAGCCCTTTTTTACTTTTGGTTTTTATTTATTTTATTCTGAGACAGGGTCTTGCCCAGGCTGCCTCAAACTTGACCTCTTCCTGCCTCGGCCTCCCAGAATGCTGAGGTTACAGTGTGTACTGTGATGCTGCCTGGCTACAACAGCAGTTCTTTCGTTTTCTTTTCAATCTTTTTGTTTTCTTTTCAGTGCTGGGGATTAAACTCGGGGCCTTCACACAGCTACATTATCGCCCTGTTTTGAAAGAGGTTCTTGTCAAACTCCCCAGGGCAGATTTGAGCTTGCAATCTTCCTGCCTCGGCCTCCCCAAACACTGGGATTATGGGTGTGTACCACCACACTGGCTCAAAAAACTTTTTAAAAAGTTAACCATTTTATAAAAAGAATGGAGTGGTTGGCTGCCCATCCCGGCTACATTATCAGTAGTGCCTCTCTCCTTGCCAGTTCTTACCCTCCACCCACAAGTTTTTCAGAGCTGGGACTGAGCACAGAGACAGCTTTGGTTTGTTTTCTCCTTGAAAAGTCACACAATGCTGGTACTGGGAGCCTCTAAGGGCAGGGCACAGCCCAGTGCACCGTGGCCTTCTGGGCGTGAGCTGGGCCACTCCACAGAGAGGGCCTTCTCCTCCGCTCCCCACCATTCCCTCCGCCATCCGTGGTTCCCAGCAGCCCTCCCTGCCGTGCCTGCCTCCTGCCACTTTCCAGGTTAGAAAAGGGCAGCCTGACTCAGGGTGACCCCAGCTTCCCAGGCTGCCTTCTCTGCATGTTAATCTTTTCAGCGTTTTCAAACTTAGCCTTGTCTGGGGCTGGGGATTTAGCTCAGCGGCATAAGAACCTGCCTTGTAAGCAGGCAGTTGTGAGTTCGATCCCCAGTACCGATAAAAATGAAAAAAGACCAAAAAAAAAAAAAAAAAAGAAACTTAGCCTTGTCCTAGGCAGCAGTCTTTATGATACCACAGGTTTATGTGTTAGCGGTTATTTCCATCACTAACTAGAACACAAACAGAAGAACTGGGATGGGAAATCTACATCCATTTGTCCACTTAAAAGCATCTTGCAGGGAAAGGCAGCCAGCTTGGATGATGCCCCATGGTGGTCTCCCTGGGGAAATGGTGGTCCCAGCAGGGCCTATGGCCCATGATGTTTTGGGTATCTTAACTGCCCATGCTCCCCTCCTCAGCCTGAGACCTCTGCTTAGCATGGTCTCATGTCTCGTGTGTGCGCGCGCAGATTTAAAAGGGAAGAGCCCACCCTACCTCAGCAGAAAAACAGTTAAAGAGAATGCTGTTTCCCTGCTTTCCTGTATTCCTTTCATTATGTTCAAACTTGATTCAAGGCTGGCTCTTCAGTTCCTTGGTCCCAGGGCTTGGGTAGAGTGAGGGAAGGGCTTGCAGCCTCTCAGGCTTAGCTTCTGTTTGTACCTCTTGCCAGATGCTGCAAGCCACTTCCTGTCGCTGAGCTTCCGTTCCCTCATATGTAAAGTGGGGTGCAGGCCCTGCTCCCTGAGCGGCTGGCATTGCTAGGGGCGCCTATGGTGCAATCTGATAGAGCCCCTCCTCTCCCAAACCACAGCGGCCTGGTTCCTTCCGTGTGAGCCTACTCATAGCCAGCAGGTGGCGCGCTCTCCACGTTACCCGGGCCAAGAGCACAACTGCTCCGACTCTGGCAGGCGCCTGCTTGGCACTGGCCTGGGGGTTCTTAAGGCCGGGTTCACCTGGGCATAGCTTCTCCAGGTAACAGCGGGGCCTAGGCACCTGTTACCTACCCCTGGCTCCCATGCAAGGTCTTGATATGGAAACATACAGATGTATCTTTGGGGTTGCGGGAGTGTTTGTTTTTTTGACAGAATCTTACTATGCAGTTCAGGCTGGCCTCAAACTCACTGGGTAGCCCAGGCTGGCCAAAACTCACAGCAATCCTCCTGCCTCAGCCTCCCAATTGCTGAGATTACAGGTGTGAGCCACCATGCCTGGCTTGTGGAAACAGAAAGCTGGCAGCACAGGGCCACCCATAGTGGTCTCACTTGCTGGTGAGTTCTGCTGCTGCCACCAGCTTCTGCCTGCAGTGCGCCAGGCCCTATGCCTCACCACCACTCCCTATGCAGCTGAGGCTCAGAGATGTTAAGTGACTTGCTGGGAGTGGGGGGAGTGACTTGCTTGAGTTCCCACAGCAAGACACAGCCCGGGCAGGGCTAGCACAGTTGGAGGCCACAGCATGCCCCCAGAGGATCCTGGGGCCGGCCAGGGGCTGGCCCCTGGAGCGTTTCCAGCTCGGCTCCCCACAAGCTGGTCACACCTGGTTCTGGCTACTTGTCAATCACCAAATGGCAGAGCAGGGTGGGGACAGGAGCAAAGCCACCCCCACCCATCACACCACCACCACTGCCACCCGGCTACTCTTCTCCTATTGCCAACAGTTATAGGAAAAGATGCCTGGTTCTAAGGGGACTGAGTGGGCCCCTCAGGGCTGGTGAAGGCCAGTGTGACTCAGCCAGGTCCCAGAGCAAGCGCTGAGTCGGCTTCTGCCTGCTCTGTCCCAGCACTTGGCTCCTGCCTTGCTCCTGCCCAGGGTCTGGCCCAGACAGGGGCCCCAGGACATGCTCCTGTCCCCAGCAGCTCTGGGTGTAGTCCCTGGGGGCTGCCTGCTCCCCTGTGGATGCCCTGGATGGGAGAATCCAGCCTGCTGTCTCCTCCCAGGCCACAACCGTATCGGACACTCAAGGAGTCAGACAGCGCAGAAGGTGATGAGGCAGACAGTCCCAAGCAACCATCAGGAGAGCCCAGGCCCCCCGTCCCCGCCCCCCCTGACCGGGCTGCCAGCATCGACCTCCTGGAGGACATCTTCAGCAGCCTGGATGTGGAGGCCCCAGTTCAGCCCCTGGGCCAGGCAAAGAGCATGGAGGACCTGCGGGCCCCCAAAGACTTGCCAGAGCAGCCAGGGACCTTTGACTATCAGGTATGGCGTGGACCGGGGAGGCATCTGCTGCCACACCTGCCACATAGGAGGCAGAGCCCCCAAGTCACAGTGCGGGAGACCGAGGAAGGCATCCCTCAGCCAATGCTTAGAGGACAGTTGACCACAGACCCCGCTGACTGGGCCAGCCCCTGACAGGGTCCTGGAGAAGATGCTAGCGCCCGGGTAGAAATCTGCTGCCTGCTTCTGTTTGTGAAGCAGAGGTAGGTGTTGACCCTGTGGACCTGGGATTGCTCCCAGCCGTACTCTGGCTCCCTGGAAGAGCCTTTGGGTCAGAACTCCTGGTAGATTCTAGATTATTCTTGTGTGGCCACCAATCTCCCACTGTGACTTCCCATCCATCCCACCCCCTCTCTGTGCCGCCCTTGAAGTCACTGGTTCACACTGTGCCATAGGGGTATAGGTGCCACAACTCATGGCTAAGAGCAGGGAGTGACTTCAGCCAGGCCGAGCAGCTTGGAAATGGCAGAGCCAGGACTCCAGTCTGGCCCTCCTCTTTCCACCACCCAGGTGCCCTCACCCAGGCACAAAGCCTGCCCTGCCCTCCCGAGTGTGACCGAAGGGGCCATGTGCTCTAAAAGTTAAAAGGACTGGAGCAGTGGAAGGTCAGGAGATAAAAAGTCTTCCTAAAACGATGTGTGATTCTCACCGGTGCAGAAGGATGAGCGTGTCCTGCCAAGCCCCACTGTGGCACAGCAGCCTGACTCGGGGCCCAGACAGAGCTGGGCTCTTAGCTGGTACCCTGGAGTGGGCACCAGTCTGTTCCAAGTGCTTGGATCTAATGGGCCACATGCTGATGAGCTCAGTCCTTGTTGCCACCCATTACCCAGGAAGGAGTCTGAGAGGCCTGTTTGCCCGCCCGTCTGACCTGTGTCGTCAGCCCATGGTCACTGCCTCCTTCCTTCCCTCCCAACAGAGGCTGGACCTGGGCAGGAGCGAGAGGAGCCTCGGCGTGATGATGGCCCTGAAGCTCGCCCACCCATACAACAAGCTTTGGAGCCTGGGCCAGGACGACATGGCTATACCCAGCAAGCCCCCCAGTACCTCCCCTGAGAAGCCCTTCACCCTGCCTGGGAACTCCCTGAGCCTGCCTTGTAGGCCCCAGACCCGCAGCAGCATCCTGAGCCCCAGTAACAGGGAGGAGGCTCCCACCCCCACTCCAGGCAGTATCACCATCCCCCGGCCACAGGGCAGGAAGACGCCAGAGCTGGGCATCGTACCTCCACCACCCACCGCCCGGCCGGCCAAGCTCCCGGCTGCTGGCAGCACTCTTGGGGACTTCTCGGTGGATCGGGAGAGGCAAACTGCTCCAAGCCCAGCCCTGTTCCCAGGGCCCCTCCCCAGGGTGGCCCCCCAAGGCCCCACGGAATTGCTGCAGCCTCTCAACCCAGCCCCAGCAGCTACAGGCACGGGCAGTGATGCCTTGCTTGCCCTTCTGGACCCACTCAACACAGCCTGGTCAGGCGACATCGGCCCCCCACACCCTACCACCCCAAATGTAGCCACCCCATTTACCCCCCAGTTCAGCCTTCCCACTGCAGGGTCCTCCACCCGCTTCCCTCAGCCACCACTCAACCCTTTTGTCCCATCTGTGCCAGTAGCACCTCCTGCCATGCCTCTGGGTGCCACACCAGCTGGGCCTTTTGGGGCCCCTCCAGCTTCCTTAGGGCCAGCTTTTGCTCCCAGCCTCCTCCTGTCCAGTTCTGGCTTCTGCGCACCTTACAGGTCTCAGACCAACCTGTCTGCCCTCTCCATGCCCAACCTCTTTGGCCAGGTACCCATGGGCACCCACACCAGTCCCTTGCAGCCACTGGGACCCCCCTTAGTCACCCCATCCAGGATCCGAACATTGCCCCTGCCTCGCTCAAGTGCCAGAGCTGCTGAGGCCAAGCAGGGGCTGGCCCTGAGGCCTGGAGATCCCCCACTCCTGCCTCCCCAGCCCCTCCAGGGCCTGGAGCCAGCACTGCAGCCCTCTGCTCCTCCGCAGGCCAGAGACCCCTTTGAGGATTTGTTACAGAAAACCAAGCAGGATGTGAGCCCGGCCCCAGCCCCCAGCTCGGTGGAGCAGCTCCGGAGGCAGTGGGAGACCTTCGAGTGAGCAGGCCGAGGGCAACCCTCTGCCCCGTGTCTGCCTAGGTCTGCTGGTGGGAAGGGATGGGGCCTGTTCTTCCACCCCTCCCCACACCGCCCTTCTCTGAGGTCACTGGGGAATGGTGCCAGTCACCACCTGGGAAGTGCCTGGACTTCTGGGCACCACCTACCCCACAGCCTCTTCGGCACCCTGCTTGGGTTTTGCACTAGAGTCAGCTGGGCCAGCAACTACCCCAGCCCTCATCCTGCCACCCACTTCCCACCCCCACCCCATGGGGGTCCTGCTCTCCTGTCCTGCAGCCAGGCTGGGTCTGCTCCCCACCGGCACAGGTGTCAGTGTGAGCCCCAGGATGCACCGTCTGCAGGAGACATGGTGGTTCAGGGATGGCATGCACTTCCGAGCTGTAGGACTGCCTGCCTGGTGGGCCCTCTCCAAACCCTCTCTAGCAATATGCCCTTTTCAGGAGTCTCTGCCCCGGCCCACAGGTTCCACTTGTCTCTGGAGGCCAGGCTGTTCCTCCAGGCTCCTCGTGGTAGCCACACCCAGCCCCAGACACTCCTGTGTGGGGCCCAGGAACACCAGCAACTCTGACTTGTAGGAGAAAATCCCCACAGCGTGAGTGTCACCTGGGACCTCCAGGCCATCCCGGTCTCTCCTGTCACTGTCAAAGATGGGGCCCAGCCTCCTGCTCTCTGGGACTTCACAGGCAGAGCTGAGCAGCAACTACCCAGATCCCAACTCCAAGGCCTAGAAGACAGAGGTGCCACTGCAGCCTGGGCACCGTGGGGCAGGACAAGGCAGGCCTGAGGCCCTCGAGGCCCCTGCGGAGGGGACACGTGGAGGCCCGAGAGCCAGCCCCTCCTCGCCCACCTGGAGCTTCTCGCCAGCACACAAATTCCTGAGGCCACAGCACCAAAGTTCAATTGGAATGTATTGTTATTGTTCCTTTTATCTTTCTTTTCCTTTTTACCTTATTGATTTGATGAATCTTGAAAACTGACTCTTTTCAATAAACCAAGTTAAAAAACAGCCCAACCATGTAAGAAAACAACCGTCTGAGACATGCAGGAAATTGTAAGCATTTTGACCCGATTTCTCATTTCCTATTTGTGAATGGTCAGACAAGCCTCCCTGGGGGTGTCTGGTGGGACAGAGGAGTCTCTCAAGGTCCTCCACACGCCAGGGGACCCTTCTGTGTCCAAGAGGCTGGGAGGACACTGCTGCTGGTGGTGAGCTGGTGAAGCCTGGCACTCTCCAGGCCACCTGTAGCCCAGGACCAGTCTGTCCCATGTCAGGTGCGTGGCGTGGGTTCCAACACCACACTGATCCCAGGCAGGCTCCAGGTCCTGGGAACAGAGGACAAGATGAGGTCCCAGGTGGCCTGCGCAAGCAGGCACAGCTCCCGGGCCCCCGGCTGTGCTGGCAGCTAGGGGCCAGTACCGTGGGTTCACACAAGCGCCAGTCTCTCCACCCACTGGTGGAGTTTGCAAACCCAAGGATGATCTGTGTGTCCGTTCAATAAAGTCTTCTTGGGGAAAAGGCTGACATCCTTGTGTCCTTAAGGAAGCCGTGGGCAGGAGTGACGCCGATGGTCCCTCAGATATCCTACAACCCCTCCCGTGAAATGAGGGCAGGCCAGGAAAGATTCACCCAAGCCCTTTCCCAGAATATGGGAGTGTTGGTGACAGATCCATGAGGTCCTGCCGCGACCACAGAGCAGGGCTGTAGGCCAGCAACAGTGCCCACAAGTTCAGGGGGACACCTTGATGCCAACCCCCAGGTCCCATCAGCAAGGGCAGAGCCTCAGATCAGACTGTGGCCCCCCTGGGCACTTGTTTGAAGGAGACCTCTGGACCAGTCACCCACAGTGGCCATCATCACAAAGTTAAACAGTTCATGCCGAAGTGCCACCTAAAATGTCCTTTTAGGAGCATGCCATTGGCACCAGCTGCCAAATCACCGACAGCACAAGCCAGCAAGGGAACTCCCCTGCCCCTGCCTCTCCCAGAGTGTAGGGTAGGAAAAGGCAGCCCCACCTCCTAGGGACAAGGACAAAACAGATCCCTGAGCCTGGGGAACAATGAGTCCCCCATGCTGTGTCTCTAGAAATGCCCCAGAGAAAACCAACCAACTTGGAAATGAAAAAGGGTCTCCTGGCCACAGCACTGGAACCCACATCACAAGAGGTGCCAGCCCGAGAGATAAGGCCAAAGGGACCCCATGAAGCCAATGGGAGGCCTAGCCGCTGGGCAGGTGCCCTGGCATCCAAGGCCACAGCGTCAGCCGCGCCCACCCTAGCCACTGCAGGACTGGCACAGGTGCCCAGCAGGTGCTCCAGAGCTACAGCACCTTTCCTGTGTCAGCCCAGGGCCACACACTGAACCAGCCTGCAGGGGGAACGGCCACGGGAGAGCACAGGATGATTCTCCTCCATCCTGCCGGTCCTCAGGAAGAAGCCTTTCCACCTCTGATGACATTTCAGATACCTAAGAGGATGGTGTGCTGTCCTTCAAGTCAGAGGAGTTTAACAGTGTCAGATCTCCTTGTGAGGTAGGCAGGTGCATCTCCACTGCCAGTAACCCTGGCCATGCAGGTACTGGGGCAGCATCCTCCGCTCCCATAGGCTGCATCGGTGGGCAGCTCCAGGATTCCCCGTGGGACTGGCTCTGGCACCGCAGGACAGATCCTCCTGAAGGCGCTTTTGTTCTGGGAGCCGGAGCCCACTGAATGCCCTCCCTCCCTGCTTTCCCAGCAGTCTCTGCAGCAGAGACTGTCCCTGGTGGGGGAGAAGATGCCAGAGCTGAAGCCTTGGTGCCCGGGCAAGCCCTGGCTGTGCCTCCTGGAGAACATGCAGCCTTGAGCTGCCCCTGCTTCCACAGGGCACAGGTTGTCCCGCTCCTCTGAGCAGTCTCTTCCCCCATGGGGTCACGTGCTGTCACTACATAGTCACATATACATGGCAAAAGAGGCAGACACACCACAACACACACTACAACACCCACACTGGAATCCCAGACTGACACGTCCCCTCACATTCACACATGCACACTCTTGACCACGCCACCTGCCCCCAAGTGTGCCCACGCACACAGCCATGTACCTGCCAGGGTGGCCTGGCGGGTCAGGTGGAGAGACGCACAACCTTGAAGGCACCCTCTGCTTCCCTGAGCTGTTCCCCTTCCCTTGGTCCCTGTCAACAGAGGCTGCCAGCCACAGGGACCCTCCCAATGGGCGTCCCGGGTCCTGGAAGTGGTCTCCTTGGGTCTCTAGCTGGAAATCCTGCAGGACCTCAGGGGTGCGGCACTGGCAGCCAGGCCCCCTAGATGAGTCTCTCTTCGGGTGGCACCTTGAGGACGCTGTCCATCTCCAGCCGGGCCCCGGCCACCTCCTGCTGGCTCGGGCTGTAGGTGCCCTCTGACTGGCGCCGCTTCCTGGCAGCCAGGATCCCTGAGAGGAGGCCCAGGAGCAGGAGGAGCAGGCAGGCACAGGCTGCAGGCACAGCCACCTCCAGCAGCGGGAACGGCAGTGGCAGTGGCAGGCCCTTCTGCAGGAGGGGAAAGGACATAAGGACGTGCTCAGAGAAAACCCAGACAGGGAGCAGGCTACCCCAGAAAGTGGTGAGGGGCCCAACCCAAGGATATGCAAGCAGGTGCCTTCCTGCAGCCACCTGTGGAGCCACTGGGGTCAGGGACACTGATGACTAAGGGGCCCCAGCTGGAGGAGAAAGCGGGACCCAGGCACCTCTAGCACAGAAGGTGAGCAGAGTGTGTGGGACTCCAATGTGCCCTTCCTCCAAGCGGGAACAGTGGGGCAGACTGAGCTGCACCGTTGGGGAGGTCAGAATGCTCCAGGGCCTGCCTGCCTACAAGGGCTGCTCCGACAAGCTGTCCCTGGGAGACAGGCCTGGCTTTGAGGGGCTCAGCAAACTCCCCCATCTTCAGTCACAGACCCCCAGGATGCCCTCATGAATGGCCTGCATGCCTGGGATTTTAAAGTCCTTGAGTCCCAGAACCTCCAGGACTCCAGAGTTCAGAGGTCTCAGCTGTGCCAACCCTCTCTTTGTACCTTGAGGTTCCTCAGCCAGCTGTGACCTGTGCCCTCAACCCTAGCACACAGCCTGGAGAATGGGCCTCAAAGCTTGTTCCAGTCCTGGGTGTGTCCTCCAAGGCCTCCACCCTGGCACTTTTGGGGAGCTGTAAAGCCATTTCCTCCCGCTGGCCTGGGAGGAGGGGAAGCCAGAGACTATAAAAGTTCAATTTGAAAGGAAACGTTCCCCAGAGACAGAGATGACCTGCAGTTTTTGACCCAACTGCCAGAAGCCTGGGGAGACCAGGGCTGCTCTCAGACTGCCTTCCCTGACTTCCCCCGCCAGCACTGTGCTGGAGTGCTGGTCTCCTCTGCCCAGGACCCTCCCCAACATCAAGGACACCTTCCCCATGGCCAAGCCCACCCTGGCACAGAATCCTGGGTTCCCCAAATCCTCCTGGCTCAGAAACTCCTGGAGCTCATAGGCTCCCTGTGCTGTGGGCCCTGAGTCGTGGTCCCAGAGCAGACTGCACAGATCCTACCTGTTCCCACTGCCATTCCCCCGGGCACTGCAGGGAGCCTAGGCCAGTGCTGGCCAGGAGCCTCGGGCCCTCACTGATGGCTGATGGAGCCCCAAGTTCCCCAAGAGAGACAGTGTCTCCCACGGGGGAGGGCAGGACATGCAAAGGAACAGTCACCTCCTGAAGCTTTGGCCCAAGGACACTCCCCACCCTGCCCCATCTCATGGAAGTAGCCTGCATCCGAGCCGCCACTCACCACCACTTCACAGATGGGACCGGAGAATCCCGAGCTGCAGGTGCATTCGTACACCCCACCTGACGCCTGGCAGGTGCCCCCATTCAGACAGGGGTTGGCTTCGCAGGGCAGGGGGAGGCTCTGACACCTGGGGAGGGAGAGGCTGGGTGCTGAGGGCTGCTAGCCCCGTTGCCCCCTCATGTTCTCCACCCCAAAACAAGATCATTCACCACCCCTGAGCAGCACCTTTACTGCTGGCTGGGCCCTGCCAGAGGGCCAAGGTTGAACATCATAGTCCCCCTCTTTCAGCCTAGCATTCCCGACCATGAAGGACTCCACGAGAGCTACAGGAAAGTGTGTTGACAAGCAAGTGGTGTCCAGGGACACTGACTCAATCTTCCCTGTAGTTGGGGAGGCTCAGGACCCAGCTCTCAGAAATGCCAGTGGCATCTATGTAGCGGAAAATAGATTTGCATGCCCCAGAAGGAAAAGATCGAGGGACACTGGTAAGCTGTCTGGCACTGCAACCCCCATGAGGAGACCGAGGGTCCCCACATCCACCATGCTGGCTGGCGGGGACCAGGGCCATCCTGCCAGGGTCTCTGTGCTCATCAATCCAGTTGCCCAGCCTGCAGTCCCCAGACTCACCTCTGGCCAGCAGAGCCCTCCTGGCAACTGCAGTTGGCACCACCGGGCCCAGCCTTGCAGGGGCCACCATTGAGGCAGGTAAGGTTGAGGGTGCACCCCTCGGGCAGGATGGGCAACCTGAGGAGAGAAAGCACAAGGCTGGAACCAGGTGACAGTGGTCACTGAGCCTGGTGTCCTCATCTGTGGGATTCAGGGCCCAGCCCCACAGACCTCCCTGTCCCCCCGGGAAACTGGGAAGTAAGGGGACCCTGGGCTTGCTGTCCAAGATGCTTGACAGAGCCAGGGACCTCTCTCTGGACAGAGAGGGAACTTTCCTGAGACAGAGGCCTCTAGAAGCCAGTGAAGTGGACCGGGGCAGGGGAGAGACCAGGGCTACTCCTGTCCTACTCGGGTGGACATTTATGGAGGGGGAGTCAGGCTCTAGGGGAGAGCTTGGTGGGCAGGCAGCAGCGAGCAGAGATCAGGCCGAAGGTGGGAAATGTTTGCTCTGCCCTGATCCCAGAGATAAGTGCGTGCTGGTTTCAAAGCCTCAAGATCCTCTCCCAAAACTAGCTCTGGGTTCCCCCAGACCGGTCCGAGATTCACGGTTAGAGGACAGTGCTTGAGTGTGTTTTTTACCCTTACGTGCATCAAACTGAACTGTCATTCCCATTTACTGATGAGAGCCCGGAGGTTCAGAAAGAGAAGCGACGCCCCCACAACGGACCCACCGCTGCCCCTGGGCCCAGGTTCCCACCTCCAGACCCACACCCCATCCCTGGCCTGGCTCCGCCGTCCGCACCTGCAGCGCGCTCCCGTGAAGCCCAGCGGGCAGCGGCACTCGAAGCGGCCGTCCGGGCGCGCGTGACACCAGCCGCGGGCACAGGGTGCCGAGCGACACGGGTCGACGCGGGCTTCGCAGCGCGGACCCTCCCAGCCCGGGCCGCAGGCACAGGCGACCGCGTCGAAGAGGTCTCGGCAGGCGCCGCCGTGCAGGCAGGGCGAGGGCGCGCACACGGGCGCACCGCGGCAGCCCAGGCTCGGGGCCGGCGCGCCCGGCCAGGGGACGAAGTGCTCCCTGCTCCCGGTGGGCGCTCCGGGCCGCGGCCGTGCCAGGGCCAACGGGAGGCCGCCGAGCGCCACGCGGCCCAGGCAGCCCGTGAAGTTCTCGGCCAGCAGGATGCGCGCGGCGCCCGGGCCCCGCAGGAAGCTCAGGTCACCCGCCAGGCCGCGCAGCGCCGCGGGCGTCGCCGCACCGTCCAGCCACAGCAGCCAGCGCGACGCGGCGGCTGCCGGGCGCTCCATGGCCAGGCGCACACGGTGCCAGGCGCCATCGGCCACTCGGGGCCCGGGCGCGTGCAGCACGGCCCCGGCCGCGTCCCCGCCGCTGCGCACCCTGGCCACCAGCGAGCCGTTGCTCACGGCCAGCCACAGCCCCGCGTCGGCGCCCGCGGGGACGCGGAGCAGCCCGCCCTCGGGGTCGCGCGTGCGGAAGGCCAGCGAGAGCCCACTGAGCGAGCGCCCCGACACGTTGTGCGCAGTGAATGCAGCTGGGGGGCCCTCGCGGAACGTGGCCTCGGCCACACCTGCGGAAAGAAGGGGAGAGCATTAGGAAATGACCCACGGGGCCTTCTCCAGGGACACCACTGCCGCGAGCTGAGCTCGCAGGATTCAGAAACTGCACCTGCCCCTCCGCACGCGCCTTTCACTGGTCATGGAGGCTTCCTCCTCACCGCGTCACTTTCTAAAGTGCCATCTATTGTTTCCTTTTGTGAAAACCTTCTGTGGCTCCCAGCTGCCCTTCAGATAAAGTCCAAATTGCCTGACCTGGGATTCAGTGCCCCTGCCTATTCCTTCACCCATTTCCTGATGTGCCCCCTGAGCTTGTGTTTTTAGATGGTTTTACAAACCTCTGGGGCTTCAAACATGCTCTTCTTCCTGCCTGAAATGTCCTTCCCTGTGGTCTGTCAGAGTCGGCACATGTTCGCCCCCTCCCTCCCTCTGGACAGAATGGTCCATCACCCTGGACAGGAGCTTTAAATATTTCTGGCCCAAGGTTCAGCATAAAGCATGGGGATCATAGTGTCGAGCTCTAGCAGTTGGGCTCCCCAGGCCATACACTCACAGACAAAGCCATCAGGGACCTCCTCACAGGTGGCTGGTGAGAGGCAGGGCTGACTGGGGCACCACTGCTGCTGGGCACACGTGGGCCCTGTGAAGTTGTCAGGACAGGTGCAGTGGAAGTCATTCCAGGTGACCAGGCAAGTCCCACCATTGAGACAGGGATTGGGCTGTGAAACAGGGCAAAGACTAGCTCAGGCCGGGACTCAGTATCAGCCCCCCAGCACTATCGCTGCTGTGACTCTCCACAGGAGCAGCTCCTGGGGACACATGACCTCCCAAACCATGTGGAAGGTCAACATCATTCTCACGTCACAGATGAAGAGCTAGGGCTCAGCCAGGTGAGCTCACGTGGCCAGATCACCCACGGGCAGGGACAGGAAACGGTTCCCACCTGGGCTACTCCATTCCAGTGTGAGCGCTAATTTTGAACCCATGGGTTCCTCTCCCCCAAGCAGAAAGGCTCAGGCAGCCCTGTGTCTCGGTCAGGGTGCCCAGGGACTGAGTAGGCTGGGGGGACAGGCACAGGGACCACCAGAGAATAGGAGCAGCTGGATGAGAGGAGTTGAAATCAAATCTAGCTCTGCCTCTCTAGCCAAAGGACCTTGGACAGGCCACTCTACCCCCACACACACCTCAGTTTCCTCATCAGGGAAAGGCTGGGCTAACCTCCAGGGACCCAGGACAGATCCTGGGTTAAGGTCCCATCCCAGGCACTCACACTGCATGTGTCCTCCGAGATGCAGCCCTGGGTGAGGTTCTGGGACTGGCCCAGCTCACTAAGCTGGCTGGAGTTGTCCCCCGGCAGAGGAAAGAAGGGGAGGCGGAGGCCATTGAGTCGAAGATCCTGGAGGCAGCCTCTGAAGGGGCCCCCCCAGGGCTGGCTGTCAGCCGGGAGGAGCCTCCCGCCCACGTGCACCTGCTGCCCCAGGCCCTGAAGCTGATCAGGACCGAAGCTGAGCGTCACCAGGTGTCGGAGCCCGTCGTCCCAGCGCCCAGGCAACTCCACAGTGGAGCTGCCCGGCACCGTGGCCCGGATCTGGCCCCCGTCCAGGAAGATGGTCAGGCCGGCCACTGAGTCGTTGGCAAACTGGAGCAGCAGGCCGGCGGGCTCCCGAGTGCGGAGGAAGAAGGACACGGTGAGGCTGAGGCCTGGCAGCTCGAGGAGCAGGAAGGAGATGGAGCTCAGTGCACCCCTCAAGCCAAAAGTGGCAGCAGGAATCTCTGCAGGGAGAGACCAGGCTAGGTGTGAGGCCTACAGGCCGGGGGGGGGGGGGGGGGGGCGGGGAGTTGCTGGAAGAAGGAGCCCAGGTTGCCACCTCCCACCTGGGCTCACCGTTAGCGCACGTGGGACCACTGTATGGCCGCGGGCAGTCACAGTGGAAGTGAGTCCACAGGTCCACACAGGCCCCTCCGTGGGCACAGGGCAGAGGCTGGCACTGCTCACGGTGTTCACAGCCCAGGACAACGTTCCCGCTGAGGTTGCCCAGGAGGAGAAGGTGCCCATCCACAAGCACATCCTGGAAGCAGCCAGCAAAGGCCGAGCCACCCAGCCGGGCAGAGCAGGGTTCGGAAGGCCCAAGGGTCACCAAAGCTGTGGAACCTGGGGCCACAGGACCAGAGGCCACGCAGAGCCCAGAAGGGCAGCCCTCATGCCAGAGCCGTAGCTCCAGGGTCCCGAGGCGCAGTGCCACCTCCACTGGGTGCCAGTGGCCATCATTTAGGACCATGCCTGGCAGTCTCAGGACAAGAGTGGTGGCACCATGACTCCAGAGTGTGACTTGAAGTGTGCCCTCCACCAGTTCAAGTTCCAAGCTGTTCTGGGTATCAGTTCGAGTGGCCAGGGCCCCAGCAGGCAGTGTGGTACGAAACCTTAGTGCCAGGCCCAAGGGGCCACCTCCCGGCACCGATGCCCACACAGGGATCCCAGCCACCACAGAGAAGGTGGTATTCTGGCCACAGTCAGGCCCATGGGTACCAGGTGGGCAGCGGCAGGCATAACTGTGAATCCCAGACTTGAAGATGGGAATGCAGGTGGCAGCCAGCGGGCAGGTGTGGCCCTGGCAGCCTGTGAGCTGCACAGAGCAGTCATGTCCACCCCAGGTCTCTGGGCACCAGCAGGTATAGCCTGCCACAGTGTCATCACAGGTCCCGCCGTGGAGGCAGGGCTCCGAGAGGCACTCGTCCACATCTTCCTCACATGTGAGGCCTTCGGGAGAGACCAGGCCAAGGCTCAGGAACACCCAGGGCCAGAACCACAGGCTTGGCCCTCAGCTTCCACGCAACCAAACCAGTTCCCGAAGGGTTTCTCCTGGTCTGCTGGAGTCTCCTTCCTCTCTGTGTCTAGAGAGGTATAGAGAGTCCACACTCTGTGATTCCATCCCCAAACATTCTCCAACCCCGCCCCACTTTCTGAGCTAAAGTCAGCGCCTCCAGCTCACCCACCTCAGGTGCCCTTCTCCATCTGCCTCTGCCTGCAGCCAGAGCTCTACTTGCCAGGGTCACCTGGCCAGGCTCCCCCATCACGCACCCTAGCCTTCACGACCCCTCATGGCTGGGCTCCAGCAAGCCCTCGAGCCTCGACCCTGCTTTCTAAACCCCTTGAGCTCCCCATTCCTCTGCGCATTTCCTGGAAAGTCCTGCCTCTACAGCTGTGCTCACACGCCTCTCGGCTTGGAATGCCTCATCCTCCCGTACTGTAACTTTCGAACTCCTATTCATTCTGCAAGTCTCAACTTAGAAGCCCCTCTGTTTTCTCCCATGGGATCCCCTTCACATCTAAATATGTCCTTGATGCCCAATAAAGGGCCCGCATGGCTTTTGTGGAAAGAGATGGATCAGAAGAGTGGGGATGGGCATGCACATCTGGATCATACTAAGTGACTCCAATCTCTACCCTACCATCTCTTTGAGGGGCTCTACGCCACTGTGATGAGACCACTTAACCCTCTCCTCTTGCCCTCCCTCCAGGTTCTCAGGCCCCAGCCCGAGAGGCCACATCCAAAGGCTCAGCCAGAGGTGCCACAACAAACCAAGGCTGGCCCTGTGCCCCCCAGCCCAGCTGGGTGAACCTAGCTCCAGGGGAGCGACCAGATGGGACACCCAGCCCCAGTCAGCCACAGACACCACAGGTGCCTCCTGGGAACCCCAGCCACCTGCCCAGCCTCCCCCAGTACACAGCCCTGTCCCTTGTACCTGTCAGGAGCCACAGGGCCCCCAGGAAGGGGCACAGAACACACAGCGACATGGCTCCCCCAGACAGCAGAGAACACGGCTGGCACTGGGGCCGGGAGCACAACGCACGCCCAGCCACCCCCTCCCTCCAGCAGCTCAGGAATGCTGGGCACTGGCCTCCCCCACACCAGCCCTGCCCAAGAGAGGCGAGCAGGAGCCCGGCCCCACAGCAGGGTCCCCTCCTGGGCCCTAGGCCTCAGAGACCTGAGCTCAGCTAGAAGCAGCTGGGTGCCAGTGAAGCAGGTGAACCTGGAGGTCAGTACCTCTCTCCAGGGCACCACCGCCACATCTGCAAGAAGTGCGTACGAACCCCTACCTCCAGGGGCTGCGGTGAGGGGGAAGAAAATGGAGAAACACTTTTCAGAGGCCAGTTCCAGCACCTGGCTGGAACTCCAGGGTTGGGACTGGGGACTTCAGCAGACGGTAGCCCCACTTTCAGGCACCCCAAGTCACCTCAGGGTAGGGAGTGCTGAGCCACAGAATCTTCGATCCCCACCACCTTCCCCAGACAGGAAGCCAGCCTGGTTCCTGGGAACCTGCCGGTAGAGCAGGCAGCACCACTGGGCAGGAATGCGGGCGGGCTGATGGGGGAGGCAGCAGGGACATTCCAGCAGGGCAGGGACACTAGGGAGTATGTGCCCCTCAGGTCCACCACTGTCCATGTGACTGCATCCACATGGACCCAAGGAGGTAGAGATGTCCTAACCCCCCCACACCCCCAGCTAAGCAGCAGGCCCCAGCTCTCCAAAGGCAAAGCCTGTGCTGCAGCCCACCCCCAACTCTGCAAAGCCCACCCTCCCCCAGCCTGGCTCAACCTGTATGGCCCACATGCAGGGCCAAGCTCCCCGCCCCAGGCTCTGGGTCCAGCCCAGCTCTCTCTCCTGGGCCCTGGTGCTGGCTTTTCCCTGTGGGGGTTCCAGAGATGCCCAAGATATATAAAGCCAGACTCTCCGACCCCCAATCAGTGCCACCCAACAAGCATCCTCTTGATTTGTGCCATTCACATGTGAGGACCTAAATATTTCTCAGCCGCTTCCAGAGCCTGGGGCCCAACTCAGCCTCCCTCAGCTGTGACTTAGGCAACCACACTCATGTCTGTCCCCATCTCCTGTCCCCATTCATCCACACAGCAGACAGAAGGGACCTTTCCACCCACCAGCTCGGACTTTGCCCTTCCCCCACCCACCCTGGCACACCCCATCCCGGTACCTGTGTAGCCATCCAAGCAATGGCACTGGAAGCCATTGGGCAGGTCCTGGCAGCGGCCGCCGTTGAGGCATGGCCCTGAGGCACATTCATCCACATCCACGCTGCAGTTGTCCCCTGCAAGAGGCCCATCAGTGGCTCCCACCTGCACCTCCCAACCAGACCAGAGTTAAGAGTCCATTTTATAGCCAGGGACACTGAGGCTCCGCGTGAGAGAAACTGCCTCAGGCAGGGTAGCACAAGATGCCCAGCAGAGCTAGGTCTCAGGCTGGCTTGGACTCCCGTCTCAGGACATCTGGATGGACGTGGTAGACAGCTTTGCTGCTAGGCGCTCACCCTCAAAGCCCGCAGAGCAGCGGCACAGGAAGCCCGCCGCGTGGCGGAAGCTGAAAGCCCCGGGCAGGGGGGCCTGGGCGCCCCCATACAGGGCCGGGTCTGAGCGTTGCAGGCAGAGGCCTCCGTTCTGGCAGGGGCTTGAGGCACACTCGTCCTCGTCTACCTCACACCACTCACCGCTGAAGCCTGGGGACACAAACGCAGGTATCAGGTCACAGGAGGTCCCTAGGCAGCTCCCCTCCCCTGCCACCAAGCTGGCCCAGGGTCAGGCACGTTGGACAGCTCTGAGTATAAGTCACCAATGGTGAGTAGTACATTGTTGTTACTGAGCACTGCGCCTGTGCCGCCACATCCTGGCCAATGCTCCTCCGCCATGCCTTCTTCCCTGCTCAGTTCACCCTGAGGAGCAGGTGCTATTAATTTGCAAGCTGGGAAACTAAAGCGCAGACATTAGTACAATGATGTACACAGCAGAGGGCCCGGACCGAACTTGCGCATGCGCACACTTGCATGACTGCGCCCTTCCGCCCGCACTCCTGGGAGAGGGGGGCGCGCCTCTGTTCTCACCGGCGTGCACGTACCTGGCCAGCAGAGGCAGCGGAAACTCCCTAGGCCTTCGAGGCAGGTGGCATTGTGCGCGCAGGGCGCAGACGCACACTCCAGCACCTCTAGCTCGCAGCGCGCGCCCTCGTAGCCCGTGCCCGCGCAGTCACACCGGAACCTGGAGCGGGCATGGCGGGAGCTGACCGCACCTCCCCCAGACCGGCCCACCACTTCCCTGCTTCGGAGCCTGGCCGGGTCTGCAGCCCCGAGTTCGCTTACCCGTTAACCTGGTCGTGGCACGTGCCCCCGTGCGCACATGGCTGGCTGTGGCACTCGTCGAGGTCCAGCTGGCAACTGGCACCCCCATAGCCCGGTGCGCACATGCAGAGGTAGGAGCCCACACCGTCAAGACACGAGCCCCCGTGCAGGCAGGGCGCTGAGGCGCACTCGTCCACCTCAGCCTCGCAGGTCACGCCTGGACGGGGCGAGAGACACAGAGACCCGGTGATGCACACCCAGGGGAGGTCAAATCGGCCTGGCCAGGAGTCACCATTGCTCCGTTTGCAAGGGGCGACCCGTTGGCTCATTCATTTGAAGAACTGCAACATCCATGCCCTAGTAGAGTCCTGGTAGCCAAGGCCTAGAGCCAGGATTGGGCTCAGACCTAACTGAGGACTGGCTTTTAGTATCAACAAGTGACAAGGGAGCTGGATCCTGTGAAAGGAAGACGGTACTGTGTGGGGAATTAGAAGTTAGGAATGGTTTCTTTAAAAGTTTTTGTTTCTTTTCTTTTCTTTTGTGGGGGTTTTGTGTTTGAGAAACAACACAGTTTGGGGGGCTTGGGGTTTTTTTTTTTTTTGAGACAGGGTCTGGGCTTGAATTCACTATGAAGCACAGGCTGACCTCCAACTCACAAGGTTCCTTCAGCCTTCCTAATACTGAGATCACAAGTGTGTGCTATCACACCCCGCAAGAGAGTTTTGTTTTGTTTTGTTTTTGTTTTTTTAAAGATTGGGATAGCAGCAGGCTCCTGGATGCCAGAAGGTGACCACAGTTGGTCAGGTCCTGCTGGGGGTGGTGATGGGGGCCCTCTAGCAAGGGGAGGAGTCTGACAGGTGAGGCAGGAGTTGGAGGGCAGCCCCAGGGATAGGGGGTCAGGTAACAGACTCTAAGCTCACCCTAAAGGTTACAAGTAGCTGAGTGATATGATCCTAGCTACATCTCAGGAGGCTCACTGATGTCTTTAAGGAGGGGCCCCTGGGCAGCGACACTGGCGTCGGTACACGCTGGCTGGGTGGTTGCCCATGGAGAATCTCATGGTTTGAAGATTCACCCCTGAGTTCACACATCATTGCAAACCCCAGGGCACCCTGCCCTGCCTCTGCTCCCCCAAGGTGGATTTGGCCATGAGGAGGCAGAGGCCCAGCTGACTCCTGCTGGAATTCTCCCCCTTCCCAGCTCAGTGAGCACAAAACACAGTCCGTCCTTCCCATGACCTGCTAGGCCCACTCCCACCCTCTGTGCCAGGGGGAGCCAGGCTCAGGCCTCCTGGAATCCCAACCTCCTCCGTCCGGCCTGGAACGGACAGAGAGAGATGAGTCATGACAGACACCGGTGCCTCACACCCAGCAGTTATCAGAGCACTGAACTTCCGGTGCACGCACACCTGCCAGTGTGCACGCACATTTCACATGCAGCAAGGCAGTCAGAGAGCCCATTCACCCATCGACAGGGCAGCAGACTGTCCTAGGCTGAGACCCACTCACTGGCCTGTGCCCCCAGCTGCATGCTTTTGCCAACTTTTGGCAGCAACTACAGGATGCCCTGGCCTCAGAGCTGGGTGGAGACGGGTGGCTGGTTTCCGGAGGCCCAGATTATGTGCGTTCAGTGCTGGCCTTGGTCACTTTTCTGAGCACTCAGGGCATCCAGGATCTTGGGGGCACATTGGCATTCTGACTGGAACAAGACAACGAGTGGTCTCCAAGTAGGACATTGGCAGACAACAGAGGGAGGACCGGGGCCTGTGTTGCAGTGTTACAAGGATGTTCTCCCTCGAGGGCCATTGGATGGTCCAGTTTCTGTGTGACTGCCTGACCCATGTCTGGAGTGAGACAATGTTCGCCATGCTGTGTGGGGTCCCCAAGAAAATAAAAGTGGCAGAATCTGCCAGGTTACTCTGACTGCCAGAGATGCCTGAGGCTGGGTTGCACCCCAGAGCCAGAGCCAGCTGTGCAGAAGGGGCTGAAATAATGTTAAGTGCCTGAAAGAGGCTGGACACCCAAACACACAATTTCACCGGAGTTGCCAGGTGGGCCCAGGAGATGGCAGTTCCGTAGTAGCCAGGGGTGGGGACACTCAGCCCTGGAAGCTTCCTGGGGCAGCTCATAACTAAAGCCACAGGTGAACTGGGCCGTTTAGACTAGGAGCCACGGGTGGGACCCAGACCTCCACCCCGGGCAGTGCAGACATTACCTGCATAGCCGAGGGGGCAGCGGCACTCGAAGCGATCAGCCAGGTTGTGGCAGGTGGCCCCATGGTGGCAGGGCCTGGACGCACACTCATCGATGTCCAGCTCACAGTGGGGACCCTGGAAACCCGGCACGCAGTAGCATTGGAAGCTGTTGGGATCTGGTCCCTGGGGCACACACAGGGCGCCGTGTTGGCAGGGCTGGGTGGCACAGCCCTGGGGCTCCATGGGCCCACAGGTGTGGCCATCACTCTCCGTTGTCTGACACTTGGTCCCTGGAGCACATGACCCTGAGGCACAAGGCTCTGAGGTCTGCCCACTCAGGGTCTCTGAAGGCACCGTCCCTGTAGAAGGAGGAGAGAAGCTGGGTGGGCTTCGGGGATGTGTCCTCCCCGCACTCTCAGCCACAGACCCCAAAGGGCAGCCCAAATCTGCTGTGCTTCGGGGACGCTCAGGGGCCGAGTGTAAGGCAGGTCACAGTCATCTAGGCCTGGACCCGAGTCTCACAGCAGAGAAACAGGCCTGGCACCTGGCACCCTGGCAAAATTAACGAGAAGACACAAGGCTGGGAGCTCCCCTACATGGTGTCCTCCCCTCCTGGCAGTGTCCTGGGGAGCAGGGCTGTCACTGTGCCCAGGGCATGAGCCAGCAAACAGACTCAAGAAAGAAAACCACGGCTGTTTCGAGGTCTTAACACTGGGGTAACGTCGCTGTCCTGTTCTTGTTGGCCACACCAGGAAGGGACACCGTCTAGGTTCCCCTTCCTCACTCCCTTCCTAGAGCAGTCCAGGAGGACAGGGCATCAGCCTGCAGTGGGGGGCCCCCCTGTCCTGCCCCTCTCCCGTTGGGGGTCTGGTAACTCCATCCATGAGTGAAACCGGAGCTGTCTGACCTCAGCCTCCTAGAAGGGGCGTGTGGCTTCAAAGGCTGGACCTCATCCCACCCTCCTGCCGGCCGCCCTGGCCAGCGGCTCCTGGAGGATCCCTGGCTTTCATTTCTTCCCCCACCACTCAGCAAGCGCCTCGGCCTAGGGGTGGGGCTGGCCAAGGTCACGTGGAAGAGCAGGTACTGAGCCTGGGGCACTGAGCACCTGACTCAGCACTTCAAGGTTGCCAGTTTGGCTGGGAGTCAAGACCCCGACCTTCCTCCCATTCTGCCTACCTGACAACCTCGGCACTAACAGGCCAGGGTTCAAATCCCAGCTCAGAAAATGACTGCCCGTGAGATGTCAGGCAAGTCATTCTTCCTACCAAGCCATTCCCAGCCTAGAGGGAATGAGACTAGTGCATCCCTCAGATGAACCACCGGTGGTGAAGAGTCCTGAACTCAGAGGCTTGGCCAGGAAGTGCTGCAGTGGGGGAGGGGTTCCCGCCAGAGCCCCACCTGGAGTTCCCCTCCCCCATCCAGATTGTCAACGCGATGCTAAGCAGGCCCCAGAGCAGCCAGTCCCTGCAACCTTCCCTCTCCCTTTGTGAAGACCCTCAGATAAGGCTGCCAGCCTCAAAGGCGTCACCCACATTCCGTGTCCACTGGCCCAACCCCCGCACTCCCCAGCGGGCCTGAGAGGGGAGGGGACAGAGGACAGTGAGCTAGGGGAGATGTGGATGGCCAGTTAGTTCCACCTCGAGCGCCCAGCCCCTGGTGCAGCTCAACCCGGGCTCATCCGTTCACACTGGGGGCCCAGCACCCACAAGGGCCAGGTGTGCAGAAGAGCACAAAGAATCTAGAACACGTTCAGGGTGGTGGGGGACGCCCCTATCCCCCACTGCTCAGGGCATCTGTTCCCAGTCCCTCTGCCAGACCTGGTCATGGAGGAGGGGAGGAGACTGGGGCTGAGGTTTTAACAGTTTACAGTCAGGTTGCTGGGCTGGATGCCTTGGGGGGGGGGCAGACTGATAAAAGGTGAAAGAGGATCTTATGGGGGTGGGCCTGGATCGAGCTTCCTCAGGAAGGGCACAGGTTTGGGGCGCAGGTCTGGGCTACATCTTAGGCACAGACAGTACCCCTAAGGGCATTGTGAGGACTCTGAATGACCCGTGTGTGGCCCCGGTGCCCAAGGAGCCCTCTGTGTGGGGCTGTGACCCATGCCAGTCGAGACCCAGGATGGTGAAGGGCCCTGGCTGTTGGGTCCAGAACACACAGAGCTCATTTTAGCCCTAACAAGGCATCACTCATCCCCTGTGTCCGCACCCCAGGCTGGATCTGGGCCCCAATTTTGAGCCCTCCAAATTGGAGAGCAGGGCCTAGACCTGGACAGGGTGCTAGGTGCCGAGGGGGGCTTCTTACAGTCTGCCTTCCCTGGGGTCCTGGGCCCTGTGGGTCCTCTCAGGGCCAGAGCAGATGGGCTCAGGACATGGAGTGCAGTCCTTGGAGTAAAGTGAAACTCCAGGAGGAATCCACTTCCCAGACCCACAGCCTGAGATGGGGCTGGGGTCAGAATTAGTTCTTGCTATTCCAGAGCCTCCCATCCAGGGTTTCCAGAGTGACCCGGAGCCCACGGCCCCGACAGTCTGCATTGCCCCCGCTCCAGGGATTGTTTTGCACACGGAGGAGTGGGAACCCCAGTCTTCAGAGTGTCTGTCTTGGGAATCCTGGGAGGCCAGGCTGGCTCAAAGAAGGGAGCCGGCGCGCGTAGGGTTGTCCCGGGCAAGCTAGAGGGGCGGGGCATGTTACTAGGGCAACGAGGGGCCTGTGCTTATCTTTACAAATCCTTCCTGACCTCTGGGACTGCCTGGGCTGACCTGGCAGGGGAGGGATTAACGGAAGCAACCCCTGTCCTCGACCTGCCGCCTGTCCCCCAGGAGAGGCAGAAGGGGCCGACGCATTCACCGAGTGCCCACTATACACTAGGACCCTGCATCTGGTATCATGTTGTTATATTTGGTTTGAACCAGAAGAGGGGGCTGTTTAGGAAACTACTTTTTAAATGCAAAGAGGTTGATCAACCTGCCTGGGATCAGCTACAGTGGTTCATGCTTGGAATTCCAGCACTCTGAAGGCTGACACAGTAGGATCACCCCAAGTTCCTGGCCAGCCTGGGCTACACAGTGAGTTCAAGATCAGCCAGAACCATGGCGCGACCCTGTCTCAAAACAAAAAACAAAAACAAAAACAAAAACATTGCCCCAGTACCATCCCTTCAAAAGCTAACAATCGGACGGTCCGCGTTCTGCCAGTGGGGGAGACATTGCCACCTTCATATTGTGTGTGGCCTTAGCGCATCTTCCCCACCTCCCACTTAGCGCCTCCCACTTGCGGCTTTTCTCTAGAATGCAGGTCGGGGCTGCAGGTGTGGCTCAACAGGGCAGCCCTGCCTCATGTAACAGGGGCCCTGGGTTCTCCCCCCAGCGCTGCTAGAGAGCAGCAAAGACGGGACGCCGGCTAGAGCAGGCAGCCTTCCCAGCTGCACAGAACCTCGCTCAGGGCTCTGAAGCCCGACAGGCTGCCCGACCGGATGAGGTGAGAGGGAATGTATTTCCACGTACTGACCCGGAATCTCCCCAGGTGGGGCTGAGAAGGGTTCCAGACACCCACTCGGCCTCAGCAAGAAGGGCACGGGTCTCTAAAAGAGCTCTTGCCTTGGGTGCACAAGGTCCTGGGTTCGACTCCCAGCACCATAGAAAAGGTGGAAGAACTTGGAATACTCTGTCAAAAATGTCTACTCTAAGAGACATCATCCCACCCCATAGGCTCTCTGTGCCTGGCATTGCATGTCCCCCATTTCCAAACCGTGGTCTCAGGACACTGGTCCTGGGAGACACCTCCCCAAGGATGGGCAAATCCAGACCTGCCACCTGCCACTTTTAACTACTTCACTATTAATATTAGTTAACTATTAATAGACGATTCCTTAAAATTTCCTTCGACTGTCAGGGTTCCGTACCAAGAGCTAGGTCAGAAAAGCACTGGGTGAGTTCTTGAATTGGCCTCAGAGTGGAATTTGTGTCCTGTCTCACTGAGGCACAGAGGAGACTGACTTTCCAAAGGCAACAGCCACGGTCAGCTTTGAAGCCCCACCCTGTCACACATGCAGGGAGTGACTCAGGGCAAGTTATGGCCTCTCCCTGGCTTCCTCAGCCTCCTCTGTCAACAGCGGTATCAGTGCTGACCTCATGGCTGCAGGGAGGATTAAAGCTGATGGCCGTCAGGCCTGCAAGGCCTGCAGATGTGAGTCACTGTTCACAAACCCCTTGGGAGGCCAACACCAAGCACCCAAAGATCCTGAAGCTGGGGGCGTGTGAGTGGGTTCCCGCCCAGTCCCTACTCTGCGCTGAAGGCCCCACTCCCTCTGCTGGAGGAGGGGACAGACATGGGGACCAGGCTGCCTGCCCTTTTGTCTGCCTGGCTCCCTGGGTGTTCGGGAAGGGGGGGGTCCCATTGTGCTCCAAGATGCTTGGTCCTCTCCATAGCAACCTGCGGGCCTCTGAGGCTGCGTGGCTGGGATGGTGGGGCCCAGCTCAGGGCTGGCAGGGTAGGCAGCACAGAACCCACCTCCTCTGGGAATTAGTTTTCCAGTGACACAGTCCCCAGTCCCCTCTCTTCATGGTCGGGCCTTGGGTAATGGCATGCAGAAACCGTCCTGCCAGGGGTGATCCCACTCCAGCTTTGGGGGATCCGCGGGGATGGGGTAGATCCCCGTGCAAAAAAATACTTAAGGGAAAAGGTGGGCCCCAAGGGTCAGTGTATCTTCCCCTCTACACTCTGACCTACTTCGTGTCCACACTGTCATGTGTGCAGGGGATGCATGGTGTAAATGACAACACAGCAGCACACATGCCAGTGTGTGCCATGTACATGGGTGTGCATGTGCCAGTGGTGCCTGCTCATGTGGCAGTGTGTGCCCAATGCATGCCACACAGGAGTGCAGGGTGTGCACTCGTGTACCTTTGGGACAGGCAGGCTGACCCCAGAGTGGGATTTCACGTCCTTTGTATGCAGAGAGCAGCCCCCAGAGTCACCCAGGGGACCCACCTCCTAAGCCCCCGTCCTTTCCTGAGTCTTGGTTTCCTTCCCTACAAAATGGGGTCCTCACCCTCCCTGGTGGCCCCAAAGAGAAGAGCAGGAGAGAAAGTTCTGAGCACGCAGCCCCCATAGGAGTCACAGGGCCCTCTACAGGGCTTGGGTCGGGAGGTGGCCTCCTGACTACACAGAATGGAGGCCAGGTCCAGCTGGAGGTGGCAGGGAGCAGAGACTTCCCAGGCCTGAGGGGCAGCTACAGTGCCCAAGACAAAGCACCCCCAGGCTCCCAGGAGGAATTCCAGGCCCCATGCCTGTGTGTGACCACTTGGACAAAAGCAAAAAGCCTTGCTCGTCAGGGACCTGGCTTCAGGGGACTGTTCCAGCTGGGTCTGGGACTGCTAGGCCGAGGCATAGGGGTCACATGTGTGTTCTCAGCACCCCCCCCCAACACTGGAGACCCAGAGCATCTCCACCTTCCCCAGCCAACAGGCACAGGTAGGGAAACCACACCAGTGGGGGGCAGGCTCTGGCTTCCTGAGGCCTCTTTCCTGGCACTGAGCTGGGGTCCCCTGGCCCCTCCAGGACCCACTGTTTCCAGCAGAAACCCAATTGTTCAGCTCTCTGGACAACGTACGTTCCTCAACAGCACTGAACACGGCTCACCACACCCACTCATCTCAGCCCGGCTCCCAGATCATCCACCCCATAACTTTTACACCTCACTGGTGCCCCAACTCAGTGGATCCAGGTAAGGCCAGTATCCCAGCAACTCCCCAGACTCCAGCCCTCACCCCAGAGTGCCCCAGCCCCAACACTCATGCGAGGAGGGATCAGAGTGGCCCCACATGAGCTGAGACACACACACACCCGGCACCCAAAGCAGGTCACATGCAGCACCCCACCACCCTCAGCAGGCTTCACCCCAAGCCCCAGGCGCGGAGCCCTATATAAGTTCAGAGGCCCTCAGCCCCGCACTCAGCAACTCACTCCTGATACCATGCAGGCCGGGGGTCCTGGGGACAGACCCCATCCCCCAGACCCCACTCACCAGCCACCAAGGTGAGAGCGGGAGACCAGGACAGCAGCAGCAGCAGCAGCAGCCCTAACAGGACAGCACACAGGGGCCTGGAATCCTGGGTCACAGGCCTAGTCAGTGCCATGGCAGCCCCACTCTGCCCGCGCTGTGGGATCAGGCGGCCCAGCCGGCTCTGCACCCCCCTCATCCCTCCAACCAGCACTAATGCTGTGGACAGAGGCCCGGCCCCGCCCCCGCCCGCCTCCCCTCCCCCTCCCGCACAGACTCCAGGGGAGGGGTCTGACCCTCATTCCCTAGGCTGCAGCCTGAGTCCCCAGCCCCTCCCCCACCTCCTTGGGGACAGTTCTGTCGGGAGGGGCTGGCCAAGGTTGTCCTGCCAGGTGATGTCACTGCTGCAAGCCTCCAGGGACCCTATCCTTCCGTGCTCCCCCCTGCGGGATCCCCTAGAGTCAGACCTGCCTTCCAGAGGCTTCCACATCTGTGGGGGCTCCTGGCACGCAGCTCGCCCCCTATTCTGCCCTCTCCCTTCCCAGAGGGCACCCCTTCCACAGTCACCACCCCAGCTCCTGGCCCGCCTTCTCCCCCCACCAGCCCATTCCTGGCACGCGCAGCCTCCCTGTCGCCGCCCTCCAGATCCAACCGAGGCACATGGCCCGCGCACCTCATCCCCCTGCCCTCGGCAGACGGAGCCCTTTCTGCCTCTCCATTTGGCCTTGATGTCGCCCCTGCTGCTGGCAACTTCAGAGACTTCATTCAGGCGCCCGGAGCCCTGAGAGCCGCCAGCCCTGTCCAGCCGCGGTCCCGGGCGCGCCGGGCCGGGAGAGGAGCGGCCCTGGGTGCGGAGGAGGAGCCCTTCGGGAGGGCCGCGCCGGCAGGCAGGCGGTCTAGGTGGGCTCAGGGACACAACACAGAGCAGCAGCGCCCTGCCTCCGCCGCCCCTGCTGGGGCGTCCCCTTGATGAAGGGACTTTCCTGAACCCAGCCACTGTCCCCTGCCAAACCATGCCTGTCTGCCCAGCTCAGCGATCATGAGCTCGGCCCACGCAGGCCCCCGGCTCTGCGCTCGGTGTGGACAGGCACCTGCCGGGTGGGGTCCCGGCGCCCACGCGCGTGAGTGAGGTTGCATGGGGCAGTGCGTGTCCGTGGCCGCTGGTCACGCCGAGTCACCGGCTCAGAGGGCCGAAGCCTTGGGGGTCACCGCCGCCCTCAAGCCTTATTTTTTGCTAGGGGTCGCCCCTTGGTTTCGGGGACCCCCTATCCCCCTTTAATCACCCCCGTTCGCTTACGCAGGAGCCCCCTCGTGGAAGCACCTCTCCACGGGAAAAGCACAGACTTAGCGGTGCGACTTCACCACACGCTTCTCTGGGCCTCAGTTTCCTCATCTGTAACCTGGGAGTCACAACAGGTCCCTCCCCAAGACGCTTTAGTGAGCTGCGAGTAAGTCCGCGGGTCTGGGCTTCTCGGATTCCCAAGAGCCCGGGGACAGCCGCGGGGAAGCGGAAGGAGCGCGGGCCACAGCCCCGGGTCCGAGAGCGAGCGCGGACAGGGACACCTGCGCTGGCCGGCAGCCCGCGCGCCACCTGGCGGCCGCAGCTGAGACTGTCCCGAGGGATCAGCTGCTGCTGAGCACCGGATTTGGGGTCCTCTCCCGGGTGGGCATATGGTTCCGGATGGTGGATCTGCAGGGTAGCAGAGGCTGGGGCTCTGCGTGGTTCTGCTGCGGGCCCAGGCAGGTTCTCTGGGACTCTGTTTCCTCTCCACATCCTTAGAGCCTGGGCGTATTGGGAGAAGCCGGCGGCAGTGTCAGGGACACGGGCGCGCGGGGGGAGGGAGGGGCACTTCGGAGATCGCCCTCGGGGACCCTGGAGACCCTTGCAGCAGGGCCCTGATTCTGCCTCAGGGTCCTGTATCCCCTCCTCAGCGCCTTACAGCTTATTGTTTGTCCCCGTGCCCCCCAGAACCCCAGGATGCCCCTCAGCCCTGACCTCGCCAGACCCCTCCGGCCTTCACCGCCAGCCACTCCCCGTTCTGCCCCCCATGCCGTGGGGCTTCCCAGACCTTGCTCCCTAGCTTCCCTCCTGCCTTCCTGGTGATCACTCTCACCAAACGTTGGGGTGTCCCCTGCAGAGCACATCCAAGCCCCAAGCCCGGGCCACCTGGCTCTCATAAGCTCTCCACCGGTGGCTCTTAACCCTGGCTTTGTTTCCTCTGAAGACAGAGATACTTCAGGGTTGTTCGTTTGGTGGGTTTTGCTTTTCTGAGACAGGGTCTCATAACTGAGCCCAGGCTGGCCTAGAACTCACGATGATCCTCCTGCCTCAGCCTCCAGAGCGCTGGACTGCAACTCCTACCACCCTGCAATGCAACAAGACATACACAGACAATGGGGACCTGGGTACAGCTCAGTGACAAGGGCCTGCCTGGCAAGGGCACAAAGTCCTGCGTTTGATTCCCGGTACCAAAAACAAAAGGTAATCAGCCTCACTGGGAGCCGTGGCCCACACCTGTAACCCCAGCTATTCAGGAGGCTAAGCCAGGACGGCAAGTTCAAGGCCAACCTGGGCAACTTACTTAAATCCTGGTTCAAAAATAAGATAAGGGGCTGGGAATATAGCTCAGTGGCACAAGCACCTGACTGGCAAGGCCAGTCCCCCCGCCAAAGAAATAAAATAAAAAACTAAAACCTAAGAGGGCTGCAGATATAGCTCAAGGGTGGGGCACTTGCCCAGTATGTGCAAGACGCTGGTTCAGTCCCTCATACTGCAAAGGAAAGAAAATGGTCACAATGACAAGCTGAGGTTTGGGGGGGTCACAGCAGGCCAGCGGCACTGGATGTGGGTGCTAGTGCAGATCCCAAGTTCTCCACTTTCCGGCAGTGTGGCCTTGGGTGAATCACTGAACCTCTCTGGGCTTTCAACCTCAAGTAAAAAGAGGGACAACAGCACCGCTTTCCCTGTGACACTCTTCTGAGAGTTAAACGAGCTAATTATTCACAAAGCATTTGGAACGGGCTCTGGAACTTTTTGTTGTCACTACTGTTTTCAGTTTTTTTCTTCTTCGTCATCTTCTTCTTCTTCATCTTCCTCTTCCTCTGGCACATGTTAGAAATCAAATGAGTGTTGATTAATAAACAAGAGCCAGGCATGATGGTGCACAGGAGGCTGAGTTCCAGGCCAGCCTGCCCCACATAATGAGACCCTGTCTAAAAAAAATTAAAAATAAATGAAGAGCAATTTAAGATGTTACGTATTGTAAATTTAAATACAGGTACTGGCTATGCTGGAGCACATAGTAAATAAAGAACAAGACGTCCGTGCCTGTGAACAGAATCCTCTAGGGTGACATCCCCATCGCAGGGTGGCTCAGGGAGCATCCTGGCGGCAGCTCAGATTCCGAGGGCACTGGCAGCAAATGCGGGATTTTCCAAAACAGCACAGGCCACGTGGTTCTGAGCACAGCACAGTCTTCCTCAGTGAGCACCGCCAGGCCAGCTTGCTCTCTATACACGAGGTCTCTCCCCTCCCTCAGTGCCCAGCAGAAAAGTCCACAGTCACGAGGCACATGGACAGTTCTCCAGGGTGTGCACTGTCCCACGCATCACAAGGCATCCAGTACTCAGGCCTCATTCACTAACTCCCAGGGTGCCCCTTTTCTCTGCAGTCTTCACAAAAACGCCCTACCACCAGGCATGGTGAGACAGAAAGGCTGAGGCAGGAGGATTGCTGTCCACTCCCCGCTTGGCCCCATGGCCTCTCCCACATGGGACTCCGCCTCTGCTTCCAGGCTTGCTGTCCCCCACCAACTGTCAGATGTTGGGGCTGTTTGAGGCTCCTCCCCGAGTGCCTGTCCCCCAAGGCCTGAAGACCTCCCCAGGGAAGAGTTCTCTGGCCCACTCCCCACCCCCAGGCTTGGTTGGAGCCTCTCTGGGGTGCTCACTGACCCCAGTTCTAGTCACCAGTAGAGATGTCAGTTAAGGCTCAGATGAAAACCCCTCACCTCCTGTGCTCACATTTAGTAGAAGAGACAGACAGACAGACAATGCAAGATGGTGCTAGCTCAGAGCCAAGGAAGCCCACAGACAGAGAATGAGAGGCTAGAGTACAGAAGTGGTAAGGTTCTGGAGTATGAATAGGAGTTTTCCAGGTGGAGAAGAGGCAGAAGGAGTTACTGGATGAACACCAGCATGACTGAGGTCAGGGGCGACAGAGGGCTGCAGGAAAGCAGGGTTGCCCAAGGATAGTGATTAAAATGAGGCTGGCGGGACAGTTGGTCAGAGCTTGGAAGGTGCCCAGAAGGTTGGACTTATCTGAAGGGCCTGGGAAGGGCAAGGAAGACACAATAATTCCGGGAAAAGTCTGTTTTTATGACAGCGAGGGGTCGAGTGGGTGTTTGAACAGCAAGAGTGACAGATCGGGGCTGGGGATTTAGCTCAGCGGCATAAGCGCCTGCCTTGGAAGCAGGCAGTCGTGAGTTCGATCCCTGGCATCGATAAAAACGAAAAAGACAAAAAGTGACAGATCGGAGCAGCTCAGAGGACACCCCCATTCCCAGCTTAGTCACCCCACAATGAAGAGTGTGAAGGCAGGGCTAGGAGGTGACCAAAGGGTGACAGGGACAAACCCCGTCCACCGGTAGCCAAAGGACAGGTTGCAGGTCCCCCTGGGGACACTAGAGGGAGCTCCAGGATAGGCCCAGCGCCGGGTCCACAGCCACGGCGCGCCCCCTTGCTGGAGTCGGAGGACAGCCTGCACCCTGCAGCTCCGACCACACTGGGGTCACCACGCTGCCAGACGAGGCCAATATCCCAGCCAGAGCTGCTGCGCCTGCGGGAGGCGCCAGCCAGGGCGCCCGAGTCAGGTGACCCGGAGCTCCGGGACTGGGCGGTGGAGCGGCCCTTCCGGAGCTCGCTGGGACCCTGGCGGGGGGCGGCTTTCCCGTGAGCCAACCCCGGGTGTGCTGGGCTCCAGCCCGGCTCAGTCCTGCCCGGGACCCGGGTTCCGGCGCGGGGGTGGCTGGAGCCAGGTCCCGGTGGAGAGCCCTGGCCTGGCCGGGGCTGCGGGCCGGGGCTTCCCGGCGCAGGAGCTGGAGCCGGGCAGGGGCTGAGTGCAGTCGCGCTTGCGTTCGTTCATTCATTCATTCACGCGTTGGTTCCTTCATTCACTCCCCAAGCTGGCCCCGCGGGAGGTGCCAGGGTCCCCAGGGACCCAGCGCCCACACTTCTCAGAGCTCGGTCGATGGCGAGGCGGACACCAACTCAAAACTTCCTGCGCTAGCGGAGCGCCCGAGGGGCAGGCGAGGAGGAGTTGGGGCGAACTGGGACGGGGGCCTGCGTGTCTGCGCCCGGAGAGCAGCCAGGAGGCCCAGAGGCGCCTGGGAAAGGGGGCGACCGGGGTCCAGGTGACCACAGAGCAGGGTGCGCCCCAGGCCGCTTCCGGCTGCGTCCGCCCTGCTCCCTGGAGAGCAGGTGAGGAGGAACAACTTTTCCGAACAGTGATGGGCGGCTCTGCCTGGGCCTAACTGGCACTGTCGTTTAAAATTTTATGAAAAAAAAAACAACGAATAACCGATGCAGACAGTGAAACAAGAAGCCCTTTCCTGAAATCTAATGCAAAAAGCAAACCCAAGCCCGAAATAACGCTCACAGGGTTTTAACTACCTGGAATGACCCGCACCGTGGGCTCAGCTGCCACCCTAGAGGCTGCCACCACCTGTGAACTGAGCGCCCCAAGACTAACTCTCAGTGAGCCAGCAGAGCCCCTGTCGCCTGGGCAAGGAAACTCTTTCGTAGGACCAGCACTCTCAGGGATCAGAGCCAATCAAAGGACAGCATGGGGCCGGTCTCCACCAGATGCTACCCCATCCCTGTCACCAACAGATCCCTGACCCCAGGCAGAGAAGCGCGCTCCTGCCCCCGCCAAGCTCGGTCCTTGTCCCAGGCTGAGGCCTGACATCATCCCAAGGTGAGTGTAGATGCTCACTGACCCGGATGCTGGTCCAAGCCCGAGCCCTGATCCAGGTCAATCTGGGGAGGAGAGGAAATGCCTGAGTCACATCTTAGGCAGCTGCATGCGTCCTCAACACAGGAGTGCGGAGAAGTGCTCAGCCCTGGAGCTGGAGACTTGGACTTGGCCTCCCCAGGCTTCTCTCTTCTCCTCTGCAGCATGAATGCAATAATACTGGGCATCACATGAGTCCTATGGGACCCTGTAGGTAAAGCTCCTCATCCAGGGCCTGCCACAAAGTACATGCTCGATCAACTAGTTCCTATTACTATTTATAAGCATTTATGTATTCATTCAACAAACATCGAACATTTACTATGAGCCACACATAATGTGCGGCGCTCTCCAAGTTCTCTCAGTCCTTCTAACAGCTCCATCATTATCTCTACTTCACAACCAAGGAAACTGAGGCACAGAGCGGTCCACTCATTCTGAGGCCAGCGAGGTCCCTTGGCTGGCAGGAGGCAGAGCTGGAATAGAAACCCAAGTCTGTCCGCCTCTAAACCCAGCCATGAGACTAGCTTCTCTTTTAGAGTTTAAAGCCCTCCTCCCTTCTCCTCAGCAGCAGCCCCTGTTAAATAAATCATCCAGTGAGGTTTCTAATTCCCAGACTTGGTTGCAAATGAATTATTCACTTCGGAAGGCCTGCAAACCCCAGGCTGGGCCTCATTACCCAAGAAGGCCACCCGCCCACAAGATGTCACTCTGTCCCCTGGCATGGGTCCTGGCGGCTGGCACAAGCGGCCTAGCACCTGAGGCCTGCTCCCAAACCAGAGGGACTTCTCCCCGTCTCTCAGCCTTTGCTTTTTTTTTTTTTTTTTTTTTTTTTTTTTTTTTTTTGTCTTTTTCCTTTTTATTGGTACCGGGGATTGAACTCATGACTGCCTGCTTGCAAGGCAGGTGCTTATGCCACTGAGCTAAATCTCCAGCCCCCCACCCTTTCTTTTTTTTTGTTTTTGTCTTTTTTGTTTTTATCGGTACCAGGGATCGAACTCACTACTGCCTGCTTGCAAGGGAGGCGCTTATGCCGCTGAGCTAAATCCCCAGCCCTAGCCTTTGCTTTCTAATAAGTGCATTGTCTGTCTGGTGGTGTAGACAGGAGGTAGAGACTCCAGGCCCAGCCAGTCCTGGGTCCCACTTGCAGCTCTGAGCAGCTGTGTGACCTCAGGCAGGTAGCAGGTCTCTCCGAGCCTCTGAGGAAGGCCATGTGGCAGCCTGGTGCACTTTCTCTCCTGTTTGTGGTCTGGGGCTGTGCTAGATGCTGGGGACTCAGTCTCTCCTGTGGGGGTAAACAGTGTCCCCAATTCTGACTGGACAGACTGATCCCTGATGCAGATCGGATTAAGCCAGGAATCCCAGGGAAAGCAGGGGTCCATTGGAAACAGGACAGAGGCTGCAAGTGGGGGGCAGCGGGGGTGGAGCCTGGCTCAGGTGGGAGCAGGAGCAGGCAAACTGCCCATTGGGGCAGGAAGTCAGTCCTGGAACCCAAGTTCCTGGAGAGATTTTTTTTTTTTTTTCTTTTTTCCCAAAAGCAGCAAGACAGGTTCCTCTGGATGGAAAAGCCACAATCTGAACCCAGAATGGGAAGAAGACGCATTGTGGTTACCCCTTTCCCAAGCAGAGAGTTGTGGGGGCCTGCCGGGGCCACTGCCCCTCCAGATAGCCCCTTGGATTCTTTCACCCGCTTTGCAGGTGAGGAAACTGAGGCTCGAGTAAACAGGGCACGGTCAGCTCTGGAGCCCTGGGCCTCTCGGCTGTCTGCAGACCTAGGCTCAGGCAGGGGCCGTCTCCTGAAGAGGCCCCTGTGTAGGACTACCAGCCCCCGTCCCCTAAACAAGCTGTCAGCCAAGCTCCTGAGCCCATCAGGGGCCGCAGGGGCGTCAGGAAGGCTGGTCAGGAAGGCTGGACGTGTGGCCCCTAAGTTTGTGGAATGCCACTGGAGGCGGCCTCTGCAGCCTCCACAGTGCCCTGGGCCTCTGGGTCCCTGTCACTTGGTCCTCATGCTTTCCCTGCAAGCAGGCACAGGTGAGGAAACTGAGGCCCAGAAAGGGGATCCCGATCCCAGCTCACAGAGCTGAGGCTTGTCCCAGAATTCTTGACACTTGGTCTCCCACCACATGTTCCTATTTATGGAAGAATGAAGGTCATTTTCCTCACCTTATCCACACTGCTGATTCCTCTCTCCTCTCCCTCCCACAATCCATCCGTCCAACCATTCATCCACCCAGTCACCCAACCACCCATCTACCCATCTATCTGTCCATCCAACCATCTTTTTTATTTTTATTTTTATTTTTTTTGTCTTTTTCTTTTTTATCAGTACCGGGGATGGAACTCACGACTGCCTGCTTGCAAGGCAGGCACTTATGCCGCTGAGCTAAATCCCCAGCTCCTCATCCAACCATCTTTTCATCCACCCACCCACCATCCATCCATCCATCCATCCCTTCATCCACCATCTATCCATCATCCAGCCAACCATCCATCCACTCCTCCATCCTCCATCTGCCAGTTCATGCCAAGCAGCAGATCTAAGCTGGGTGCTGCAGGCCGAGTGGGGGATCAGAGGCAGCGCCTGCCCCCTGGCAGAGCATCGAGGCTGCCAGTGAGTCCAGTATTAAACAGCCTTGTCCATGGAGTGGAACGCATCGCTGTGCACGAAGTGCTGGGGAGACGCAGGCCGGACGAGGCGAGGGGTGTCAGAAGGACTGTCTCTGGTGCCCAGGGAGCTATGGACAGGAAATGCAGAGGCAGCCCCACGGGCTGGGCCTCGGGTGACAGAGGCTTCTTGCCGGCTGTGAAGACTCCTCCAGGGAGCCGGCTGGCTGGGGTGTGGGGCGAGGCTGGAGCAGCCTGTAGGGCCCCTCTGGGGAGACAGGGTCGGGGTCAGGGCTGCAGCCGGAAGGGGGACGCCGGCCATCCACCCTGGATTCACCCTGGGAGCCGTCAGCTGGTGCCTGCAGCCTCCGGAAACTCCACCAAGCTTCAGGAGGACTAGGGAGAGCGGCTATTTCAGGCAGAGGCGCAGCGGGAGCAGACGGCTGGAGGTGGGGAGCAGCAGGCAGCCCGGGAGGGCGCGGCGAGGGGGGGCGGAGGGAGCGACCGGCCGGCCAGCAGGGATGTCACGGTGCTGGGGAGCCCAGTTCCCGGGCGGCCGGAACAGCTGCTGCCTGCAAAGGCTCGCCGTGGCCTCGGTTCACCTCGCTAGACCCAGGGAGGCGGCTCCCACCAGAGCCCGCTGTACAGACAGAGAAACTGAGGTCAGGTCCCAGCCAGGATGCGCTTCCAGGCGCAGGAGAGCGCGGAGGGCCGGGCTCGGCCGGGCTGGGGCTCAGCCCTGATCCCTGCCTACCGCTGCCCTCCTGGGCGACCACTTAACCTCTGAGCTCCGTCTTTCTGTCTGTGAAGTGGGTGGTGATGTGGAGCTGCAGTTCTCGGCCTACTGAAGGAGCAGGGAGAGTTGAGCTCGGGGAACACGTGGGGGAGCGGAGGGCTGGGGGTGGAGGGGGCGGAGCCACTGAGGCGGGTGCCCTCCCCCCCCACTCCACCCAGGGAAAGGCCCCTTCCAGCCCTCACAGGGAAAGTTCCGGATTCTGTGCCAGGGCGTTGCCTAGCAACTATGCCCTCCCCAGACGGCCCTGCCCGCTTCAGTGGACAGGGTGGGGCCCAGTGTGGGCAGTGCAAGGGCCTGACCCCTAGCAGGCAGCGATGGGGACCCTGGGGTCCTATAGTGTGGAGGAGACCAGGGAGGGGGGCTGGGAAGAGACCCCCAGGACAGTGGCCTGAAGCATCCTTTCCTCAAAAGGAGGTGCAGGCAGAGCTGCTTGGCTCCTGGACCTGCTTCCTTGTCTGTATTTGGGGTGTGATCCACAATCCACAATCCCCACACCCCTGGGGGACAGTCTGAGGCTCTCAAGAAGACTGCAGGGGGGTGGGCTGCTGTCAGAAGCAAGCACTGCCGCTCAGGTGGAGAAGGTTTGGGTCCGTCCCGCCATCCAGGAGAGGGGTGAGGTCGTGGCCTGGAGGCTCAGGTGCCCACAGGAGGCAGGCGGGGCAGGGAACAGATCCTGGCCTGGGGACCTGGAGCAGGTGTGCATCCAACAATAGCCTCCGTCTCTCCAGGGTGGGGCACATTTACACTTAATCCCCGGGCAGCCCCACCTGGCTGTGACCGGATGAGCCCAGAACAGGACATGCTGGCTCAGAAAGGCAAAGGCACCTGCCTGAGGTAACACAGCGGGTGAGGAACAGAGCCCAGTCCAGCTGGCCATCCCTGTGGGCTGTGGGCAGGGCAGTAGAGAAAGGCTGGTCTTCAGGTCCCTCACTGCTGCCCGGGCCGTCTGTCCCCACCTCCTACACTCAGCTCTGCATCCATCCCATCCACCCGCCCCCCGCCCCCGCTGCTTTGCAGCCACCGCGAGAAACCGTGTGTGATGCTGTAGAATGTAAAAATATATACGCGACCAAAACACAACAGGCTGACAGCACCGGCTATAAATACTGGGTTGTGTGCGGAAAGATTCCTCTGAACTGCTTCCTGCCACCAGGGAGTGGGGGCTTGCAGGTGGAGGGGACGGCTCTGGGTGAAAGAAGAGCCGGGGTGACCACTGAGGACCTCCTCAGGGCCACATGCTTCATAAGTGTTATGTCCGAGTCCTTCCTGAACCCGCTCTGGGAATCACTCCCCTCCCTATCTGACACACAAGCATGGAGAAGCCCATCATGTGGCCAAGGTCACACAGTCATTCAGCAAGCGTGGGGAAGCTCCAGTTCCAGCAAGCTTGGTGTGGTAGGAAAGCCAAGCCCTGCCATGGCTGATTTGTCCAGGGACAGAGAGAGGTTAGGCCTCCAGATGCTCTTCCCCTCACACCTTCCATGGCTCCCTAGTGCCCTCCAAAGGAAGAACATCCTCCTTGCCATGGCCTTCAAGGTTGCGTGGCCTGGGTCTTGCCATCTCCCAGAGCCCAGCTCCTGTCATGGCCACAGAGCCCTGAGCCATAGCTTGCTGGACTTCTCCCAGGGACGGTACAGGCTTGGTGCTTTCTGCCTCAGCATGTGCTGTTCCCTGGACCAGGCATCCTGCTCCCCTCCAGCTGCCTCTACCTTGGGGCCTCAGCTCAAGCACCAGCTCCTCAGGAGAGGCCCCCAGCCTCCTCCCCTGCTCAGATCGCTTTCCCTGCAAGACTGGGGCCACAGCGGTAACCGTGTGGGTCGCTGTGGGGGTTGAGTCTCAGCTGGTGACAGGCAGAACCAGGACAAGTCACAGCAGGGTGGCTCAGTGCACATCCAGGAGCCTCCTCAGTGCAGGGGGAGAAGGAGCCCCCCTCTGATGAGGGCCAGGCACTAGGGTGGCACCAGGTGGCACCAGGTGACAGCCTGAGGCTCCCTGGGGACTTCGACAGAAGATCACAGGGCTCTGAGAGACAAGGAAAGAAAGGAAGAAGAGAGATGGACGGGGTCCTGAGGCCCCTGTTAGGCACTGGGCACCAATGGAGGAAGTTAGTTGGCTCCATCTCGGGGACCTTTCACTGCCCAAGAGAAATCCCATACAAGTGACTTACGCAGTTTTGTTTTATTTGAGACAGGGTCTCGCTATGTAATCCAAGCTGGCCTTGAATTCACCATGTAGCCCAGGCTGGCCTTGAACTCAAGGTGAGGCTCCTGTCTGTTTCCCAAGTGCTGGGACTATAGGGCTGTGCCACACACCTAATGTTATATATTCCTTTTTTTATTACATCTTCAAAACCTAGTATGTATTTTATACTTAAAAACATCTCAGTTCAGAGCAGCTGCACACCATGTGCCCAGTGACTGCTACTCTGGACAGCACAGGTCTAGACTGTAAGTCAACGACAGTCAGGACCATGGTTCTGACTGTCAGTTCTGACCAACCAATGTCATCTTGGATTGCTCAGGAAACGTTTGTTGATTGACTAAATGAATGGTTTACGATCTCGTAAAATCAGAAGCCAAACTCCCACCCTGAGCTATAAAAGACATTCTAGCCCCATGTCTGCATCCAGTTCTCAGCATGATGGTGCGTCCTTCTCCTTCCTGGGCCTCAGTTTCCCCATCTGTACCATGGCTGGGGGGGTGGGACCCTGGGATTTTTCTGAGCTTTCACTAGAGTACTGTCCCTAGAAGAGGGGATTGAGGCTCTCAGCAAAGTTCCAGCCCCACTTGCCCCCAACTTGTGTGAGATAGGTCACAGGAAAGGTCTCCAGGTGACCATCTGTAGAGAAGAGCCAGACTCTGGGGGAAACTGAGGCAGAGTTCTTCCCACATAGTGGCCTCTCACTTAGTGGCCTCGTGCTGGCAACAGGCCCACTGTGGGTGTTTTTTCTGGCCACCATTGTCACCTCCTTACCTCATATTGGCTCAGAGCTGGAAAAAGCAGGGCAGAACTCACCCCAATGCTGCAGGAATAGAAAAAAGCAGCTGAGTCTGAAGCCACTCAGCAATTGGAACACAGCTGGCCACTGCTTAGACATCTGTTTTCCTCATCTGAAAAATGGGCATGGAACCTGCCTCTCTTTAAAAAAAAATTTGGAACCTGCCTTCTTACCATACATGAAATCCTGTCAGGTGTGTGATGCACACCTCTAATCCCAGCACTTGGGAGGCCGAGGCAGGAGGATCGCCTTGCGTTGTTGAGGCCAGCCTGGGCTACATAGTGCGTTCAAGGCCAGGCCCACTATACATAGAACTTGTCTCAAACAAAACAAAACAACACATGGAATCCTCCATTACTTAACAACTCTGTGACCTTGAACAAGGCACGTTGCTTTGTGAGCCTCAGTGTCCTGATCTGTAAATGGGGTTCATTATACCAACATTACAGGAGTATGAAACCATTGCGATAGGTCAACACCCACAAAGCACTCCTAAGAGCACCTCGGTGGGACCTGACTCAGTCACTTTCGCATCGCTGAGCCAAAACACTCAACACTCACAATTTAAGGAGAGAGAGGTTTATCTTGGCTCACATTTCAACCCAAGCGTGGCTCCCAGGCAGGAAAGCACGACAGCGGGTCCTGGGAGAGGAGAGGAGCTCACTGCAGAGCAAGACAGGAAGCAGCGAGAGAGAAGGGAGGAGCCAGGGAGGAGGAGTAAACCTCTCAGGCCACGCCCCCGAGCCCGCTTCTTCCCACAGGCCCCGCCCCCTCCCGGCCCCGCCTCCTAGCGAGTCCGCTCCAAGCCCCCAACTCAATGGCCCTCCCAAAGCCACTCCTCTGAACGCTGGCGCTCTGGAGGGACGTCGGAGGGGGAAGGTTTCCACCTCCTGCGCTTTTGCAGTTTAACGAGGCTGGGGGCTAGCCAGGCTCTGCCGGCTCTGAAGTGCTCTCTGGAGAGACCACCACCTCTTGGCTACAAAGCAGGGTTGTAGGCGGTAAAATGCGCTGTTCTTCCGAAGCCCTTTGTAAATGCGGCAAGAGGGAGGCTACGGAGCATTCGCTTTTTATAATCCAAAAAGCACTCCAAAATCATAAATCACCTGGGGGACGGAGAGCTCTTCGGAAGTGCTTCCCAGACTGTTGAGTGCGTGCAAGTCAGAGACAAGTGCCCTCTCAAGGACACAGGCAAGAGAGAGAAAGGAAATGGCCCCAGGGCATAAAACCAGCTCCGGTCCCTGTGTGCTGTCACCTTTCCTCACCGCCTGTGCCAGCCCAGCCGGTGCGCAGCAATTCCAGCGATTTGCAGATTCCTGCGATTCTGCTCGGGGCCAGCGAGGCCTCTGCACTGCTGAGTCAGCCCACAGGGGCGGCCAGAAGGCGTCGTGGCCTGTCTTCCTGGCCTTCCTGCCTTTCCTTTCTGTCCTGCTTTCTAGCAGGAAGGCAATGAACTCCCGAGCACTGAAAGAGGGCGGGATAAATGGTGCAGTGACCCTGCTGTGAGGCCCAGACCTGTGCCGGCTCTTCAGAGCCCAAGGAGCTGCAGGGGAGGAGAACTGGGGATGGGTGGAGGTGCCACCCAGGAACCCCAGCGAGTGCAGTGCCAAGGCTCCCGGCTGGGGAGTTCCAAGGTCCAGTCCCGGCTTTGCCCCCTGGCCTTCTGTGACCTTAGGCCGGTTCCCCTCCTGCTGTGAGCCCATGTCCCTCTGTAAAACGGGGTTGATGATGTGCAGCTTGTACACATGACATTAGGTGGCTGGGTGTGCAGGTGAGTTCCATGCCTTCCTCTTCCCTCAGGCTGGAGGAAGAAAGAGATGGCAGGGCAGCTCTGTATGGCAGAGATTAGGACCCTGGGTTTTGGGGTCATGAAGACCTGGGTTCAAATCCTGCCTCTCCAGCACACCCACTGTGTGTCTTTATGTCAGTCACATTGTCCCTCGAGCCTCCATTTCCTCTGCTGTGAAATGAACACAATAGTCTACTTCTAAAATGTTTGGAAAAAGCTAGGAAAACTGCCCAGTGATAGGATGCATGCTTATTAAGCATATGGCTCTCGGTTCCACCCCCAGCCCAGCAAAAAAATAAAGAAAAGAAAAGAAAAAGTGCTTTCAAGGATTCAAAGACATAATACTAGAGCTGCACCTGGTAGTACATGCTTATAATCCCAGTACTCAGGAGGCTGAAGAGGAGGAGCTCCTCTTGGAGCTCACATAACCCTGTATGAGTGGCATGTTCCATGCTGAGGGGGAAGGGGGAGGGTCTAGACACTGCCATTCAGTCAGCCTGCTTCTGGGTGCGTCCATGACACCATCTTGCTGCCACTACTTTAAGTCTCTTGCAAGAGCCAGGCTATGGTTCTTGCTGTCTGTTGTGTCGCCAGCACTGTGCCTGGCCCAGGAGCAGCAGCTCTGAAACATGAGTGAATGAATAAGAAAGGCAGGGGGCAAACTGTGGTTGTCCAGCACCCTCAGCTTTTGGAGGTCAGTTCTGAACGGAAGGGACTGTATCTGTCAGCTTTCAGGACTATAACTTCATGCCCTTGGCAGCCTAACTTTATAATGAAAAGAAGTGTATGTGGCTCACAGTTCTGGGGATTCAAGGGCATGGTGTTAGAATCAGCTCTGGTTGGATTTGACCTTCTGAGGACAGTCTCCAGGGGCCTCCCACTGGGCCCTCGTGTTCTTTTGTTTTTGAGACAGGGTCTTGCTGTGTAACCAAGGCTGGCCTCAAACTCACAGTGAGCCTTCTGCCTCAGCCTCCAGAGTGCCGTGATTACAGGCATGTGCCACACACTTGACTTGGGCCCTGTTTCTTAAAGGCTTGACAGCAGCAGAGTGGAAGAATTTACAACAAGGTCATTGGCAAGCATTACCAATCAGGATACCAGCCCAGTGACAACAGCCCTCTTCCTGGCATCCTGCTGGGCCTATCAGAGAGCTGTTGCCCAGGGCACCACACCCAGGACAGCTGACAATAGCCAGGGCTAGTTAAACAGCTTTGTCCCTGACCTGGTACATTCATGTAATTTTACAGCCATGGGAAATTCTACAAGAGGAAATTCTGGCTTAGACAGGTTTCTGACTTCAAATGCAATCCCTGCCTCATTCCACATCACAACAACCTCTTTCTCCCTCTTGCTCTCTCTTTCTCCCTCTTTCTCTCCCTCCCTCCTTCCCTAGTACCAGGCTTTGTCTCCATTTCTTGGTACCAGGGATCGAACTCATGACCTCACACTTGCCAAGTAGGTTCTTATGCCACTGAGCTAAATCCCCAGACGCCTCTCTCTGTCTTGTCTTGCTAGTAGTCCAGACTGGCCTTGAACTCATTAGTAGCTCAGCATCCCCAGTACTGAGACTATAGTTTTGTCTCAGCTGGGACAAATCTGGGATAACCTTTCTCTCATGGCAGATGAGGCATCGAAGGCCCAGAAGGGGCCAGTGACCTGCCCAAGGCCACACAGCTCATCTGGATCTTGGTGTTAGTCTCGAACCCACATCCACCTGATGCCCTTCCCTCCCCCGACGGAACCCTCTCTGGATTCATGCAGGCTTTGCCTGCTGATAGGAGCTCTCAGGGCCCTTTCCAGCTCTGCCATCCTGGTATTTAAATCAACACATGAATATTTCACGAGCATCCTGGGCGAAAATAACCCCCTGCCTGGTTATGTCAGGCTGCAGCCCCAGTCGCTAGGCCACGGCTCTCTTGCTATTTACGAGACATGCAATTCCGCGAGGCCTCCCAGCAGCAGCCCAAGGAATCGATAGGCTTTAAATAAGTAATTAGAGGAGCTGAAGACATCATGCAGCGGGGGTGGGGGTGGTGTTTGGGGTTGGGGGGGATGGCGGCACAGAGTTCTCCCAGGTTCCCTGGAAGGGGCCTTTCTGTCCCTTGGTTCAGGGGGCTCCGGCTAACTTGAGAGACACAGGGCAGGGAGAAGAACACAGACAAAATCGCTGGCATTTACTGAGCCTTCCCTAGTGCGGGCTTTGTCTCATGGCTGCCAGTGTGCTCCTCGCTGCTGATGCTCGGAGAGGGAAGCAGGTGACCCAGTGACACCCAGCTAGGCCGAGGCACGGGCATGGGGCAGGTTTCCTCCACCTGTGTGGCTGACATCTGAGGCCGGCTCCCTCCCCACGGTGGCCTCTGTATGATAGGATGATTGGTGGCAGCCCCGCCTCACCCTAGGCGCCCATAACACCACCTGCCCACTGTTACAACCGAAGTGTCTCCAGATGACATTACTCATGTCCCCGCAGTGCAATCAGCCTCAGGTGACGACCTCTACACTGGGGCCTGTGTGGCTTTACTGTTGCCTCCCTCTGCACACAGGATGAGAATCTGAGAGAACACCAGCAGGGACTGTCATCGGCTGTGTGACCATGAGTACATGCTTCACCTCTCTGTGCCTTCATTTTCTTCTCTTTAAAATGCAAGCGTCTCACAGGTTATCCTGAGACTAAGCAAGGTGGTGCTCACTAAGGGTTCAGAGCAGTGCCAGCCACTCCCTTGTAACCCCCAGCTGCCATGCAGCTGTCTCTGTGGCCCCAGGTGCCCTGTTCCACCTAAAAATGGGGAGAGGCAGGTGTCCCAGCCAGCTGGGAAGAAGTGTGGCTGAAGATCTCTGTGCTGCTGCCTCTCGTGACACCACTGCACCCTGCCTGCCAGGAGGAGCTAGAAAACCAGCAACCGAGACAGCCTTTGGTCCTAGAGCCGCCCAAGGTGACAAGAACCACCGCTGCCCCTTCCTGTGTCCCTGTAGCTCACATGTCCTGCAGGGCTGGCTTCTCCAAGGCATCTGTCCCTCCACATGCCACACCTTTTGTCATTCAAGGAGCGGTAAAACACTAAGAATCACTCATTGTTTGTCACTGGGGCAGCCCACTGCATTTTACTGGTCTGTCTTGTGTGTTTTTATAATACTGACCTGGCCCAAAACAAAACAGTTCTAGAGCTGGACATAGAGGTGCAAGCATATAATCCAAGCACTTGGGAGGCTGAGGCAGGAGGATCCTGTGAGTTCAAGGTCAGCCTGAAGTGCACAGTGAGACTCTACCTCAAAAAAACAAACAACAGGCCAGGGATTACCTCAGTGGCACTGCACAGAGTTCTGAATTTGATTTCCAGTAGCAAACAAGCAACACAACCCTGCAGTCCCAGCACTGCTGCCCTGTGGGTGCTTGTGGGAAATACACATGACAGAAAGGCGCTCCCAGGGCTCTGCCTGTGGCTGCCCCACACGCACACCAGTGCAGGGCTAACACAGCTTGCTCCTCCCTGCGCTTAGGAGGAAGGTATTATCCAACCTATCTCCTCAGATGCTGGGGAAACTGAGGCCCTCACAACGCAGTGCTTTGTCCAGGATCATAGAACAAGGTAAGTCTGCAGCCATCTCTGAGTGTGCCAGTGTCACCCAGCTTCTGGAAGGGACAGCCCCGACTCTGGGGGGACTCGGGGTCCCAGGCTTGCCCCTTCTCGGGCACACTCTCTGCGACAGCCTCACAAACCGCTCTCAGCCAGGCCAGGGAAGGATGTGGAGGCCTGCACGGAGGAGGTCGTGATAGACCAGGCCTGGTGTGCCCAGGTCACCTTCTTCTGGGTTCTATCAACCAGACCTAAGTCCCCACCGCATCTGCCCGCAAGGGAGATGGGAGCCACAGCCCGTGGCCAGCAGGAAGAGACAGGTAGGGGGACACTGGCCAGGTCCTGGTGACCTCATTGGAGGTGATGGAGACCTGGACGGGAACCAGGACTCACAAGGGGAGGAGCGGTCATAGAAATGGGGAGCTTTGAGGATCAGAATAAGCCCCACCCCACCCACTCAGGAAGGCCATTTACTTCTTTTTTGTTGTTTTGTTGAGACAGGGTCTTGCTACGTAGTTCAAGCTGGCCTTGAACTTACTATGCGGCTCAGGCTGGCCTCAAACTTCTGGCTGTCCTCCTGCCTCAGCCTCCGGAGTGCTGGGGTTGAAAATATGATGCATGACCACACCCAAGGACTTCTTGCAAGAGGGAGCCGCTACCCCAGGTCTTGCCAACTCAGCTCAAATGGAGTCAGCAGTTCCTAAAGAGCTACAGGGAAGAAACTGGAAGGTCTGGTTGGCTTCCTCAAAGGTCCTACTGTGTGCCTCAGACTTTCTTGGCGACAACAAGAGGGCAGGAGCCGCTGTCCTCTAAGTAATGTGTCACCGGTCAGTAGGTGCCACGCAGGCCTGAGCTCCCAGCAAAACGGCGCGGGAAGCCAGGCAGTGCGCATGCGCGCTTTCACTCCAGAAGGGCGCTGGGACTTTTGTCACCCTGTTTGAGCAACCTCTGCGCAAGGCCCGCAGGGTGGTGGCAGAGAAAGCCAACTCCCACCGCGAAAGCTGAATCAGGCGGGCAGGTATTCTGCACTGAGAGACAAGGATCTGGACACGTGGCCCAAGGTGTGGCCGAGTGGACACGCCCTCCAGGATTTAAACCTTTTTTTTCCTGGTGCGACAGGTGTGCGCCACCACCACGGCTGGCCTGGACTTGAATCTTTGGTGATGCAGGGCACAGGGTCCGTCAGAGGTTTAAAAGCTGCTGCAGTGTAATGGGCCCGGGGATGGGGGTGTGGCTGAAGGTGCCAGTGGGGCCCCCATGACCAGCTGGCAGGCACGGCCTCCTTCAGAGCACCTTGGCAGGCTCCCCTCTCAGGGTTCCTGTCCAGCCTGTTTCTCCAGTTTCCCTGTCAAATGCCTGAGCCACCTGATCCTTTTCCAAACAACTCCCCTAGGTGAACAGAGTCCTCTTTGCTGCTTAGGCAGCAGGCAGTGGGCACCCTGAGTAACATGGCCAAGCCCCTGCCCACCTGGCTGTACCAGGGCCTGCGCAGGCCCCCTGGTCTCACACCTTTTGCCCCATCTTTTCACTCCCGTGAGCACCCACTCCCTCCAGGGCTGAGGGCAGTTTTCTCTGTTGTCCTGTGTATATTATCTTACACGCATAAGACCATAATTCCAAGAAAGGGTCCACAGATGCTACCCAGTGCCATGGCATCCGAAGCACCAAAAGCCGTGGGCCTTCCTCCAGATTAGGACCTTCAGATGCAGCAGCAGGAATCCTCCAGCCACAACACGGGCTCACTTTACGAGCCCCCTCCCGGTTTGAGGGTCACTCCACCACCCCAGTTTCTTCTGAAAAGTGCTCTCTCCTGCCAGGCATGGTGCCACATGCCTGTAATCCAGCCCTGTGGGAGGCTGAGGCAGGAGAATCAAAAGTCTGAATGTGGCCTCCCTGAATTCCACGCTTTTTGCCTCCATGCGTGAGAGATGGAACGTGTGTGTCTGTCTGTCTCCATCCCACTGAATCCCGGGGACGGGCTCAGGCATCTGTGAACGAGTGTCCACCATGTGCAAACCAAAGAATGTACAGGGCACAGAGGAGGGGCACACACTCCTTAGTACTCTCAGTGGCTGCTTGAGGTGAAAGGTGACGTTTGTTCGAAGCCCAGGAAGTTTTCTAGATGCGGCCAATGGCAGAAGAAAGGGGTGAATGGTAATTGAAGCCAAGGAAGGTGGCAGGGATGAGACTGGAAAGGGCTTGCCTGCTGGGCAAGGGAGCCTACACCTGCAATCACACCTGTAATCTCAGGAGGCTGAGGCAGGAGGATCACTGAGTTTGAGGTTAGCCTGTGCTAGCAAGATTTTGTTTCAAAAAAAAAAAAAAAAAGGGTGTAGCTCAGTGGTAGGGTGCTTGCTTTGCATGAATAAAGCCTCAGGTTGATCTGCAGTGCAGCAAATAGAGTAAGACAAAGGCTACCTGTGCGCATGACAACGAGGAGTTGTACAAGCAGCCAGGGAAGGCCCAGGGGCTCCTGATGCACTCCTGCCCCTGTGTTGCCCATAGAAGCCATGTGTGGGTGCCTGTGGGTCTAAGCAAACAGCTGTCCCCCAACTCTCCTGAGACTCCCTCCTCGGGGCTCACCCACGGTCCCCCGCAGCTAGGTCCAGTGCACTCCTGCAGCCTGTTCTGCCTGAGCTCTTGGCTGCCCTCCTCCTTCTAGCCTTGACCCTCGGGTAGCTCCCTCTCCGCCCCTCCCAGGGCTTCCTCCTCCGGGGCCCACAGCCGTCCCTAAAAAGTCAGAGGCCTCCCAGTGCCTGTGTGGGGTCCTCTTCTTGCGCAGTGTCTACTCTGGTGACAGCCTCGTCCCTTTGTGTGCTTTGTGGGACCACTTAGAGCTGGGCGTCTGTTTACTCATTTCCATGCCTGACCGCCTCCTGACCCTCTTACTAGATTCATCCTGTTCCTGTTCCCCCGGGGCTCCCCAGTGACCACGAGCAAGGGACTTCCAGGGTCTGGAGAGATGGAGACCCCCGGGCAATGCAGGACTGAGCCTCACAGTGTCCACCTGCACCCTCGTGACCATCTGATAAGCGCTGGGGGTGGGGGACACTGGGTCTCACCCCTGACCCCCGGGGCCTCTCGGGGCCGCACAGTAAAAGTCAAGCAGATCTATTTGCACCACGCTTAGAAGGCAGCGGTCAGCTGCTGACCACACCGTCAATTATTCAGGCTCCTTGGGCTTCCACCAAGAGTCACAGTTTAACTACACACAGCCTCATGGTCCTCACACCCATTTTCCCTCAGAGGCCTGTGCACATGGACAAATGGAGGACAGAAGGAGGGCGGCACATGGCGCTCCTCCCAATAGCAAACAGTCCCGCTGGCCGCTCCTCAGTCCAGGAGCCTTCAGCACCTGGATTCTTGGTCTTCAATCCCAAAGCCTTCCTGGGCCCAGCCCCTGGAAGTTACCTGAGGCAAGCTTCTGTTCTTCCCTAGGACACAGATTCTGCTTCTCACCAGGGATAGACAGGCATTCTGGGAGGCTGGGAGGTGAGATGTAAGAGAGTACACAAAAGAATATTAGCTTGGTGTCATACCTGCAAACCCAGCACTCAGGAGGCTGAGGCAGGAGGATTGCTGAAAGTTCAAGGTCAGCCTGGGCTATGGAGGGAGACCTTGTCTCAAAAAACAAAGAGAAGCAAAAGACACAGACTATTACTAGGATGGGGTTGTTCACGGGGAGGATCTGGGGCTGCCCACGGGTAGGAATGAGAAATTTATGCACTTTCAAGTTCACAAAACATTCAGTGACCTGTGTCAGATGTAGCCTCCAGTCTCTTAGAACCAGGCAGGGGTAAATAGAAATACACTCATTCACAGTTGCTTATTGAGCAAGCTGGGCACCAAGATGCAGAGGACGCTGATTACTGCCCTTGAGTAGAGGACTGAGCTGCCAGCAAAGGAGCAGTGTGGGCAGGACCACCCTGAGTGCTCCCTGGGTCTCCAAGACCATTACCGTCCTGGCAACAAAGCTGATCAGCCACCAGTGCCATCTCCACTTCTCAGGCAGCAAAGATTTTAGTGAGTCGAGGTACAAAAACGCCCACAGTCACACAGCCTGGGTATATGACAGAGCAGAATCCGAGCCCAGGACTGTGGTTTCAAGTCCCTGAAAGCTCTCGGTTCTGCTTGGAGTCATGTGAGAGAGGTGGGAAGATGTGAGGCAGGTGGTCCTATAAGTAAAGATCTAAGGACACAGCTGCGGAGGAGGTACAGCTGGAAGGACCAGCCTATCCAGAGTGCTGGAGGGAGGGTGATGATCAGAGGGGCCTTTCTAGAAGTGGCCTTTTTGCTGAGACTTTCAGGGAGGAGATTCCTCAGGGAGGGGTCCAGAGAAAGCCTAGGCCAGGTGTGAAGACCCTAAGGCCTATCCCCGCCTGGCCAGGGCAGTAGTAGGAGCAGAAATGGTGAAACCCAGCCATTCTTGACCCCCCTGGTCCTACTTCCTCTTCGTGGCTGTATTTTTAGACCTGCTGCCTTCTGAGGCTGCCAGCAGGGTCTGGCCCTCTGTGGTTACACGTCTACCCTAGACATGAGCTGTAGGTCCCTAGGAGCCCGGGTTCTTCTCTGATGCAGTTAGTGACCACTGTGGAGATCAAGCCAGGGGCCTCCTGCATGCTGGGCAAGCGCACTACCACTGTGTACCCCTGACTCCTTTTTTATTTTTGTTTTTGAGACGGCCTCTTGCTAAGCCTCCCAGGCTGGCCCCGATCCCCCTGCCTCAGCCTCTTCCCACCAGTTTAAATCCACCCCACTTTGACGATCTCTATCTGTGGGTCCAGACATGATGCTAAAAATGCCACCAGGGCCTTTGGCATCCTGGGTGCCAGCAGCTGGGTGAGTATGATGCAGAGCACAAACTGGGATGTCTGAAACAAGTGCTGTTACTGAGTACTAGTTGTTCATTTTGCCTGCACATAGAGCAAGCCCAGAGCAGTCAGAGTCGCAGTCCTCAAGGTCAACAGAACGGTGGAAAACGTGAGAGATTTCACACGCCGAGGACAGGTAGAAAGGAAACCTGCTAAGGGAGCAGCACGTGCAAATGTGTGGCATGTTTAGAGAAGGCTGTCAGGAATATGGTGACAATAACCTGGTACGTAGGTCCCCTGCCCAAATCCTGAGCCATGGAGAAGTGGACAGAGTCCAGGTGAACTCGAGGTGGGGAGTCTGAGACAGCTCGACTGGGGAAGCCAAAGTCTTGCCGCTGTGCCACCCCTGTGCCCACACCAGACATCACCAGTCGATCACAGCACTGGTCAGTCTTCCTAGCAAGTCCCACTTCAAGCTCAGCCCTCAACACAGCGCCCTGGATGCCAGGTACTACCAAAGGTCAAACTGGCATCAGGAGCAGGCAGGGAATATGAGCGTCTGTTCTTGGGTGAAGGTGAAGTCGGAAGCCAATCTGACAGAAGCCTGGCACTGGGGAGGAAGAAAGTAGCAGTAACTCGGAGCTAATAGCTGTCAGAGGGCGTGAATGGGGTATGATGAAACTAAATGTTAGGAAGGTCACAGCTGTGGCGGAAGGAACTATGGCAGGGAAACCAGTGAGGGAGTGCCCCCGGCCAGGCCCTGACCCTGAACAGGAAGCAGGTTCGGGAAGTCAGTCTGCCAACCCAGGAGCTGTGGGCGGGAGGAGGGAAGCTGGCGAGGGTGGCTTCTGGTTTCTGGCCCAGGTCTGGAAGAAGCTGTCCCCGTGGGAAGCCCTGATAGGAACCTTTGGCCCAGGAAGTCACCACCCAGCAAGGGCCCCTGGGGACCCATGTCTCTAGGGGAGAGAGACCAACCTGATTTTCTGGGTTTTCCCAGCAGGGAGCTTGGGGGAAAACTCCATTTAGAGCACCCAAGCAGAGTGGCTCTCTTCTCCCCTCCCCAGATCTGAGGACAGGAGCCAGGGAGGCTGCTTGTCACAAGTAGAGGCCAAAGCCAGAAGGGAGGTTGATATGTCCTTCTCTGGTTGGGTGCCTGCTCAGCTATGAGCTGTCACCTACCCCGGGGCCATCAGAGGGAGCGGTGGCAGGAGAAACCATCGAAGCCCCAGCACCAGCCTCCTGGAGTCACAGAGGCTGTGGAGGGAGAGGGTCGGCAGCTGCAGGTTCGCTGGCACCCTCTCTGTGTGGACCCAGGGTCTCAGCACTGCAGAGATGTGGCTGAGTGCCCCCAAGGTGCTGTGGTTGACGGGAGTTGCTGACTGAGTCCCTGCTCAGTGGTGCCTGCAGTGCCCTCCACCCACAACTGCCAGGCAACCAGCCCAGAGCCAAGCCACCCAACCCTGAGGCCAGGTGTCAGCAGGGAGTCAGTTGTTCATTCTGTTCTTCCATCCTGGCTTCAGGCTGCACCCAGAGAAGGGGTATGTGGGAGATAAGAGACCACTATGGCTGCTCCCCAGACACCATACTGCTTCTGCCTGGAGCTGGCCAACCATGCAAGGCCCAACACTTCTGAAATGCAAACCAAGACAAACCTCTCCTCACTGAGAGACTGGGGGGGGGGGGAGAGAGAAAGAGAGAGAGAGAGAGAGAGACAGAGAGAGAGAGAGAGAGAGAGAGAGAGAAACTGTGTCCCGCACATACAAGTACGCTTTCACACTCCCAGCTCCCAGCCTCCAGCCCAGCCTATGAGGTGGGAAGAGAATTGGAGTCAAATCCGAGCCACAAATTATTTTTATTTTGGTTTGTTTTTGATATAGGGTCTCACTGTGTAGTCCGGCTGGCCTTTAACTCTCAGTGACCCTCCTGCCCAGCCTCCAGAGTGCTGGGATTACAGGCATGTACCGCTATACCTGGTTGAGCCTCAAAATTTTTTTTTTTTTTTTATCAGTACCAGGGATCGAACTCACGACTGCAGGCTTACAAGGTAGGCATTTATGCCACTGAGCTAAATCCTTGGCCCCTGAACCTCAAATTTTAAAGCAACCAACTCTTAAGCAAAATGAGACTTTTTTAATAATCAAAAGTATCTGAAAATTAGAAACTGGACAGGCTGATAACTCCTGGCCAGTTGGAGGAGGTGACAGCCCAGTGGTTGACAGTCATCAGAAAACTAGCACTAGTCATAGCAGGAACCTCACAGGCAGCAAGTCCCTCCCCCGTTGTTCACAAAGGAAGCTGAAACACAGGATGGACTGGAAGAGGGAAGGTTGCCTGAGTAATCGGGGAAAGAGGTTGTACTGGGAGGGGACCCAGGACGGCTGGGCACCACTGTTGCGCTGGCCCTTCCCTTCTGGACCAGAAGCATGGTGGGGGGTGGGCTGAGACTGCTTTCCAGGAGGTGGAGCAGGCAAAGCCCACCCAGGCCTTGGCCGCGTCCACAGCATGGTACTGAGGGGGTCCAGAGTGAGGCCTGGAAACCTAGCTATGGGTGCATCTGATTCTGGGGAGCACAAGTCCCCAAGGACCTGAGCCCTGTGCCAGCTCGCTCCTTGGGGGCAGGGGGAGGTGAGGAAGGGAGCTGCCTGCTCCCTGCCTGCACAGTGCCTCATGCCTGTAATCTCAGGATTCCTGGGAACAGGTAGGAAGATCCCAAGGTTTGAGCCCAGCCTGGGCAGCTGAGTGAGACCTTGTCTCAGAGTTAAAGAGCCATAAAATAAAAGGATTGAGGATGGTCCTCATGGCCTCTGAGTCTGCGCATGTGGCCTCCCTACTTTCTGATTTCCGAATGCTCTCCTGCCAGGCTTCCCTCCCCCACCAGCCCAGCCTTCCAGGCCTTCTCCTCGCGGGTTTACCAGCCTGGTCCAGTTCCCTGTCCCTACCCCTTGCCAAGTTCTGCCTGGCTCCCTGCCCCTCCGTCCTCTTGCAGCAGCAGCCAGTGGCGGCCGGGCTGCTCCCTGAGGCTCCATAGCCAGCACCAGGACCCTTCCTACCCTTGGGCAGCAAAGCCCACTCCCCCCTTAAAAGCCCCCTTGGAAGTTCATCAGGCTGTCTCTGTCCCCCACTGGTGACAACAATAACCCAACACCTGTGTGGTGGCGCATGCCCATAATCCCGGCATTTGGGAGCCTGAGGCAGGAGGATTACTGAGAAAGCAGCTCGAAAGTGAAAGCACCAGGGACCGTGGGAGCTTTTATTTTTTCTTTGGTGGGGGAGAGACAGAGTCTCACTATGTAGCCCAAACTGGCCTTAAACTCATGGGATCCTCCTGCCTCAGCCTCTTGAATCCTGGGATTTCAGGCATCTGCTGCCATGCCCACCTCCTCTGTGGGCTTTAAAGTGGGGACCGTGAACCCCAGAGCAGCAACCTGAGAAGCAGGTTCTGAGGCTTCTAGAAGCTCACAAATGGGAGGAGCCTGTGTGTGTGTGTGTGGAGGGGTCCCAGCACCTTCCCTAATGGGGGACCATGGCCACTGGGACCCAGTGCCTCAGACAAGTTCTAGGGAAGCAAAACTTCTATGGGTAGACACGATAATGGCCTTGTTAATGCTATCAATAATTCACGGTATTTTGTGCTGGTGCAGCCAGCCCATTATGCCTTTCAAAGCATATCCACCCCCACGGCTGCGTGGTCTGTCCTAAGCTGCTATGCCCACAGGCCCTCGGGCAGGGTGGGGGAAGCCACCCACGCAACCAACTCAGGTAGCCACCTTGTTTCCACCTCCCCTCTCCGGTGACCTCGAGGGCAGCCTTAACCTGACCCACTAGGCCCACACAGCCTCTGGAGGGTTTGAGCCGAGCTTCCTCCAGAGGGAGCAGAACTGGTTTTGCAAGGGCAGAGGCCAAGAGACAGGAGAAGGCAGTGCAGGGAAGCCAAGAGCCAGCAAAAAAGGGGACAGAAGCCAGGGTGCAGAGGAGAGGCCCGAGAAGGGCGCGGAGGAGCCCAAAAGGGGTGCAGAGCAGACAATGGCTCTAGCACGTGGCAGCCAAGAGCCTGGACAGTAAAACAGCGGCGGACCCCGCAGGGTGTTTCTGGTCCTGAACAAGACTCCAGTTGGATCCCCTGAGAAGAGCGCTCCCAGCCTGCTTAGCAGATGGGGCTCCCCAGTCTGCCAGAGAGGTCTCGGTTCCTTAAAACCACACATCCCAGCCCCAGGGCCCCCAGGGGAGGCAGTCCTGACCCCCTCAGCGGGTTTCCCCTCTGTCCGCCCCAGGGGACCCTGCAGGGGCAGAGCATAGGAAGGCCCTGGGGCAGTGTAGTGTAGTGACATCGGTCAGGATGCCACCTGCTTCGGCCTGGATGGTTCAGGGCTTTGGCCCAGGAGAGATGGCCACCGCTGGTAGCCGCCTTGGTTTGCATGTGTCCCCCCAGTTTCATGTGCTGGGAACTCAATCTCCACCAAGAGGGGAACCTTTCAGAGGAGATTCAATAATGGGAGATCTGCCCTTACAAATGATTTATAGCATTATCTTGTTTTTTGTTTTGTTTTTTGAGACAGGATCTCACTATGCGGTCCAGGCTGGCCTTAACCTCATTATGTAGCCCAGAGGACAGTGTTCTTCCTGTCTCAGCCTCCTGAGGTGCCACCACGCCTCACCATGTCATTATTTTAGGGGGTGGGTTCCAGTAAAATAGAAAAATTCAGCTTCCTCCCTCCCTTCCTTTCTCCCTGTTCCTTTCTTTTTCTTGTCATACCAGGGATTAATCCCAGGGCTTCTGCACTGAGCTCATCTCCCATTCTGAGACAGCGTCTCCCTATGTTGTCCAAACTGCCCTCAAACTTGTGAGCCTCCTGCCTCAGCCTCCCAAGCATGCAGGGTTACAAGCCTGTACCAGTGCACCCAGCTAGCTTTTCTTATTTCAGTCCAATGGCCTGTGGAAGAAGTATCAACAGCCTGCATTTTATGTAAAGGAGATTAGAGCTGCTAAATTAATACACTGTCCAACACTGGGATTAGTAAGGGTGTGGTTGGGATGAGAATCCAGGGCCACCTAACTCCAAGGGTTTTGTCTTTTCTTCTGGATCATGCTGCTTGGCATGAGCATTAAAAGATGTTTCTGCCCTTACCTTGCCAAAGCCTCAGCCCTCTCCCAACTCAGCCACATCAAAGGGCCTTTAATGCTTTCTGGCTCAAATTCATTGTCCTGTGGGCAAAGAAGCAGAGTCCAGGGAGGGTTAGAAACCAGCCCTCATCACACAGGGATTCACAGGCAGAAAAAAGACAAGAACTCGGGTCTCCTGAGTCCAAGGCTGTACTTTATGAATGTCCTGCTCCCTGGCTTCTTTCTGCCTGGAGTGCTAAGGAGACCCTCAACCCCTCAAGGCTTCCTGTGCTGCATTTCAGGCTCCACTTCCTCCGGTTCCTCCTTCTCCTCTGCCCCCCCCCCCCCAAGAATAACCCCTGTCTCTGTCTTGTTTCCACCTGGTCAAACTCATGCTGAGGCTGCTCCCTATTGTAATGGTGTGGAGAGGCAGCAGGACCTAGGCAAGTGTCAGCATCATGAGCTCGGCTCTCCTGAGGGCCAGTGTGGCTCCTGAGGGTTCATCCTCACGGGAGCTGGTGTTAGAAAGCAAGCCTGGCTGAGCATGGGGCTGCACCGCTGCAATCCCAGGGCTGAACAGGAGAGTCGTTTCAAGTTCCAGGCCAGCCTGGACTACATAGTGAGACCTTGTCTCAAAAATAAGTAAATAGGGGCTGGGGATTTAGCTCAGCGGCAGAAGCGCCTGCCTTGCAAGCAGGCAGTTGTGGGTTCAATCCCTGGCACCGATAAAAAGGAAAAAGAAAAAAAAAGTAAATAAATATAAGTAAGTAAGTAAATAATAAAAACAAAATACTCAGAAACTACCCAGGCTTGGGTATTTTGTTTTAGAACACAAAAATGGACTTAGAATAAGCAGACGTGGTTTCACAACTGACTCCTTTGCCCTGCACAATCTGTGTTTCCCTAGCTCAGCCACAAACTCTCCAGGGGTCTGCTATGCCTGCTCCTTTGACATTTCCTAAGCTCCCAGCATAAGCCGCAATCTCCAGGAAGTGTTCGTTGGATAGAGCGTCAGCTGGATAAAATGTGTCTACCCCACACTGCACCTACCCCTCCGCTCACCACCTCTGCACACACTGATGTCTGTCTGTCAGCCACCTGCCTGCCCACCACCCAAGCACCCCTGGACCCTCGCTAAGATGCATGAAGTAAGACAGGCGATGTTCACTTCAGCGGTGCCCTGGTTCATGAATTTAATTCTTTCCACGATTCTGGTTGCAACCAAATGGCAAGCATGTATTACACGGGGATATGGAGAAACTGGAGTCCTCCTACATGGTGGAATGGAAAATGGCTTTGGAACAATTTAGTAGCTCTTCAAGAGGCTCCACATGACAGTACGATGGCACATGCCTGGAATCTCAGCTGAGCAGGAAGATTACAAATCCAAGTCCAGGCTCAGCAACTTCTCGAGACCCTGTCTCCAAATAAAAAAACACAAAAAGACCACAAAGTATCTCAGTGAGAAGGCCTTGGGCTCACTCTCCAGTAATACAAACAAACAAACAAACTAAAACACACCCACAAAAAACTCCAGTTAAACACATATTTTCCATATACCCCAACAATTTGGCTATGAAGAATATATGAAAACATATGTTCACACGACAACTTGTATGCACATCTTCATAGAAGCACTTTTCATAGTAGCCAAAAAGTAGAAAGAACCCAAGTGTCCGTTCCATGGATAAAGAAACTTGGTGTATCCATACAATGGAATATTATTTGGCTATCAAAAGGAACAAAGCAGCCCTACTAGCCACGCCGAGGATGAGCATTGAGCAAATTAGCCTCAGAGAAAGAAGCCAGGTGCAACAGAGCAAAGCTCTATGTTACCACTTATCTACTGTCCAGCAAAGGCAAATCCACAGAGAGAAGCTGACCAGTTGGCAGATACTGGGGGCAACAGGGAAAGAGGAGTGGCTGCTAGGGGACCTGGGGTTTGTTTTAAGGTAAAGAGCACATTCAGGAAGCAGAGGTGACCGTTGGACTACTCTGAATGTACCCCTGGACTGTACTTCTGTTTTGATTGATTGATTGCAGGGTGGGCGATGGAACCCAGGGCCTTTTCACAGAGCCACATCCTCAGCCCCTTTTTATGTTTTATTTTGAGACAAGGACTCACTAAATTGCTAAATTGCCCAGGCTGGGCTCAAATTTGTGACCCTCCTGCCTCAGTTTCCCAGAGTACAGGAATTATAGGTGTGTGCCACCACGCCTCACCTGAATTGTACTTTTTTTGTGTGTGTGTGGTTTTCGTTTTTATTGGTACCAGGGATCGAACTCACGACTGCCTGCTTGCAAGGCAGGCACTTATGCCGCTGAGCTAGATCCCCAGCCCCTCTGATTGTACTTTGAAAGGATGAGTTTCCTGGCACATGAAGAAAACACTTATAAATCTGCTCTGAGGGCTTGTAGTGTGCCAGTCAGGGAACTGAGTACTTTCTGAGCTGGAGCCCGGGCTCCAGGCTTTGGGACCAGCGGGACCTAGAGCAGTTTGAACCTTGATCTTGGAGGAAGGTGAGGAGGAAGTAAGGAGCTTGGGGTCAGGCACAGGGGTGTCTTTCCTGAGGGGCCGTGCTGGAGTCAGAGAGTAGAGCAGCCCTGATGGGACAAAAGCCAACTCCCCTGAGCCAGTGCCCAGGTGGGGAAGGTCCCCTGGTAACCACCCACGCCAGGTCAGGAGCAGGGAGCTGTACATTGCCCATAGGTGGCTCTCTGGGGCCCTCAGGCAAAGGGAAGCTCTGGGAACCTTAAGCAGGAGATGACCTTAAGCAGTTTCTAGAAAATGGGGTGGAAGGAGGCAAAAGGAGCTCCCAGGCCGGGGATCAGAAGGTGGAGCCATCAGCTGGAGAAAGGTGAGCAGCTTCTCCCTGAGAAGCCCTCTGTCCTCCTGAGGCCAGGCGCACTGTGGCATGGGAGAGGGACAGTAAGCAACACATCTGTACAATGTGTCCAGGGAATGATCGGCAAGAAGGCAGGAAGGAGAGTGTGAGAAACAGGCTGCTCTGGTGACGCATGCCTGTAATCCCAGCACTCTGGGAAGCTGAGACGGGAAGATTCCAAGTTCGAGGTCAGCCTAGGAAATTTAGTAAGATGTTGCTCAGTGGTAGAGTACTCCTGGGTTCAACTCCTCAACTGCCAGTAACACCAAAGGAAAAAAAAAAAGTGGGGCTGAGGATTTAGCTCAGCAGCATAAGCACCTGCCTTGCAAGCAGGTGGTCGTGAGTTTGATCCCTGGTACCGATAAAAATGAAAAAGACAAAAAAAAAAAAAAAAAAAAAAAAAAAAAAGAAAAAAAAGGAAAAAGAAATATGGCTGGGGATACAGTTTAGTGCTAGGGTCCTGGGTTCAATCACAGTGTTGTTTGTTTGTTTGTTTTTGTACCAGGAATCAACTTAGGACATCATGCTTTGCAGGGCAGGCACTGCACCACTGAGCTAAATCCCCAGCCCTTCATACTTTATAAAGGCTATTTTCCTCCTTCATCCTGCATTACACCACTGCGGGTCAGGTTTTAGCACTCATAGACTTTGTCACTGACCAAGGTGTTTTCTACTTTTCTTTTTCTGAAGACTCAGCGGCTTGAAAGATGCCATGCGCACGCATTCAGGGGAATGTCACATTCGATACGGCCATGGGCGGGCCTGACTGCTTTATTTATGATTCCTGGCACTTTCCCTTTGAGGCCTCTCAAAATAGCTTCTGATCCTGTGCACTCACAAAAACGGTGAAACCGAAGCTTCCTGTGTGAGCCTGGTCCAGGCCAGGAGCAGAGCAGATGTCTGTGTCCCCGCCCTCCTGACTCTCAGGTGGCAGAGCTCGAGGAGATGTCAGGGCCACAGTCTCCCATACACTGCCTTCACGTCCTGCTGGTAAAGCACACTGATTTCCAGAAATCCCCTCACAATCGATAGGAGTTGTGTGAACGCTGCTGGAGGCCAAGTTTGGTCATTTGCTTTTCACTAACCTCTCTCTGCCCCTTTAAAAGTTTTTGGTTCCATCCCTCGGTAATACTCAAATCAATGTCCTGACTTATTTATTCTTTGGAAGTCTCATTTATCTCTCTCAGCATCCAGCTGCTTCAGTTTGATTGCTTGTGTTGAACTTTCTATGCAGAGAAATGGGCCTAAAGGAGTATTTGTTGTGATTCATGTGTGTGAGTGAATTTACGTGTGTATGTGTGTGAGAGAGAGAGAGACAGAGAGAGAGAGAGAAATGAGAGATGAAAGATCTGTGAATTTGGGGCTGGGGATTTAGCTCAGCGGCATAAGCACCTGCCTTGCAAGCATGCAGTCGTGAGTTCGATCCCTGGTACCGACAAAAAAAAAAAAAAAGATCTGTGAATTTGAAATCAAACAAGCCAGGAGTAGTGGTGCACACCTGTGATCCCAGCATTCAGGAGACAAGGCAGGCAAATTGTTGCAAGTTTGAGACCAGCCTGAGCTACAAAATGAGCTCAAGGCCAGCACAAACTGCAATAGCAAGACCCTGACTCAAATGGACAAAAAAAGAAAGAAAGAAATCAAACAGATATAGGCAAGAGGGATGGTTCCCTTCAAACTGGTAACTTGGAGCCATCACCTCTTGGAGCTGTGTGCAGAGCTGTAAGGCAGGCTTGTAGTTATGCATCTAAGAGAGATGGAGGCGTGGCCACGCACAAATGTGGGCATGAATTTCCTTTCTTTCTTTCTTTTTTTTTTTTTTTGAGACAAGGTCTCACTATGCAGTTCAGGCTGGCCTTGAGCTCACTTTGTAGCCCAGGCTAGTCTCGAACTCACAACGATCCTCCTGCCTCAGCCTCCCGAGTGCTAGGATTACAGGTGTGAGCCACCACGTGGGCATGAATTTTCACGGAAGCATATTTATTTTATTTTACTTTACTTTTGAGACAAGGTCTTGCTATGCAGTTCAGGCTGGCCTCCAACGTACTTTGTATCTCAGGCTGGCCTCAAACTCACAGCAATTCTTCCACCTCAGCTTCCCAAGTCCTGAGATTACAGGCATGCACCACCATACCCAGCTGGAAGCATATTTCCTGGAAGCCCAAATCTAGAAGCTACTCCATGAACTGATGAATGAATAAATAAATATGGTATATGTCATCATGGAATATTACGTGGCCATAAAAAGAGATAAAGGATTGATTCATGCTCCAACACGGACAAATCTTGACAATATTATGCTAAGTAAAAGAAGTCAGACACAAAGGACTACATCTATGACTTTCCCATGGCTGCCATGGGCAAGCCCCACAAACTAGGCAGCAATTATGGTTTATATCACGATGTTTCCCAAAGCTTCATGGAGTCACAGGCGGGGCTTTTGGCAGGTGACTGGATTATCGGGGTTTATAGATGACTTGTTAGGTCTGGTTGGAAGAGGTGGGTCACTGGGGGCTTGGCATGGAAGGGTTTATCTCCTTCCGTAGCTCCTCTCTTGACTTCGTTTCTAGTCCTGCGTGCCAGAAGCAGCTGTCCTCTGCCCGTGCTTCTGCCTTACTGCCCTTTCTTGGAGCCCACCGACTATGGGCTGAGCTATGAACCAAAACAAACTACTCCTCCGTGAAGCTGCAGGTATGTGTATTGTGTCTCAGTGACAAGGAAAGCAAAAGAAGCTTACTGCCTCCCCATGCAGGGGCAAGGCGTCCAGGATCAAGGTGAGCTCAGGGCCGGGTTCCTTCTGAGACAGGGAGGCTGCTCCCGGCCTGCGCCTGGTTTCCGGTGCCCCATCTCTGGTCTGCCTGGTTGGGGGAATGATCGCTCTGCAATCTGAATCCGTCAGCACCTGTGCTCTCCCTGTCTGTACATCTCTGTACCCAAAGTTCCTCTTTTCAGAAGGACATCAGTCATCCGGAATGAGAGCCCTGATGTCCCTGTTCTAACAAAGTGCATCTGTAATGATACTGTTTTCAAGTAAGGTCACATTTGGAGATCCTGCAGGTTAGGGCTTAAATGTATGTTGTTGGGAGGGTACAATTCAACCTATATTACCATGTGTCCTGTGATTTCATTTATATAAAATGTTTGCAATAGGGAATCCAGAGAGACAGAAAGTGGATTAGTGGTTGCCAGAAGCTAGCAGGAAAGAGGAAGTTGGGAGAACCGTTAATAAGGAGAGTTGTTGTTGTTTGAAAATGTTATGCAGTCAGGCTCGGTGGCACACATCTGCAATCTCAGCACTCATGGGAGGCTGAAGCAGGAGACTCACCAGGTGTTTGAGGCCAGCCTGGGATCCATAGTGAGTTCAAGGCCAGGCTGAACTACATGCTAAAACACTGTCTCCAAAAAAAGTTATGAAATTAGAACAAGTCTGTAAACATAGCAAAACCCAATGAAGTATATACTTTAAGTGCTGGACAAACCATATGGTCTGTAAATTATGTTTCAGGCAGCTATATTTTTTCAAGAATCATCAAGCTTGCCACATTTATGCCATAATAGGACTGTGCAGACATGTGATCTCATGGAAAGAAATGTGTTTGGAAAAATCTGCAAAAGACAGAAAAAATTGTAACCTTTGGACCGTGATTCTTAAACACCTTTGGTATTTGCTCTGTGCATTCCACCCTGATACATGGTGGATTCTCTGTTCATGCCAAACCTTTCTAAAGTAATAAGGAAAATTCCTGCTTGCCTTAAAAGCTGGCTTAAACAACTGCTGCAAGATCACTCTCATGTTACTTAGAAAAACATCCCTAACTTGCCCTGTGATTCCCGTAAAATCTTCCCTCCTCTCTGAGTGGAATTGATCACAGAATTTATCTTGGTGCTTCTGGCCTTTGCGTTTTAAGAGACCACTTCCCCGCTACTCCCCTTCTCTGTGCCTCTGCCTTTGTTGGACCGCGGCTTGCTCTTTCCCCCAAGGCCACATAAAATTTTATGAAACAGTCGAGATTCCAGAGGCTGACAAAAATCCTTGCCTGTCCTGAGCCGAGATGCCTCTCTGTGGCTCTGCTTGATGTTAAGTCACAGTGGGGAGCAGTGGGGGAGCACGGTGGGAGCTACCCAAGCTCTGGGATCTCTGGAGGTGTCACAGAAGCAGTGAGAACTCTTCTCTCCCGCATGCACTTGTCTCGGGCCTTGGGCCTGCTCCAGGTGACGTGTCAGAGCAGGAGATCTCTTCTGGGTCAGTGATACTAGGTATGAACTGCGTCTGGGTGAGGAGATTCTAACTAAAGGGTGGTAGGCTGTTGGCAAATCCTAATTTATCAATCTCTCCAAATCCTCTTCTATCTGCCAGCCACACTCTCAGTTTTGGGGCCTTGCTAAGCTTAAGTTTCTTTCCCAACCCTCTAATCCCTTACTCTGTGTCTTTGGCTGTTTATTAGCCTGTTTGGGGCTATTTCTTAACTTTGAAAAGGGGGTAGTGGTCTTCTGCTAAGATGTTGGCTCTCTTAGCCAACATGGAGGCTCCATCCCTGAAAGAAAGCAGCTTTGCAGTGAGAACTAAGAGACAGACAGAGGGAAGAGCACAGCACTGAGTTCCGATGCCCCTGCACTGACATTCCAGCCCAGTATGTGACCTTGGGCAGGCCCATCCCACCCACATCTTCTGATGCCACGGGGCAGGTGAGGGGCAATGGGGGGGGGGACCAGCCTAGAAACTGGGTGGGGCCATGTCCTTAGGAGACTATTGTCATTACTACCTTCCCAGTGATCATGAGACAGACGCCAGTGACCGCCTCCCACACCCAGCCCCCACTCTATCTCACTAATCCAAGAGCAGGGCAGGCTTCCCAGTCCTGGGTTGGCAGGCTCCAAACCCTTGTCTGCAACCCCTTTTATCTCCTTCTCTAGCCCTAAGAACATGTCCTAACCCAAGGCAGTGTCATAGTCTTCTGGTCAACCTGCTCGAAGCAGGCAAGGTCCTCCAGAGGCCCAGGAGCATCCCACTAATCATCCTCTCCTTGGCCACTCAGGGCTGGGGCAAGTTCTTTTGGTCCTCTGTGCCATGAGTGCCTCATCGGTAAAGTCCACAAAGATCATAGTACCTGCCTCCGAGGCGGCCATGCAGATTAGAGAGAGATACCATCATCACGTTTAAGGAAGGTTTAGCCAAGCCTTGGCACATGGTGAGCACTCAATAAATATTTGATATTATCATTGCTTATTCATTCGTTGTTCCCCCAGCAGCCACTCCCAGGATACCTCCTGTCTGTAACTGCCAAGGACAGTGTAAACCAGGGACCCCACAGTCTGGGAGACAGGCAGACTGACCACAGGTGGCTACTGTACCGGGGGATGGCAGATGGCGTGGTGCTGAGAGCTGCTACCCCGGTAATAAGAGAGGCTGGGCCTATGGGTCTAGAAGAAAATGTTCCAGTGGGTCTTGCAGGATGGGTAGGAGCTTGCTGCTCATGGAGAAGAAGTCCATAAGAGGTAGGAAACAGCATGGATGCCGGGGGAGTGCAGCATACATTCAGACAAGCTTAGCAGCCCTGATACAGCTCTGCCTGACCCATCCCCCTCATATGGAACCTGCTGGAGGCATCTGGGACTGTCAGACTACAGGTGTCCAGTGGCCTGAGCCAGGGCCATGCCATCACCATCCAGGAGCAGGCACCCCACAGCTGCCCTTGATCAGTGGGTGCAGTTGGAGGCAAATACCCAGCATCCTTCCCCAGCAGAGTGGGGCCTGCTACTGAATGCCCCCTACACTAGTACTCATCCCCCAATTTCCCCTTTGGACCCCTCACCTTTTCTCAGGTCTGCTTCCCAGGAGTCTGTGTGCCTCACTAGGACACTTGGTGTCCACAGCCCCTCTGTTGGCCAATCTCTACGACTTGACCCATTTTCTTTTTTTGACTTGACCCATTTTCAACACTTACTGAGCTTATGTGGGCTCATACATTTGCAAAGCACAAAAAATAGTCTCTGGCTGAGGCAGGCAGTTCCTAGGGGGTTCAAGTCCAACCTGGACTACATGAGACTCTGTCTCAGAAAGAGAGGACCAAGCTCGGTGCCACATGTCTGTAAACCCAGCACCCAGGAGGCCAAGGCAGGAGGACTGTACAACTGAGGCTGCCCTGGTTATTTAGGGAGTTCAAGTCTAGCCTGGATGACATAGTAAGACCCTGACTAAAACAAAACAAAACAATACAAAACAAAATGTATTTTAAAAAAGAAAAGAAAAGAACCGGCCGTAGTGTCATGTGCCCATAATCCCAGAATTTGGGAGAATGATGCAGAGGGATCCCCGTGAATTAGAGGCCATCCTTCTCTCAAAAAACAAAACAAACAAACAAACAAAAAAATGAAAGAGAGAGAAAAAGAAAATAGCCCTGTGAGAAGTTATCGAGACAGTATCAAGACATCAGCGAAAAGGGAAAAATTTGAAAAGGAAGGCATGGGGCTGGAGATTTAGCTCAGCGGCATAAGCGCCTGCCTTGCAAGCAGACAGTCGTGAGTTCGATCCCTGGTACTGATAAAAAGGAAAAAGACCAAAAAAAAAAGGAAGGCGTTAGCTTCCATGGTGGCATAGGCCTGTAACCCCAGCATTCTGGCAAGCTAAGGCAGGAGGATCACAAATTAAAGCCTAATCTGGGAAATTTAGCAGTTTACAAGATTCTGTGTTAAACAACACAAAAAACACTCTCTTTTCTTTTCTTTTTTTCTTCTTTCTTTTCAGGATCTCACTATGCAGTTCAGTCTGGCCTTGAGCTCACTTTATAGCCCAGGCTGGTCTTGAACTTGCAACAATCCTGCCTCCGCCTCCATAGTACTGAAATTACAGGTATGCAAAAAACTTATTTCTAAAGGTCTAGAAATATAACTAGTGTGTTCAATCTCCATTGCCAACCAAAAAGAAAAAAGAGAAGGAGGAATGAGGGGAAGAAGACAGGACAGGGCCCCTGGGGCTGTGTGCACTTGGTGGCTAAGCATTCACCTATCACACATGAGGCCCTGCGTTCAGTCCCTAACACTGTAAAATAGAAAAAGGAGAAAAATGTGGTGTCTTGGGTGCCAGGGCGGCATCACGAGAGGTGGGGACTGAAAGCCCAAGGGCCCAGGAGGGCTAGGCCAGCATTCAGCAAGGCTTCCTGGAGCGCCATAGAAAATGCGTTAGTACATCAGAGGTACAGGAGCCATCTCTGAGTAAGAAGCTTATCCGGGGCTCAAATGCAGGGCAACCTGGCCCAGGCAGGGAGGCACAGAGGAGGGGGCCAGGCCAGCTGAGGGGCCAGACAGCTGAGCCACAGTCCAGCCAGTGAGGCCGCCTGCAGGCGCCCCCCTCTCCCAGCTCTGGAGGGCTGCTTTCTCATACAAGCTCTCTCTGGACGCTTCCTGCCTTCCCACCCTTCCTTTCAGACCTGTTTCCTGCTCAGCCTCCAAACCGATTCTCATTCCTCCCACCGTCTCCCATTATCTCTGCCTTCTGAGTGTTTGCTTTGGCTCTGGCCACCTCTGTCTGCTCTGCGCTGTGGTTTGAAGTGGATACTCAGCAAAAAAGCTCCTTCCTGCAGGGCAGCCCGGACCCATCGGGCTGGGATTGTCTTCTTTCTACTTTAAGTAAAAGGAATTGAAGCAACCTTGGCCTTGGAAGGCAGACTTTGTCTTCTAACAACTTGCCTTCAAAACCACAAATGCATTTTGTCTCGATCTGAGGTGGTTCTTGCCTGCCGTCTGGGCAACCTCAGGGAGAGTGTGAGGCAGCCTCTGGCAGCTTTAGGATTTCACAGCGGATGCTGCACTTTTGTGAAAAGTCAATTTGTCTGCAAATTGACTATCGAGAGAGCAAAGACAGCACAGTGCTGTGTCTGCTCAACAAAAATCTGTGAACCAGGCCTGGAGCTATCTAAGCGGGAACCAGGAAACAAGTCAGTCAGGGGACTCTTCCTGCCTCGGCCTTCGGAGCGCTGGACTTACAGGTGCGTGCCACCACACCTGGCTTGACCATGGCATTTGCATAGTACTGGAGCTGTGCAACCTTGGACAAGTTATTGATTCTGCCAGCCTCTGTTTCCCCATCCACAAAACAGGGACAAAGAGAGTCTTGTTCTTTCCTTAGAAAGTTGTTCTGGAGATTAAATAAGGGATGCACGAGAAGAGATTAGCCCAGAACTTTGAGGAGGGAGCACAAAGTGCACTTTCTAGAAAATTCTTGGGTTAGTGGCATAGCTCAAGGGCAAGGGGCTCCCTACATGCAGGAGGCCCTGGACCCCATCCTGGCACTGAAGGAAAAAAACAAAACAAACAAAAACCCAGTCTTGTACCATCACACCATTGTGAACCCGACCACCACTATTTGTAGAATATTTTCAGTACCCTAAAGAAACCTTTTGCCCGTCAGCAATCTCTCCCTCTGCACAAGGAAACCACGAATCTGCCTTTTGTGTGTACCTTTGCTATCCTGGACACTCTATAGAACTGGAATCACACACTTGTGATCTTTGGGGTCCGGCTTTTTATTTAGCAGAATGTTTGCAGGGCTCACCCAAGTAGCAGCCCAGCTCCATACACATCCCTTTTTGTGGCTGAATAGTGTTCTGTGGTGTGGATATACCACATTTGTTCATGCCTCGGTCCCTTGAGGGCCTGTGGGCTGTTTCCACTTCTTGACCATTATGAATAGCGTTGCTCTGAGGGAGTGTTGGAGTGGAAGCTTCCGTGCAGCCATATGTTTGCATTTCTTTCTGGTGTGCACCTAGGCGTGCGGCTGCAGCATCATATGGTAACGCTATGTTTAACTTCGGGTGGATCTGCCAGACTGTTTTTTCTAAAGCGGCGCTGCCAGCTATTCTTGACTCTAGTTCTCAAAACACTTTCCCACATGTGCCACCACTCCGTAGCCCCAAGGGGAGCTATTAGGGCACCAGGAGGAAAAGTGTTATACCCAAAGGCCCGGGGCAAGTTAGCAGCCTGAGTCAAGAACCTTGGCCCTGGTGTCGCCTTTCTGTGCCAGCAGCTGCAGTTTCTATCCTGTTATCGATGGATCTCAAGAGCCCTGGAAGATAAACAGGGACAATGTGGCACTGTGGCCTGGTGCCTGGGCCTCAGGACAGAGGCAGGTAGGATCTGCAAATGCCTATGTTATCCCAGGTCAGTAGGCAAGGTTTCCCCAGAAAGACCCTTTCCAGTGTGCACTTGTGCCAAGATTGGAGCCAGCCCTGGGTCCCTGCCCCCTGGGTGGGCTCAGTTCCCCACCCACTCTGAATTCTTCTTTTAAAATCCTGCTGTTCATCTGTCCTCTTGCCCACATTGGCATCTGTTCACTGCCAAGCTGCCAAGCCCCTCTGCTGCTGTGCCCAAATGACCTTGAGGTGCAAGTTAACCTTGCTGAATCTTTCTCTCTGGCATCCCTATGCCATAGGTGATTGCAGGAAGAATACAGGGCAGGGATTCAGTGCCCGATTCAGTAGTCAGGCCTGGTGTCCCTTCCTTCCTAGCTCTCTCACCTTGAACAGGTTGCTTTGCCTCTCTGAGCCTCTCCTTCATACTCTGAAGAGTGGAGGTGCATGCAGTGTGGACCACAGGAGCTGCACATAATAAAGGCTGGCCATGGTTATTATTCCTTCTGCAGATTCCAGGAGATGGTCAGGTATGCAGCAAGAAGCAAGTGCTGAGCACATAGGAACCACCGTTGTCAACAACATGGCTGACTGGTGTGGGGCTGAGAACCTGAAGAAGGGCCGTGATTATTTCCCAGATTAACGATGAGAACACAAGGGAACCCCAAAGAGACCAGTAGTCCGAGCAAGGCAAGCCACAGGGTGCTAGAAGCTTTGAGACAGAGCCAAGAGATTAGTGAGGCCACCGCCAAGAACCGAATGAGCCTCCGGCCTGCAGCAAGGCCTCTGAGGGCTGGAGGGCACTTAGGCTTGCACACCCCCACTTTGGTGCAAGAGCCAGCCTTTGGAGAAGCACAGTACTACATTCCCTTGCTTCCTTCCTTCCTTTCTTCTTTTTTGTACTGGGAATTGAACTCAGGCCCTGTGCTTGCCAGACAGGCTCTTGTGCCGCTGAGCTGTATCCCTGACCCCTTTCTTCCTCTCCTCCCTCTCCCCTCTTTCTTTCTTTTTTCTTTCTCTTTTTCTTTCAGTAAAAATAGACTCCTGTGATATGTAGCACTTGTGACCTATTTTTGAAAATGTATCAGAACTGTGCTCCTGTCATTAAGCAAACCTTTTCACCACTGTTAAATGACTTTATAGTATTCTCTCATATGAATGGAACATAATTTATTTAAGTAATTTTCTATTCTTGGATATGTAAGTGGTTTCCAATTTTTCAGAATCATAAGCATCTTCCAAATGATTATCTTTGTGGCTGAAACTCTGTGCACAACCTTAATTATGTCCTTGGGACAAATTTCTAGAAAAAAAATTGCTAGAATAAAGGGTATGCAGATTTTAAAGAATTTTGATACATATTGTCAAATTGCTCCTAGAAGGCTTGTGCAGGTTTATGTGCTTACCCGAAAAAGATGAGTTACCTGTTTTCTAGCTTTTGTACTAACATTGGCTATAATTTTTTTCTTTGTGAATTTTTTTTATTTTAAAGAGAAGCAAACAAACCATCAAACAACACCACCACCAACAACAAAAGCAAAATAATAATAACAGAAAATAGCAATATAGGATTTCAAAACAAGATGCCATGAATTTAACAATGGTTGTTATATTGCATGTTGTTATCTTCAAACTAGTTGTTCAGGTTTTCTTTGTGAATCTGATAAAGACCAGAATTCATGAATTCAAGCTACCTGATGTGTGAGCTGGAAGTGATCATGACAGAATCTATCACGAGCTTGTTGTGACAGTCAAGCGACATAATGGATGGCGATATACTTAAAAAGGAAACACGATTTATAGTCAGGAAGCTGTGTGAGTCAAGCCCGAAAAGGTAGTCATAAGCCAGCTTTATAAAGGGCTTTGTCTATTTTCCCTTTAACTACAAAATTAATATCTAACCACAAACACAGAAACAAGCCGTAATTCTCCTGGCACGAAGGAAAAGAACTTCTTTACGCCACACCCTATCCAGTTTTCTCCTGAGGTTAGATGTGTATCTCACTAGACAGATCCTTCGGTATACCCTTACAGACTGTGTGTGTGTGTGTGTGTGAGTGTGTGTGTGTGCACAGCCATGCAGAGTGTTGTTTTGCAAAATGGAATCTCATGTCAGATTTCACTTTTAGCTCAGCACACACAGACCCACCTTATTCTTGCAGCATCTGCTGAGATTCTATAGCTGGATAAAGCATCACGTGCTTACCCTTTTCCTAAACAATGCAGTAACAGTTCATCTCTGTGCCCATTTCCTTACATTCTTGAGCTGGCATTTCCATCATTTGGATTCCAAGCAGTGGAGTGCTAGGTCACAGTAGAGAGAAACTGTCATTCCGTCAATCGGTCTCCAAAGGCTGTACCAACTTGTTCTTTGGCATTCATGCAGGAGTGTGTAGAGGCTTGGCAGTCCCAGACTCGGGATTGTGGGCAGCTCTTTGGAGGCCTGGCCTGGGTCAGAAATAACCCCTGTCTCCTTTTACCTGAGTTTGACCCTCGAAGTTCTGAAAGAAAACATCAGGGAGCCTGGACAGGTCTCCAGCACCAGTTTCTTGCCGCCTCCACAGTGATGCAAACCACAGAGGAATCTTTCTCTTGTTAATTAACTGGGGTTTTATTAACCACCTTCACAGCTAGCCAGCTGCTCTGACCCAGCCGTCCCTGAGAGACATTTTGATGAGAAATTTTGTGTTCTAATTTATACATCTTCAATGACAGCTTTTGTGTGAGACCATGCACTGTGTAATCAAATATGACATTATCTGAGGGACACAGTTCTTGAACAACAAACATTCATAAGATTTTTACTCTCTGCCAGGTACTAGCCTAGAAACTTATCCTGGGGATAATAATAAAAGATGAAAAAATTTGAGGATAAAGGCATTTATTACTCTGTTCCTTATGAAAGCAAAGACTGGAAGGAAATTTCATTGTCCAAATTAGGGTGATTATTGAGTAAATTATGGTATAAGTATATTCATGCATATATTAAAACCATGCTTAAAAATTATCTAAAAACATAGGGAAATTACTACTGTATAATGTAAAGCAATCTATAAGACTAACACAGAAGCTGGGTGAAACGGAACATGCCCAGAATTCTGGGAGGCTGAGGCAAAAGAATTACAAATTCAAGTCCAGACTGGGCAATTGAGAGACTTGGCCAGACTCTCTTTCTTTCTTTTTTCTTTTTGTCTTTTTGAGACAGGGTCCTACTATGCAGTTTTGGGCTGGCCTTGAGCTCATTTTGTAGCCCAGGCTGGTCTCGAACTCACAACAAGGCTTCAGCCTTACAAGTGCTGGGATTATAGGCATGTATACCATGATTGCCCGGGCTCTTTCTTGAAATAAAAATTTTAATAAGAGATTGAGAGGTAGCTTAGTGTAAAGGCTCTGGACTTAATTCTCAGTACTTTACAAAAAATATGTGTATAGCATGATCCTATCTTGGTTTTCTAAATATTTGATCTCTTTTTCTAACCCTATCTTATGTATTTGTGTTTTTTGTGAGGGTTTTTTGTTTTGTTTTGTTTTGTTTAGCACTGTGAAGAAAACCCAGGACCTCACACAGTAACTATTGGTCTCCTACTAAATTTTATTTTCTTCTTTATATTATTTTTCTAAATTTTCTTCAATGGCATGTAAAGCTAAAATAAGCAGAAAAAATGATAACAATATTTTTTTAAGTTAAGAAGGAAGGCAAAGGAAATTTATAAAATAAATATACAAATAGCAAATGAACATGAAAAATGCACAAACTTGTTAATTATTAAAATGCAAATTAAAGCAGCACCATATGATATATTTTAGGCAATGAGCTTCAGAAAAAAACAACCTGCCAGTACACAATATGTACTGATAACAGTGTGGTAACAGAAATAGTTGTATACAGCAAATTTGCATATGACTCTGCCTAGCCTTTCTGAAAGCAATTTTGCAAATTATACCAAAATCTTTTATTTTGGGGGCCTTATGCATGCTAGGCAAGTGCTCTATCACTGAGCTACATCCCTCACCCTCAAAATCCTTTAAAATAGGGACTTTACAAATATATTTTTGGGGATGTTTTAGACAGGATCTCACTATGTATCCCAGGTTGGCATAGAACTCAGCAAACCTCCTGCCTCAGCCTCCCAAGGGCTGGGCTAACAGGCATTTGCCACCATACATATCTGGCTTGAATGTGATTTTATTTTTTAAATTTATTTACTTTGGGGGAGGTACTGAGGATTGAACTCAAGATCTCCCACTTGCCAAGCAGGCAATTACACTGTTGATCTAAACCCCTGGCTTGAAGTTGACTTTAAAGATGTGTTAATTTTATTCTTCAAATACTTTAAGGAAATAAGTAAGGACTTGTATACAGCTACAAGATCAATAAACCCTATTGCAGGGGATATGGATTTAGCTCAGTGGCTTAAGTGCCTGCCTGGCAAGTACGAGGTCGTGAGTCTGATCCCCGGTACAAAAAAAAAAAAAAAAAAAAAAAGAAAGAAAAGAAACCTTATCACAAAGCTGAACATGGTGGCACATGCCTGTAATCCCAGCCCTTGAAAGGCTGAGGCAGGAGGATCATTGCAAATTTGAGATCAGTTTGAGCTCAAGCGCAGCCTGAACTGTATAGCAAGACCCTATCTCAAAAAAGACAAAGAAAAAAAAAGAAAGAAAGAAAGAAAAAAAATCATAGCACTTTTCAAAAAATATAGTTATAAAGAGTTCAAGGGTTAATATTGGTCATATCTATGCAGGTAGGATTATTGCCCATTTTTTGTTGCTGTTTTGTTTTGTTCTGTTCTTGAGACAAGGTCTTGCTATGTAGTTCAGGCTGGCCTTGAATGCACTATGCATCTAGGCTGGCCTCAAGCTCTCAAGTGCTGGAATTACAGGCATGTACCACCATGCCCAGCTGCCCTTTTAAAATATTTCAAAATAATCATATTGAATTGTCAATGGTGGTGCATTCCTGTAATTCCAGCATTTGGGAAGCTGAGGCAGGAGGATACATAGTGAGTGCCTGACCTGTTAAAGGTGCTGTGTGTTTATACTGAATATTTGTTTGTTTGGGAATAGCCTTGGTGATCAGTCAGTTGGTACAAACCTTTGGTTAATTCAAATTGGGGGTGATGATGGATGGCTTCAAGGCTGTCTTCCCTCCCTAAGAGATCACTGTCTCCTGTTTCCTTCCACCCAGCTGCAGAATGCCTTCCACCCCTTCATCCTTCCTGCAGTGCCTGGAACCCCTGCCAGTTTCTCTCCATTCTTTTTCAAGGCTGTCTTTGGAAAACTTCCTGTCACCTAACGGCACGGAGGCACATATGCTGCAGTTTATGCTTCTATTTAGAGTGGAGGATTTGAAGAGGAAGTGTGTGCACACACAGACAAGCATTTGTGTGCATGTGTGTGGGTGTGAACATTCGCACACATGCATATGGGTGTGCATGAACGTGCACAGTCATATATTTGCATATGTGCATGCACATGTGAGCCTCTGAATGACAGATGAACATGCAGATGTGTTTGTGTTTGAACTATGCACGCACACATTAGCAAGCCTACATATCCGTGATCATGTGTCTTTTGAGTGTACATTTTCATTCATGTACATGTTTGCATACATGTGCCTTTGTGTATCAGTGTGCATGTGGAGTGGGTGTTCCTCCCTCTTGCCCAGGGGGCATCAAGGCAAGGGTGAACGACAAGGAACAAAGGAACAGGCTGCATAATTTTGCCTTTGATCTCTGCCATCCCTAATCTTCCCTCCCTCTCACCCAGCTGCCTGGGTGACTCCATCTTTGAGCTTTGTCTCCCAGAAACCTCAGCCTCTGTTGCCATCCCACTGCAGAACCAGGACTGGAGGAGGGGATGGTGATTACTGAGCAACCCTGTTACATCGGGCGCCAGTGCCAAATACTTGACACAGGTTCTCCCGTCTTCACAGCACTCTGGCTTGAGTATGACGATTGTCCACAGTTACATATACCCAAGGGAGCTGAAGCTACGTGGTCACACAAAATTTGCACCCAGATGCTTATACCAGCAGTGTTCATAATATCCAAAAGATAAAAGAGTGCAAATCTCCACCAATTGATGAGTGAGTAAAGGGAAAGTGAGGTTTGAGATCCCAGATCAGGAGGATGAAGTCAGGAGGGGAAGGAGTCAGAATCTGAGCTTAGGATACCACGCCCATGCATTTCCCACATTGTCTTTCTCAGCCAGGTGCTGAGATGTTGAAGCTGCAGCCCGAGCTCTTGAGAAAGCAGTCTGATGTGGAAGGGAAGGGGCTGTGAGCCAGGAATCCATAGCGTTCCCGCAGCATTGTATTCAGTGTTCCTAAGAACAGGGCAGAGAAGTCCTATGTGTCTGAGTGGTCCAGGAGCAGGAGGACAGCGAGCAAGGGATGGACCCATACAGAAACCACAGAAATGAGTAAGTGTCCTCTTGGCCACTCCCATGTTCAGGACCACGGACAGATCAGCCCTCTCCACCTCAGTCTTCTCATCTGTAAAATGTGTGTGGATACTGATGTTGCAAGCTCAGGGAATCTGGAGGTTGTTGATCCAATGGTGCTGACTTAGGCAACCTCCTGAGAGTTCTGTAAGTTACCTGCTAGTGTTGCCCCCATTTTACAGATGAGCGCCTGAGGCTCAGGGAGGGTGTGTTGCTTGCCTAAATGGTAGAACTGACCATAAACCTGGTGACTGACCCCGAAGTTCCCAATGAGCTCACCAGGTTTGTTTGTTTATTTATTTATTTATTGAGACAGAGTCTGTCTGTGTAGTTCAGGCTAGTCTTGAACTCTTGAACTCTTAGGGATCCTCCTGAGTGCTGGGATTACAGGCATGCACCACCATTTCCACCTGGTTTTCCCTATTTTCAAATTTAGGGTACTGAGACTACCAGGCAAATGGTAATTAATGATAATAATAGAACAGTGATGAAGAAAGTAAGTTTTACTAAGGATTAAGGGTGGCATTAATTCCTCAGTATCAAAATTTCTGGTGAATCCCAGATTTTTAGTGCTTTTTCAAAAAAAAAAATGTTGCTTTCTTTAGGGAGTGCAGTGATGCATGCTATTGGTCCCCTGAAACAGTCAAACCAGACTCAAAGCACAAGCCGTGTAGCTCTGAGACTTAACTCCTTGGGGCTTTATTTCCTCCTCTATAACATGAGATCTATTACATGATAAAAACAGCCCTACCCAGTTCCTCAAAAGGTTACATAGTCACTGCATGGCCCAGAAATTTCTACGCAAAGGTACATACCCAGAGAACTGAAGCTCCACGAAAACTTGTACACAGACAAGTTCATAGCAGCATTGTATTCATAGCAGCCAAAAAGAAGGAACGGCCCAAATCTACACCAACTGATGGATGAATAAACAAAATGTGGCCTGTTCATAATTCAGCCAATATGATGTGGCTAGAAACAACCCAAGCTACAAGAAAATCACAGTGAGCTACTGCCTAACACCTACCGCATGGCTACTTTCTTTCTTCTCTCTTTCTTTGTTTCTTTGTTTCTTTCTTTCCTTTGCTTTGAGACAGGGTCTTGATATGCAGTTCAGACTGTCCTTGAACTCACTATGTAGCCCAGGCTGGCCTCAGATTCACAGTGATTATCCAGCCTCAGCCTCCAAGTGCTGGGATTATAGGCGTGAGCCACCACACCTGGGTGCATGGCTATACCTGAAAAAGAAAGTAAGCCAGGCATGAGTGGCACATGCCTGGGAACTGGTTACCTGAGAGGCTGATGCAGGAGTATTGCAAATTGAAAGCCAGACATGGTAACTTTAGACTCTGTCTCAGAATGAAGTAAAAAAGGCTGAGGAGGTGGCTTAGTGGTAGAATGTCCCTGGATTCCAATTCCAGTATTGCAAAACAAACAAACAAGCAAAATGGATAAAGCTCAGTGGCAAATGTGCCTGCCTGGTGAGTGAAAGGTCCTAAGTTTGACTCCTGGTACCCCTCCCCAAAATAAAATAAAATTAAAATTAAAAGGAAAATGTAGGGCTGGGGATTTAGCTCAGCGGCATAAGCACCTGCCTTGCAAGCAGGCGGTCGTGAGTTCGATCCCCGGTACCGATAAAAATGAAAAAGACAAAAAAAAAAAGGAAAATGTAATGAGGGTGTGGAGGAATCAGAGGCCTCCTGTGTTGCTGTAGGAGTGTAAAATGTTTTGTTTTGCTTTTGGAGACTGACTGACCTTGAATTCACTATGTAGCCCAGGCTGGCCTTGAACTAGTGGCAGTTCTCCTGCCTTTGCCTTGTAAATTCTGGGACTGATAGAACTGTGGGGGACCCGAGGTGGCTGAAAAGATAAGAAGTATGAAATATAAATGGGCAGCCCTTCCAAGGGGAGAACCAGCAGTGTCTCCTGAGATCCACGCCATGCTGGAACTTAGGACTCAGAAGCCAAGCCAGCATCTCCCCTCCCTGGTAAGCAGAGGCAGGGTGGTGGACTGCAGCCCTTCCAGAGGGAGAACCAGCAGTGTCTCCTGAGATCCACGCCATGTCGGAACTGAGGACGCTGTGAAAACAAATGACCATCCTGCCTCCCTGCTTAGCAATAGTGAACCTCCTGCTACATGGCCTAGAGTCAAATATCCCACTTCCCTGATCCTTCTTCTCCCCCCCCCTCCCGCCCATTAGCAAATGGGAACCAGAAATCTGGGCATCTCCTGGGAGGTTGACCATAGCAAATAAGAGGGACTTCCTTCTACCATTTCTTTGAAGGCAAATATTTTTATTACTGTTTTGCTCTTTTCTGATTAATGGTACTGCTCTATTCAATATTCTGTTTTGATAAGTTCTATAGTGTTCTATATTTCATCTCATTTTGATATACGGGATTGAAAGAACAACTATTATAAAGATAACAAAATATACTGTGATACCTATTACTGTTAAAAAAAAATGATAAACTCCCTGTGGGAGTCTAGCTGGTCACCAGGCCTTATGGTTGCCCCCCAAAACGTTCTAGAATCCTTTACTCATAATTCTAATTGCTTACATTATAAATAAAAGCTGATACTATCTGCAAAAAAAAAAAAAAAAAAAAAAGAAATATAAATGACCTTTATTTTGAGAAGGAGGAGGGGGCTGGGGATTTAGCTCAGCGGCATAAGCACCTGCCCTGCAAGCAGGCAGTCATCAGTTCGATCACCAGTACTGATAAAAAAGACCAAAAAAAAAGAGGACAACCCCCCACCCAGCGATCTCTCCGTGGAACATGTAACGTGTGGAGTGGAGGCATATCAGTAGCCTAGGTTTGGGGTGGAACCTAAGGGGCATTAGTGATGCACAGGTAGCCCATTGGTATTCTTTTGGCCCCACAGGTAAATTCCTAGGGGTGGGGGAGATGGAGCTTCTTGGTTCCGCCTGAGGCTTTACCAGCTACAGTGTCCTGTCTGGGCCAAAACTCTTTCAGGGTTCACAAGTGTGTGTCATCCTGCCTAGCTGGGAATGTAAAATGGAACAAGCACTGTGGAAAACTGTACAGCAGTTCTTCAAAAATTAAACATAGGACTATGTATGGCAGCCCATGTCTGTAATTTCAGCACTCAGGAGGCTGATGCAGGAGGTTCACTTCCTTATTCTTGGACAGGATTCATTAAATTATTTAGGCTGAGCTCTAATTTGGGATCCTCCTGCTTCAGGTTCCAGAGTACTGGCATTATAGGTATGTGCCACAATTTTTATTTCTGTAAGTTAACTGTCTCCAGTGTTTTGTTACAGTGATGGAAAGCTGACTAATAAGGTATAGATAGTGATGACAGTTTTATAACATTTTGTTTTAATTATTATTAATTTTTTTTTTTGTCTTTTTCCTTTTTATCAGTACTGGGGATCGAACTCACGACTGCCTGCTTGCAAGGCAGGTGCTTATGCCGCTGAGCTAAACCTCCAGCCCTTTGTTTTAATTATTTATTTTTTCTTTTTTGAGACGGGGTCTCACTATGCAGTTCGGGCTGGCCTTGAGCTCACTTTGTAGCCCAGGCTGGTCTCGAACTCGCAAGGATCCTCCCAACTCAGCCCCCTGAGTGCTAGGATTACAGGCATGAACCACCACGCCTGGCACATTTTGAACATATTAATGTATGTATGTATTTATTTATTTATTTATTTATTTATTTATTTATTGAGACAGAGTCTTGCTGTGTAATTCAGGCTGGCCTTGAGTTCACTATGTAGTCCAGGCTGGTTTTGAATTCACAATGATACTCCTGTCTCAGCCTCCCAAGTGCTGAGATTACAGGCATATGTCAGTACACCTCGCTTTTCTTTAATTTTAATGTTTTGGTTTTGGTTTTTCTGTTTTGTTTTGAGACAGAGTCTGACTAAGTAGTTCAGGCTGGCTGTGAACTTGCTTAAATAGTCCAGGCTGGCCTCAAACTCATAAGATCCTTCTGCCTCAGCCTCCCAAGTGCTGGAATTACATATTCCACCACAGCCAATATTATGAACATATTTAATGCCACTGAATTGTATACTTAAAAATGTTATAATGTATAAATAACTTGTATGATTTACCACAATAAAGAAAAAACAATAGGGGCTGGGGATTTAGCTCAGCGGCGTAAGCACCTGCCTTGCAAGCAGGTGGTCATGAGTTCGATCCCCGGTACCGATATAAATGAAAAAAACAAAAAAAAAAAAAAAAGAAAAAAGAATAAAGTACTAATGTATACTACAACATGACTTGACTCTTGAAACTATTCTGGGTGAAAAAGAATTGTTACTAGACAAGAGTTATTCTATGATTCTGTCTGCGTGTCCAGAAGAGGTGAATCTGCAGTCAAAAGGTGAACTGAAGGTTTTAGGGGCCTGGCAGGAGGAGGGGATGGAGAATGAAGGCGAAGGGGACTTTTGTTTGGGATGACAAAAATATTCTGGAATTAGACAGTGGTGATGGTTGTGCAATCTTTTTTCTTTTTCTTTTTGAGACAGGGTCTCACAGTGTAGCCCAGGCTGGCCTCAAAGTCACAGTGATTTTCCTGGGAGTACAGGCGCCAACCACCACACCTGGACCCTGCTCACACAACCTTGAGACCATTCTAAAATCCAAAGAACTGTACGCTTTAAATGAATTAATTTTGCAAAATGGGAATTATATCTTCACTTTAAAAATAGTTTTATCTCCTAGAGTCATTGTTACATTTAAGCAAGATAATTTATGTAAATCTCCTTGCACAGAGCCCCTGCATAGTGAGTGCTGGTTGAATGCTAAATTACTCAAATGAATACTAGATGGTGTTACATTATGGCCATTGTTATTATTATTATCATTCTCACTATTACTAACTGGGCAGGTTAGTCTGTTTCAATTCCTTTCCTGCATGCAGAAATAATAATACTTATTTAGTTGGGTTTCCTCAATCATAGTTAACAAAAATTTCTTTTGGGTTATGACTGAAAAAGATAATTTATTGGAACATTGTATTGTAGTTGACTGAACTAGAGGAGAAGATAATGAACCAAATTCAGAAAGAAAGGCCCAAGGGACAGAATCTAAAGAAAATAGAACATCCAGGTGTGACATCCAGGTGTGCTGTAATCCCAGCACGAGAGAGGCTGAGGCAGGAGGATTTCTGCATGCTCAAGGCCAGCCTAGGCTCCATAGTGAGTCCTTATCTCAGAAAACAATTGAACAAATACCAAGAATTGGGGGGAAAAAGCATATCTGAGAGGCTAAGGAGAATGGTTTCAAAGCTGGGCTGTCTGGCTTTGTGTCCACCTCTGTCCTTAAAGGCTGTGTGACCTTGCTTTGCTGCCTCAGTTTATTTATCTGTCAGACACAGAGTGTGGCAGTGCACGCTTGATAAGATTGTTGTGAGGTCTAAAAGAATTAACATCTGTGCAGTTTTCATTACACTGTCTTGAACTTGTAGACTCTCAGTAAATGTGGTAACTATTGTTATCCGTGGGGCATCGTTCCGGGGTTGACCGAACTCTACTTTTTCTGACCATCATAACTGTTTGAGATTCACACCCTGGAGAGGTGTGACAGGCCTGGCTAGGGACCCTCGAACACTCCTTGCTCCAGCATTTTGATTGACAGCCCTTTAAGACTACAGATGCTGCAGGGTGGGGAGATACTTTTAAGGACAATCCACACAGAAGGGGAAAGTTGCTTAGCAGCAGAAGCGACCCAGGCCCAAGGGACCTTGCAAGTATCATCATACAAAGTTGCTAGGAAGATCAGACAGGCGTACCACGTGGGCCCCTCATTACTGGGATCCTTATTCTTAGCTTTCTCTGCTAGGAACTTTGGATCTTGCATGACCATTGCAGTATAGGTTTGGGAAGGATTGTAAAAAGCCACTGAGTACCATGCACTCTATTCTGAAAAATGAACAGGGAAGACCATTTCTGGGAAAGCCCTTGGCAATGATGGGCGTGGTGGCTCATGCCTGTAATCCCAGCACTTGGGAGGCTGAGGCAGGAGGATGGTTGCAAGTTCGAGACCAGCATAGGCTACAAAGTGAGCTCAAGGTCAGCCTGAATTGCATAGAGACCCTGTCTCAAAAAGACAAAAAAAAAAAAAAAAAAAAAAGAAAGAAAGAAAGAAAGAAAGAAAAATGCTGTGTCCCATGAAAATATGGCCCTGATTGTAATCACCCCTGGTGTCTTAGTTACTTTCCTCCTTGCTGAGACAAAATACGCAAGACCCACAACGTAAAGGGAAAGCTTATTTGGGTTCACAGTTTGACCAGGTTTCAGTCCACAGTGAGTTAGAGGGCAGAGGACAGATAGCTAAATCTCCTCTTGGCTTCCGGGAAGCACGGGGAAGGGAGGGGCCAGGAAGGGAGTTGCACCCCCCCCACGCCACGCCCCCAGTACCCCGCCCCTTCCCACGAGACTTCGAACAGCGAATCAGCCGTCTCAGTCCGTTTAGATCCCAACCGTAGCGTCCAGGAGTAGGACACATCTTTGATCTAATTATTTTTTCAGCAAGTAAAGAAAAAACAGTAAATGTACACATTTAATGTTCAGATGGAGCTGGCTCACGAAGCTTTAAAAAGTGGAAAACAGCTGGCTATGGTAGTGCAACCCTGTCATCCTAGTACTCATGAGGCTGAGGCAGGAGGGTCACCAAGAGTTCCAGGCCAATCAGAACTACATAGTGAAACCTTGTCTCAAACGAAAAAGCCCCACCAAAAAAATTCCCAGAATGAAACAAACACCACTCCCAAATATGTATATTGAAAGGCTGAATGTTAGAATGGAGGAAATAAAATACTGATTAATATATTTCAAATAACTAAAGAGTGCTCTCACTGTCTGTTACCAATTTCCCAAAACTTGGAACATAGTATCACTCACTCGATGCTGGGAGGCCACCGATGGTAATGTCATCATTCCTTGAAGCTTGAGAGTTTCCTTGAAGGCAAGGTCAGCAATTTTAAAATACATTTTTGGATTCTCAAGTCCAGTGGTTCTCAACCCTGGCTCCGCATCTGCCTCCACTTGGGAGCATTTGAAAGCTGCTGTTGCCGGTCTGTTGCAAACCGATTGAATTGGATTCCAGTCTCTAGGGGAGGAGCCCAAGCCCCGGGAATTTTTTTTAAACTCCTATGGAAATTCTGATGCAGAAAGTTTGAGAAGGGCTCCTTCCAGAAGCAACCTAAACCCCAGAGGGGGCCAACTGTACACAGATGGGAGGCTGAAGAGGTCTGCAGAGGCCTGGGATGGCACAACACAGAGGCTCCATGTTATCCCGTAAAATGGGGAGTGGCTGTGAACTTTTGGGGAAATTGTTTATACAGTGGAAATTCAAATTAGAACGACTTTCCTGGTGACTGGGGAGCTGAACTAGAGTTGCTAAGACTGGAGGAAGAGCCTGGAATGGTGGAGCATGCCTATAATGCACTCAGGAGGCTGGGGCAGGAGTATTGCTGTGCGTTTGAGGTCAACCTGGGCTACATAGTGAGTTCAGGGTCAGCCAGAATTACATAAAAAAAATTCAAACCAGAACAAAACAAAACACAACACGACTGGGAGAGAAGAATCTAAAGTGTAGGTCACTGGAAGCATCCAGATTGTGTCAGTTATCTTGCCTCTGTAACAAAACAGTCCCCAAATCTTAAAGCAAAGGTTTACTGCTTCTCTTGATTTTGTGGGTTGGCTGGGTAGTTTCTTCTGTGAGTTCACACGTGCTCCCTTGCAGCTGTGGTTAGCAGGCAACTTGGCGAGGAGCTGGGCTCCCCTGGAACATCTGGCTCTGTCTCTCTCTCCTGTGTTCTTTTATCTTTGACCTGTCAGCCCAGTAGTCTCAGTGCAGTATTTTAAGAGAATAGAGGCAAAATTAGCAAGGTTTGGAATTTATATAATAGTGTCTTCTGCCGCACTCTGTTGATCAAAGCAGGTCCAAGGTCGTCCAGATTCAGTGGGCAGGGACATGGACTCTTACTCTTGGGACGAGGGGCAAAGTCACTCTGCAGAGGGCTTGACATCCAGCCCACCCAAGCAGCAGTAGAAAGGAGCAGAGCCGTTCAGCCAGTTGCTCAGGTAGCCATTCATTCAATAAATGTCAAATACCTGCTGTATAACAGGTACCTTTCTAGGTTTTGAGCAGGAAGCTATAAATGGCCATGATAGAGTACTTCTCTCATGAAGCCAACAAATCTGCCGGATGGGAAGGCATGGAATACAAGCCAAAACAATATACCATAAAATATAAAATTCACAAGGGCTTAGAAAGCAAAAGAAAGGCAGAGAGAACTATTTCACTGGGATTTTTAAACTCAAAGAAGAGCAGAAATTTGAGTAAACTAAGACAGTGAGACTTGCAGATGCTTGGAGGTTCTGGGCAGAAAGAACAGCAAGTGCAAAGACCCTGAGGCAGAATCATTTCATCTGTTTGAGAAATGGCTAGGAGCCCAATTTGCCTGGGAGAAAGAAAGAGGGAGAGAATAAAGATGATGAAGTAGGAGGAACAGGCAGGAGTTAGTGTGTGTAGGACTTTGCAGATCATGAGAAGGGTTTTGGATTTTATTTCAACTGTAAAGAGGAAAGTAGTAGGCAGATTGTATGAAGGACAGATCTTGATCTCTTATTTTAAAGGTCTTTCTAGATGCTGGATGACAAAGATGGAAAGCAGAGAGACCAACTAAGAGGTTATTACTTGGACAACATCTGTAATAGGGCAAGAGATGAATAAAGATTAGATTTCAGGTTTCTTTTTTTTTTTTTTTTGGTCTTTTTGAGACAAGGTTTTGCTGTACAGTTCAGGCTGGCTTTGAACTCATTTTGTAGCCAAGGCTGACCTCAAACTCACAGCAATCCTGGCCTCCCAAGTACCAGGATCACAAGCATGTGCCACCACACTTGGCCTCTAGATGTCTTTTGAAGGTAGAGTGAATAGCATGTCCTGAACTATCAGATACAGTTTTGGAAATGATTAAGAAGTCCAAAGCTTTTGGCTTGAGCACCCGGGCGAACTGGGGTGCCCTTTACTGAGATATGGGACCCCTGGGGAGAAGTAGAGAATCACAACTTTGGCTTTGGAGATAGCAAGCCCAAGAGAAGAGGCAGAGTACACAGCTGGCGTGGGCCTGGAGGTGAGGCTGGGTCCCACCTGTGGAAGTCTAAGGTTATTGATGGCTGCATCCAATCATGAGACTGGGTAGGCGGCTTAGGAAGGGAGTATGACAGTGAAGTCACCCTACGTCTGAGCCACGGGGCATTTCAACATTTAGAGGCAAGGATGAGGTAGAGGGTCCAGCGCAGGAGGCTGAGGAGCACACAGTGAGGTGGAGAGAAGGAGAGAAATGGGTCCTGGATGCTCAGAGGAAAAGCATTTCCAGAGGAGCATGGAGTCTGGGGCTGAGGATTTGGATCAGTTGGAAAAGGCTTGCCTGGAGCGTGTGGGCCCTGGCTTCCACCCTAACATTGCAGGAGGAGGCAGGGGGAATAAGTCCAGTGGGGTGCAGGCTCGGGGTGCTGAATGCCACTGAAGAATCAGGTAAGTCGAGGCAGAGACAGAACTGATCATTTTGATACAATAACATGGATGGAGGCGACCGGTGACCTGGACTAGATTCACCAGGGAGCAGGATTGTGATGGCTCCAGCCTGCCTTGTATTTGACAAGACCTCAGTGGAGCTGAATGGAGTGCAGTTGAGGAGAGAATAAGATGATCACAGAAAAATGAGGCTGTGTGTGTGTGTGTGTTATAGTAGGAAAAAGTACAGAACTAGTGTGTTAGGGGAAACAATGTACAAGAAAGGGAAAATTGTCAGCCAGGGGCGGTGGCACATGCCTGAAATCCCAGCACTCGGGAAGCCAAAGCAGGAGGTTTACCTTGAGTTTGAGGGCAGTCTGGGCTACGTTGTCAGTTCAAGGCCAGCCTAGACTACAAAGCAAAACCCTGTCTCATAAAAACAAACTGAGAGAAGATTATCAGTGACACAGGAGGAAGAAGGATAACCACAGGAATGAAAGGCCTAGAGCACAAAGGAAGGAGCAGCTGCTGGCCCCGGGAGCAGCAGGAACCTTTCCCTACCGCATGTGAATGGAGACTGCCCGGGGACTCAGAGGTGAGAACACTGGAAGGTTTGGTGGCAGGAGGTGTGAGAGCAGGAGTCAGTCGGAAAGCAGAGAGACTGGAAGGGAGGCAGTTCCTCCCTCCAGGAAGCAAAGTGGCTAGGGTCAGCCATCAGACCACTGCTTCTGGCACGCTCTCCCAGCACCCTTCCTGCCAGACCAGCGGGCATCTGGCAGAGACTTCCAGGATGACTCATGGCGGCCCTTCGGAGGAGGAGCAGCGCGTCAGTTTGGGAAGGCAGGCAGACCTGTAAACCAGCAACTTGGGAGCAAGATGCCAATCCTACAGACATGTGCCAAGTGCTCTGAGAACAAAGTGGGCCAGTTGCTCTGCTGGAGGGGTCAGAGTAAGCAGCAGAGAAGGGGCCATGGCCAGGTGGCTTCCAAGGGGACCTGCACAGAGCCAGGGCTGCTGCAGCAGAAGGTTGTTCAAGGTGGAAAGGACAGTAGTGCAAGCCGGAGATGAGAAACAGCCTCTCGCTGCCTGTCTCTCTGCTCCACCTGCCTCTTTTATTTATTTATTTTATTTTCATACTTCTGTTCCCCATTCCCAAGCTGTCATCTCTCCAGCTTCCTTAGTTCAAGAGGAAATTTTTCCTTTTGGAAAGTTTAATAAACTTCCGCTCTGCCTGTTCTGAGTCATGACAAAGGTGTGTTTCACACTTAAACAAACGTCTCAGATGTTATTTTTTGCACTTGAAGAACGAGCTATTTTTGAAGAAATTCAGACTCACTGGAACTCAGCAAGGACGTTTTCCATGACCTTTTTTGAAGAGGTGAGCTTTGCAAAGGAACATAGTGACCAGTGGTGGCAGAATCAGAGGACCTGGCACCTTTTATTCCTTGAAATGTTTCAGGGAGCAGTTTCTCTGTTCTCAGCTGCTCCTTTTATCTTGGCTATTTGGTCTTCTAGAAAACTGCCTGGGTTTGGGCAACAATTAGCCAATATCAGAAAGAGGGGAGATGGCGAATCCTTGCTTAGATGGCCGAGATGACAGCAGAGGGGCGGTAGTGGGGGAGGAGGGACAGTTGTGTCTGATTCCAGGGCATGGTGGCCAACTCTTTGCAAGGCTATTATGATTCATTTCTAGATGTCCCCCCAAAACCTCATGCTTTGCACTGGGACTTTTCAGAGGTGGCTGGATCTAGGGTTTGTAAATATGGATTAAGGGTAATAACTAAATGAGTCCACTGAAACCAGGCATGGTGGGGCACTCCTGTAATTCCAGCACTTGGCAAGCTGAGGCAGGAGGATCACCGTGAGTTTATTCAAAGCCAACCGGGGCTACCTAAGTGAGTTCAAGGCCAGCCTGAATTACATAGTGACATTCTAGCTCAACTCCTTCTGCTAAAAAGATAAATAAATCCCCTGATTAGCTTAGCACAGTTCCAGGTGTGGATAGTAAGAAGGCCCACCCTTGGTGTGGGTTGCACCGACCAGTAGGCCTGTGGCTTGAAAGGGGAAGGAGGCTGATGCTGCCGTTCCTTGCCTAGCACACTGCAAACCGTTTCTCCTCCGTGGTCCCCCTCTGTCAGGCTGCTTTGCCTTGGAGCCAGCAGATTGTGTTCTGAAACCGCTACAAACGGTGAGCTAAAATAAACCTGTCCTCTTTTAATTTGCTGGCGTCGGGGATTTTGTCCCAGCAATATGAAAGTAACTAGGATAGAGGCTGAGGCAGGAGGTTTGCAAGTCTGAACCCAAGTGTGGGGCAACCAAGTGATTCAGCGAGACCCAGTCTCAAAGTAAAAAATGAAGATGTAGCTCAGCGTGAAGTCCCTGAATTCAGTCTGTACTACCAGGGGAAAAGCGGGAGGGAGGGGAGAAGAGAAGAGAGAGAGAGAGCGCGCGTGCAAGACAAAGGGGCAGATTTGAGAGATCTTTAGGAGGTGCAGCGGGCCAAGGGTGTGTAGCTCAAAGGTGAGCTGCTTGCCTACCGTTCAGAAGCCCTGGATTCCATCCCTAGAACTGAAAAAAATTCTTTTTGGTTTTGTTTTTTGAGGCAGGTTGGCCTAGAGCTCAGTAGGTAGCCAGGCTGGCCTCTAACAGGCAGTGGTTCTCCTGCTTCAGCCTCCCTGGTATGGGAATTTCAGGTCTGTAACCATGCCTGGCCTAAAGCCAGCTAAGCGCTAAGGACTGGCTGGTGGGTTGGTGAGGGATCACTGGCTCAGTCCTAGTTCATAATTATGGAATCTTTGTGGCTGAGGAATGGCTTCATGTTCAAGAAAGGACTATCTCTGTCTGCGGTGGTCTGTCATGCAGGCCGCTGCCTTTCCTGGAATTCAACACATCACAGATCTAGGACAATAGCTGGCTCCTGTGTGAGGCTGAAATTCTCTGCAAACCTCTTATCTTGGTGTCCTCAGTGTGGAAGGGAATGAGATTAGGGGAAGTTCGAGCTAATCAACCCTATCTAGCCAGCTCCTAGACAAACACTTCCCAAAAGATCAACATACCCAGGAGCAGACTTGGAAAGAGGTTTTTTTTTTTGGGTTTTTTTGAGACAAGATCTTGCTACATAGTTCAGGCTGGTGTCAAACTCACAGCAATCCTCCTTCCTCTGCCTCCCAAGTGCTGAGATCCAGGCATCAGCCACCACACCCAGTTTGAGAGTTGACCCAATATTTACAGAAACAAAGAATACAAAATGCCAGCCATGGTGATACTTGGAGACTGAGACAGGAGGATCTCTGTGAATTTGGTGCCAGTCTGGGCTATATAGCAAGTTCAAGGCCAACCCAAACTATATAGCAAGGCACCATCTCAACCTCCTGTTCCCCAAAAGGAGACACAAAATGAAAGTCAGGTTTTGTTTTGCCTTTAGTCACCTGTTGGGTATCTATAAGCCCAAATGAAGGCATGGTTCATAGCACAATTGGTTTTTAAGTCCTTAACAGTCCCAGAATAAAACAAAAATCATACTTTTAATGAGTGGCAGCCAAGAGCCCAGGATTCTGCCTTTCCCTCATCCATGTGTGGTATTGGCTATGTCATGACTGTGTCACAAGGGCATCGCCTTTCACATTTCTTTAGTGACCCTGCTTGTCGGTGGGAAAAGGCTGCTCCATGTCTCAGAGAAGCTGAGAATATCTGGACATAGGCTGTGGTGGGGTTTGTGGGAAGAGGTAGAAGAATGTGTCTGCAGACCCTAAACCACTGAAGAAATTCTACTTTATTTGTTTTCTTCTCCTCTGTAAACTATTTTATTATTTTATTTTTTATTTTGAGACGAGGTCTATCTAGCTGTGTAGTGGCAGCTGGCCTTGAGCCCAGTATGTGGCCCAGGCTGGTCTCAAATTCACAATGAATCCTCCTGCCTCAGCCTCCCAAGTGCTGAGATTACAAATGTGCTTTACTATGCCTGGCTGCCTCCTTAAATGATCAATTTTTTGGTAATGTTGGTGCCTTGGAACCATACAATGGTAGCAAAAAAGTTGCTTTGTTTCTTGCTATGAAAATGGCAATAGAATTATTAAGAACTATGGCTTTGCCTATATTCGAAGTCTGAGACAGGGTCTTGCTATGCAGCTTAGGCTGGCCTTGAATTCACTTTGTAGGCCAGACTGGTCTTTTACTTTGCAACGACCCTCCTGCCTCAGCCTCCCAAGTGCTGGGATTACAGGTATGAGCCACCCCCCCATCATTTGTTCTAGTTATTCTTTTCAGTTACCTCATTATCTGATTCCTGCCAGGTAAGCTGTCTCTAGCTTTTTAGGGTATCTTTCTTAGCTTTTGAGAACATAGAGATAACAAGATATGCCAGGTTCATTTTAACATTTTCTGCTTTATTAATGTTTTGGCCTCTAAAACTGTTGTGTTTTCAATGGTCTTGCTATGTAGCCCCTGTTGGCCTTGAACTCTTGGTGATCTTCTTGCCTCAGCCTTCTGAGTGCTGGGGTCTCCAGGTATGTGCCTATGCCAGGCCTGCCTTACTAATGAAATGAGTCATTTCTCCAAAGAGTCCTGACCTATTTTAGTGTGGAATGGCATTTAAAGATTTTTTCCATGTGATTCTGTCAGCAGCCTTATATAAAGTTATGTTCACGTTTTGGCTTGTTTTTATTTTGGGGATTGTTTAGTGTTGATAAGATTTAAGGATTTAAATATTTACATGGATCTTTTATGTGATTTCAAAGTCAGAGGTCTCTCACAAGGCTCCTTTAGAGAAGCTTCATTTCCAATTCTTTCCCTCGCACGCTGTGGATTCCTTTTGATCCCGTAGAAACCCTTTTAAAGTCAGAGTCTCAGCCCTGGCACTGCTGCCATTTCAGGCCTGAAGAGTCTTTGTTTATTGAATACCGAGTATTGGAGGATGGTTCACAGCATCCCTGGCTCCTACCATTAAATGCCAGGTGTTACTACTAGAATTGTTTAGACATTCTGCCAAAAAAAGGCGGGTGGGGAATACACTCAAAGTCATACCTAGCAGAGAGTCATTGTTTTAAAGAAAACATGTTTTCTTGATTCTGGAGAATTTGGCCTCCAGTCTAAGATATCTGTATTTATGTGCTTGTTTATTTTTGTTTTGTTGGGGATGGAGCCTAGGGGAGCTTTGTCACTGAGTCACATTCCCAGCCCCCTTTTCATTTTTTATTTTGAGAGAGGATCTTGCTAAGTTAGCCAGGTTTGCCTCAAACTCTTGACCCTCCAGCCTCAGCCTGTCACACAGCTAAAATTACAGGTCTGGGCCATCCACACCTGGCAAGATCTCTTCATTTAATTTCCAACTGTCACTTTAGCCAATCACTTGGCCTCAACATGATCACTGAATTTGGGGGTATCAGGTGTTTCTGTTGGTGAGCCAGAATCTCCCATCATTCCAGTAGATTATAACTGAAACCAAGACTCACATTTAGAAACTCCTTTTAGAGAACTAGTAAACTGGTTCTGGGGATTTAGCTCAGCAGCATGAGTGCCTGCTCAGCAAATACAAGGCCATGAGTTCAATCCCTGGTACCCTCCCTAAAAAAAAAAAAAAGAAAGAAAGAAAGAAAATAGAGAACTAGTGAACCCCTGAAAATATGTCTACCCAGAGGTTCACAGACCACCGAATACTTTTCCAGGTTTGTGAAATACTGGATCTGGGAAGTTTCCTGGAGCTTTTTTGCTGCTCTAAAGCCCTTTTTGTTCTGAAAGTCTGAGAGTTTGCTTTCCAAACCCTAGTGGGCAAATTGAGAGCTCCAGGCGGATCATAGGTCTTCCACTTACCAGCTTTGCAATATAGTGTGGCCTAATCACCTTTTCAGAGTTGTGTTCTCCATGCCTGTACATTATTATTAAAAATTGTACTTACTTAGGGCTGGGGATGTAGCTCAGTGGTTGTGATACTTGGTTAGCATGCACAAGGTCCTGGGTTCAATCCCCACCACTAGAAAAAATACTTATTTCATAGAGTTGTTGTGAAGATTAAAGACATAATGTATTTAGGGTTGGGGTTATAGCTCAGTGGTACAGTGCTTTGCTTTGTATATGCAAAGGTATGTTCCCAGGACCCTACCTTTGCAACAAAGCAAGCATAACCTAGTGTGGTGATGTATGTCTGTGGTCCCAGTACTCAGGAGGCTGAAACAGGAAGATCGTCATGAATTGGAGGCCAGCTTTGGCTCTTCAGTAAGCTTGAGGTCAGCCTGAACTATATCATGAGACCTTGTTTAAAAAGAAAAAGGTGTAATATATGCTATGAACTTCATACAAGGGTGCAGCCTGAGCACTAAAATGCTTGGTGAATGCTGGCTGTTAGGATAATTACACCTGGACTGTGTGGTGGCTTGCCAGGCACTACTCCAAGCCATAGGATAAGCAAGGTACATCTTCCTGGAGGGTGACCTTCTACTTAAAGGGAATGCAGACTTTACATTTTCTTCCTAAAGGGAGGAAAATTTTTATGTTAAAACACACATGGAAGGGCCAGGGGTATAGCTCAGTGAGACAAATGCCTGCCGGGCAAGCACAAGGTACTGAGTTTGATTCCCAGTACTGGAAAAAAACAAACAAACAACATAGGAATAAAAGGTAAAATTTGCATGCATGTGATTTAAAGGTAAAATGGGGGAGAGTTCGGCCAAGTTTTATGCTTGAGGCTGATGAATTTAGGCCTCCTCTCCAGACCTCTAGGAAATTGACTCAGTCCTCTGCTGGGATGATGCTTCTTAGGAAACCCTCATCAGTTACTTTAGGTTTTTCTGCACGTGTATTGATAGAAGCAACAGGGATATTGGAAAAAACTCTGGAAGAAGTGAGGGCTTCCTGACCAGGAGGTCTCTGCTGGCTTTTTGTAGATTCTTCTCCCAAAGTACTTTGGGTTTTGTTATCTAAAAAAGGGGTATGAGGAGACTTGCTGCATAGTCATTTAGTGGGGAGGGTGGCAGTGGCCGGTTCTCAGCCTGGTGCGCTGGTCGGGTCGCGGGAAGGACGAACTGGCTTCTCTCTTCCTGGGCGCCTCATGGTTTGCAAGGCTTACTGCAAGGGTGAAGTGGCTTCTTGAAGTGTTCCTTTCAGATCCGGCGTGGCTTTTCCACTGGGCATTTATGTAGGTGAAATTCCTGTATGCAGTTATGTGAGCCTGACAACTCACTTCTCTTTTCACATAAACACAAAGTCAGTTCTGGTTTCTTTTCTTTTCTGTTTTCTATTTTTGGAGACAGGGTCTTGCTATATAGTTCAGGCTAGCCTTGAACTCACAGAAATCCTTCTGCCTTAGTCTCCCAGAGTGCTGGGATTACAGGCATGCCTTGCCCAGCCTGGCACAAAGGCCATTCTACCAGGATTTTTCTATTCCAGAAAGGCATATGCTGTGCAAAAATGACTGAAGATTATCACTTTGTTTTATTTTGATGGTAGCAGGTGTTATTCACCATTTCAAAGCATCTTGTCAGCCACAGCAGTTGTACTGTGGCCTCAGACGTGCTGATTGGCATCTGGAGCTGTTGAATTTGGGTCAGCCCTTCTCAAACTGGAAGGTGCCTGTGAATTACCTGGAGATCTTCTTTCTTTCTTTCTTTTTTTAAACAATGGAAGGGACTGTTTGGATAATAATGGAAAGAATCTAGTAGAAAGGGACTGACCATATCAGAGAGGAACAAGCTAAGGAGGGACATTCCTTGGAGGGCAGGAAAAGAGGGCATGCAGACACCAGGGAAGGACCTGGCCTTTGTAGAGAGGAGCTGTTTTTTGTAAAAGGAGGTTAGAAAGACAGAATGACTGGAGATGCAGGTAGATTTGGAAACATGATAGCAGGAAGTTGAGGAGTATCATGTCCCCGATCACCTTCCCTGTACCTGAAGCACAAGGAGCCAGCTTTCTGTCTTCAGAATCTTTCTCTAGATTGATCTGGGTTTGATGGAGGGGTGAAGGCACAGAGGAGGAGGTCAGACCTATGTCTCTACCTCCCAGGGCAAGAGTTTTGGAAAGTAATGTGCAAGTAAGGTATCATTTTACTACTTGTTGTCGTGTAACTGCTCCTCTAAGTCACACTGACCAACAGAACTTCTGCAATGGTGGACATATTTTCTATCAGTGTGGTTCCTTGTGGGTAGCCACTAGCCATATATGATTAGGGGCACTTTGCACCTAGTGCATTTGAATTTTAAATTTTATTTAATTTTTTATTTTTTATTTTGAAGGGGTAAAATTAAACACAACAAAACAGAACAAAATAGGACATAAGAAAGCAATGTAAGAGATATAAATTTCAAAGCTAGACGACCTGAAAACTTCACTATCATATTGTCTCTTGCTTTCTTCCAAATAGTTGTCCATGTCTTCACATACAGAGAATTCATACAAAACAACATAGTATAAAACTGATCCAAACAGAATGAGGAAGGCATTTTAGGTCTTCAAAACCAAACATTAGGGAAATCACTAATGGTTGTCACAGAGTCTCTCATTCTCTTCAAAATAGCTGTCCATACTTTCACGTATATTGAGGTTCAACAAAACAAAACAGGCAAGAGGGGAGGGGCTGCTTGGTTTCTCTGGCTCCAGGTCCCAGGATGGTGCAGGTCCCAGTAAATGCCAGTGGCTCCTATTCTGGGCCACTGGAGCCTGCCACACTCACAGCCACTCACTAGGTGGGGAGGGGTTGCTTCAAGCTGTTTCTTTCTAATGAACTGACCATTTCACTGACGAAGTTCTGAAATGGCCAACAGATGATAAAAAGACATCTCTTTAGGCTCCTGCTTGAAACCAACAGTGTCAGGAAGCTGCCGGCCTTGATTCAGGGCCAAAATTTTATTTAATTCTTTTTTTTTTTTTTTTACTGGGGATTGAACTCATGACCTTGTGCTTGCCAGGCAGGCACTTATGCCGCTGAACTAAATCCCCAGCCCTAGAATTTTATTTAATTCTAAATAAATTTAAAAGTCACATCTGTTGCATGGACAGCACAGAGGTATTTTTTTTTACTCTAGTTCAGGGTGGTTCTTCAAAGATAGGCATCTTGCTGGGGATTTAGCTCAGCGGCATAACCGCCTGCCTTGCAAATGTGCAGTTGTGAGTTCAATCCCCAAAACCAAACCAAACCAAACCAAAACCAAAAACAAAGATGGGCAACTTCTGTAGAAGCAGTGTCTTTCAGGACCAAGAGCACTGGATTTGGGAGTCCACCCTGGTCAACTGCACCCTTTCCTGGCTGGGTGACTTTGGCAATTCCCATCCTTTTCTGGGTCTCAAGGTCCTCTTTTTTTTTTTTTTTTTCTTGTCAGTGGGGAGATGAAAGCCTCAGGAAGCATGAAGGGTCTGTTTCCTACTGTTATGGTTTATATCTAGATGTCCCCCCAAAGCCTCATGTGGTCACAGGTGGAACTTTTTGGAGGCGGCTAGAGTGTGTGATGCTGGGATTGATTCATAGGATGCTAAGATTAAGAGTGCCTTGCCCTGAGTGGGAGTGCTATCCAGTAACCTGGATAGAATACAAGGGACAGGAAGAGGGCAGCTGTTGTTCTGTTTACCGCTGCTACCTTACTACTTAGTTGCTTTTGGCCTTCCTGCCTTCTGTCTGCCATGAACTATTTCTTCACTGTGAAGCCCCTCGGCTATGCTGCCCTGCCTGTGAGCAGAAATAAACCTTTTCTCCTTTAACTTTAGTATTCTGTTTCAACAATGAGCAAAGTAACAAAAATACCTACTAATGTGGTGTTGGGGACAATCCATTTCCCCTCACCAGGCACCCTTATAAGTATGGCTCAGCCCAAGGCCAAGGATGTGTCGACAGACTTCTTTTCCTCCCTTTCTTGGATCATACCATGTCCCTCCTATGAGAAACTTAATGCATTTAACTGGTGGGGTGCTCTCCAACCTAGGAACAATCTTGTGGTAGGTGTTCAGTAAATATTCTTGTAATGAATGTGTGAAATAAGAGGTGTTGGTCTTTGAACTTGGGATTTCTGAACAATTTCTGCTGAAGAGTTTTACAATATCCATTACCTTTACTTGTTTATAATACTGGAAATACTAGAAAGAACTTAAATGCTCATCATGAAGGGTTTCTTTCTTTCTTTCTTTCTTCCTTCCTTTTCTTTCTTCTTTTTTTTTTTTTAAACAGGGTCTTGCTGTGCAGTTCAAGTTCAACTTGAACTCACTATGTAGTGTAGGCTAGTCTCAAACTCATGGTGATCTTCCTGCCTCAGCCTCCTGAGTGCTGGCATTACACGTATGTACTACCACGTGCAGCTCCAAAGAAGTTTTTTATTTTTTATTTTTGTCTTTTTCCTTTTTATCGGTACTGGGGATCGAACTCAGGACTACCTGCTTGCAAGGCAGGCGCTTATGCCGCTGAGCTAAATCCCCAGCCCCTCCAAAAAAGTTTTATATGTTTGTAGCCCTTAAAAAAAAACAATACATAAGGATTTCAAATCCTTTGTTCCTCATACCCAGTGCTATTTCACAGGCTTAAGCAGTAGTTATTGATGTTTGATTGTTTCTGACTTTTCTCTATGCTGAGTTTGTCATACATATTACAGATATATAATTTTCTGAAAGTCCCTTCCCTCATTCTGGACATATAATGTGGGACATGAAAACTTTAGTATTAGCTGCTCTGGTAGATGCGATTGTGGTAGAAGGAGAAATAAACCTTCTTTCCTTTAACTTTGGCAGACAGGGAAAGGGTCACTTGAAAAAAAAAAATTTTTTTTTTTGGTACCAGCAGTCAAATTTAGGACCTTGCATGCTGCTGAGCTATATCCCTGGCCAGGACACTTGAAATTTTAAACATCCTTTACTTCTGTATTATTTGTATATTTTCATATTGAGTGCTTGGGGTTATAAACCCTCAAGGTATACTGATTTTTATTTTTTTTTTGTCTTTTTCCTTTTTATCGGTACCGGGGATCGAACTCACGACTGCCTGCTTGCAAGACAGGCGCTTATGCTGCTGAGCTAAATCCCCAGCCCCCTCAAGGTATATTGAAATAAAAGATATTCTTGAATCCTTAATGCAACACATGAAAAATTTAAAAATTTGACTGTGTTGGACATCATGATGAATACCTTAGATGTGTTCTCAGTGAATGTGCCTGATGATGGGGATATGCAATGTTATGTCTTATGTGATAGATGAGACTGAGATTTCCCAAGGTCACACAGTGTGTGGTGAATCTGGATCTTTATACAGTGTTTTTTCTTCCTTGGCAGATTTACGTTAACCCCACAAAACCCACCTTTGAAGTTGAGCATGGTGACAAATACCTGTGATCTCAGCACTCTCTGGAGGCTGAGGCAGGAGGACTGCCTGGAGTTCAAGGCCAGCCTTGGGTACACAGTGATTTTTCTTTTCTTTTTTTTTGGTCTTTTTCTTTTTTATCGGTACCGGGGATCGAACTCATGACTGCCTGCTTGCAAGGCAGGTGCTTATGCCGCTGAGCTAAATCTCCAGCCCCCACAGTGATTTTTCAAGGTCAGTCCAAACTACAAAGTGAGACTGTGTCTCAAAACAAAACAAAACATCTTTTAAAATTCCATCTCCTGTGCAAGTGTAGTGTTCTTTAACTTTCTTAGGCAGAAAGATGACCTTGTCTGGATATTGCTATGCCACCCAGGAAGGAAAAAGCCAGCTAAACAGTCATAGTCTAGTGCCCTAAGAGTATATCGTTTAACAGGCTATCCAAAGTGAGAGTTTAGATCAGTGGTGGTGAACCTATGACACTCTAAAAGGTCTGCTGTCTCTGGTTTAGATCAGATATCTGAAGGCAGCCAGAGAGCTCTGAAGAGAATGTGTTTTGAGCTGACTGATGAGAACACTTAGGAGTTTTAGAGGGATAAAAGAAGAGATGTATGTGTGGTCTGGGGTAAGGATTTAGGACCAAGCACCTGCCTCGGGAGGCTTGAAATTGGCACGAACTCTGGAAAGAACAGTTAGATAGTTCAGTGTGAGAAGGGTCAAGGTGGAGGAAAGGGAAGGGTGTGTACCTTGAAGCCAAGGCCTGAACACCAAAGTCTTTTCCTTTGTGATTCTGAGTTTTTACTTTATTATGTGAATGGCATAAAGCTGTTACTTTGAGCCCCCAGGGGACTGGAGTGGCAGGTCCCCCTTCCATCCCTCTGGCCTTGGGCTCTATCTAGGTCCTTTGCCTTAGGCTGGGAATTGCTTTAAAGACTGCCTGATACTGACTGATTCAAAATGAAGATGGTAAGGAGGTGCTGGGTAAACTCTGCGGTAGGAGTAGGAAAGGTGATTCTGTCAACTTCTGTTCATTGTTTGCTATGTGCTAAAAGAATTCATAAAGATTTTTTTCAGCACCAAGGATTGCACCCAGGGTCTTGTACATTCTACACAGGTACTGTACTGTAGTGCTGAGCTACATCTCCAGTCCTTTATTTTGAGGCTGGGTCTTGCCAAATTGGCTAGGTTGGCCTGGAATTTATGATCCTCTTGCTTTAGCCTCCCGTGTAGCTGGGATTATAGGGCGTTCACCACCACAACCGACACATGTATTGTTTTGTGGCATCTTCCCAAGAGCTCCTGAATCGTAATTATGGTCCTATGGTGGCATTCTTGGTCCAAGACCTGAGGCTCAGAGTCATTCTGTAATTTGGCCAAGGTCACACAACTGGCAAGTGTCGAGGATGGAGCCTGGGGCTCCAAATCTTATTATTTATTTATTTTTTTGTCCTTTTCATTTTTATCGGTACTGGGGATCAAACTCATGACCGCCAGCTTGCAGGTGCTCCAAATCTTCTAATAGGTCAAAGTGCTGCCAGCACTCAGGAGGCTGAGGCAGGAGGATCGTTTGTGAGTATGAGGCCAGCCTGGGCTACAAAGTGAGCTCAAGGCCAGCCTGAACTGCATATTGAGACCCTATCTCAAAAAGAAAAAAAAAAAAATTGCTGGCCTGCCCTTCCTCCACTCCGCGAGGCACTGCGGCGCCTCCTTCTTTTGCATTGTGGCTCGGGTCGTGGAGCATCCCGCCCGGGGGGCACAGGGCTCTGGGGAGGCCTAATCGCCGCCTCCGCCAGGCGCCACTCCCAGGTTCGGAAGTTACGAAGTTTCCGTGCACTTCGCTAGTCTCCCTGCGCAGCTCGCCTCCCCTCCCCAGCGGTTACGCCGCCGGCGCAGCGGGGCTCAGGTGCTGCTGCAGCGGGCCGCGGCCCAGCGCTTGGAAGGAAGCAGGGACGCAGTTTACGTAAGCGTTCTCTCGCAGGTGCCTGGGGCCGCCGCCGGCGCGTGCTCCCTGCGCGCTCCCAGGTGCGCAGTTGGCGCAGGAGGTGGTGGCGGGCGCTGGCCGGCGCTCTCAGGTGCGGCAGAGCGCGCGTGGAGGGACGCGCGGGGAGCGAGGGGCGGGCTTTCCGTTCCCCAGCAGCCGCGGGGCCCGCCCCCCGCCTCGGCCAATGGGCGCTCGCGGCGGCGTCACGTGTTCGCCGCCGCCGCCACCGCCGCCGCCGCCGCCGGAGCGAGGACCGGAGACGCGAGCGCCACCAGGGCAAGCAGCCGCCGCAGCCGCCGCCGCTGGGCTGAGGAGCCGGAGACGCGGGCGGGCGAGGTGGCGGCGGCGGCGGAGCGGGAGCGGGGACCGGGCGCGGGCAGAGCGCGGCGGCGCGGGTAGGCTGCGGCGAGGAGGCGCCTGCGCGGCGGGCTGTCCCGGGAGGGCGGTTGAGGCGGCTGTTGAGGCGGTTGGCGGAGCCGGCCCGGGCCCCGCATTGTTTGTTGTGCGTCCTTAGCAGCGGCGGCGGCGGCGGCGGCCGAGGCGGGGAGCAGGGCGCAGTCCCGGTCCCGCGGCTCGGGCATTGTGGTCGCCGCCGCCGTCGTCGCGGTCTCCGTCGCGGTGCCCTGGCCGCCGGGGGCAAGGGCAGCGAGCAGCCGCCTCACCTCGGGGGACGGAGCCTGGCCCCTGGCGCCAGGAGGGCGTGGGCAGCGCGGGTACGGGCGCTGGCCTCGCTGAGCAGGGTGGAGGAAAAGGGGCTCCATGCAAGTGTTGGAGGACATTGCGGGCAGGAGCGAGAAGAGAGGCTCGGGGGCGCGCGGAGGGTGTGGGCAGGCTTGGGGGCGATCAGAGGGTCGGGGGGCCCTACCCTGTGGAGGGGAAGCTCCTTCGTGCAGGCTTGGCGAGGCCGGGGACCTGGGCGTGCGCAAGGGGGATGGAGGACGTTCTGGCTGGTGGCGGAGTGGGGGGGGGGGTCGGGGCGAGTGCGATGGTAATGGAGGGAGAGGATTGGGGACCCAGGGCAGGAATGGAAGGAACTGAAGCGCGGGTGAGCACAGGCTACGTGTGCGAGGCAGGGAGTGGGGTAGATACCTGGAGGAGGCCATGGGACACATGAAGGGGAATGGTGGAGGAGGGTTTGGGGCTGAGGGAAGTGTGGTCCGCAGGCTGGGCTCGAGAGGGACGGAGGGGGTTCCCTTGAGTGGTGACAGGGAAATGGAGGGTGTTCAGGTAAGAGGTGTGTGTGAGAGTAGGCCTAGGGGCTCTGAAGACCCGAGAGTGTGTTTGGCCAGGTGGTATTTAGGAACCAGGAGGGAGGCGCAGAGGTTGACTGGCCAGGGGAGAAAGGGCAGGTGACTGGTGCTCAGGGGAGAGGGATATGGGGTGGGAGGAGAGGGTGATTGGAGCAGGGGCTGAGTGTGAGGGGTTTTGGAGTGAAATGGAAACAGTGAGGAAGGGCAGTTTGGTGGAGAAGAGGTTTGGTTCGCGGTGTGTGGGACAGTAAATAAACCGCAGGAGAGAGTGAAATGGAGATTGTTCACCGGGGAAATACAGATGGGGGCAGCAGGAGGAGGGCGTTGAGTTTAGGGGGAATACTGGGGTATGTGTGTGTGTGTGGGGTGGCATTGAGAGCCTGTGAAATGAGGGGCAAAGAGAGTGGTGATGAGGAAGGAGGGGAATGATCTTGGACTGGCGATGAGGTGGGACAGATTGAAGGAAATGTTTCTAGGGCAGGAAGTGTGGAGAGAAGTTGAGGAGCAGGAGGTGGAAAGTGTGGAAAGGGAAGTGAGGATGGGGTGGGAGGCAAAGTGTACAGGTCAGGTGCCCTGTGTGGAGGGAGGGAAGCACCGGTTTAGGGTACTGTATGGAGAAGAGAGCAGCAGGTGGGAAGGAGGGTGGAAAGACAGGGTATTTCCACAGGTAGAAATGTAAGGGAATGCACGACACCTTTAACGAGAAAGGGGAGGACAAGATAGGGGTGTAGGCATGGATATGGCTAGAAAGGGATGTCCTGTCGTCCTGTGGTGGTGGGGAAAGTAGGATACCCAGGTGTAGGGCGGGAAGGCGCTATTTAGATTGGAGAGAGTTAGGAAAATAGGTTGCTCAAGAGTACGGGGAAAGATGGAAATAATTTGAGTTTCATGATTAAAGGGTTCAAAACTTTTAGGTCCTTAAAAGTATAAGGAAGGGTCGAGTGCAGAAGTTTGGGGGAAAAATTAAAGAGAATTATGTTCCAAATTTAAAGGAACTGGAGATGGGGGTCAGGAGGATAGGTTGTGTGGATCTTGGGATGATAATGGAAAATGGAGGACATTAAAGTATATCCCATATCTGGAAGTGTATGCATCCAGGATCAGAGAGCTCATGAAGCCTGATCTGATTTTTGGTTTCAGAGGAATGGAAAAGGGCTAAAGGAAAACTGCCCATCTCAAGTTTGGAAGAAGTGTGGTATGCATCTTCCTAGCATAATTGTCTGATAAGGGGATGGTTAGAAGGTCCACACAGGGTCATGAGGACTGCGCAAAAAGTGAATGGAAATGAGCTTGCAGCAGGTGCAGAGTAGATGTCTTCGTGAAGCTTAGAACAGGGCCCAGCAGCCAGTCGCATTCAAGGACTGAGTGTAAAAGAGAGAGAGGAAGGGGCAGTGGCTCACATAGTCTGGTACTTTCTGGGCAAACAGGCAATATTCTGTGATTGGTCAATGTGATATCTGAGTAGTCTCCTACAGGCAGATGGAAGTAGTTTATATCCAATTCCTAAAAGAGATAGAAATGAAGCCTTTTGAGTCTTTATTTAATGTTCAGAATGTGAATACATGATACTGAGTTGTTGGCTTTTTCTCCCAAATAGTTCAAGTAAAATTTGTTGGAGGCTTTTGGACTCTTTAGTATTTTGATTCATATTAGGGAGTGCGATATTTGCTTTATTTATTTACTTATTTTTTATTATGAAACAGGGTCTGACTATAGTTCAGGCGGGCTTTGAACTCACTATATAGTCTAGCCTGGCCTCGAATTTGCAGCGATATTCTTGACTCAGTCTCTTGAGTGCTGGGATTACAGACATGTACCACCACCATGCCTGGCACTTTATAGTTGAAGACATGTATGGGGTAGGGTGGACATAGGGCCATCAGCTCACCAGACACATAGGAAGAAATCTTTAGGTGTTTGATCAATCACCGACATTTCAGTGCCTGTTTCATTTAGTGTTTTGTGGCTTATGTTAGATATTTTGGGGTTTGGAAGGATTAAACAAACTGCTTTGACACTGCTTCAGTAAGCAGGGCTTTCTAGACTCTTGGAAAATGATTTCCCTTTTGACAGTTGCAAATTGTCTTGACAGATTTTGCTAAGAAGTAAATTTCATCGTATTACAGAAGTAACTTCATTTATCATTCTGTGGGCTTCATGCAGTATATAGTGTGGTAGCTAGCATGATTTCAAATAAAAGGTCTGTTTTGGAAACTTGGAAGCTTTCTGTGTTGCTTAGTTTTTTTTCTTTTGTCAATTTAGGAAGTATCTTAATGCAGCCATTGTAGTTCAAGTAACGTTTGAGTGAAAGTGGGAATCTTGCCTAAACGTAATGAAGGCTGAGCAGAGCAACTAATTTTAAGTAATCTGAACCTGTAAATATAAATATCTTAAAAATAAATGATGCTAATGGTTTTTAAAACCCTTTTTTTTGGGAGACAGTTTCATCGTGTAGTTCAGGCTGTTCTTGAACTTATTTTGGAACCCAGGCTGGCCTTGAACTTGTGATCCTCCTGCCTCAGCCTCCTGTGTGCTACGATTACAACTGTGTGCCATCATTCCTGATTTAAAATGCATATTTGAATTATGTCATGCAGTTACAAAAATAATGCTCAGAAATTGTTGCTGTAAGATTTTATTTTGGAGGAAAAGGCTTTTAAGTATAGCATGTCTCTGAAATTTTTGTAGTAGCTTGAGGTTTGATATATGTATAAAATAGGGAGCAGCTTTGGCCCCCTTTGCTCCTTGGCAGAGAATTTTTTTTTTTTTTTTTTGTCTTTTTCATTTTTATCGGTACCGGGGATCGAACTCACGACCATCTGCTAGCAAGGCAGGTGCTTATGCCGCTGAGCTAAATCCCCAGCCCTGGCAGAGAATTTCTTTAGTAAGATATAAAGACTAAAATGACCTTTGAAAATTTTTTCCAGTATGGGCATTGTTTACACCTTGCATCTTTAAAGACCATTTTGTTAGTTCATTTTATTAATTTGGGGTAAGCAATTTTTTCTTGATCAGGGTGCTCAATTCTTGGTGTAGTGGTGGACACTTGTAATTGCAGTGACCAGGGAGACCAACGCAAGAGGATTGAAAATTTGAGATCAATCTGGAAAACTTAGACTGTGACTTACAGAAGAAAATAAAAATGGCTGGGGATGTAGCTTGGTCTGGATTCAATCCCAGGTAGAACACACAGAGTAAAAAGAAAAACCCTTAGTTCTGCATAGTGACCTGATTAAACGCGTTGTTCTGTGATGTTCTGTAGCTTGAGAGAATTTGTGGGCACTTTACAAAATATTATCCTAAAGAAGGCAGGGGTTTTAGACTTTGTAGGCTAAATAATTGGGTCCTGGTTTTATTTGCACTGGGGACTTGCTGGGAAGACACTTAATCCCTTTGTGCTTGTTTCTTCTGCAGAAACCTGACTCTGTCTCTGTGTCTCCATCCCGGTCCCAGGAGCATTGAGATAATTTAACAAGTTTAAGTCTTTTGAGAGGGCTAGAAGTATGTAAATATGGAGATAGGTGTTATTTCTTTAGTTCCTTTTTCTTCCTTTTCGGTTTTTTAGGTTGGTTAGACGTTAATTGGTCCTTCATATTTTGCCATTAGGTAGATTCATTTGTGAGAAATTTGGTTAGAAATGTGAATGCTGTGACTAAACATCAGAAATGTCTGCGAATTGAAATTTGTTCATTTTTTGCTGCAGTGCCTCCTCACCTTTCCCACTTTATTTCTGTAGCCCAGGGTTGGTACTCTTGAAGTCTTTGGCCACAATAAGGGCCTGTGAAAATATTCTGAATTCTAGCTGTAAGTAAAAGATTGTTATTAGCATGATTTCCAGAAACAGAATCAATCTATCTATGTTTCTTTCTTTCTTTCTTTCTATCTATCTATCTATCTATCTATCTATCTATCTATCTTTTTGAGACAGGGTCTCTATGCAGTTGAGGCTGGCCTTGAGCTCACTTTGTAGCCCAGGCTGGTCTCGAATTCACAACTATCCTCCTGCCTCAGCCTCCCAAGTGCTGGGATTACAAGAATGCGCCACCACGCCTGGCTAGAGACAGAATACTCTTGCTCATAAAAAAATTTTTTTTGGGGGTACTGGGGATTGAAGTTACGGCCTCATGCTACTAGGCAGGCACTGTGCTGCTGAACTACATCCCTGACCCCCTCTTGCTCATAAATTAAGTTACAAACAATAAGTATCTATTTTTGTATGTGTTTTGCAGAAAACTGATTAATTTCAATGACTTGAACAGAGCCACAAAGCTATAGCTTCTACTAGTGCATGTGTTAAACTTCCTTGTTCTGACTTACTGAATGAATACTTTTTCCTTTTTAAAGTCTTAGGTATCAAGTAACTGTTGGATGTCTCTAAGTTCAATGACAATATGCTCTTGAGAGGGATTTTTGTTCTTAATATGATTTTTCAGTGTTGTATTTGACTTAGTAGTTGTGAAGAGCCTTCAGATGCTAGTTGTAGCTGATGTTACAAAAATGTAAATGCTGGTCTGGGGGTTTAGCTCAGCGGCATAAGCGCCTGACTTGCAAGCAGGCAGTCGTGAGTTCGATCCCTGGTACCGATAAAAAGGAAAAAAAAAAAAAAAGATGTAAACAAAAATGTAAATGTCAATGGTAAGTTGCTTTATTAGACATTAATTTGTCTTGAGCTTGGTATCACCAGTCCTCTGCTAGAATTACTGTGTTAGCTATTCTAATAGTTTACTGTCTTATATAATATGTTTGGACATTACCCATCTTACTGTTCTTTTTTCATTTACTTGCGTAGAATCTTTTATTGAAAGATTGTTTTTCGAAATTTGTTTAGCTGTAGAAAAACTGTTTCTGACAGGTAATTATGAGTGATTTCATGCTCCAGTCTAATTTTAGAAAATTGTTTATTGAGAGATACAAGTTAAGTTTATGTCAGTTAAAACAAAGAAATGAGGCTAGACTAACGATGATACAAAAAAATTTTGAACCTTACAAATATGTTAATCTTTAAAATCTAGCTTTTGGTTCCTGCATTGAATAGGACGATGACCAAGTTGACCTGATTCGTCCCTCTTTTTGCCTAAGTCGAATTATTTCAAGTCCTAACAGTCCCTTAAGTGCACTGTTTTTGAAAAGTGTAGTGGGTGAGTGCATGAAGCAGTCCTAAATTTGATTGCAGACTGTCTATAACTTCTGACATCACTAACACTGTAAAAAATACCTGCTTTCTTTAGTTAATATTAGCACAGTCTGAAAGGGTACAGTCGATTATATCAGTAATAAAACTACAGTATTGCATTATGTGACTTCGTGATTGGTTTCCATTTAAAAAGAATTCTGCAGCAGGTTGTTTAATAAATTCTGAGGCGCTTCTGGGTCTTGGATAAGGTGTGGCTTCTTACAGCACCTGCAGAATTTCCTGTTCTGTGTAGTTTTCCAGGTGCTGGGACTTTTCACAGTTCCTTTGGGCAGATGAGCATTTTGTTCATGAATTCAATTTAACCAAGTTTAGTGCTGTTGATGTACAACAACTACTAATTGTCAGAAAGGGGTTTATGCAGCTTTTTTTTTTTTTACTATTTCTGTTTCAGTGTGCCACTACGAAGCCTGTTTTGCCAGTTTGATTCAGTAAGTATGTGGTGACATTTAAGCTCAAAGACATGTTTTGTGCCAAACTTAAGATTTCTTAAGGCTTAATAATATTGTATGAGAAAAGAGTAGGTCTTCGCTAAATAAATTTGGCCTTAAAGTGAAAGTGGAATATATGATTTTGGGTATGTTTAGTCAACCTAACTGAAAGTCAGTACATTTTAAGACAGGTAGTGACCTAATAAAGAAGAGGTTTGTTTCTAAAAGTTAAAATGGAGCCAGTTCATTTTTAAGATATTTATAGTTCCAAGTAAAGTTGAAATTCATCAAACATTGCCTCTAATCATAGATTTCTGTATAGATTAGCCAGCCTACATTTTAACCCATTAAAGTTTTAGAAACTAGATAGTTCTTTCTTGAAGTAAATTACTTTGGATAACAATTACCAAAACTAGAACTAGAGGAGAGATGTCGCAGTTTTGATGTAGGTTAGCAGCTGGAAAGAACATGTTAAGTCCTTGGTGTGCAGGATTTCAGTTGTTTTTGAGGTAAGCTGTGAATAAGCTTCTAGTGAATAAGCTTCTAATGTCAAGGTTAATGTAGAAGAACAGATACCAAACATAAAATGTGCTAGCAATGAGGGTTTTACCAAGATTTTTAAAAAGTAATTTGGGGGCAGCCTACTTGGGACTCATTCTCTGAGACAGAAGCTTTCTTTCTCTCAATAAATATATGCTGCTCTTAACCTCCATTGTTCCTAAAATTCACTTTCTATTTTAGAGAGCATGAACTCGTATTGTTGGATGGAGGTAAGAGTTTGTTTTTGTTTCATAGACCCCCTTCTGTCTATTTCTCCCTCTCTCAGACAGAGGCTTTCTTTCTCTTGATATATCTATTCTTTAAAGAAAAATTAAATTGGGACAGGCTCTCTTTAAATTGCTGAGTTGCCCAGGCTGGGCTTGAGCTTGCAATCCTTCTACCTCAACCTCCTATCACTCTGGAGTTACAGGTGTGTGCCATCAGAGCTCACTAAAAAAATGGCATCTTAAAATAGGTATTAACTGTGGTGCTTCCTACTCTGCCAGCTTATGGTTAAAGTTGTGGAATTATATAACATTGGCTTTTGAGATTTGTCAGTACTCTGCTTAGCAGTGCCCTTTATTTGTAGAGCTCAACTTTCACATACTAGGACTTTGGTCCTGATGGTACCTACATATGTAGGTGAACAGCCTAATACTGTATTTGCAAAAATGGAGGCACAAGGGATTAATTCTAATGCAGAGGGTATTGGGCTTTCAGGTCACCCTTTCAGAAGTTGTGTATCAATTCCTCTTAGCCCCTGTATTTGTCAAGGAAGGTTGATTGAGCAAATTTGAAGCCTGCCTCAGTCAAGCTGTTGAATACAAGTCTTTTCAAGGACTGCACTGGGTAATGCATAATTCTGTTAGGAAACATGGGGTCCCAGGATTATGGGGATGTAGTAATGAAACAGCAAAAGGGCTGGCACTGGGTGGACTGTCCTTACGGATTTGCCCAGGGTACTGTGTGCAGCCTTTATTGATGGGATTGAAGAATGATTTTGATGTGTTTGAGATACGCTGATGCTACTTAGTAGATCTCTCTCTGAGTTTGGTTAGAATGAAGCCCCTGATTTGCATTTATAGAGAGGACTAAAGAAAATTGTAAGCTGTGAAACATTTAACTTTTGTTTTTTTTAAAGGGAAGATTGAGCAGAAACTACAGGCAGGCTTTGAAGAGATGTGAAACTTTGAGTCAGAAGGACCTGTGCTGTATATAAAGTGAAATACTAAAGTAAACTTGCATGTACCCATCAAGCAGCTTCAGCAGTTACCAGCATTTTGTTGCCCTAACTTCATGGTCTTATAACTGTTTTTTTTTTTTTTTTTTTTCCTGGAGTATTTACAGCAAATCCTACACCTTGTGTACTGTCATCCATAAATCAGTGTGTTTCCAAAGGATAAGAACCTGAAAAAAAATAACAGCTATTTTAACCCCCTAAATTATTTCCTTACAGTGGTACTTTGGTACTCATTAATTAATTAATTGGATGAGAACCAAAAATGATGAGTATCATATTGGTGTGTGTATGTTTTTGAGACAGGGTCTCTATGCAGTTCAGGCTGGCCTTGAACTCACTGTGTAGCCGAGACTAGCTTCTACTTGCAGGATCTTCCTGCCTCAGCCTTCTGAGTGCTGGGATTACAGGCACCACACCAGGGCATTGTTTTAACTGAAAGGGTAGCAAGTCATGAGGCAGTTGACACAGATTTGATTTGATTTGATTTTCTTTTTGGTACTGGGATCGAATTCATAACCTTATGCTTGCCAGGCAGGCTCTCAGGCCACTGACCTAAATCCTCGGCCCGTTGACACAGATTTTAGTTTTTAAGAAAAGTACAAAATCATGAATACTGCAACCAAATTTTTGTGTCATAATTCACTGAATACCAAATTCAATGAGGTTTTAAGTAGTGGAGTACAAAAGATGTGCCTCTACTCTTTTTTTTTTTTTTTTTAAATCGGTACCGGGGATCAAACTCATGACCGCCTGCTTGCGAGGCAGGTGCTTATGCTGCTGAGCTAAATCCCCAGCCCCAGATGTGTCTCTACTCTTAAAGGACCTGGGTTTGAAACATAGCTCTAACACTGTACTTTGTGCATTAAGCATATACTGTTTGAGTTCCTTATCTGTGACATTAAAGAATACCTCATGATGTTATTTTGAGCTCACATGAGAGAATATACAAATACAAAATACAAATGTTCTTAGAAAGTAGCCCAGGCCTTCTTGTGAGCCTCCTGTAGGATGTGGATTTCCCTTTAGTATTGCAAAGAACAGTAGTGTTCTGGAAATGTTTCCCACTAGCCTAGTACAGTTTCTTCCCTGGGCTATGGATGAAGATCAAATGGTGTCTGTTCTCCTGCTTTATCATTCATTCCTCTGTCTACCAGCTCATTCCATCCAAGACACACACTGTGTTTCTGGATGCTTGTATTTTTTTTAATTACACTGTCTCTTGTAGCCTCTACCCAGTTTTCCTGCTTCCGTTTGCCCTGAAACTTCTTGAAGAAAATTGTTTCTACTTGTCTTCACTTTTCTTTACTGTAACATAAACTCCATCACTCTAATGAAACAGTTCTTGTCAAAAATCACCAAGTATATTTGACTGTAAGGTAGCATTTGGTACAGTGGTTACCTGCCTTCTTTGCAACACTTCTGCTTTGGCTTCTAGGATAGCACACTCCACTGGCTTTTCTTTACTTCCTTGGCTTTTTTGCAGTCTCCTTGGTTGGTTCTTCCTTGCAGTCTCCTTGGTTGGTTCCACCTCTTCATATTGGAACACCCCAAGGATCTCTGCTCCTTTCCTCCAGTTCCTTGGTGTTGCCTCCCGCTCTCAGGGGTTTGAATGCCGTGTGTGTGCTGACGAGTCACAAGTGTTCTCTTTTGACTTCTGCTCTAGGCTTTTATGTCAAATTTGACATCTCCCACTTACATATTATATTGGCTCCTTAAACTGAATTTGACAAATTCAAACTCATTTTTTCCCAGTCCCCTCTTTGTCCCTTAATCTTCCAAATCTTAGTTAATTAATTAGCATTTCCATCTCTCCAGTTGCGCAGTCTAAAAAATGGAGTCATTCTTTTTTCGGTTGATACCGTGGATTGAACTCATGAACTCACAAGCACAAGGCAGGCGCTTATGCTGCCAAACTAAATCCCCAGCCCGTGGAGTCATTCCTGCTGCTTCATTGGCTGTAGGTACTTTCATTGGCTGTTGGTCTTTTGAGACACATTTTCATTTTCAGTTCAAGCTGACCTTGAACTACTTTGTGCCCCAAGCTGGCATGGAACTCACCATGATGCTAGGGCCTCCTACCCTCGCCTCCTGAATGCTGGAATTACAAGTGAGTGCTGGGATTACAGGCATGTGCCACCATGCCTGACCCAAAATTTAAAAAATTAAATTTAAATTAATTAAAATTTCTTCCTTTTTTTTTGGGTATTGGGGGTCAAACTCAAGATTCCATGCTTGCCAGACATGTCCTTATACCACTGAGCTATATTCCTGGCCCTTTTTAATCTTTTTGAGACACTTTGTTTTATTATGCAGTTTAAGCTGGGCTTGAACTCACTTCGAATGAGGTTCTTTTAGGTTTATGTATTTTTCAGAACTGTGTAGCTGGAATTGGCTGTTTTTTTGGGGGGGGAACGGGATGATCTCTCTCCCCCCACAAAAGAAAGGACAGGGCTTTTTTTTTTTCAGGGCCTCTTTTAAAATTTATTCTTTCCCTTGGGTACCAGGCATCAAACTCATGATTTAGCGCTTGCCAGACAGGCATTTATGCTGTTGACCCTAATCCCCGGTCTGCCTCTTTTTAATTTTGAGACACAGTCTTGCTCAATTGCTCATGCTGGGCTTAAATTTGTGATCTGCCTCAGCCTTCCATAGTGGTGGGATTACAAATCTGTCACCATGTCTGGATGTTAGAGAGTTTTTAACTCAAAGATTACTTACATGTGATTTGTAAAATGATGTAGATTAATATATATACTTTTTATTTATAGTTTACCTAATGGTGCGTGATTTTTTTTTTTTTTTGTCTTTTTCCTTTTTTATCCGTACCGGGGATGGAACTCACGACTGCCTGCTTGTAAAGCAGGCGCTTATGCCGCTGAGCTAAATCTCCAGCCCCTTGGTGCATGATATTTAACGCTTGTTTTTTTTTTTTGGTACTGGGGATCGAACTCACAACCGCATGCTTGCCAGGCAGGTGCTCATGCCACTGAGCTAAATCCTCAGCCCTCATTTAATGCTTTTATACTTAAGCATTTATTGTAATTGAGAAATGCGTGAAGTTCATTAGTTAAAAACTTGGAATTAGCCAGCTTGGTTTAAGAGGATGACCTTGAGCATGTTAGTCATCTCTCTGTTAAGTCTTTTCCTTTGCAAGATTTTTTTAGCGCTGCTCTTTTCCAGAATCACTCACTCAGACTCAGTCTAGAGTTACCTACCTGAGTGGTGGCAGAGTTGGAGTGAGAGGTGGATTCTGTTTTCGAACAGGGTCTCACTGTGTAGTCCAGGTTGGCCTCATGCCTCAGCTTCCGAGTGCAGCAGTTTCAGGCATGTGCCACCATGTCCTGCTGAGAGGGGGATTTCTTGACTTTTAGTGTTGGACTCCATGTACTTTAGAATATGGATTGGAAAAGCTCTACTAGTCACATTGTTAGCACCTAGTAATATTCAGTAGAATAATTTTTCTCTGTTCCTACTAAAAACATTTTTCAAAATAAAAACCATTTAAAAGTGGGTGCCTCTAACTAGGTGTGGTGGCACATGCCTGTAATCTCAGTACTTTTGGAGGTTGAGGCAGAAACATTCTGAGTTTAAGCCCAGTTTAGGGGAGCTAGGGACTTGGTAAGACACTATTTCAAAAAAAAAAAAAAAAAAAAAAAGGATGTAATTTAGTGTCAAGGTCCTGGATTCAGTCTGTTACAAAAAATAAGTAAATACATAAAAGGTCAGTGCCCTCAGGATTTAGTCACTGTTTCTGAACATTGCTATATTGGGGATCATGGCCTCAATACAGGAGTCTTTGAGGCACACTTCATATTTAAACCCTAATAGTTACATATCAGTAGTACTGATAGCGTGTGTCATGCACACTGTTTTTAATGTTCGCATTAGCCTTTCAAATGACTATTTCAGATGAGAAACAAAGCCTCTTCGGTAATTTGAAACTTACTTAGGTGATTATGGTGATTGGTTTTGGAATTTGAATTCATCTGTCTGGTTTGCAAAGCTGAGTATTTTTTTTTTTATTTTTGGTCTTTTTTTTTTGAGATGGGGTCTCACTATGCAGTTCAGGCTGGCTTTGAGCTTACTTTGTAGCCCAGGCTGGTCTTGAACTCGCAATGATCCTCCCACTTCAGCCTTCTGAGTGCTGGGATTACTGGCGTGAGCTACCACGCCCGGCAAGTTGAGTATTCTTTAAACCTGGGAGTGAATATGCAAGATGGAATAGATGGCAGAAGTCTTGTACGGGGGACTCAGCAGTGACTTTGCAGGTGAGTGTGTGTATGAGGGATGTTTGTCAGGCTCCTTGGTGTCTGTGCAGCAGTGGTCACTGCTGACCAGTTGTGATCTGCTTGCCAAGGAGGGGAAAAACAAGATAGGAGATAGCCATTTTTTGTTTTTGCTTTAGCAAGGTCTTGGTGTATAGTAGTTCAGACTTGTCTTAAACTCACTGTGATGCTTTTTTTGGGTGGGGCTGTGCCAGGGATTGAACCCTTGACTTCACGCTTGCCAGGGAGGCTCTGTGCCGCTTAGCTATATCCCCAGCCCCCTTGAACTCACTTGGTAGTCCAGGCAGGGTTCAAACTTGTTGGTGACAATCCTGCTTCAGCCTCCTGAGTGCTGGGGTTGTAGACATTTACTACTACACTAGGCTTTTCTAGTAGACATTATTTTAAATATGTAGAAGAAATTGCAACATAGTTTTTGAGATTTGTTTGTAAATTTTTTTTCTTTTCCTTTTTCTTTTTGGGTACTGGGGATCAAACTCAGGATCTTGTGCTTGCCAGGCAGGTGCTTATGCCATTGAACTAAATCCCCAGCCCCAAACTTTTTTCATTTTTTTTCTAACCACTTACTGTAGTGAATGTTGAGTGATTTTTTTTTTTATGTGTATATAGTTTATTTATTTATATATTTTTAAAAGGTTTTTTTTTTTTTTTTTCGTCTTTTTGAGATGGGCTCCCTATGCAGTTCAGGCTGCCATTGAGCTCACTTGGTAGCTCAGACTGGTCCTCAATCTTGTAACAATTCTTGTGCCTCAGTCTCCTGAGTGCTGGAATTATAGGCGTGTGCCACCATATCTGGCTGTTAGAAGGTTTTATGGGACTAAGAAGACTGTAAGCAGCAACAGCAGCAACCATTTAATGCCCTGAGTTGAAGTGTATTGATAGTTACCCAAAGAAGTATAGATTTAACAGTGACCTTGTGACTTTTGCTAATGTCTAAACAGTAGGTGCTTCCATAAATGGATTCCATGCTTTTAAAACTTTTTTTTTTTTTTTTTTTTGTCTTTTTCCTTTTTATCGGTACCAGGGATCGAACTCACGACTGCCTGCTTGCAAGGCAGGTGCTTATGCCGCTGAGCTAAATCCCCAGCCCCGCTTTTAAAACTTTTTATTTAAAATGTTTGAAATGTTGTGCTGTAGGTCAAATATTACACTTAACTTTACTTGAGCTCACCCAAGAATGAAGAGCACAGGCTTTGGAATTGATCACAGATAAATTTGTCTGATACTTGCTACCTGTGCGACTGTCTACTTTCCTCCTTTCTCTTTGTCCTTCTCTCTTACTGGGAACTGAACCTAGGGCCTTGCACATGCTTGGCAAGTACTCTACCGCTGAGCTACATCCCTGACCTCTTTCATATTTTAAAATGAACATGACTTCTTGCAACCCTGCAGAGTAGGATTAAAGGTGATACTGCTCAGCTCAGTATCTAGCACATAGTTATGTTCAGATTATAGCTATTATCGGTAGTAGCTGACATTTTGGTAGCCTGCATGATAGCAATGTAATACAAATCGATATAACTTCATTAACCAATATGCTGTCTTGGAATCTGTATTTCTTCGTGTCTGTGTGTGTGTGTATATCAGAATGCTGTGTGTGAGTTTTCATTTTCCTGCAGCTTGCCTCCTTTTTCTCAAAAATGCTCGCTATGTCTACAATTGATAATTGTAAGTTTACTTCAAAGAATAGATGTGCAAGCTCATGTGTGGCATTTGCTCTCTTAATGCGGAGCTTCAGTTAGTGTTCCTGTGTAGCACACCAGCAGGTACTTAGCACACTCTTTTTTTTTTTTTGTCTTTTTCCTTTTTATCAGTACTGGGGATCGAACTCAGAACTGTCTGCTTGCAAGGCAGGTGCTTATGCCTCTGAGCTAAATCCCCAGCCCCCTAAGCTTTTGTCAAAAGAAGACGACTTTGGTTGTTTGAAATGAAAGAAGTAAATGCACAATGCCTTCTCAGTGCCTCTGGTATCTCACTGTGATTGAAAATATTGAAGTATAAAAAAAATTATATTCTAGCCTGTTTTACTCATTACTTCCTTATTTGAATCATTTTTCTTGTTCAGTTCAGAAAAACATACAAAAGGCCTTTTACTCTTTAACTGTAGGGTTGATATTACGATGAATTGTACTCTAAGAAAATTTGCTATGGAGGGAACTTTGGGGATCAGGGAGACTAACCCTGTTACCTGGTAGATGAGAAAACTGACTGAGAGAAGTTTTGGTTTGCTCAAGGACAGAGGGAAGAGTTGATAGGTCTGATTCCAGCCCAGTGCTACAGAGGTAACTGGATAGTGGACTTTGGAGTCACACAGGCCTAATTTTGAGTCTTGATTCTATGGGTCATTAACTGGATGACCTTTGGCAAGTAAATGTGAATCAGCTTCTTGCTGTGTGTTACTTTGTTTGTGGGGCTGGGGGTGTAGGAGATAATGTTAAGTACTGAGTAGGGCCTGGCATTTGCTCTGAGCTCAGTGAGTGCTGTCTGTTCTATTGCACTTCTTTTCTTGATTACTTCAAACAGGTCATATGGCCAAGTAATTATTCTTTATGAAATGGGAATCAATGAGATTGGTTGTTGCTTTTTGCCAAAGTCCTTTACAGAAAATCTAAATTGTCGGTTCATTGGAAAAAGACACTGCTCACTGCAAAATAAATACATTTGTCAAGAGTCTAATGGCTACTCTAAGTTACAGCATTGACATGATTCTTCCTAGGAAATGTCTGCATTTCCCAAACGAAATGGACAGGGAAGCTAGGATAGGGGAATTCATCTATAGTTAGTTACTCAACAGTTCTCAAACATTTTAAACTCAAGACCTTTTATTTTAACCCTCTAAAAGTCATTGAAGATTCCAATGATCTCTTGAGTTAGACCTATTGACATTTACAGTAGTAGAAATTATATCCAGTAAAAATTAAATACGCTCTTTGAAGTGTCATTGATAGCCTGTTGTATATTAACATAAATGTTACATTATTTTTTTCTTGTAGGGGGACAGGATGTCATTGTGTAGTTCATATTGGCCTTGGACTCAATATGTAGCCTATGTTAGTCTCAAATTTGGAGAGATCCTCCTGCCTCAGCCTCCTAAATGCTGGGATTACAGGTTTGTGCCACCAGATCTGGGAAGTCTTAATGAAAAGAAAATTTTTTTTTTTGGTGGTACTGGGGATCGAACTCACAACCTCAGGCTTGCTAGGCAGGTGCTTACGCCACTGAGCTAAATCCCCAGCCCCCCCAAAAAATTATTTTCTAAGATGAAAAAAATTTCTAAGATGAGAAAAGTAGTATTGCTTTGCATTTTCTTTCTTTCTTTTTTTTTTTTTTTTTTTTTTGTCTTTTTCGTTTTTATCGGTACCAGGGATTGAACTCACTACTGCCTGTTTGCAAGGCAGGTGTTTATGCCGCTGAGCTAAATCCCCAGCCCCACATTGCTTTGCATTTTCGTGAATCTCATTAATGTCTAACTTCATAGGAGACAGTTGACTTCTGATAGCTACTTTTGTATTTAGTCTGTGGTACAAGAAAATCTGACTTCACACAGGATATAGTTGGATAAAGGTGGAATTTTTTTTTTTTTTTTTTTTTTTTTTTGAGACAAGGTCTCACTGTGCAGTTTAGACTGGTTACTATCCCTGTCAGATAATTGTAGATATTTTTCTTTGATAATACACCAAAGCTTGAAAAATGCTAGTTTCTTAATGGAATCTGAAATCAGATCAGTGCCTGTTAGTACTGTTGCATTACAGTCCATTGGTTTCCCTTATACTGTGATTTGGTCTTTTATCCATACATGATTTTATGACATGCATTGGTCATTTGGAAAATGTTAGTTCCCGGAATTATGTTGATATTCCAAATGCAACATATTTCATGTAACTATGTTTATATAGCCTGGAAAACTATTTTCATGAGGGAATGAGAGTTTAAAAAAAGGCACATCACTTGGTACTACTGTGAAAATTAGTATTGGCCTAGCAGACTACTGAAAGGGTTTTGGGGACTGTATGGGTCCCTGGACCGCCGTGGAGAACCACTGAATTAACATATTGGTAAATTAAGGCAAATTTGTAGAATACAGTTTTTAATAAATACACACTCTGGAAATTATGGAAGGGTTTTCTGTACAAGCCTTAGTCCTAGAAACCATCTTACTCCTTGAAATAGAGAACAAACTAATCATGAAATGTGGTTAATTGACTATTGAGTATTTGAGTGCTTTTTATAGACAAAGCATTGTATAGGGTACTGCTAAAGAGATGAATTAATAAGAAAAGATTTTTCATTCAGTTTGTAGTCTAGCTGGAGGGAGAAGACATATACAGTTTTGTGAAAAGATGAGTGATGCAGTGTTTGCTATCACAAGTGTGACAGTAAAGGTGAGAAGCCATTCTATTTTATGGGAAGGTACAATGCGCATTTAGATAATCATTTCATCAGGTTAGATTGGAGAATTCAGGTAGAATAATTATTCTAGACTTACAAAATTAGGTTATAGTTTGATTTTCTCACATTGTTATTTTATTTTTATAGATTTATAGTTTCTAGTATTTTTACGAGTTATTTGGTTTTTTTTTTTGTTGTTGTTGTTGTTGTTGTCTTTTTCATTTTTATCGGTACCGGGGATCGAACTCATGACCGCCTGCCTGCAAGGCAGATGCTTATGCCGCTGAGCTAAATCCCCAGCCCCAGTATTTGTTTTTTTTTTTTTTACAAAATGTTAATTCATTATGATGTAGGACCAATATGTTAAGCCAAACATGGTGGCACAGATCTGTAATCCCTGCATTTGGAAGGCTGAGGCCAGGCCAGCCTGAACTGCATAGTGAAACTCCTTGTCTCAAAAATAAAAAAAGAAAAGAAAATCCTAGTAATATATTATTACTAGTTGATAATATGGGAACACAAAATTATAGCAAGACCACATAAATATAAGTAGGATGTTTTTATATATGTTAAACATTAAAATTTTTTTGTTAGAATACAGTAAAATATTCAGTTCTCTTTGGGGGAAAAAAAAGTAAACATCTCCATGTCTTAGAAATGCAGTATTTTGATGCTTCATTAAAGTACGTTATGTACACCTTGTGCTTGGTTGTTCCCTTACTGAACTGTTAAAAAGATTTTAAAAAATTATAAAGTATCTACCATCAGAAGGCAGTCATATGGCAGCTATTATTGTTGTTACAGGTTTTCAGCTGAAGCTGACTTGCATGTACTAGTTACACAAGATGTGCACCTCAGTATTTTGGATGTTCTGATTTTTTTGTTTGTTGAAGATGGTAATCTAACTACACTGAAGACCTGACTGCTCAGGTCAGACCCCATGCTGTGCCCTTACACATGTTGCATCTTCAGATCCATGAGGACAGTTTCACCAAGAGGAGAGCCAGTGATGTTTGTTTTTGCTTTTTGGTACTGAGGATTGACCCAAGGCCTGCACACTGAGCTACCAGGACATCCACAGCCTTAAAAAATTAATTTTTTAAAATTTGGAGACAGAGTCTTGTTAATTCACTAATTGCCTAGGCTGTGCTAGAGTTTACAACCCTCTTCAGTTCCCAGAGGGCTAGGATCACAGGTGTGCACCACTGACCCTGTGGGGTTTGTACTTAATAAACGAGAAAACTGGAGTGTTCAGTTGCCCAAGGTACTTAGTGGGTAAGATGTGCACCTGGGATTTGACTGTCTGTCTCTTTTTCTCCCAAGTCGTCTATTTTTTACATTTCCTTTTTTTTTTTGTCTTCTTTGAGACAGGGACGTGTTACACAGTTCAAGCTGGCTTTGAGCTCACTTTGTAGCCCAGGCTGGTCTTGAACTCACAATACTCTTCCTAATTCAGCCTCTCCAGTGCTAGGATTATAGGTGTGCGCCACTAACACCTGGCTTTTACCTTTCCATTTGGTCAGCAAGTTGAAGGAATATTTTAGGATACTGTGCATCTTTTGCCGTTTCTTAAAGGACAGCTTTTTTGGGGAAAGATGTTGGGTAGTAGCTGTATTGGTATTTGAATTCTGAGGCTGATTTTTCTTGTTTTTTTTTGGTACCAGGGATTGAACTCACCACCTTGTGCTTGCTAGGTAGGTGCTTATATTGCTGAGCTAAATCTCCAGCCCCTGAAGCTGATTTTTCAAAAATTACGAGACATTTAATTGCTTGATGAAATTACGTTAAAGCCAGAACCCTCTTTGCAGATGACATGTTATTATATTGGTGAGGAGCACTTTGTTTGTAGGGTTTTACTAATTGTGTAGGCCTAGAGTTGACTTACCTTATTGGTTAGTAATATTACTCTTTGATTGAATAATACGGTTGTATCACTTTTGAACGGTGTATTACTTTTAAAAGAATGTTGTGGCTTACAAAGTTTGTCTGAGTAGAAAATTCATTTGTTCAGGCAGTCAGCCAATATTTGTAAGCTACAATTTTCTTTGAATAACTGGTGGTTTGTAGCTCCATAATTTGTGGTTCTTCTGAACTTGTATAAAAATTATGCATGTTTAAAAAATGACCTTATCACTTTAATGTTGTCAAGCAACATAAAACTGTCAGATTTTGTAATGTTATAGTATTGTTGTGCTTAATTTCCCTGGGCTAAGAATGTGTTTTAAGTCAGTAATTTATACAGCATAAATAGTCCCCTCTCCCCAAAAAACTTACAAACTACATAAAACCCAAAAACTTCTTCAGTAACTTCACAGGTACAGTTCAAGTTATGAGAACTCAGGGAATGTGAGCATCTCCATATTAGTTTGCCAAAATCTTTGCAGTAGCCATATTAGCCCACTACTCAGTAATGCTTCCTGGATGTATTGAATTATGTGGCATGACCATTTGGGTGTGTTTCAGTGTTCTTGAATGACATTTAGTTTCACAGTATTGTGTGTGTGTGTGTGTGTGTGTGTGTGTGTGTGTGTGTGTGTGTGATGAGATTGTTATTTGTTCATGTGCAGGTGAGAACATTTATTTTAAATGGTTCACACTCTGTACCTCTTTTGTTATTTGTATGTAGATAAAGTTGTGAAAGTCATGCAGTTATTTTAAATCCTTCTTTTGATTTTAGGTTAAATCCTACAGGGGATATGGAGCCTTTTCTTCTTGAAATATTTTTGAAAGTCAGAATAGTAGTTCTGTTTTTGTATTTATAAAAGTGTTATGGATAAAAATGAACCTGGCTTAATCTTCATTGCTAAGTGAGAACATTTTTTAAAAAAACACCACTGGGAACTTTCCTTGTTCATGGGCTAGTCTTTTGAGTTTTTTGTTTGTGGAAAGGTGAGGTTTGAATTGATGGTTCAGTTTATCAGCGAAATATGGTTTTTGTGGCTAGGATTTTAGCAAATTGTTAATAGACGGATGCCTAATATTGTTAATAATTTTGACATGTTAATAAGAATTTTTTTCTCTTTCTTTTTTTTTGAAATGGGGTCTTATTATGTTGCTTAGGCTGACTTTGAACTGCTGGGGTCAAGGAATCTTCCTTTTTCACCCTCCTAAGTACTGTTGCTAGGAACAGTGAGTGTCTCTGTGCCTGAAAAAGATTATCCAGCTCTGGAGGCTATTGCCTGTCATTCTTAATTGAACATTGGAGTAACCAGAGATTTTAAAAAAATAGATGCTTGAGTTTCACCTTGAGAGAGTCTAATTTAATTTGTCCGATATGCTGTGTAAGCATCTGGATTTTTAGAGGTAATTCTAGTGTGCATCTGAGACTGAGAACCAGTGTTTTGAGAAATTTGTCAGCTCATGCAAGGCAAGATATTTGATTTTATTGAATGTTATCTTTGCCTTTGAAGTGTAAAAACCTTTATTTTGAGGTAATTGTAGAGTCATATGCTGCTACAAGAAATACATATTCAATGATAGTCCATCTCTAATTTTATTTCAAGAATTTGGACACAAATGAACCATTCAGTATATAAACTTTTGACATTTTTTTTTTTCACTCAGCATAGTTCTTTTTTTTTTTTTGGTCTTTTTCCTTTTTATTGGTACCGGGGATCGAACTCACGACTGCCTGCTTACAAGGCAGGCGCTTATGCCGCTGAGCTAAATCCCCAGCCCCTAGCATAGTTCTTTTGATATCTATCCAAATTGTTTCGTGTGTCAGTAGTTTGTTCCTTTTTGTAGCTAAGTCGTAGTCCATGGTAGATAAGTTAAGTATCACAATTTAATCATTCACTGCTGGAAGGACATTTGGATCATTTCTGTTTTAACTGTTACTAATAAAGCTGCTGTGGGCAGATTTTTTTTATGGGCATAATTTTTCATTTCTCTGAAATACAGAGCTTAACAGTGCATTTGCTGATAAATGTTTTTTTAGTTTTGTAAGACCCCTTACTCAGAGTATCTGTAACATTTTTCAGCCCCACCAGCAATGTAAAAGTGATGCAGTTTCTCCATATCTTCAACAGCATTGTTTTTATGAGTCTTTTTAAAAAAATTTAAGGGTGAGAAATATAGTTCAGCAGTACAGTGCCTGCCTGATAAGGGGAGGTCATGAGTTCAATTTCTGGCACACTCCCCAGTTAATGCTTAATAAAAATGTTTTAGATTTATAGAAAACTGAGTAGATAATAGTTCCCATATGTATCTTTGTCATTCAGGAGTTTTCCCTTTTACTAACATCTTGTGAGAATATGTGTGTGTGGGGTGTGTGTGTGTGTGTGTGTGTGTGTGTTTTGTCTTTTTGAGACAGGGTCTCCCTATGCAGTTCAGGCTGGCCTTTGAACTTACTTTGTAGCCTAGGCTGGTCTCAGAACTCACAAATGATCCTTCTGCCTCAGCCTCCTGAGTGCTGGGATTACAGATGTGAGCCACCACGCCCAGTTTACTAACATCTTGTATTACAGTGGTAAATTGATATGCCAGTATCAGTGCATTATTATTAAAGTCTATAATTTGCAAAGCGTCACTGTGTTGCTGGTTTTTTTTTTTTTTTTTTTTTTGTCTTTTTATCCGTACCAGGGATCGAACTCACGACTGCCTGCTTGCAAGGCAGGTGCTTATGCCGCTGAGCTAAATCCCCAGCCCCCAGTTCTGGGGTTTTAATAACAAACGCACAATGTATCTACCATTCAGTATCAGGCAATTTTACTGCCTAGGAATCGCCTATGTATTTATTCTGCCTTTTTCTTTTTTGTGGTGATGAAGACCGAACCTAGAGCGCATGCTAGACAGCACTATTCTATGACCTGCGTCTCCAACTTGGTCACTGATTTTTTATTTTTTTATTTTTGTTACTGGGGATTGAACTCGTGATTTCATGCTTGCCAGGCAGCGCTTGTGCCACTGAGCTATATCCCCAGCCCAGTCACTGATTTTTTTTTAAAAAAATTGTTTTTTGAGACAGGATCTACCTGTGTGGCCCATGTAGGCCCTGAGCTCATGGTGAGCTTCCTGCCTTTGCCTTCCAAGTGCTGAGATTACAGGCATATACTACCACACTTGTTATAGTTTTGCCTTTTCAGAATGGCATATAGTTGAAATCATATAGTATGTAGCCCTTCAGACTGGCTTGTTTCCCTAATCAATATGCATTTAAGGTTTTCCTCTGTTGTCATGTGGCTTGATAACCCTTCCCCTCACTTTTTATTGTTGGATAATATCTCACAGTGGATGCACCACAATATTCAATTGTGGACGTACTGTGCTCTGTTTATCCATTCAGTTACTGAAACACATCCTGGCCATTTCCAGTTTTGAAAATTATGAATAAAACTGCTGTATACGGGCTGGGGATTTAACTCAGCGGCATAAGCACATGCCTTGCAAGCAGGCGGTCATGAGTTTGATTCCTGGTACCGTAAGAAAAAAAAAAAAAAAAAAAAAAAAAGAAACTCAAAACTGCTGTATACATTTATGAGAGAGCTTTTGAGGTGACCTAAGGCATCTCATGAGTAAATTCCTAGGGGCACGGTCCTGTATTAGGTGGTAAGGCTGCACACTTAAATTTGTAAGAAAGTGCTGCTGTTTTCCAAAGGGCTTGTACTAGTTTTCATTTCCACCAGCAATGTGTTATTTTTTATTTTAGCCTTTCACAGAGATGTCTAGATACCTCCTTGTGGCTTAATTTGTGTATTTTTGATGAACAGTTACTGAAAATCTTTTTATGTGCTTTTGTCATCTCTATATGTCTTTTTCAATGAAGTAACTGTGGATGCCTATTTTCTATTTGATTGCTTCTTTTTTTTTTTTTTTGCTTGTTTTTTGAGGCAGGGTCTCACTATGTAGGCCAGGCTGTAGGAACTCACTGTGTAATTCAGGATGGCCTCAAATTTGAGGCAAGCCTCTTGCCTCAACTTTCTGAGTTCTGGGATTGTAGATGTGTGCCACCACACCTGGCATGAGGATGCTTTATATATTCTGATTTGAAATCTTTTCTCAGATACGTGGTTTGGAATGATTATCTCTCAGCTCTAGCTGTATTTTTTTTTTTTTTATCATTTAACTGAATTTTTCAAGGACTAGAAGTTAAATTTAATGACCTTTCGTTTATCACAGTTTTTAAAAAATATTTTTTTCTATTCTGTTTTTGGGACGAAGTTTTGCTTTGTAGTTGAGGATGGTCTTAAACTTACTGTGTAGCCCAGGCTGTCCTCAAATTTTTGGTGATCTTTTTGCCTGAGTCTCCCAAGTGCTGGGATTATGAGTGTGCACCACATTGCTTGGTTTAGGGTTCTTTTTTTTCAAAAGTTGGTTGTTGATACAGGTCTAAGAACTCGGTCCTGTGTCCCAAAATTTTTTTTTTTAACTTTTTATTGGTACCAGGGATCGAACTCACGACCGCCTACTTGCAAGGCAGGTGCTTATGCTGCTGAGCTAAATCTCCAGCCCCCCCAAATTTTTTTCCTAAAAGTTTTATGGTTTTAAGTTTATGATTCATTTTGAATTAGATTTTGTATAAAGTATGGAGTATAGATATAAGTAAATTTGTTTGGTCTTTAAGGATATCCAATTCCTGCAGCTTCATTTGTTGAAATAGGTATCTTTTGTCCAGTGAATAGCTTTGTACTTTTGTAAGAAAATTCTGGCAGACATGGTTTTGTGAATCTATTTCTGATTTCTCTCTTCTTTTCCATTGATCTATGTATCTGTCTCTCTGTTAATGTCACTTAATTTCTTTTTTTTTTTTGAGACAGGATTTTGCTATTTAGTTCAGACTGGCCTTGAACTCATGGAATCTTCCTGATTCTGCCATCCCAAGTGCTGGGATTACAAGTGTGTTCCACCATGCCTGCCCATACCATGTAATCTTTATGTATGTATGTATTTTATTTATCTGAGACAGGTCTCATTACGGAGCCCAGGGTGCCCTCAAACGGTGATCCTCCTGCCTTAGTCTCCCCTACTCTTACAGGTGTGCACCATTGTACCTGATGTTACTGGGTAATCTTGATTTCTAGCCATATAAGTATTAATATTTGGTAGAAGGATATCTTTCATTGTATTCTTTTTAATTTTTTTCCAAATCCATTTTATTGCTTTTTTTAAAAAGAGCAGAATATATTTATTGCGGGAAAGAAAGATGCTATCAAAGAGAGACAGAGGGGTCCTGAGTGGGTTGCCAAATACTGTCTTTTCTAGGGACTTTTATAGAGTCAAACCATAGGTGATATGGGTCCAAAATGGGGGAAAACTGGAAACTCAAGGCAGATAGGCAATAGGTGGGACAGAATTATGGTCAGACAGTAAGATTAATTATTCAAGTAAAATTGACCAAATCAGGGACAAATGGGCAAGTGAGTCACATAGTAAGCAGGCATTCTTACATTCTTACGGTACAGTGACTGTTCCTGTAGGGGGTTGGGATATTGGTTCCTGGCTTCCTCAAGGTGATCCATGCCTTTTTAGAGTATCATTCCCTGATGTTTATGTTTAAGGTGTGGATGCATTTGATTTGCCTTTTGTCTGGGGATCTGGCCCACAGCGGGAGGTATCTATCTCCTCCAAGTTCACAAAACATCTGGTCCTCTGTGCCAGCTCCCTTAAGGGCCTCGTCCTGTCTGAGTGCCTATAATATTTCTAACTAACTCAGCTGCCTGGAACTTTCCCCCTCTGAAGAATGGGCGGTGACCAGTTTGGCTTCTTTAAACTGAAAGGGGTTGTAGTTGTTGAATGGCAGGCAGTCAGGGATCTGCAGAGCTTCTAATGGCCCTCAGTAGATTCCAGGTATTTTCATCTTGGGTAGTTGTACAGCTTTAAGTTTGAAGAAGACAGGGGCTGGGGATTTAGCTCAGTGGCATAAGCACCTGCCTTGCACGCAGGTAGTCATGAGTTCGATCCCTGGTACCGATAAAAAGGAAAAAGACAAAAAAAAAAAAAAAAAAAAGACAAAGCCAAAACAAATAATAGAATCAACAGGATTATTATGAGTACAGTTAACAAAGATTCCCATAAGGAGGATAAGAATATGGTCTAGGAAATTTTAGAGTCAGACATGTCATTGATTTATCATTTAATATCTTGAACAGTTAAGTGAGATGTTAGCAGAAGGATCAGGAATGTACATACGTTTAGTTTTTACAATTGCTCTATAAGTACCTCCTGTGCTGTTGGATTGTCTAATGTCATCCAAGTTTGGAGGGTGGCCTGTTGTATTGATTTTACCTTCTTTATTTAGGTGAGAGAGACCAGCTGTGATGTCATTTAAGGAGTGCTGAGTATAGTTAGTCAAGGCCTTAGTATGTGTCATAGAACCTTTTTTGTGGGACACAATCTGGTGTATTCCAGTAAAAGGAATCTAGCATTATTTGTTATTGGTTTCATCTGTCATGATGCCTTGGGGTTTGGCACTTTTTAGGCAAGAACAAACTTAAAGGCATATATAATCAAAGCATGATCATTAGAGCTGATTGGTGAGTTTAGAAACCATTTCTAAGGAATAGCAATTGTAACCTGTTATTAGGTCCTTTTACTGATGGAGTCTAACATTTTGTCATAAATCCCTCTAACTTTAGTTATAATTACCTTTAAATTTTTGATAACGTAGAAGAACCAGATTAATACATTATTTTGGCAAATGAAAAACTCTCTCCTTAAATTTTTATATATGAACAACAATATATACTATATTTGTAAAAACCAGTCTCAGCATCATTTTGATTAGTTGGCAACTTGAATATATATTACAGCATTTAGATATGATAAAATCTCTCCCTGACTGGCGTCAGGCTTTTAGACATAACTAAGAGGAAGGAGTAAAGAGAAAGTTATCCCAGTCACAGTTTAAACAACCTATGTTTTGGTGACTGTGTTGGGGTCCAGTGCCTGGAAGGAAGACCAGAATTGAGAAGGACGAAGAGACGTGTGCCAGTGTCCAGCAATCGGCTGATTTTTACCTCTTGTCATGATTACTCAGGGCTCCTCCGTGGAGATGACAAGCAGAGATGACAGGCTGGCCAGAGGGAGGAGACAGTACCCTGGGGCCCTTCGGTCCTGCTGGACCAGCTGATAGGATGGCTCCGAACTGTGGGGCCTTGGCCTCCGAACGAACGCAGTCTGACCTGCAGTGGTCATCTTTGCAGTCACGGTAAATCCATTTTATTTCAAGAGAAAAAAGTTTCAAGAACAACAATCAAAGTCTTTTTAAATTTTAATGCTCTAGGTCTTGTGTCATTTTGTACAAGATTAAGAATCAATTTGACTGTAAAAAGCTGTGAAGAATTTTGAAAAAATTATAGATGAATTTGGGAAGAGTTGCCATCTTTATTATAGAGTGCCTTACCATTGGTTTTTAGTAGATTGGAACAAGATTAGAGAGAAGTAATTCAACATTACTCAATTAAATTGTGTGGACAGATTCATTTGTAACTAACAGAATGTTAAACTTTTAAAAGTTTTTTTGGTGCTAAAATAGCCTATTAGCAAAGCAATAGAAATAGGAAATCATTATTCATTGATTCATAGGTTTGCCCACTCTGTCCTCCTGGATGTCTATTATGGGCCAGACATTGTTTCAGGCACCAGAATACAGTGGTAGAGAGGCAAAGCTTTAACTGTCCTTGACCTTACATCCCAGTGGAAATTGGTAAACAAGAAATACACATCACTTGAGTGCTATGCTGGTAATTGAGATAGGTTGATATTAAAATAGAGTAATGGGGTGGCTATTTGATTGCCTTGGGAAGAAAAGTGAGATGGAATTGTTCCTGCAGTGACTCAATTGGTATGGGAGGAACCAAGAAGGACAGAGTGTCTGGAGAGCACTGAGGAGAGGGAGAACAGTATAGGTGATGTTAGGGAGATGGACAGGAAGCAGGTAACTGAGACTTTGTAAGCCCGGGTAAGGAGTATGATTTTTATTGTGGGGAGTGTGAGAGGCTACGGTTTTGAGTAAAGGAGTGAAGTAGTTTGATGTTGTCAAAAGGTGACTTGAGCTGCTGCAGGGAGAAAGGATTGTAGGTAGTGACCAGTACAAAAAGCAAGAGGCTTGAACTTGTGATCTTTCTGCTTTAGCCTCCAAAGTGCTGGTATTAGAGATGTGCACCACCATACCTGGCTAGGAAAGCAAAATTTTAAAGTGCCATCTCTGAAATGTAAAAATTTTGTGATGCCCATTGATTCTGTCAGTCCTGATGAGGGGAGAATAAGAGGATTTTGTTACAAAATCAGCTAGTGATGTTTTTTTTTTTGCTTTTAATGAAATGCTAGTGGAATTACATTTTCCTTGGTTGCTGTTTTTTGTTTGCCCTCCTGAATTCATGGACTTGATAACATTAAAGAAAATGAAAGAAAATGCAGGATTCTTTGGATTTTGGTGTGGTGGGTAGAAAATAGTTGAGTTTTTTTTTTTTTTTTTTTGTACTGGAAATCAAATGCAGGACCTCGTGCTTGCCAGGCAAGGTCTTATGCTGCTGAGCTACATCCCTGGCTTTAATTTTTGAGTTCTATAGGTAACATGTAATACTTTTATTTAGAAAACATCTGAGTATTTTGGGTCTAATAGTACCAAATTTGGGGAAGACAACAAAAGAAATATAAAATGGGCCTTGGTTTCATTGCACTTAGATGCAAAGATAGTAAAAACACTTATTAGAGGACAAAAGCAAATCTAGGCAGCAGAAATTATGGTAAGGTATGGAAAGAAAATGGGGTTTTTGGTTAGAAGACTTTTTTTTTTGCGACAGAGTCTTGCTGTGTATCCTTGGTTGGTCTTGAATTCACTATGGAATCCAGGTTGGCTTTTTGCCTTAGACTCCCGAGTGCTGTAACTGTAGGTGTGCGTACCCTTGCCTGCTTCTGGAAGACCTTGTTTTAAACGAGGACTGTTAATAGCTTTGTGACGCTGGCTGAGTCCTCTGACCTGGAGTCCTGGAGCCTGTTCTTACCTGAGGGCAAACCTATACCTGCCTGATTGGACTGTTGTGGAGGTAGACTGTTGTGTAGGTAGCTTAAACAGTAATAGTGTGTTGGATTTGTTCTTACATCAGGTGACTGGTTTGCAGACTCATTATCATTTTATACAGTTACACATTTAGTCATTTATATTTACCAAATACTTTATAACTTTTTTTGAGATGTTATCTTGTTACTCTTACACCTTATTTCTCAGGACAGTGTGCATGTCTTGGCAATTTGTTCCCAGCCTTTAGCTTTCTTTATCTCTTGGCCAAAAGTTTACCATATTATGTAACCTTCTCTTTATTTTCCTTAGTCAACTGTTTCTTCAGAGCAATGTAGTGGAGTTTGTGTTGTAGAATACATGGAGTAACAGGATGCTTAAGTCTTGGGTTGCTTGCCTTTCTTGTATAATGGCTTTTTGATGACATATTTGTTGACATCTTTAGAGGCATTCTAAAGTTTGTAGCTTTTGCTAGCTCTTTTGAGCCCCAAACATCAGGGCAGAGTGGTATTAGTCCAGGAATGTCCGTTTTCTCTTTTTGTGTGTGTGATAACAATGCTTACATTGCCCAGATTGGCACCCATGGTGCAACCCACAACAGATGTGTGCTGTCTCTGCAGCTCTCCTTAGTTTGTAACAGGAATAATCCTTACTCAGAGTAGCAGGCACACATGGCCGTGGTTCAGAACTGAATCCCCGCTTCGTGAGTAAACCTTGTCATTCCTCCTGCTGATTTGGATCACATATAACTCTTCCATTCTTCACCCAGAACACCAGCAGCGACTTCTGTGGCCATATGCATTTCATAGGAAGTATGAAATTTGCATTCATTGTTATACGTCAGTGAGTTTCTGGTAGCTGGTGGCTGGGAAGGAGATTTTAGCTTCCTATTGAGGCAGCTGATTGCCTATGAAGTGCTATGAAATAAAAGAGTAACTTTCTTTAAAAAATTATATATGTGTACTGTTCCTAGTTTGGTGTTAGGCATGCAGTGAACCGTAGATACTGTTACTCTGCTTCTCTTAAAGAGTACTGTAACACAGAGAAGACAGTCTTCGCCTGTCAGTGTTTGCTCACAGTGGTAAGTCATAAGAAATTAGAGAAAATGTAGTAATACATGCTGCGATCCAAGTACAAATGAAGTCGCAGTAGGCCTTGTCATTGGGACATACATACCTCATTGTATCAGTGAGACTAAATATAATCCAGGCAAAACGAGCATAGGCGTTCCATACTAAGAAAATGTATTGTTTATTCTTAGAGGCAGAAAAGCGTAAGAAAATCTTTATCTGATTCTCATTCTGAAACTTCTGTAGTGTTAAAGTTGAATTTACCTTTCTGCTTGTACAATTTATGGAACATGTGCCTTTTTTCCAAAGAGCATTATAGTGACCGGATGTGGTGATATGTGATTGTAATACCAGCACTCGGGAAGCTGAGGCAGGAGGACTGTTAGCATTCTTAGCAGAGCTTAAGGCCAGCCTGGGCTACATAGCAAGTTCAAGCCCAGTCAGAACTACATGGTAAGACCCTGTCTCAAAAATACCAACCAACCTCACCTCCGAAACAGAATAAAACCAACCAAAATAGCATCGTGTAGAATTTATTTCCGGGGTATTTTTAAAAATGCTGTTTTTGTGATAGACCTAATGTTGTGGCCTTCCTGTTATGTTTGTAAAAATAGTAAAGACCTTTTATTTTATGTTGTATGATTTGTTAGAAAGACAGGGCACATTTCTGAAATTTCCTTGGGTGGTTGTCTTTCAAAGTTTTTGATTATTTGGATATCAATTGTTGATAAATTCGTGTACATATATGGGATAGTAGGGTGACTTTCTGCTATGAAAAACACTCCTGTAAGATGGGTGTGGTAGCACATGCATATAATTCCAGCATTGGGGAGGCTGAAGCAGGAGGGTTGTTGGAAGTTCAAGACAAGCCTGAGCTACTAAGTTAGTTCAAAGCCAGCCCAAACTGCATAGTGAGACTGTGTCTCAAAAAGACAAAAACAAAACACTCCTGTACAACTCATGCTGAAATCAGGCCAACCTAATGCAAAGCACTGTTTTATCTTAGTCACTATAATAGTTTTGTAAGTAGCAGGACCCTCGGTCATGCTTTTTTTTGTTGTTGTTGTTGTTGTTGTTGTTGTTGTTGTGTGTGTGTGTGTGTGTGTATGTGTGTGTGTGTTATTTGAGACAGCATCTCATTATGTAGTTCAGACTGGCGTTGAACGCACTATGTATTCCTGTGTATTCCAGACGGTCTCAAACTTACGTCAGTAGTCCTGCCTCAGCCTCCCAAGTGCTGGAATGGTAGTAGGTATGTGTTACCGTGCTTGATGGAGATCATACTTCATGCTTTTTTTGTGGAGCTGTCTTTTTCAGTTACTGGCAATTAGATGACTCTTAAGTTTCTTTTTGGAGGATGCTCCATTTAATTATGTATCTGCTAGGATGGTTGGTATCAACTAGATCAGACAGACTGATAACATTTCAGTGTGTTATTGATACATGACTCCTTGAAATTGTAGTGTCAGGGGGTTTTATAATTATAGTAGGAAGAATTTTAACATTTACCGAGTGTTGTGTGCTGAGCATCTTTAATTCATGACATCGTTTTTATTTAAATATCACAATGACTCCAAGATTGTTCTTGTTGACAGCACAAAGGCATTTTCTCTTAAACCAGTGAGAGAAAGTTTACAAGTGTACAACCTCTACCACTGAGTGTTTGAAGTCTCATTGTATTTATATAGCACCAAAAGGTTTAGGAATTGGAGTGTCCTTTTTCCCTGCTGAAAAATACTGTTCTGTAATATTTTGGACATTTCATTAGCTTTGAAGTGTTCTTGGACATGCATTTGCAGCTACAGGGTTTGCAGGTGGGGTCTTCATCCCAGCTAAAGTTTTCTTGGGAAGAAGTTTGGTAAGGAATATAGTTGAAAGACAGCAGTCTTTTCTGCAACTGTTACACTTTAGGTATCAGAAGTCCACTACTATTTGCAGAGTATTATCACATATATTCTGCTCAATTCATGTAACAGTTCTGTGAGGTAAGGAAGTATAAAACAAGTGATGATGGTCCTGTTGTAAGTGAGAAAAGTGAGATTTGAAAGGTTCAGTGTTAAAGGAAGCCAGCTAGGAAGTCGCAGATCTGATCTGGGACTGAAATTCACGTCTCATGCCTTCAAAATCAGTAGCTTGTATAAAACAGCATTTAGAGGGCAGCAAACTTTTTTCCAACAATTTTCATGCCTGTTATGCTCACTACTCTTGAACCCTTTCATAATAGTATGATTGATATTTTGATGTTCAATAATATGCCAGTCTTATCTTGAAGATTCAGTTGTACCTTAGTTTATGAACTTACTGTTTTCATGATTCTGGTTGCAAACCGAATTGGATGAAGAACTGAATCAAATTCAGTGGTCAAGTCAATGTTGACCTTACTTTGAAATTCGATTTGGTTCTCATACAATTCATTTGTGATCAGAATTATAGGAAGAATTAAGTTCATGAACCACATACTTCAGAAATTTGCTTGGTTTCACAGGCATTGTTGCAGTTGTAAATGATGTCATACTTGAGATAGGTCAGCTATTGGAATACCAGGTAGCAAATTTTTTCCCCTAAAACTTGTACTTTGTAACCTTTTAAGAGAGAAAACATGTAAAATGAGAAAGGAAATAAAAATAAAAAATAAACTAGGAAATAAGTATAGAAATAAAATATTGAGGGGCTGGGGATTTAGCTCAGCGGCATAAGCGCCTGCCTTGCAAGCAGGCAGTCGTGAGTTCGATCCCTGGTACCCATAAAAACGAAAAAGACAAAAAAAAAAAAAAAAAAAAAAAAAAAAAAAAAAAGAAAGAAAATATTGAAACAGTTTTACTTTCTCTTAGTACATGAAATGTATTTCTTATGAAATACATTGCTTATCTATGTAATTTCACAGATTATGTTGCAGTACTATGTGGTTATACCACTTTAGTACATGCTGCCCAAGAAGTTGAGAGCATTTTTTGACTTCATAACTGGTGAGAAAGTCTGTTCTCTTTACTGACACTAAAAAACTGAAAGTAAGGTGCCATTCTTAGCAATGCTGAAACGTTGTTGGTAGTGCGTTTTTAGCTGCAGGGTTTCTGATAAGCTGATTTAGGGATTGGAAGCAGGGGATGTACCAGAATGTTAAGTATCTGTACAGATGGAGTATTAATCAGAAAGTGAGATGGAGACTTCTGCTCATTCCCTTTTTAATACAACAAAGGCAGTAAGCTCAATCTGGTTTTCTTATTTTTACTTATTTGTCTTGGAACCCTGTATTGCTGAAGACTGTTTTTCTTAAAAGTATTTCAGACGTGATAACTTTAGTGTAGCTGAAGTTTGATTGAAATTACATGATTTGAATTTATTTTTTGTGTATTATAGGTTCCATTTTGTGTGAATGAGAGAAAATCAGACAAATAGCATTCTTTTCACGTGTTTAATGACCTGGAGCTTTCTGGGATAGCTGTGCCACACTTAAGTTATACCTTAACTCATCCAGTGTTTTGCTTAGTGTTCAGTTATCTGGCAACATAAAAGTAAAAATACAGAGGTTATGTCATAAATTCACTGAAGTTTAATTGGGTCTGAATACAATTGAGGTTGACATTCTTTGAATGCTTTTCTAGGAGTATAGTTATCCAGATCTTCTGTACTTCATTATTTTAACATGCATGTTGAATTTTAAAAACCCTGAAAAATACGTTTAGAAAGATTTACCCTTCAACTTTTGTAGCTTTGAGTTAGCCACTTTTTAGAAAAGTTACCTGTAAAATTTGGCCTTCTATCACAGAAAGGAATTTAGACAAGTGTGTTTTTTTAAACCTCTATTGTCGTTTCTTTGCCTTAAAAGATGGCATGTTAAAAGATTTCATGTTAAATTTTTTTTATATTTTTTATTTTTTGTCTTTGTGAGACAGGGTCTTACTATGTACTTCAGGCTGGCCTTGAGCTCACTTTGTAGCCCAGGCTGGTGTCAAACTCACAAACTCCTGCCTCAGTCTCCTGAGTGCTAGGATTACAGGCATGTATCATCACACCTGACTTTTCATGTCATTTTAATGAAATTTGTTTACAATGAAATATCAGATATGCCATTAAAATTCTGGTTATAATATGATTCCTGTGTTCTCTTGTATTTATAATCTGAATGCCTAGTTAAAAAAACGAAGTAGTTGAGCAAACATCAAGTATTTATGCTGAGGTGATGTGCTTTGTGTGTCATGCCCCCCCCTCCCCCCAATCCCTCCAAAGATAGAAAGACTGAGCACTTGGGAGCCTTGGCAGGAGGATCACTGTGAGTTTGAGGTTAGCCTGGACTACACAGTGTGAGTTCAAGACCAGCCTGAACTGCTTAGTAAGACCCTAAAAGAGAAAAAAGGAGTTTAAGATTGCATCCTAGAGTGGAAGGAGTGCTGGACTTTGAGTTATAAGTCTGGGGTTTGTTTCAGAGTGTTGCTGAAAGATAATTTGATACCTTAGGCAAGATACTCTCTTCTCTGGGCCTTAGTTTTCTCTTTGGTAAATAAAGTTCTTGTATTAGTCCTTTTGACTGGTTATAGCCATTTGCAATTGCCTTTTTTTTTTTAATCTTGTGAAGGAAAAGTTAATAGCTTAATGCTGCCAATTCTTGGTAGTTTTGTTCTGACAAATGACTATGGTAGTAGAAAACTAATTTGAATTAACCTATCTAATTTCATATTTTCTTTTCTTTAATTATTTTTGGTACCGGAGATCGAACTCACGACCTTGTACTTGCCAGGACTTGCACTTGTGCTGCTGAGCTAGATTCCTAGCCTATAAATTTGTGTTTTCTTTTTCTTCTTGTACCGGGGATCAAACTCAAGACCTTGTGCTTACTAGGCACTGAGCTAAAGCCCTGGCCCAATTTTGTATTTTCTAAAACTAGTTTTGAAGAGAGTAGATGGCATTATTTAGTTTTGCATTTTAATTGTACATCATTGTTGTCACTTTAAAGGAAGCATACAAGCTGAAAAGATAAACAATGCTTTGGAAACCTGTCTCCAGTGAAAGGAGATCACTTACTATACTTACTAAAGTTTTTTTTTTTAAACTTCCATCTCAAGCCAGAGGACAGTAATATTAACTAAAATTAGTGCATATGCTGGCAGTGTGAGTTCAAGAGTTTAATCCCATTACCCCACCCAAAATTAGTGCATATATTTATGTAGACCACACCCATATAATTCAGTATAGATTTTATTGGTACATTTTTTTACATCTTTTTTTTATCAATACCGGGGATCAAACTCATGACTGCGTGCTTGCAAGGCAGGTGCTTATGCCGCTGAGCTAAATCCCCAGCCCTATTGTTACATTTTGCTTCATACATTTTTATTATGAAAACTTTTAAGCATTCAAAAAAGTTGAAAGTATTGTATGGTGAACACCCATATATTCTACAGTACAATCTAGATGATACAATTAACATTTAAAAAATTATCTGTATCTCACATTTATCTATCTGTCTTTTATTTTTGGTGCATTTCAAAATAAGTTGCAGACCCCACTATTTACCCCTAACCATTTTGACATTCTTTTTTTTTTTTTGGAGGGGGTCTTTTTTTGAGACTGGGTCTCACTGTGCAGTTCAGGCTGACCTTGAGCTCACTTTGTAACTCAGGTGGTCTCAAACTTGGAATGATCCTCCTGCGTCAGCCTCTGGAGTGCTGGGATTACAGGTGTGTGCCACAATACCTGGCAATTTTGACATTCTTGTAATTAGCTAAAACTTAATACTTGTTTATATTTCTTTGGTTAAAATTGACATACGTAAAACTGTATACCTCTTTAAGTGTGCCATAGATATCAGTCATTAATTGAGCATCTGACATCTTTCAGGGTTTGTACTAGTTTTGCAGATAGAGAAGTGAGTTAAGACATTGTCTTCTTTCATGATGCTAGTTGGATAAACAAGAGAGACATGTCAGAAATGCTATTCAGTACAACAATATTTTATTTGGACCTTTTAGTTGCAAATAATTAGAACCAGCAGAATTCTGACAATATGAGTTTTGTTTACAGAACCGAGAGGCAGAAAATACGAGGGACTTTGGATAGGGCTTAAACAAACGAGTGGAAGGCCTGTAGGACTGTTCTTTCTTTTTTTTTTTATCGGTACCAGGGATCAAACTCACAACTGCCTGCTCGCAAGGCAGGCACTTATGCTGCTGAGCTAAATCCCCAGCCCTAGGACTGTTCTTTCTTCACTGTTTCACTCTGCCTGTCCATTTCACTTTTCCTTTGGAGTTAGGGTTTCTTTTTTAGTACATACTTATGGCTTCTTCCTCATCCTTTACCTTACATCTAATAGTTCTCAGCCACATAGACATAGCAGTTTTTTTGTCTTAATTTTTATGTCCATATCCTGGGAGGTAGAATCTGATTGGCCAAGCCCTAGCGCTGCTATGCTTGAGGTGGTGTTTTACAGTGCACATTTCCTGTTGGAAGTCTGCTTTTGTGGATAGAATGAAATAGAGGGCATAGAAGAGCAGGTGTGGGGCTACTGTAAGCTAGGTTGATACTGAAAACATTTTAAAGAGTCATAAATCTGTAGAAAAGAAGAGGGCACAGAAATAGCATGGAAGGAATAAGGATTAGTCACTGTTTAGGAAGGGGTGGGGGATAAGAAACAATTTCCTGAAGAAATTGGTGGCTCAGTTGGGTTTTGAAAGATGAATTTGAGTTCAACAATGGGACGGAAGGATATGTACTATAAGAAGAGCAACACGAGAAAGATAGGAAGTGGCGCAGTGTGTTTACATAATTTGGTTGGTAGGTTTGTGCTAAGTGGGAGAGTTTGGGAGAGGTTGGAGACAGGAACATTGGGATAGCCAGCCACAAAATCTACCTTCCTAACACACAGAAACCTAGGGAATGTGAGTGATAGAAGAGGTTTTTTTAGTTGGTACCAGGGATCGAACTCACGACTGCCTGCTTGCAAGGCAGGCGCTTATGCCCCTGAGCTAACTCCAGCCCCTGAAGAGTTGTTTCTTTAAGAGAACTGGAGGCAAGTGGGGCAGACATAGAAAATCTTTCAAGAGCTCAGACTAGGAAAATGATAGCAAAAAAGAAGAGGGGAGATGTTTAGGCTGCACAGCCTGTAGTGCTTGGGGTTTATTTGATTGTCAGGGGAGAGGGAGGAATGTTATGATGATGCTCCCTGGCTTCCTAATCTGGGTGAGTGGATGAACTGGGTTGCCCTCCAAGATAAGAAATACAGCAGAGTGAAATGCTGGCTGTGTTGTATTTCTTCACCTGGCCAATGATTGCAAGGTTACTTTCTAAAGGACTATTAAGTTGTTCATATATATTTTATACATTTTCAGTTTTTAAGTTGCTTTTCATAATCTAAAATGTTAAAGAACAAAGAAGCTGAGGCAGGAGGGTCACCTTGAGTTTGAGGCCAGTCTGGGTTATATCGTGAGCTCAAGAACAACCTGACCTGTACAGTCAGACCCTGTCTCAAAAAACAAAAGCAAAAGCAAAAACAAAAACAAAACAAAAAGATAAACTCTTCCATTTCTTCAGTGTATGGTTTTGTAACTCACCATCTGCTGTAAGTAAAGCACACGCATGCACGCACACACAAGCACAATGACAAATGCTTTACTGCACTGACAGTACCGTGTGTGTCTGGGCAAGAGTGGCATTTAGACTTAAGCGTTACCCTTTTGTGTCCGTGGTGAAACACAGCACATGACTCACCCTCAGCCTGTACAGGTTTTTCCAAGTTGGATTTTTAGTTCAACTCTTGAGCAAAGTTACAAACATGGGGTAGAGTTTTTTGAAACTTTGCTTTTTGAATAGTGAAAAGATGGAGCCTGGAGCCATTTGACAACTGAGGTATCACTGTATTTATTAGCACCTGCTCTCTGCCCAGAAGTATGTTAAGAAATTTATGTAAATTTCTAAAGAAGTAACTAGATGAAAATGAGCGGGACATTGGGTTTACCTGTGTCTGAGCTGGAGATGGCTTATGGCAATCGAATGCCAAATTGTGTGATAATTATGATGCAGTTGCCATTCAGAGTGAGTGTTTTTGGCTTGAGCATTTAGGGATGACTGACTTAAGTGATTTTTTTTTTTTAATATGTTGGCTCATAGCTCCTTGAATTTTAAAATCAAAGCCAGTATGGAACTTTACATAGATTTGTACATCTTTACTATGCTTACATAGGCCACCAAGTTAACATCATCTCTAGCTGATGTTTTTATTCTAGCATATAACCATGTAGTCAATTACTCAATCACCAGGGTGTCTAGTAGACAGTTCTAGGTAGAACATATGTAAAGTCAGACTCTTACGCTGTCTTTAAAAGTATGCTCCACCCCAAGGTCTCGCCATCTGTGATAAATGCAATGCCACCCACCCATTGTTCAGATTAGCAGTCACACAGTTGGCCTTCACTTCCCTTTTCTCACATCTCACACCTAGTCTGTCGGAAGACTTGGTGGCCTTACCTTTGAGATAATGCAGTCAGAGCATCTCTCTCCTTTCTTGTCATCAGTTTGGTCTGACCACTCTCATCCATGGCATGGTACTGGGTTTTTAGCTTTACCTTTGTTCTGCTGTACCTAAATCTAACTCAACACAATAGCCAGATTTTTTTTTTTTTTTTGAGACAGGGTCTCACTATGTAGTCTAGGCAGGCAGTCACAGTAACCCAGGTTGGCCTCAAACTGTTGGAGATCTTCTGCCTCAGCCTCCTGAATGCTGGGGTTATAGGCGTGTGCCTCCATGCTCCTGCCAGAATAATTTTTAGAAATATGTCCAATGGTACTCATTTCCCACTTAAAACTCTCATTGGCTTTCTATGTTACTCAGTAAAGAGTAATAGTCTGAAAGGCCTTGCTTCATCTGATCCTGGATACGTCTCTGACTTCATTTACTATTATTCTCCCCTGACTCACTTCATTCGTCTGTTTTTTTTTAATGGTGGCAAATTTTTATTAAAAGCAGGAAAAGAAACAGGCTCTGCAGAGCAAATGTGGGCCAACTAAAAGTAGAAAAAGAAGTACACACACCAAATGCCCTGAAGGTGTGGACCACAATGCAAGAGAGAACATAGTAGCCTGCTTGCTATATTCTTCATGTGTGCCAGGCATGCCTTAGAGTCAGGACTTGTGCTTGTGCTTTACCTTTTATCAGATCTGCTCTGAAATCACCTTATCTATAAGGCTTACTCTGGTTGTCTTTAATTCTGCAACCTGCTCTTCCCACACTCAGGACTTCTCTTACTCTTTTTATTTAGTTTTTCTTTTTTGAGACAGGATCTCACTATGCAGTTCAGGCTGGCCTCGAACCCTTGGAGATCTGCCTCAGCCTCCTGAGGGCTGGGATTATAGGCATGTACCACTACCATGCCCAGCTACTTGTAAAGTTCTGCATAGCATCTAATAGTGACTTGACACGCTATTTATGATTTATGTTAGCATTTTTTGCTTTCCTTGCTCCCACTAGGCTGAAGTTCTGTGAGGCAGGAGGTGTGTCTGCTCATAGCTGTGTCCCAGAAATCACAATGGGGGGTATTTGGTGGCTATGAAATATTTGTGGAATGAGTAAACAGATGGCTATATGGGAAGGAGGCTATGAGACAGACTTTGAAAAATTTTGATCAGCAAAGTTTTGGGGAGAAAAAACCTGGAATCTCTTAACGCTCTCATTCCTATCTTTGTGCCTTTAACAAATCTCCTTATCCTTCAAGTTATGAGAAACTGAATTAGAGCTTGAGTTTAAATCAGCTGCGTACTGTATAATGACTTTGAACGAGATTTTTGACCACTCAGGAGTTTTGTTTTAGGCATTATTATTGAAATTTACTTTGTATATAGGGTATATGCTTCCGTGGAGTTTGTTTTCCATTACTGGGGATTGAACCAGGGTCTTGTGCATGCTAGGCAAGTGCTGTATCACTGAGCTACATCCCAACCCTTTAAAAATTTAAAAAAAATTTTTTATTTTGAGACACCATTGCCCTGAGGTAGGTGCTTGGATACTTCTGTGTATTTTGACACTTATTCAGACATATAATCTCCTACCAGGTTCAGGATATAGAGTATTTTCATCAGCGCATAAAGTCTATCTGGGTCCCTTTGTAGTCGGTCCCATCTCATTCCTTCCTGCTTCTGGTATCCTCTTACCTGATTTCATTTTTGCTTTCTCCTATATGTCACATAGGTGGAATTAGTGTGACTCACTTAGGATTGATTTTCATTTAACTGAATGGTCTTGCGATTCATCTATGAGTTTTCATTTAACTGAATGGTTTTGTAATTCACCCATGTTATCCCGTCTATCACAGGTTGATTTCTTTTTATGGTCTAGTGGTATTTCAGTTATGGATTTGCTACAGTTTATTCATTCACTAGTAGATGGCTTTTTATTACTTTTTAAAAATTTTTGAACATTGAAAGTAAAGCTGATCTGAACACAACTGCTTGCAGTCTCACTGTTTGAATGTTCGCTTTGTGTGCTTTGATCCTGTGACCTGAAACACCGTTTCTAAGATGATAGCAAGTAATCTATTAACTGGTGATAGCATACTGTTTTTTGTTTTTTTGCTTTTCTGTAGTTCTGAATTACTTGTACCCTTACACTGTTTTGTTTTGTTCTGCCTTTTTTTTTTTTCTTTTTCCTTTTAAATAAAATATTAAAAAAAAAAAAAAAAGAAGAAAGTAAAGCTGCTGTGAACACCTTCATTTCTCTTGGGTTGATACCTAAGTGGGGGATTGCCTGGCTGTCTGTCGCATTTAACTGTATAAAAATCTGCCAAACTGACTTTTCGAGTGGCAAGTTTTTTTTTTTAGCATTTATAGCTGAAAGTGATGGTGCCCACCTGTGTAATTCTAGCACTTGGGAGGCTGAGACATGAGAATCCCGGCAAGTTCGAGGCCAGCCTGGCTACAAAGTAGTTCAAAGCCAACCTAAATTGCATAGTGAAACCCTGTCTCAAAAAGACAAAAACAAAACACCTAACAAACAAAAAAACCAACAAAAAACCCTATCAATTGGAGTATTAGGACTCTTAGTTGCAAGCAATGGAAATTAGCTTTGGCAGAGGAGTTTATGAATGGAATATTAGATGGCCCATTGACTCTCCTAAGAGTTGGAGGGACAGTCTCTGAAATTATGTGTCCAGGGACAGTATTTGAGGCTGTCACTGGAGTTTGAACTGTCTACCTCATAATGTTATGCTGGGACTGTTAACAGAAAGATTGCAGCCTTCGAGAACTGGAGGAGGCTGCTGTGCTGCAGGCACTTAGCAGAATGGGTTCTCTGAGGACCTAGCTTCTTTGACTCATTAGTTTTTGAATTCATTATGTGGAATAGGTGCTGTCTCATAAGGTGGGAGATTTCTCATCAGAAAGGTGACTCAGTTGTGGGACTGCCTAAGGAAGTAACATGTGAACATCACAACCTCCAGATAAAAATAGATAAAATAATTTCTGTACAATGTGTAGAATGCACGAAGTACTTCCTATCTAGCAAATTAATACTAGTTTACTTCCCTATCTTCCTCTTTTACAAGTACATTTTTTTGGAGTATAATAAAACATATAAATTATAAGCACATACAGCTCGACAAATTTTCATGACATGAGTTTATCCTTTTGATCAGTGCACTGAAGACTAGAATGTCACCAGTGTCCCCCACACTTCTCTTGTGCCTTCCTCCTCCTACTTGCACACTCTCCCTGCTATCAGGTAACTTCCTTGACTTTCACTAGTTTTGTCTGTTTTCAAGTTGTATATAATCAAAGCTGTGTGTTTTGTGTATAATTTTTCTTTTAACATTCGTGAATTTCATCCTAGTATGAATTGTGTGAGTTGTATGAATGCAGCACTATCCATTCTACTTTGATGAACCTACAAATAGCTTCCAGTTTTTGACTAATGTGAGTAGGTGCTGCAGTGAGTATTTTAGCCTGTCTTTTTGCTTTACCTGTGTAATTTTCCATGGGTATGTGATATGGAGTAGAGTTACTCTTTGTGAGTACAGATATGTGCAACTTTAGGAGAACCTGCCAAAAGAATTTTCTAAAGCAGCATTCTCATTTCCTACTCATACTAGCAGTTTGTAGGAGTTGCAATTGATTATATCTGTCTGTCTTTTTACATCTTTCTCTGTGCTTTCAGTAGGGCTTTGTACTGCAAGATAATATTTGTATCTGCCGAATCAGTTATAAATATCTCGTATGATTATTTCTTTGAGGTAGGTTTTAATGTTTTATCTTTGCCATTTTAGTACTAAATACGGACATATAGGACACATAATAATGTTTAGGGGGGTTGTATGAAAAATGAATAAAGAACATATGTGTAGGCTGGAAATTTGGTTCAGTGGCTCAAGTACTCACCTGGTAAATGCGAGGTTGTGAGTTTGATCCCCAGGACACCACACACACAAAGCCATATGTGTAAATGGAATAAAATTGGCACTTTTTGGAAGAGAACACACTGGTCTGACTAATTAGAAGGTATGAAAATGATGGTTGAACAAAGTCAAAGTAAGTCAGGTAGAGGGAACTGGTTCTGAAATAATAGATAGTCCTTTTTAGTTCCTGAATTGAGAGTCAAACATCTTTTCTGTAAATGAGTTATATTTTTTATTTATTTTTATTTTTGGTACTGGAGATCAAACTCATGATCTCGCACTTGCCAGGCAGTCACTTGTGCCATTAAGCTAAACCCATGGCCCTCAAGAGTTGTATTTTTATGCTTAGTGATAGAAAAATTCAGGATCATAATTGGAGGTTAGAGACAGATAAGGCATGAGTTTGTCAGCTTCATCTCCTAGTTTTAGTTTCTTCATGAAATGGAGTTCAAATCTGTTTTGTTTCAATTGTGGCTAATATATAAAATGTACATTTTCTTTTTTATCCTCTGTATTTTATATTGTGACAGTTACAAGATTTAGAATTTTGAAACATAATTTATGAAAGAGAGAATTCAGCCTCTGCAGTGTAAATCCATATAAAATTTTTATAGTAACTATTGGAGCTCTGAAGAGCTGCTGACTCTTCTGCATGTTTCTTGTTCTATGCCAGCACTTTTGTTTCTGTCCTGTCTACTTTTTTTTGTACCAGGAATCGAACTCAGGACATCAAGCTTGCCAGGAAGGTGCTTGTGCCACTGAGCTATATCCCCAACCCTAGTGCTTTTGTTTTTGTTTGCGTCAGGAAAAAAAAGAAACATTTATAAAGTGGCATGAAGCATCTCACCTCTGAAGTCTTACTTTACAAATACTGAATTGATCTTGTTACTCTAATAAATACATATAAATGAATAGTAAGAATCAAGATTTTTTTTTGTCTTTTTCTTTTTTTATCGGTACCGGGGATGGAACTCACGACCACACACTTGCAAGACAGGCGCTTATGCCGCTGAGCTAAATCCCCAGCCCCAAGAATCAAGATTTTTAATGAAAGACAAGTAGAAGAAGAATAAACATTAAGTGCAATTCAGTCACCCCTTTGAAGTTAACATACTCATTTGTTCTGTCCACTGAAGTGGCGGAAGCAGTGACAGCAGCGGAGCTGAGGTGATCGTTCACAGTGCTCATATGTTGGCTGTTCAATACTATAGCCTTAAATAAAGGAGGCTTGCAAGAAATGGCACATTGCAGTTGTGGGGCCAGAAAAGTGCTGAGTCTGGGGAAGCAGTGGTCTATTCCCAATGTTGAAACCCCTAAAGGTCAAAATTCATACAGTTTACAGTCCCCATAGATCACAGTCTTGGAAATGTAATTCTGAAAAAAATAAAATTTTAAAAGTATTTTATATAGTTCTTTTTTTGGTATTTTTAAAAGACAGCATCTTGGTCTATAGTTCAGCTGGCCTTGAACTCAGTTGTAGGCCAGGTTGGCCTTGAACTCTGAGCAGTCCTTGTGCCTCTGCCTCACAAATGCTGGGATTACAGGCAAGCTCTATCATGCCTGGCTTACAATAAAATAAGCAATTATATATATATATATATATATATATATATATATATATATATATACACACACACACACACACACATATACATACACATATATGTAGAGGGAGAGAGACAAGACAGGCAGACAGACAGACAGGGTCTCAGTATGCAGTTCAGGCTGGCCTTGGGCTCACTGTGTAGCCCAGGCTAGTCTCCAATTTGCAGTGATCCTCCTGTTTCAGCCTCCTGAGTGCTATGATTACAGGAGTACACCACCACACTCAGCGTATTTTTGCAAAGGTAAATACTACTGCCATGTTGTATACTAATGAAAGTTGCATAGGTATCACAAATATGGGCAGATAAACTGCATTCATGAAGAAATGGGTTAAATAGCAGAATCGATAAGCGCATATCACTCTGATTGGTAATTGTGTACACTCAATTTTGTAATGTTGTCATCTGAAATACTATGAGAAAACTTAAGGTTTTTGATGGTATTTTCTTGGGGGGTGGGTACCAGGGATCGAACTCAACTCATGCTTGCCAGGCAGGTGCTTATGCCGCTGAGCTAAATCCCCAGCTCTTTTGATAGTATTAATCAAAAACTTCATTGGGGAGCTCAGTGATAGAGAGCTTGCCTAGCATGTGGAAGACCTTGTAGTTGCCCAAAGAATCAAGATTTTAAGATCTTCCATGTTTTTACAAGGAGAGATGTGATTTATTCAGGAAGTTTCAGCATTTTTATATATGTTAATGCTTAAACACAAAGTCAATCTCAAGATAATGTACTTTTGGGGAGTCAGATTTGCAAAAAACATAAAAGTTAGAACTTTCTACACAATTTATTCCCTCAGTATTGGAAATGATGCAAAGATGAAATAGTGAATTGTAGAAAAAAAAAATGCTGACAACTTAAAATAGCAAGCAGCAACCCCCCAGAAGAAAAAACCTACCACTAAACTGATTGATAAGAAGTATTATAAGGATAGATTTTGGGCACTTGCTTGGAGATAGTGTAGGAGAACTGGCTGATTGTCACTATCATTAGCTGTATTTGGAAGTCTTGTACTATGCTTTTTTTGTCTTAGGGCACTAAATTCCTTAGAATATATTCACATTTTTTGTGTGGTGCTGCTCTGTTTGTTTGTGATTCTACTCATTGAAATTTTTTTCTTTCTTTCTTTCTTTCTTTCTTTCTTTTTTTTTTTTTTTTGTACTGGGAATTGAACTCATGACCTTGTGTTTTCCAGGCAGGTGCTGTGCCACTGAGCTATATCCCTGGCCTTTTTTATAAATCTTTTTGAGATAGGGTTTTACTATGCAATTCAGGTTGGCTTTGAACTGACTTTGTGGCCCAGGCTGGTCTTGAACTTGCAGTGATCCTCCTGTTTAAGCCTCCTGAGTGTTGGGATTATAGGTGTGTACCACCACACATGGTTTGGGATTTTAAATTTCAGAAGATTTTGCTCTTTCAATATTTCAGCATTGAGGATTAGGCACTTGGAATTATGGCTGTCAAGGTTGTATCTTTTTATTTTATTTTATTTTGAAAGTAGTAAAAATGCAACAGCACAAGACAGAACAAAGCCAATTGAGACAATGCAGTGCAGTTGGTACAGGATTTCACAGTAGGATACTGGGATAGTAGTAATAGGTACGATGGTATATCTCTTTAACTTCACAATAGTTGTCCAGTCAGTTAGGTATAGCAAAATCAAACCAAAAATAGAACATTATAAAACCAATTGAGAATAATGACTAGAGCAGAAGAAACATAACAAAACAAAACAAGTGAAAATAACCTTTGCCTTCAAACAGAAGATAGAAAGAAATCCCCCGTATTTGCTCTACTGCATGTGGTCATCCTCCCAAGAGATGCTGAGACATCTATTCCCAGTAGCTATGGGGGGGAGGGGCGGTGCTTGATTTTCAGCCTGTGTGGCCGTAGGCTCACAGGTGATGGTTCTCCTCCTGGCCCTCAGTGCAGGCACTTGCTAAGAGGGCAGGTGAATAAATTGCCTGAGTCCCACCATGGCCGGATCTTGGGAGTTCTGGTTCTCCTCCTGGCCCATGCCACAAGTGCTTACCATGAGGGTGGGTGAATAAGCTAAAGGTTGTATCTTTCCAGATTATGCTCAGGAACAGTCTGGATCATCTGGATTTCAAAAGCAGGGAAGTGTGGTGGCAACATCGTGATCCCAGCTACAGTGGACCCTTGACCTACAAGACTCTGTGTTCTTGGGGGCCGATTGTAACTTGAGTTGGTTGTAAGTCAAGACTTTTCCCCATTAGAAATACTATAATGGAAATACTGTAAGATATTCTGAATCTCCCAAGGCAATCCTTAACTAACCTTTTTAGAATAAAAAAAGATGGTTTAATGTGTGTAACTTAAAAGAAACATCAATTGTTTTCCTAGTGTAGTCACTAAAGAGTCAAAAAAATCTGCCTAGTTTACCAGAAACAGTAATTTCATACTGTGCTTACCATTCAGTTGGACATCTTTGGCTTGGGGGAGCATAAGGTACAGTGGAAGCTGTTACTGTGTGGAAGGAGAGTCCCCGCCTTCCACAGATCTAATAAGATCTTTAGGAATCTGGCTCTTGTGTCCTTTCCTTCCTTGGCATCTGTAGCCCAGTAGGACCCGCTTCTGCTTGTTCTCAAGGTCTCAGCCTTTTCAGAACTGAAAATTGGTCTAAGGTTGTCCGTCTTTTCTTCACTGCTCTTTTTGATTGTGCTTGGTTTCTTTTCTTTCCCTTTCTTCTTTAGCTTTTTTTTTTTTTTTTTTTTTTTTTTAGCTTTTTGGGGCCATTTTGATAGATGTAATCATGGTGATTATAGAAAGCATTGACCAAAATCACGCCTGCAAACATGCACACCTGAGCTCAGACTGACACACATGCTTACATATGCAGTCTCTGTTTATAACAACTCACAAGCAGTGGCATTTGGGTTATAACTCATGACTTGGGTTATAAGTCGAACCTAAAATTTCCAGTTGTAACCCATGTTATGTGAGGCTGATTGTAACTTGAGGGTTCCCTGTACTAAGGGTTAGCAGGAGGATCTCAAGGTCTAGGCCAGGCTGGGTAACCTGGTGAGGCCTTATCTGAAAATAAAATGAACATGAGAACTCACTTGTAAAGGCTACCACAGGCCAAGTTTGATAGAACTTGAGAATGATAGGAGTAAACATTGCTGTCATAGGGAAGAAGGGAACGAAGCAGAAAAGCAGAGCTCATGTTTCCTGAATACAGATAAGGAGTGATGTAATTAGGAAATCACCCCTTTATACAATCATGTGTAATAATTTAAACAAGATCATCAATGGATTCTAAAACTGTTAGATTATTGGAAAACAGGACACTCAAGAGTTTTGAAGAGTCATGTCACAGGGTACTTGTAAAATGGAAAAAATTTTATAGTATAGAGTTCTGACATTGACATTTATAGCCATAACCAAGTTATTAAACTTAGGATCAACAAGCTATGCACTAAGAACTACATAACATCACCTCTGGTTACATCATTGCCAGAGACAAAATGACCAGAGGAATCAGAATGTGTGTGTTCACTAGAACAGTTGACCTGGATTCTTTAAAAAAAAAAGTCACTGAGATGAAAAACAAAAGCTAAAATGAAGAAACTGTTCTAGCTTAAAAGAGACTAATGTGGAAAGTAAAAAAGGATGCAAAGCAGTGTGTGCAAACCTTGCTTGCATCTTGTGTTTTGAATATTGTTGAATTGTTAATTTTTCTATGTGTGATCGTGGTGTTATGGTTAGAGGAGGAATGATTGTATTATTTTGGGTTGAAGTCAAGATGTCTGAAACTTTCGGTGCTTCTTTGAAAAATAGAGCAGACATCGCAGAGTGGTAACTATTGGTGAAGCTAAGTAAAGGATACGCTGATGTTAGCTGTAATATTTTAATTTTTTTCCAGAGGGTTTAAAGTTTGAAACTGTGGATTTTAAACATTGGTTTATTGGTAATACGAGAATCGGCCATTGGTAATATGAGAATTTCAAGTACTGTGTCTTGATGATGCTCTGATTCTTATTTTACACTTGGGGCCAGAGGCCCACAGTGCTGAAGACTTGCTGCAGACGTAGGTAGTTACTAAGAGAGTGCTAAGCAGGGGCTGTTAACTATTCTTCCAGGGGGACACAGGTGAACGTTTGTGGAAGAGCAGCAAAGGGACAGAGCCACTGAGGAAGGAGGACTCTCTGGGGTCCCTGGTAGAAATAGAGGTTCAGGTGGGCGAAGTTTCTGGCTGAAACACCGGCAGTCTTCTCCCAAGGCTCCATCCATTTATTTCGCTCCTCTTTGTGTTTTTCCTTTTCTTTGAATTTCTTTGCTTCCTCTAACCTAGTCTTTCCACTCCTCTTTCATTTATCAGTTATAATTTTTATCAGTGTATCAATTCAGTATACAGTAAGCTTAAATGCTTAATAATCCTATTTTTATAATGTAACTGTTAATATCCACTTTGGTTTACTCATATCCTTAGCACGGTCTTTGATTTTGTCATGCCTGAATTTCTGATCTTTCATGTCTTTGATAATTTTCTTTTAGCCTTCATACTCTTCAGATTTTTTATTAGCATAGGTTTCCTGGTGACATAGTCTGTCTAGTTTTTTCTGAAAGTGCTTTTGTTTTCATTCATTCCTGAAGATTATCTTTATTGGGTATAGGGTTCTGTGTTGCTATTTATTTTCTTTAAGCACACTGAAGATTGTTTCTTTGTTTTTTGGCTTTCATTATTCGTAGCGAGAGTTGTTGGTCTCTCCTTAGTTTGAACATAATCTCTATTTTTCTTATTTAAATTTTATAACAACCCTGTGAGATACAGGTTATTCGTTTGTATAAATGAGAATGGAAATTCAAGATTATTCTCCATGTCAAGTAGATTAAAATGCAGGTTTATGTCAAAGCATTTCTTTACCACACTTTGCCTTACTGCCTCTTAATAAATAAAAACATCTTCATCTGTGTAACAGTACTGAGCTTTTATATGTATAAACTGGAGTAATAATAGATTTTGTGGTGTAGACTGAGATGGATAATAGATTTTCAGACATAGTTACGGCCCTCAATTTATAGTTTGGAGAAAATCATGTTGAATCATTTGAGTTGAAATATAGGGTAATATGTGATTTAAAGTTAAAATGGTGATAGCTTGGAGCTGGGGATTTAGCTTAGCGGCATAAGCGCCTTCTTTGCAAGTGTGTGGTCATGAGTTCGATCCCTGGTACCGATAAAAATGAAAAAGACCCCCCAAAAAAAAAAAATGGTGATAGCTTCTAGTAATGCTAGAAGAAGTTTAAGCAGAAAGAATGTGTTAATCAGCCAGAACTGCCAGAGGATGTTTTTCAAAGGAAGTGGAACTTGTTTTTAACCCAGGTAGAATTTGTTTGGGGTCAAAATTGTACAGATTGCTTTAGTTAGTAGTAAATCACAAAAAGAAAGGCATAGAGAACTGAATGATGCGATTTCTGTGTTGGCAGCAAGGTTTATTTGTCTGTAGTTGAAATTCATAATTATTGTTGGAGGTAAGATTGCATGAGGGCTGGACACACCTGTAATCCCAGTACTTGGGAGGCTGAGGCAGGAGAATTGCCTCAAGGTCAAGACCAGCCTAGGCTACATAGTGAGTTCCAGGCCCTCCAAGACTACACAGTGAGACCCTGCCTTAAAAAAAAAAAAAATTGTATGTGAGATGGTGCTTTGTTGCAGACAAACACATGAGTTTCTGTTCCTCATTATTTTAAGGAATAGGAAACCTTTGAAGAGCTATTTGAGATGTGGTATGGTACAATGATGATATTCAAGCCAAGGCAATAGCTTGGCTTGACTTCATATTGTAACCAAAATTTCAATTATGAACATGTCACTTTCTCACTTAAACTGTGGATAAATTAGTTTTCAAATTCCAGTTTTTCATCTGTGAATTGGAAATAATGGTACCTCATAAGGTTTTTTTTCATGAGGATTAAATGAAATAATACGTATAATGTATTTAGAACAGTCCCTGGAACATAGTAAACCTGTTTAAGTGTTATGCATGATTGTTACTATCACTGTTATTATTAAATGTATGCTGGTCTTCACCCCAATGCCTAGTATGTGGGTAATCACAATTCTGGCCACATGTATTTTATTGTTATTATTTTGGCACTGAGAAGTGAACTGAGGACCTCATACTTGCCATGCAGGTGTTGCAGCGCTGAGCTATATCCCTGGCCCCTATTATTATTAACCAGATTAGAGTTTTATATTCCTGGGTTTAACAGGGAATGTAAAACCTTTATAGTCGTATAAATATCTAATTCACTTATTTCCTTATTACATGGGTTTGTTTTCCTTTATGTTTTATTCTTGTTTATTAATTTTTAAAATTTTTTGGTATTGGGATTAAACTCATGACCTTGCACTTTATTTTTTAATTTTGAGATGGGTCTCACTATGTAGCCCAGACTGGTCTTAAACTCATAGCATTTGTCCTGTGTTAGCTTCCCTCAGTTCTGGGATAATAGGCGTGAGCCACCATGCCTGGCTATGTAGCTATGTTCCTATAGATATTATATCATTACTAGTTCATTCGTCAGTTAATTCATTTTATCAAAAATAATAATGAAGAAAACATGCTATATTAAGAAAAGTAAAAGGATTATAAAAAAGAGATGGAAGACATTCCAATTAGTTGAATTTGTCACGAAACTGTATCACAGAAGAAAGCTCTAAAGATGCTGTAAGAAAGATACAGGAAATGTGGTTGATGAATTTAGAAACATCATCTCTGTGGACACTGTTTAATTTGGAATCTTTAGGAAATCATCATCTGAAGACCGCTAACTAAACTTCCTTCATAAATATAAAAATAAGAAACTGTGTTCTCTGTTAAAATTTTCTTTCCAGGGAAATCAGGACTGATAGGCAAGAAATGCATTTAAATGAAAGCTCATTAATCTTTAAGGGTTTGGAAAGCAAATACATGGCAGAGAAGTCTGTGTGGATTTGCAACATGAAAACGCCAGCATTGGGAAGCTGAAGCAGGAGAATCAACCAATTCAAGCCCAGCCTAGGCAACCTAGTGAGACTGTCTCAAAATAGGAGGAGGTTTGGGGATTATAACTCAGATGAAAGTCCTGGCTTCAATCCCTCTGGTCCTGCAGGCAAGGCAGCTGAGTGAGGGGCAGAGAGAGTGATCTTCTAACCTTGTCAGTAAAGCACAATAGGGCATTATGAATAGTCACTTATAGTTTGTTTTGATGTTAGAAAAGTTTAGCATTAAGTCATATAGCTTTAATTTTTTTGTTTTGTTTTGTTTTATGGCTTTTTTTTTTTTTTTTGTCATTGGGCCTCGCTGTGTAGTTCAGTTCAGGCTGAACTTTTACATATGTTATAGTTCAGGCTGGGTTTGAACTCAGTGTGGTACTCCTTCCTCAGCCTTCTGAGTGCTTGGATTACAGACATGTGCCACTGTTACGGTTTGTGTTTGAAAGTCCCCTTAAAGCCTCTTGCAGTCATGGAAGTGAGCTTTTTGGAGGCAGTGACTGGTTCACTGTCTGGTGCTAGAATTAGGGAGTGTGAGTGTTGCACCTACCTTAGGGCGGGTAGCCTCCATATAGTATAAAGGAAAGGGGGCTTGTTTGTCCTTTTTGCTCTTGGTGCTTTTGCTTTCTTCCTTTGCTGTGAACTGTTGCCCCTCTGCCACATGCTATTCGCCTTGGAGCCAGCTGATTATGAACTGAAAAATCCACAAACTGATCTAAATAAACCTTTCCCTCCTTAACTTTGGATCTTGGGTATTTTGTCTCAGCAACTAGAGAAAAGTAACCAGGATAGAAATTGGTACCCAGAGTGGTGTCATTGCTGTGATGTTATCTGGTGGTGTGGCTTCAGAGCCTTGGAATTAATTTAGAAAGGTTTTGAGAGACTAATTGATGAAGAGGCAGTCCTCATAGGCTGTAAATTACATGGGAGACTGGTCAGAGCCAAAAATGGGTACTGATGGAAATGCCGCCAGTTAAGATGAGGCTCCGGAGGCTTCTGTTGAGAAGGCCTGCATTGACTGCTGGCTCTCAGATGGTGTACATTGTGCTGTGGCAGGAAATTGGTCTGCATTTTGCTTGTGTTTAGAGATAATGCCTGGGTGGTAGAAAAAATTCAGTGCAGTCTATTGCGGGGATGGTAGCGTGGTTACTGTTGAGAGCTTTTAGCCAAATCTTTGTTTGAAATTAAGAGTGAAGAGCTAGCAGAGTAATTTGAGGCATTTGGTCAGAGGAGGTGTGAATTGCAAGTATGAAACTGGAGAATGTGGTGTTTGAGAAGGAACAGTACAAGAGAAAATGAGCTGAAGCCTCTTATCTGAAGGGAAGAGAGGATTTGAAATGCACGGGATCTCTGTTTCTTAGTGTTGCCATGCCCTATTGATAAAAACTAATGGGAAGCAAGGATTGTGATTGTAATAGCTCTTTTAATGAGTTTGATGTAGTTTTTAGATACATGTTTGTAAATGGATTAATTAGTCAAAATACTATGCTTTAATCTTGAATTTTGATCATCGTTTGTTTTACTTCTGGGGAGGAAATGAGTGCAATAAGAATTGTGTATGTGTGTTACATTAGTGTAAATCTGGATAGACCATGACAGGTTAACTTTTCATAATTCTGCTCCTGGAGACTGTGGCGTAAAGAAATGTGTCTAGTTATCAAATTGACTAGGGGTGGATTGTGGTGGATTAACTAATGGTCAATTTGAAACACCCAGCTGAGCTGAGTCAGCATGGTGCTGGATGTGGGGGGCCCACCTGAGGATTGTCGCCAGCAGTGTAAAAGAGGAACTGCGGGGAAGGTGGTGCCATGGGTGCTCCTGGAGAAGCTTGTCACGCTGATTTTCCTGGTATAAACTTGGCTCCTTTCATCTTCAGAGGAGCTCCGGTCCTCGCTGTGGCTGAGGATGCCTGCGGTTCTTTTCGGGGTAGCTCTGGCCTTTACCTTGAGCATTGCTTTCTGGCCCCAGTGCAGATCCCTCAGCCTGCTGGCACAGATCATACCCCCCCCCCCCCAGACTTTCTAGCTTCCACCACTGACCTTCAGGCCTTCCCAGTGCAGGTCCTTGACACAGACTTGTGTGAGATGTCATGGGTTCGAGGCCTCCAATTGGATGTGGAGGGCGCTGCCATGACCTCTAGGTCTTCAGCTGGATTCTTCAGGTCGCTAGTGTTTGGACGGATCTACAGTCTTCTGCATTTCACTCTTTGGGTGAATATTGTAAAATAACCCTATACATTATGTGTCATGTATTAAATCTTTTCCCTTGTAAACCGTAAGTACCAGCTACCATGTATGACTTTAAAATTTTTTTGGAAGTCACATGCCTTAGGGAAAAAATAACCTAACTAGCAGTTAATTGTAATTTTGTTTGATGACTTTTTTTTTTTTTACCACAGATCAAACTCACAACCTCATGCCTAATGACTTTATTTTGAATCATGCAGAGTAGAATGATTGCACTAGAGAACTTGCCTTTCAGTGGACAAGTAAGCCCAGAAGAACTAAACATCGGATGTTGTTTTTTAGATTCCTAATTTTTACTAGGTTTTCTTTTTTGTTTCTCCGAGGTGGAGTCTCACTATGTAGTCCAGGCTGGCCTTGAACTCCTGTGTAGCCCAGGCTGCTCTCAAACTCACAGTTGTCCTTCTGCCTCTGCCACTTGAGTATTGGCACACAGGTGTGCACTACCATACCTGGCTTAAATTGTATTTAGATCCTGTGTGGTCTGACTCCTAATGATTTGCCTCTTATTGTAACAGGCAGTTTAACAAGTTTTTAAAAATGCTATCTTATTTTTTCTATTTGTCTTACAAATTGACAGGGAATATCTTTGCATATGCTGGGTTATTCTGCTTTCCCAACCTTTAACCATCCTGTTGCAGATGAATTTATGTATGCCTTTATTTCAAATGGCTTTCTTTTGAAAAAGTCCAACTTCTTAGGTGACTTAAATATACATGTAGTGTTGTATAACTTGTATTATGATGTTGATTCTTGAAGCTACTTTCATCTTTTGGGTTGAGTTTGTATTTATAAGTGATAGTAAGTAAAAAGCCTAATCTTACATATAAATCTAGAATATCTATCTTCTTGACATTTTAGCTCAATTTTTAATTGTTTTATAAAACTATTAGATAAAGTATCTTTTACTTGGGATCCCTTTAGGATAGAGGACTGTGCTAAACGCTTTTTTGACACGAGGAGTCGTATTGTAAATCTGCCTCTGTGTACTTTTGGACAAGTTAGTCATTGGTTCCTCAACAGCAATCTTTTGTTTCTGAATCCTTAAGTGGGACACATATCATGTGATATTGAAACCTCATAGTGTTGATGTAAATATTACACGATTAATGGGAAGTGTCTTGTACGTTCCATGGAACAGAGATCAGAAACAAAGGCTACTTATCAATGTGAGCATTTTACAAAACCAGTCATGTAATTGTTCATGACATAGTAGCAGTATTCGTTGTTTATATGAACTCTTCCTTAGATGAATTATCTGTGAATAATGAACCTTTAGAATGTGATCAGCATCTCAGTGGCAACACATTCTTATTGGAGGCTTGGATTTGCTTCCCAGGGACTAGAAGTTAGTAAGCACAGCAGCTGTGTTATGGGACATTGCACAGGCCGATGGAGAGAGCCCCGTGGCAGGACGGTTGTAAGTTCCAAGTCTAGCTGTACTACTGCTGTAGGGAAAGATGTGTTGCTGTGGCATTGCACACGACCAACCAGTTAATTTGAGTCATCAACCATTTATTCATTTGATAAATTTTGAGAGCCCATTCTGTAGGCACCGTGATATATATTAATAATACAGCAGTGAACAAAACATTGTATCACCCTCAATGCATGTAGTTACAAAGCTGGTAAGTAGTATAAGACAGACCAAATGAATTCACTGGTCACATGCCAAAGGACTACTTAATTCTGTGCAAGTTAGGCAGTGAGGAAGAGGGAAAGGTGGAGGTCAAGGTCGGAAATTGCTTCCTGAGTGCATTGTAAGGGTGGATAGTTTGAGTTAAGGATGGTATTTTGAAAAAGTTCATCCCATTTTATTTCCACAAGCAGGTATTTTACAGTTAGTATGGGTGAATCTAATTTTTAGTAGGAGAATGAGAAATCAGGTTTATTATTGGAGACTGAGAGTAGAGCTGATTGTGTTACTTTTGAAAGATGGTGTCTGGAATCTAAACTCAGACCCTGCTTGCTCATGGAGTTTGAGAATATTACCAGTGTTGTACTTACTGAATTTTTGTAATTTGAGCAATAAGTATTTTTTGAACAACTAAATAGTAATGAGATTGGCATGGTTCAGGTCCTATACTGACTGCAGTCATTAAAAATTAAGATGTTGGAGGCCATAATGATTGCATGAGCTGTGTAGATAGTGCTTAAAATTAGCTTTTGGAGTTGGCAGCAGATTTATTAGCATAGGTTGTTAAACATGAACTGACTTCTTTGCTCCGTCACTGTACTAGTGCTATGGTTTTGAGCGAACTTCTTGCCCAGCTTTAAAACAACTCAAATAGTGTGTTGTGTCTCAGGGATGAAGAACCTGAAACTCAGAGAAATTATGTGCTTGCTCAAGGTGATTAATGCAGGAACAAGGTCTCATTATTAATGACGAAGGGCAAGGAACAGGGACTAAAATGTAGATACCAGAAACTAATGCAAAGTAATCTGTATGCCTAGAGCCTTAAATAATATTTTAAGTTTTAAAACTAGCTAGGAAAGCCAGGCACAGTGGCACATTACTGCAATCTGATCATATACCATTGGGAAGCTGAGGGAGGAGCATCATGGTGAGTTCAAGGCCAGCCTGAACTACATAGTGAAACCTTGTTTCAAAAAGCCAGTTAGCCAGCCAGCCAACCAGCCAACCAGCAACCAACCAATCAGCATTTTATATGCTTACACATGCGTGTTCGTGTATGCATATCCATGTGTGTATATGTATTCAAATCCATAATGTTAGATTTTCATACCTGTATGTATGTAATACAACAAGTGTCAGTAGAGTGAAAAATCAAACAATGCTTTGTAAAGAAGACAGAGAGCTAGTTTTACACTTTGGAGATGGTAATCAGGGAAGGCTTCCTGGAACTGGCATTTGAACTGGTTTACAGGAGACACGTGCACTTTTTGGGCAAATTGACAGCATATTGAGCCGTGAAGAGGTGCAGCTCTATAGACAGGCGGTCTGGTTCTAATCCTGCTTCTGCCATTGGCTAGCTGCTTGATCTCAGATAATTACTTTATCCCTTTAAACTATTGTTTCGTCTGTACACAGGACATAATCATAGCTTCTGCAGAGGATTTTTGAGTATTAAATGAAGTGATGCATGCAAAATGGTTAGCTGAGTACCTTGCCATTATTACTATGAGGAATTGGTGGGGAGGCCTTTTAAGACCAAGGGAATTTCATTTGCTCTGCTTTCCTGTTTTAATAAAACTATCAAGTTTTGATAAATGAACCTAGTGGTTGTACTTTTCCACTTATCAGTTACACCCTCTAAATAACTGAGTTTTAGTCAGGATTCTTCTTGGATTGCAGAATTTATTGCAGACTGAAAACACTAGTCACGAGCTCAGGGTATTGTATTGCTGTCCCTTGAGTTCAGATGTTGGTGCGGTCAGAAGAGTAATCTTGCCTGTTTATGTAAGACTTTGTTCTTTTCCAGCTTCTTCCATTAATATTAATCCCTTGAACGTACACTAGCCTTGAGGAGCATGATAGGCAGGGGTTACTATTTTTTCAGGAAGTAGTAATCCACACAGCCAGGGAAAGGCCTTTATTACTGTGAGTGATCATTACAGTAGTCTAGTCTGATCTCCTGACTTGTGTCTCTTGTTTTTGCCTTTAGATTTTTTTGAGAGTGAAAGTTTGGTCAGGAGACCTGATTTTTGTTTTTTTTTTTTTTTTTTTTTGGTTCTGTTGTACCAGGAATTGAACTCAGGACCTTGCACTTGCTGGGCAGGTGCTGTGCTGCTGAGCTATATCCCCTTCCCCTGAATTTGTATTTAATCTCTGATATTTACTAGTTGCATTAGAGTCATTTAGTTTAGTATTTTTTATGTGTTCAATGCTGAGACTGTGAATCACATAGGATTGTTTGTGATGATGAATTTATTCACGTGATGCTTTATAAGAACTAGTTTGCTGATGTGTGGGAATGTTTAAGGTACAATTTTATTCACTAGTTACATTTTTGCTTACCTGGTGATAATGGAGATAGGAAATGTTTCCATTTTAGAGTATCTTTAGTATTCTTGTGCTGCTTATTTAGCACTAGTATCCATAGTATCCTTTGTGTATTTTATTATTTATTTATTTATTTATTTATTATTATTATTTTTGGTGTGGTTTTTTGAGATAAAGTCCTGGTATGCAGTTTGGGCTCACCTTGAGCCCATATTGTAGACTGGTCTCAAACTCTCAACGATCCTCCTGCCTCAGCCTCCTGAGTGCTGGGATTACAGGCATGCACCACCACGCCCGGCACTTTATTTTTTGAGAGCTTGCTCTGTAATGCAGCCTGGCCTTGAGCTTGCTATGTAGGCCAGACTGTTCCTCGAACTTAGTGATGATTCTCCTGCCTCAGCCTCCTGGGTGCTGGGATGATAGGCCTTGCCAGTGATGTAAAGCATTTACTTTGAGTGTTTGGCAGTGAATAATAACACTTAACAAATAACTGGACCCATTTTTCACATTACTGCTAGCATTGTTGGTTCTTTCCCTGTGTGTCTCTTTCAGTCTGTCATTTGGCTCAGTGTTTTCAAACAATTGGACAGTTTAAAGCCTTGCAGCCAGTAAGCATGTTAATACAAGTGGTAAACCTTCTGAAGTTTGAGGTTTTTTTCACACTAGAAATTCAGACAAGGGGACCCATTTTACACATGAAAATTATTTTTCCTGAGTGTTTATCAATTGCATAGTGTTTTCCTAGTAAACTTCTGTCAGAGGTAGGTGTATAAAGTATTACAGGTGCCATATTAGTTGGAAATTATAAGACAGTAATTAGAATAAGTTTTTTATTTATATGTTGGAAAAAGTTTTTATATAAAATTTATAAAAATTCTCCTGAAGTGTCACATGAACTTGTATTTATTGAGTGGCTAAGTTGTATTAGAAATCTTAAAAATCCTTAAAATTTGGCAATAATAGGAAATATGTACTGAGTTTTGTTTTTGTCCTACCACTGAGCTACAAGAGGTGGTCAAAATATATAATACTGATTAAACCTGTTTATTACAGTAAAAAATACATTGCAGTTAATCTCCCTCACTTTGAATAGTGTACACTTACCCATCTTCTTGCGTTCTGGGAGGGTAAAGCAAGAAGGTTTGTGTTCAGACTGGGCACCTTAGCAAGACTGTATTTCTTTTTTTTGGTCTTTTTGAGACAGGGTCTCGCTATGCAGTTTAGGCTGGCCTTGAACTCACTTTGTAGCTCACGCTGCTCTCGAACTCACAACAGCCCTTCTGCCTCAGCCTTTCAAGTGCTGGAATTACAGGCATGAGCCATCACGCCTGGCTGACTGTAATTCAAATATAGAGAAAAGGAGAAAAGAAAGTGTAGCTCGTTGTGAAAACCCTGGGTTCAATCCCCAGTGTCACCATCACCAAAACAAAAATTTTGTTGACTTTGGCCCTAGAATGAGGCCTGCTTTACACCCAAGAAAGTTCTCTATGAGCAATTTCTGACAAACCTGTAGAGAGCTAGAACTTGGAGGTAGAATTCTGTAAGGTTAGAGGAACTTGGGAAACCTCTTGGGCTCTCAGTAGATCTTTGCTGAGAAAAGCATTTCTGGACTTCATACTTAAAATGAGAGTGTTGCTGGGCATTATTACCTCCTGTTGTGCCTTGAAAGCTTGGCTTTAACCTGCATCTTGTAGATCGTTGACTGTCTTTAATAACTCCTCTAGATGTGTTGGGATAGGTACCCATTCCACTTTAAAAAACTCAAGTCTTGGGGCTGGGGATTTAGCTCAGCAGCATAAACACCTGCCTTGCAAGGATGCAGTCTTGAGTTCAATCCCTGGTACTGATAAAAACAAACACATAAACAAACTAACACAAGTCTTCTTTGATGAAGAAACTTTCTTGGCTGGGCATGGTGGTGCACACCTGTAATTCCAGCATTTGGGAGGGGGAGCCAGGAGGATCACTGTGACTTTGAGACCAGTCTGTGCTACAAAGTGAGTTCAAGCCTAGCCTGAACTGCATAGTGAGACCTGTCTCGATTAAAAAAAAGAAAGTAAAAATATATATATGGTGGTATTTTCCCTCCACCCCCCACTAAAAATCTAACTCAGGACCTTGCACTTACCGGGCAGGTGCTTATGCCACTGAGCTCCATCCCTGGTCTCAGTTAAAAAAACACACACACACAAAACCCAGTATCATTATTTAGTCTACATTGAACAGTTATTTTTGGTAATGTCAGAAGGCTAAGGGCAAAGCTAGTTTCCTGCTAAAAAGGAACAAATTTCCTTTTGTTTATAAACGTTTTATATGTGTGTGATTTTAAAAATATTATGAAAGTATAAATTGTTTTAATCTGTTTACAATGTGACCGAAATTCATGTCTTTCTGCCAGGTGGCTTTGGTTTGATTTTGATTATTCCTACTGGCTCAACTCACTGTGGTACATGCCTGGCTGCCCTGCCAGGTGACTGGTACTGCTTCCCAGGGGGTCTTTGATTACAGTAATGCAAAAAATGGCATTAATTGAACAGATCAGTTATCATCGTATCATAGTTCTTCAATGAAAATATTAAAAATTTATGAAAAGATTATAATACAGCTAATTTGCAGCACAGTGTTGCATATTATGTACACCATCAGTGGAGTATGTGTAAGATTTCCATGTTAAAATTTAATAATAAATTGTCGATAAATAAGTTTATAGATACATTTCATTTAAGGAAATTTGATTATTGTAATTTTAAAATTGATATTAATACTATAATATTAATATTTATGTTTGGGCCATAGTTACTCAAACAACTACCTAAATTTGGTCCATTTGTAGACCTTTGGTCCATTTTTTTTTTTTTTTTTTTGTCTTTTTCCTTTTTATCGGTACCAGGAATCGAACTCACGACTGCCTGCTTGCAAGGCAGGTGCTTATGCCGCTGAGCTAAATCCCCAGCCCCGTTTGGTCCATTTTTAAACCTTTTATTTAATTTTATTAGTAAAAAGACCATTAAAAGTCATTAGATTCATTTGTACCACCAGTGGCATGAGATGCCTGATAGGAAAGGCATGCCTGCACCACAGGTGGTTCAAGCTGGTGGGGTAAGTTAAACTGTACAGGCAGAACCTGGGTTTTCCATAGCATCATGCTTTGTCAAGCCTGCCTCCAGTTCCTCCCTTAAGAAATAGTAGGTCAAATATGTGCCATGTATGTATATTTCCTAATCTTGTTCTTTCCCAGAAATAACTGCCCATCTGGTGGTTTTTTTTTTACCTTGAAGGTATTGATGCTTTATGGATATTGATGCTTTATGGAGATGTTTTATGGATTTTCAAGCTTATATAAAAGATATTGTTTTGTGTGTATTATTTTTTAAAATTTTATTTAAAGAAAAACTAAACAAAACAGAAAGTAGGTAGAAAATACATATGTTCAGAGAAAAAAATAAACAGTAAGAAATCACTAGTTGATATTTACATATTGTCGTTTTACAAATAGTTATTCAAGATACAAAATGGAACATGTAAAGTGGAAATTCAAACAGCGAGACTGCAAACAGTTCTATTCAACTGTCCAACAAAAACTTAGTAACATGGTTGTCAATCCTATACACTTAAACATACATGTAGTTATCCATATCTTCATTTATGTTTAGATTAAACAAACTAAAGCAGGTTAAAATCATTCTGAAGAATACTAGAATTGCTGGATTTCACATCGTGACACTCTGTGATCAGTACTAGATACTGTAATGTCTTTTCTTTTTTTTTAAAATTTAATTTAAAGAAAGACTAAACAAAACAAAATGGGTAGAAATAATACATAATTTCAAAGAAAAATAAACAGTAAGAAATCACTTGATTACAGATTGTCTTCTTACAAATAGTTATTCAAGATACTAAAGTGGAGTATATAAAGTGGGGATTCAGACAGTGAGATTGCAACCAGTTCTGTTCAACTATCCAACAAAAACTTAGAAATATGGTTATCAATCCTATATACTTAAACATACATGCAGTTATCCATATCTTCAATTACGTTGATATTGAATAAACCCAAGTAGGCTAATATCACTCTGAACAAAGAATAATACTATTGCTGGGTTTCGCATTATGACACTCCAGGATCAGCACTGGGTATCTTAGTGTCTCTTTTTCTTCAAAGTATCTGTTCACTTCATCATGTGTCATAAGATCAGTTCTCATAAACTGTTTATAGGTTCTACACATGCATGAGTCTTAACATGTATTTCTATCCATTCTATATTAGAGGGAGAAACAAAAAGAAGCAAGACAAAACAATATATTCCTATAAATACATGAAATGAAAAAAGCATATAAGACCATTGTACAAAGAGTTCTACTGTGGTTCCTGTGTTGTCTCTTGTTATCTCCAATAGAATTGGCTGTATCATCAGACATAGTATAATTGAATATATCAGTTCATAACGGAATGTAAAAAAGCTTGACTTTTGTATATAGTTCAGAACTTCAAAAATCGGCAGTTATCAAACCAGAATGTGTATCATAGAGTTGTGTCATCTTCACTACTCTCAGACTTGATACCATCAATCATACCAGTTTTGAATAAAATCTTCTCTGCCTCATCTCTTTATGCTCTTTTTTTGCCATCAGTTGTCTGCTTATCTTCTTTATTCTGTTTTCTGCTCCATTCCTTGAGGCCTCTCTGCCAATGTTCCTGGAATCCTAGTACTTCTCTCTCTCTCTTGAATACCCTGCAGTATTCTCTGTAGAGTTGGATTGGTGGTTGCGAATTTCCCAAGTTCCTCTTTGTCTTGGAAGCATCTTGTTTCTCCATTAATTTCTGGAGACAGTTTATCAGGGTATATCAATCTGGGCTGGAGGTTATTTTCTTTCAGGGCTTAGAATATTTCGCTCCAGGCTCTACTTGTTTGAGAAGTCTGCCGTTATTTTGATGGGCCTTCCTTTATAGGTTATCTGTTTCTTGTCTCTAATAGCTTTTAATATTCTGTTCTTATATTGAATTTCTGGGATCTTGATTATTCTATGCCTGGCTGTAGCTCTGTTTTGGTTGTAGGTGGCTGGAGTTCTGTATGCCTCGTATATCAACATATCATTTCCTTTTCCTATGTTTGAGAAGTTTTCCTTAATTATTTCTGTGAATAACCTTTGTAGTTCCATTGTTTGTATCCCAGCTTCTTCACTCACAGTCTTTATTCTCAAGTTTTAGATCTTCTTTTCGTCTTCTAGCCTTTGTATTGTTACTGCTTGCTTCCTTGTTATTTTTAAAAAGCTTTTCCTTTCATAATCCCACATTGCAAAACTGTTCTCTAGTTTGGATAATCTATCCTTAGCTTCTTTCAAGCTGATTTGCCATCTTTCCATAGAGTTTTTAATTTCCTGGTAATCTCTTTGAATATGCTTCATGTATTCTATATTTTTTTAATACTGTTCATCAAATGGTTCTCTCCTTTGTTTGAGTTCCTCCCTTCTTCTGTCTCTGTCTGCTTGAGGGGTGCTTGGTATCTCTTTTATTACTCTTCTTATGTCTTGCTTTACTTGGCTAAATGTTTTACTTTTGAACTCGTCTATGAGGTCCTGGGTATATCTCTTTATGTCCACTGGTGCTCTGTCTGATATTGCATGTTTGCTGTTCTCATTCTCCTTTGTATTTACCTTTCCTGGGTCAGTGTTCTCAGGGTCGGTACCTGAGTACTTTTTGTTGTTGCTTCTTCTTCCTATCTTTTTTGCTTCTTCCAGGAGGTCCCAGTTTCTTTCTTTACTGGTTACAACTCAGACTTTTGAAGTGCTCTGGCTAGATGACCCTTTACGTTGCTGTGTGCTAGTGAGTTACAGACAGGGACAGCATACTGGCCCCTCCTCCTGGATCAGTCAAGCTGCTGTGGCCTGCACTGTATTACTATGCCCCGCCTCCCCTCTGGGTCAGTCAAGCTGCTGAGGCCTGCACTGTGTTACTTTTTGCTGCTTCCCCTCCGGGTGAGTCAAACTTCTGAGGTTTCACTGGGTTAGTGTGGTTAGTTTGTGCTGCTGTCATAGGGAATTGATTTCGGATAACCTGTTGGGTCTCAGCCAGGTCACATGATACAGGCCTAGCTCACTCCACCAATCCCGTTCAGGAAGTGAACAACTACCTGAAGTCACTGCTGCCCCTTGTACTTGCCAGTCCTACCAGGTCCTAGAATGTCATCCACTGGAGCCCCCCTTTCTGTGGAATGGCTCCCTTTCCATCACTCACCACAGGTCAATGTAGGCTTCCCACCAGCTTAGCTGTCTGTTCGCCTAGCCAACCCCTAACCTCCGTGTGACTGTGCCTCCAGTGAGTCGAAGCAGTGGAACCTTGGATGGCTTGGCAAGTTGCCTGCTCAGGTGGGAACACTGATCCTTTAGCTGTTCCAATAATAGCACAGGGTCTGTATGTTTGATTGGTTTTTCTCTCCTTAGTTTTTTCTTGGGAGGAGAGAATTCATCTTCCTCTGTTCGGGACTCACCATGCTGTATTAAGTTGAATTCTAAGTTGACTATCTCAGGGAGCCTCTGTAGCCAGCTGTTATCTATCTGCCATCTTTGCTCCTTTGTGTGTATTATTTTGCAGTGAGGTTTTTCCTTCAGCATGGAGTTTTAGTTCAAACATGGTGAAATGGGTCATGTCAGTCATAAACTTCTCAGCTCATACCTTCTCCTGTTGATGAACACTAAGGTTTCCAGGGTTCTGTGATTATAAACAGTGCTCCAGTGAACATTGCTGTCCCGCTGAGTAGGTTTATGTGTCACAGTTTCTCTACATGCTGTGTCAGAAGCAGTATTATTGCAGATTCACTTTTTTTTTTTTTTTTTTTTAAATAGGAGTACTGGGAGTTAAACCTATGTCATTTGGCACTGACTTACATCGCCAGTACTTTTTAAAATTTTTTTGAGACAGAATCTTGCTGAGTTGCCTGGGCAGGGAATGAACTTGGGATCCTCTTTCCTCAGCCTCCTAGAGTGCTATTATTACTGCTGGCCTGACCACATCCTGATTAAAGAGCCACATATATATTTGACTTTATTGGTTATTACTAAATTGCTTCTCAAAGTGTTTCTTTAAATTTTATTTTTACATTTCACCTCCAGTGCTTTTATGCACTGGAACATAATGGGCTCTCTATAGCGGATATGTTGTGCCTGGGGAAAATAATGACTCATGAAAATTCTTAACTTTATTAGAGATCAGTTCAGTTTGTTTAGATTCTTGATAAGTCCTGCGAATACCCACCCCTCTCCCCCAGTCAGTCCCAGGGTCTTGAGCATGCAAACTACATGTACTAACACTGCTGTACTCTTTACTTCAGAACTTATGGAAATGTTGAGACATACACAAGTAGAGAGGACTCCAGTGAACTGTAAAGATCTCCCTGTCTTCCATTTTTAGTAGTTAAAAACACATGACCAGCCAGGTGTGGTGATGTGTGCCTATAATTGGGAGGCTGAGGCAGAAGGATAACTGTTAGGCCAGCCTGACTTACAAAGTGAGTTCAAGGTCAGCCTGAACTACAGAGCAGGACCCTGTCTCAAAAAGAACCAAAAAACCAAAAAACTCTACACACACAAAACACATACACGACAACAATAACATGGCCAATAGGTTTTATGTGTATTCTTTCCCCCATCACAACTAGATTATTTTAAAGAAATCTGAGATTTTCCTATAAGTTCATCTGTAAATGCTTTGGCATGTATCTCTAAAAAGTATGAACACAACCATAAGGAAACCCACCCAATCTTTTATCATATTCTTTGAGTAATTTCAAAATGTTAGTCAAATATTTCACAATCCTGTTTCCCCAACTGCCTTTTTTTTTTTTTTTTTTTTTTTTTTGTCTTTTTCCTTTTTATCGGTACCAGGGATTGAACTCACGACCGCCTGCTTGCAAGGCAGGTGCTTATGCCGCTGAGCTAAATCCCCAGCCCCCCAACTGCCTTTTTTAAAAGTGTATTTACAGTATTTTTAAAAAGATTGTAAAAGCATATTTTTAAAGAATACATTTAATCTGTCTATGCAATGCACTTGTAGATTTCTTTTATACTTAATCAGATATTACCTAAAAAGCTACTATAGGTATAGTCTAACCCTTTTACTTTATAAATGATGGAATTGAAGCTCAAAGGGTTGAGGTTTGTTCAGAATTGACCAGGTCATTAAATAGCAAATGTGGAACTATAGTGCAAATCTTCTGATTCTAAATCCATTGCTCTTCCACTGGTTATATCATTCAGTATGGCCAATCTTACATTCTTTTATCCATTCATTATCAGTTTTCTTAGTCTAGCATTTAAGTATTTTTCCCCCTCAAGTGGCTTTTCTTAAGTATCATTGGTACTAATCTTGTGATTTACGTCAAGGTTTATTTTAAAAGGAGTTTGTGAACGGGTTGAATTATGATACTAACATTTGAGCCAAAGATACTGAACTGTTCTCAAAAGCTACTTGTGTTTTCTGAGCTAGATACAGTTTCCAACTGAGGCAGACAGTGCCAAAAACAGGAGAATGAGTGTTGGCAAAAGGCTGGAAATTAAATTTTATTATCAAGTGCTCTAGCATATTAAAAAAATTTAGAACTTTTGTTGTAATACAAGAAAAATTTCCTGTACTGACACAACACTCGGTGAAGCTCTCTTTGTTGTTGTTGTTTTTAAGGGGAGCAGGCAAACTTATTTTGTCAATACGGAAATGGAATGACTTCACTAGTGGTTGTAATTTTTAACACTACTGGTTGTTTACAGGTAGATTATAGGTCTGAGGTCATTTTATAAACCTGCCTAACCAAGAGAAATATTCTCATTCAGTCTGTCTCCAGTTACAGTTTCTTTTCTGTGTTCTGTCCTGCAGAATGGCAACAGGTCTTTTTCAGAATCAGTGACATTGTTTGAAGCTTATTTACCAGGGTGCTGGTTTACCCTTTAGTGTTAAGTGTGCTGCAATAGGTACAGGAGTACAGAATACTTGAAATCTTGACTGTTTCTTGGCACATGGCCTCTTTTTCCCTTTGGTCAGAATTGTCACGAGATCTGTGAATTCTAAAGATAGTCTGATAACTTCTATTATAGCCTTTTAGTGAGAAGCAAATAAATAGCCATTGCAGTGTGTATAATTTTGATGTTATTCTGTTTGATCATGGTTTAAAGGAATAGATGGCAAATTGTGATTTTTTTAAAAAAAAATGGTCATTTACAAAATTAGATATATATCTACTCTCCAATTTGCTTGTGGAGATGGCTTTGTGAATGGGAAAAGATACTGGAGACCAAGTTCCAAGGAAGACTTTGCCAGTATCCCACTGTGATTGTATACACACAGATGTTGAACACCTTTGTGTATCAGTGCTTGCATATATTTTTTCCTTGCCTTTTTTGCTCCAATCAGATTTTATTGTTACATGTTAGATACACTTAACGATCACGTTGTTCATAGAGAATTTTGTACCTGTACTTGATGACTTTTCTCCATTTCCCTACCTTCCCTTCACCCTTCCTCCCAGCCTCATTTACAAAAGCTTTTGTTTTTTGTTTCTATTTCCTCCTCCTCCTCCTCCTCCTCCTCCTCTTTCTCCTTCTCCTGTTTTCCTCCTCATCCTCCTCCTGGTCCTCCTCCTTTTCTTCTTCCTTTTCCTCTTCCTCCTCCTCCTCTTCCTTCTTCTTCCTTTTCCTTTTCTCCCCCCCCTCCTTTTCCCTTCCTTCTTTTTCCTTCTTCTTGTTCCTCTTCTTATGTGGACATTTTCTTCCTATCTCACAGTACTTACACATTTTGGTCTTTATTTACATTTTCAACAGAAAAGTGGTATTTACAGCTATGTGTCTTGATTTATTTCACTTAAGAGAATGCTGTCAAGGTGGATTCATTTACCCAGAAATGTCTTGAGCTTATTCTTCTTTGTGGCAGAGTAATACTCCATGGTATTAAAAAAAACCTTCATTTTTATCCATTTACCAGTTGATGGGCATTTGGCTGTTTCCAAGATGTGGTTGTTGCATACAAACTGTGTTGCTCTAAACATAGGTGTGCATATATAATTGTGATATAATGCTTTTAATTCTTTTGGAAGATACCAAGAACGAGACTAACGGGTCAAGTGGAACTTTTAGACGTAGTTTTTTGAGAAATCTTCACACTGATTTCCACAGTAGCAGCACCAGTCTGCACTCCTACCAACAGTGGAGAAGAGTTCCTTTTTCCCCACAACCCCACCAACATTTGTTATTGGTTGATTTCTTGATAATAGCCATTCTTTCTGGGGATGAGATGAAATCTCAGCAGTTTCAATTTGCATCTCTTGAGTGACCAGTGATGTTGAACTTTTTTTATGTATTTATTTTTATTTGTTCTTCATCTGAGAAGTATACATTCACCACAGATGTCCATTTTTGGATTGGGTCTTTAAATTTGGAAAGTATGATTTTTTTTGATATCTTTATATACTAGATTGTAATCCTATGTGGATTTTTTTGTACACTCTGGGTTGTCTCTTCATTCTGTTGGTGGTTTCTTTCGCTGTGCAAAGCTTTTCATTAAGATGGGATCTCAACTGTTGATTCTTTGTGGTATTTCCTCCGCAATCAGGGTTCTATTCATAAAATCTTTGCTTATACCAGTGTCTTCAAGGTTCTACCTATTGTATCTTCCAGTAGATGGAATGTTTCTTTTTAATATTAAGATCCTTGATCCTTTTCAATTTTAGTTTAGTACATGGTGAAAGCTATGGGTCTAGTTTTAGTCTTTGTCACGTGGAAAGCCAGTTTTTGAGCATCATTCATTAAAGAGATTATATTTCTTCTAGTGAATGTATTTGGCACTTTTGTAAAAGGTAAGGTGGCTAAGCGTGCATGGAATTGTTTCTGCATCTTCTAATCTGTTCTGTTGATCCTTGGGTCTGGGTTTTTTTTTTTTTTTCTTTTTAATCACTATCGTGCTGTGTTGATAGTAGTTTTGTAGTATAATTTCAAGTCAGGGACTATAATGCCCCTGCCTTGTCTTTGTTGCCCAGGATGGCCTTTGCTATTCTAATCTCTTGTGGCACCAAATGAATTTTAGTATTGTTTTCTTTAATTTTGTGAGGTGTGCTGTTGGAATTTTGATTGGAAGTGCATTAAATCCATATAGAAATTGTGTAAATATGGCCATTTTCAGTATATTGGTTCTTCCTCTGCAAGATCAGGGCTATCATTCCATTTTCGATATCCTCTTGCATCTCCTTTTTCAGAGTCCTGTAGTTTTCAGAGTCCTGTAGTGTAGAGATCTTTTACTTCTTCCTTCAATAGATTGATCCTTTTGCCATTAATTTCTAATTTCATTGCATGATGGTCTGCTAATATGCATGGGCTAATTTCAGTCACATTGCATTTACTTGAACATGTTCTATGAGCTAGTATGTGGTCTGTTTTGGAGAACATCCCATGTGCAGCTGAGAAGAATGTATATTCTAATGTTGCGGGATAGAACACTGGACATCTGCTAAGTCAAAAGTTTGGCTCAGTTTAATATTTCATTGTTGATCTTTTGTCTAATTGTTACAGTGAGGTATTGAGATCCCCTGCTGTAATTGTATTAGTGCTTATTTGATTTTTTATATTTGTTTTATATAGTTGGGTACACTGTTATTTGTTGCATTCATGTTTATGATTGTTATCTCTTCCTCTAGGATTGTTCCTTTTACAAGAATGAATTAAATGTGTTTCTTGTATGCAGCATATTGTTAATTCTTGCTTCTTGATCCATTCTGTCTGTGTCTCTTGACTGGTGCCAGTTAACAATGATTGTTATAACTGATACATCTTGACTTATCCTTGTCATTTTATTTTCCTACTATCTCCCTTCCCTCCATTTAATTGTTTGCCCTGCCTGGTGGATTCGTTCTTTTAGTGGTAGTCCTTTTTATCCTTTTCTAGAATGTCCTTTAGAACATTTTAGAGTATTGGTTTGGTGCTCAAGAATTTACTTAGGTGTTCTTTATCATGGAAGTATCAGTTCTCCATCAATTATTTTTGGTACCAGAAGTAGAACTTAGGACTTTGTGCTTGCCAGGCAGGCACTTATGCCACTGAGCTAAATAAATCCCTGGCTCTATCAATTTTGAAAGACAGTTTTGTGGAGTATGTCAGTCTGGGTTGGAGGTTGTTTGCTTTAAGCCTTGAAATAACCTCAAGTTCTTTTTAACCTGAGGATTTGTGTTGGTCCGCTGTGATTTTGATGGACTTTTCCTTTATAGATGATTTTGTTTCTTTTTTTGTAACAGCTTTTAATATTGTGTTCTTATGTTGAGTTTCTGGAATCTTGACTATTAAATCCTTTGCTGTAGATTTCTTTGGATCATGGCTAATTGGAGTTCTACGTCCTCACTTAACTGTATCAAATATTTCTTTCCTGCCTGTGGTTAGTAGCTTTAATTGGTAATATTTAGAACCTTTAGGAAATAACTGCTTCTTGGAGGTATCTTCCTTGTGTTGCTGAATTTTGAGTTTTGAGTCTGTTGAAAGGTCCTAGTTCTTGCGTTTCTAGAAATCTGTCCATTTCCTCTGTGTTTTCCGTCCTTTGTGAGTAGGGATTTCCAAAGTAGGTATTCATGATCTTTTGAATTTCTATGGAATTTATAGTAATTTCCCTCTTTTCTGTCTTTATTGTGTGAATGTGAGTTTTTTCTGTAGTTGCTGCCTCCTTGGCCCAGCCCTTGCTTCCTTGGCACTGGTCAATACTATTTTCTGTGAGTTAGGTACTCTGTCTTGCTATTCTAGGAAGCTGGTTAGAACAGTTATGTCACTTTGGCTAAAGGTGGTACTATCAGCGATAACAGTTGCATCAAAGACAGCCTAAAAAAGGACAAATTGAGGTAATCATTAATTTGCCACTTTTAAATGTATGAACTAAATTGTGGTTCTTTAACAAAATGTAAAACAACACAAAGTTGTATGCAGTACATAAGCCCTCAACATGCCAATTTTACCCCTGGGAGAAAATTTGCTTTTTATTTTATTTTATTTTTTATTTATTATTTTGAAGGTAGTAAAATACAACAGAACAAGACAGAACAAAGCCAACTGAGACAGTGTAGTGAAATTGGTATAAAACTTCACAGCAGGTTACCGGGATAACAGTAATAGGTATCACAGTATGTCTCATTATTTTCACAATAGTTATTCTTTCAATTCCGTATAGCAAAATAAAATGAAGTACAAAACATTACAGAACTTATCAAAACAGAATATTGAATAGAATAGTGCCATTAATCAGGATAAAGCAAAACAGTAGTAAAAAATATTTGCTTTCAAAAGGATGGTAGAAAGAAATCTACCTTATTTGCTGTATTGTATATGGTCAACCTCCCAAGAGATGTTTAGATCTTTGGTTCCCATTTGCTAAAGGGGGCCAGGGGAAGTGGGATGTTTGACTCTCAGCCTGTGCACCATTAGGCTCACTATTGCTTAGCAAGGAGGCAGGCTGGTTCCCAGTGTCCTAAATTCCAACATGATGTGGATCTCAGAAGACACTGGTGGTTCTCCCCCTGGGGCAGCTGCGGCCTGCCACACCATAGCCACTTACCAGGGAGGCCAGCTGGTTGCTTGGTTTCCCAGTGTCCTAAGTTCCAACATGGCTCGGATCTCAGGAGACACTGGTAATTCTCCCTCTGGGGCAGCTGCAGCCAAGAAAATTTAAAAGGGGTTAGGGGAAAAATACAGAAACAGAAGAGGAAGAAATTAGAAGCAAGACTGTAGGACAAAGGAAGATTATGTAAACTTTGGGAAACTGGTGCAGAAAATAGGGAAAGACAGAAAGAAGAAATAAAACAAAGAACAGAACAGAACACCACTACCACACACAAAACTCCCTAGAAACCATGTTCACATTCATAAAAAAGATCAAATAATGAAAAGAAGAAAAGAGAGGGGGGAAAAAGTTCATTCCAGGTTTGTCTCTGCTGTCACTGGTGGATGATAACTTGTGGAAACAGAGTCCAGATTTGATTTGTCCCAGCAAACCAGCAGTAGCTTTATAGCAAGATAGTAGATAATTTAAGTGGGCTCACACCTTTAGTTCCCCTAAAGTTAAAGCTAGTTTCTGGCCGAGTCTGGCACCAAGACACATTCAGCCTGCAGCAGTTAGTGCACCTCCTGTGGGCTTGAACTCACCTTGGAGCTGCAGGATAGAGCCAGCAATTGTTCTGAGTTCTGAGCTCTGTTGGCCCCTCTCCAAGATGGCTCCCTGCCAGTCGTCTTCTCCCTTAGGATGGCCAAAGCCAGTCCACTCACCAGTCAGTGCAGCCCACGGCACCCACTCCTCTATGGAACTGCTACATCTCTGTGGAGGCCTCTGGGGTTGCCAGCAGTCACCGTATGGTAGTAGGATTGAACTACTCCCCCCACGCAGGGAGTCCCTACTTGGAGAAGGTGCTGCCTGCTACATCTTTTTGTTGTTGTTGAAGTTTCTCTCTTTGCTCACCCCATAGACTTCTAACTCTTGCTTCAGATCTTTCCTGGTCCAGGGAACCCACTTCTTTTCTTTCTTATGTTGTTGCTATATCTCACTGTCTGGACATCACATCTCAGAGAGGTTCTTTCTCTGCTGCTAGTGCTTTCATATTATAAAAGAGATTTATGTCATCTGTTCTGTTTTCACTACTTTTCTGGACCGTTGTGAGCATTGAATGCAGTGTTATGAGAAAATATTTTGAGAAATTTGAATTTCTCGCTTATTCCAGTCACTGTTTTAGGTGGACAAAACAGAGTTACAAAAAGTGTACTTTATGAAGGTTTGCTGCATGAGAACTTGGTTTTTGGTGTAGGGTAATCAAAGATGGGTTTATAAGAAGGGGACTTCTTAGCAGACAACTGAAAAAGTGAGGAAAGGAGTTACAAATGTAGAGGACTCTGGGTGGGAATCTTAGCAGCATGCAAGTGTGGGTAGAGGATAGTACATGAAGATGATAGTGATAAGAGAAAGAGACAAGGAAGTTTTTAGGAATCATGTTACCGGTACCGGGGCTGTGTAGCTTTAATTATTATGAAGTGTTTACTCAGAGACAGGAAGCTATTGGAAAGTTTTTTAGTGGAAAATGACATGACCTAATTTAGATTTTAGAAGGAAGCACTTTATGCTGCTGCTGAGAAAAAGCTAAATAGGGAAACATGGCAGCTAGTTGGAACTGCTAGTATAATACCAATGAGAAATGGTGGCTCTAACCAGGGTGGTAGTTGTGGGAAGCTAGGAGTATTCAGATTTCAAATAGAGTTAAAAGGTATAGATGACAGGATTTGAAGATGGATCAGATATGGTGTATCAGTGCAAGAGAGGAATCATAGATGACTCATGTTTTTGGCACAAGCAATTGGAGAGATAAAGTTAGCTGCTTTGAGAGAGGAGGATATGGGGGAACAAAGTGTGTGAGTGTGTGTGTGTGCATGCATGCAGTTGATGAAGGAGGCATTAAATTTAAGGTGCTTGTTAGACATCTGGTGTATATGTTGATGATTTGAATCTGGAACTCGGGTTGATAAAAATTTGCAGAGTCCTCAGTGTACTGAAGGTGTTTAAAGCCTCAAGTCTGGATCCACTTGCCAGGGAATGGTGTGTGTTGTGTTGTAGTAAAGAGATGTCAGTCTGGGAGCTGGATCCTGAGACACTTGAGCACTTGCTATTGTAGAGATAAGAAGGAAAAGAACCCTCGTGTAGTGTGCATGTCTGTGACCCCAGCCCTTGGGAAGCTCAGGTAGAAAGATTTGCAAATTCAATGCCAGCTTGGGCTATACAGAGAAATGCTGTTTGAGAGAGACACATACACACAAGGAAGGAGGGAGACAGTGGGAAAATTGATGAAATAGGCAGAGAATAAAAGAGAGTGTTTTGGATGGAAGTCAAGGGAAGCAAAGTGCTTCAAGAAGGAAGTAGTTTACTGTTTTGTCTCTTCTTGAGAGGTCAACTAAGGGGAGGATTGAAAAATCTTTCACAGGATTAAATAGGGAAATCCTGGGGAGGACCATGACAAGGCTGTTTCAGTAGAGTGTTGGGGTGAGAGGCTGGTTGGGATGGACTGCTGGTGATAATGATCATGTAAGACTGATTAGTATAATTGTGTGTATATATTTTCCTCCTTAGCCACATTAAACTGTCCAAGGTTACTGAGGTAACATAACTAAGAGGATTGGATTTAACCATGGCTGAGGTTTTGCCAGGAGAGTATAACAAAAGAAATTGCTGGTATGGGTGATAAATCATGGATTATGTAATTTCAGTTGAATAAGAACAGAAGTGAAGACTTGCAAAAGGCAAGGGACTGTGGAAAATGGTAGTCTGAGTGATTTATAGGCCCTTGTTTAGTTGTTTAAAATCAGAAAGAACATTTGAACATTGGAGGAATGTAAGGAATAGAGAGGTCAGAATTTTAGAAGGGTTATTTGCATGGTCATTAAAATTCTGATATTTATACCAGGAGAGTAGGGTATGTGTCAGAAGCTAAATACTGATATCTTACAGGAATGGGAGAAGGCTTGGAGGATTAACGTGTTCACAATGAGGTGTAATTTGTGTGTCTCACTGCCAGGTAGCTTGAACCACTAGTGTTCCATGTATGACTATCCCATCTGGCTTTTTATTAATTGTATAAGTAAAAAGACCTATACAAGTGATTAGATCTGTATGTATGTACTACCACTGATACAAGCTGGCAGGAATGTGGTAATTCAAGATGGATGGAGTAAGTCAAATAAATAATGGCATTTGTATTTATGGAAGCAGGTACAGAAATTCTCATAAGTTACTGTGGTTATGACTGCCTTGAAATTACGTGGGAAGAGATGGTGGCCTTTCAGATGTGGACACTCTTTATGTTCTGCAGTGATGGAACTCTCTAATGAAGACATATCTAGGATTGGATTCAGATTTTACCGAAACCCTCCTGAGCACAAGGCATTGTACCTAAATGCCGAACCTAGCAGCTATGGAGATAAAGGAGTAAGTTATTTCATAAGAGGCTTATGATAAAAATAGCTAAAAATGAATGATAGTTCAGTAAGGAATTGAAAAAGTGCTGGGTGACTTGGAGGAAGAAATTAAAATTAGGTATTAAGTAAAGCTTAATTGAGGGAAAGATGGGTATTTAACAGAACAGTGACAAATTATGGCAGAAAAGAGTTAGAATCCAGTTAAAAGAATAGTTTAATTTAGAACCTACTGGTAGCACACTGTACAAGGTGTTCTGGGGGAGGAGCCATTTTTCCTGTGTTGACTGGAACTATAGTAACATGAACAATGACTGGGAATTACATTAGCACCCTATTGTAAATGACTTTGTTAGATGTACACTGAATATTGAGTGGAATACCAGTTGTTAATGAATAGCCATAAGATTTTGAAGATAAATTTGATGTTCTCAAGATAAAGTTTTCCCTAACAGTAGGCTGAAGTGAGAATAGAATAGTGTAGAAGACTAGAAATTCCTATCAATGGTAGAGCTATAGAGTAGTGTGCAAGATTTCCGAATACAATTCCTTGAATTATTAAACATTCATGGTTGCAAAATAAAGGTTGCAAAATAAAGATTTCCACATTTTGTTTTTCCTCCTACTTCTTTGGTCTTTCCTCTTAATATAGTTGTGCTTCCTTCTCTGTGTGTTCCCATTCATTGGTGTACCTATTTGCCTGGCAATCTTCCAGCGTTGCATATCACCTGTATCCCGAAAATTGCCAAAGTTATATACTAGTCCAGACTGCAAATTCAGTATGTCCAAAACTGAATTTCTGGTTTTACTCCCTATTTTAGCCCGTTTTCCTGTTGCTGGACAAAATACTCAACATCCTCAATTTAAAGGCTGTTTTAATTGACTTACAGTCTTGGGGGTCTTAGTCCATGACCACCAGCTGGTTCCAAAGAATGAACATCATGGCAGAAAGCTATGGCAGAGGAACCTGATAAGTTCATGTCAGCCAGAAAGCACAACCACAGGGTAACAGTGCGGAGAGGATGGGGTGAGAGACCAGATAAAAGATCACATCTCTATGCATTTTGCTATGAGGGGTGTTCATGGGATTAGTCTCCTCCAGATACTGAGGGGCACTGTGTGTCTCCAGACTGATCACTAAGCTTCCTAAGTGATCTCCTTTCCACTCTTATTAACCACACCATTATGGCTATCTCTCTCTCTCTCTCTCTCTCTCTCTCTCTCTCTCTCTCTCTCTCTCTCTCTCTCTCACAGACACACACAGACACACACACACACACCCTTTGAGACAGGGTTTCACTATGCAGTTGAGGCTGGTTTTGAGCTCACTTTGTAGCCCAGGCTGGCTCAGAGTTGCTGGGATTATAGGTATGCACCACCATGCCTGGCCTACCTTAATAATATTTTTAAATACTTTTTTTTTCCTTTGGTACTAGGAATTGAATTCACGACCTCATGCTTTCCAGACAGGTGCTGTGCTGCTGAGCTACATCCTTGAACCTCTTAGCAATATTTTTAAAGACATGGGTCATATTATTTTTCTTCTTCAGAACTGTAGGAGCTTCCTACCTCATAGTAAAAGCGACAATCCTTAAAGTATTCAGAAGTTCCCTGTATTAGGAGTAGATCTATTGACCTGTAGCCTAAATTTTCCCACTGCACATTTTGGTTTTTGTTTTTTCCTGATGCTCGGGATAGAACCCAGTAGTATTCAACTACTAAGCCATATCCAGTGGAATTCTACCACCAAGCTATATTGATTTTTGAGACAGGTTTTCCCTAAATTACCTAAACTAAGTTTGAGCTTAATGATTTCTCGCCTCAGCCTCCCAAGTGGGGATTATAGACAAGTGCTGATCTTGGGTGCACTGCATGTTTTGATATCACCAGTGAGCTAAAACTGGCTTTTAAAATTTTAAGTAGAGATTAAATATTTTCTTTTTCAAACAAAATAACTTTTTGTTTGCAAAAAGTTTGCAAGCACTTTTTGTTTGCAAAAACTTTTTGTTATGGAAAAATGATATAGAATTGAAATGTTAGTGTCCGTAAATCAAATTTTATTGGCATACAGTCACACTTGTTGATGCCTAGACAGTGTCTGTGGCTGCATTTTTTTTAGAGTGGAGAAGTAGAGGCTTAATTGTGTGGAAGGCCTGCAGTGTTTACTGTCTTGCCTGACTTGGCCTTAGGTGGTCTGGCCACCGCCCACCTTTCTCTGCCAGCTGCAATCCTGTCCTTGTCTCACTCCACTATAGCCAAGTTGGGCTCCTTTATCAGGCCCGCTCCTCGTTAGGGCTGCTGTGTTCGTTTAGTCCCCTGCCAATTCATCCCATCAAGTCACCCCCATGGCCATGGGTTTCAGAAATTTCCTGTGTGTGCTCAGGCTGTCACCCACTAACCCTCACACTTTCACACATAATGTTTAATTTACTTATTTTTATATTTACTCTTTTTAAAGAGTTGTTTCCCCCTTCCTGAGTTCAACCATATGGCAGAGATTTCTTTTTACATGGTAATTATTAGCATATACTAATAGTGGAAATTAATGGGTTTCACTGTAGCTTTTCCATATAGGCATGCTTGGAAATTATGCTCACTTTCCCTTTCACCTTGTTGTGTTCTCCTTTCTCTTCTTCCTCCCTTGGCTCCCCTCTTTTACCACAACAGTAGGGTCAGAAATTTTTTATTTTTGTGTCTTTTACTCTCTGATGGAGTCTTAGTGCTCAGGATAGGACACTGGATATTGTAGGTGTTCAGCAAATGGTTGCTGAAGTACATTGAATGGTTGGCTCACCAAGTGTACCGTCTTACTAGCTGATTCTTGTTCTATAGAGTGTACTGTAGGTATCATGTTGTCAGGGATTAGGAAGGGCTACTGACTTCATTTCAGTGAGGAGATAAGTTATCCTCTCTTTGGTTACTTAATATCCTCTCTTTGGTTACTCTTTTTCACTTTGCTTACTAGAAATAAATATCAGAAAGCATTTTGTTTCGATCTAATATGGCTTGTACAGTGTATTTTAGGTTAAGATTGAAACTAGTGTGTCATCCTGTTCATACTGTTAATTCAGAAGGAATCTTTTGGCTTCTGGCCCAGTATTGCAAGTCTTCCAACTACGTGATGAGATCAAGGTATTGTATCATTGTAGGATTTTTTTTTTTTTTTTTTTTTGAGAGGGTGGTGATAAGGTTGGTAGCTGAACTTTTGGACTAGGTAAGAATTTTGATATTGGCTATTACATAATTTGTAGGTTTCTGTGTTTAATGTTACTCCTTGTACCTCTTTTGTTTAAAAAATGAGGGAAACTTCTAGAGGAAAATACTGAAATTAGTATTCTTTTCATGTTGTAGTCCCAAGTACTTTAATGTCACTATGTAGAGAAAGTTTTGTTTGAAGAGATTTGAGAATATTACGTTTACATGCATTAGCTCCAATTTACCTTCCAGAATTGAGTTGATGATCGATTTTGTATCTTTGTACTAAGCATGATACCAAATACAGAATGGTGGATTAATAAATATGTATTTACTTATGTATCCCAGAATTTGCCTTGTCTTCTATTTTTAATGTAGTAGACATATGGTTTTTCTGTTATAAAGAGCTAGAGCCTCATCATTTTATTTTTACATAAATTATTTTGAAGAGCTAGTCTATGGAAATATTAACAAAATTTGAAGTTTTCTCTTCAGTAACTATTTTGGGAGTAAATTTGCTAAACTCTATGTCAAACTGCTTACAAGATATTCTTTGGAATTTTTAAAGTATTTTTAATATTTTCTTCTTACATTTCAGAAAAATATGTCATTATCAGACTTTTATAATGTAGTGTTTATAATGTAGTGTTTTTCTTTAGTTTTGAGATTTATTCCTAGGGAAAAGTTTTGATGGTTGTATGTGCAAAAAAGTCTTGGTTTGTAGCTTGGGTAACCTTTTTAAGGCTTTTTGGCCTTAGGGGTCAGTTTTTTTAAAAAGTAATACAGCACTTCAAAAGCTCAGGCCATGACAAAATTTGATAATTGATTCTAATTGATAATTGGAAGTCATTAAAATTAAAAACATCTGTGAAAGACATTGTTAAAAAAGAAAAATGATAGTGGCAGATGCAGGCAAAAACCTTTGCAAAACACATGTCTGATAAAGGATTGGTACCTGTAATAGATGAAGATCTCTTAATACTAAACAGTATGAAAACAACCCAGTCAATAGGTAAAGATGTGAGCAGACACTTTAAAAGAAGATACATAAATGGCAAGTAGGCATATGCCAACACGCTCAACATACGTGTCAGTAGAGTATTTCAAATTAAGGCAGCACTACTATACCTCTATTGGAATGGCCAAAATCAAGAATATTGACACTGCCAAATGGTGGAAAGGATGTGGAATAACAGAAGATCTCTCCTCCCTTACTGGATGCAGAATAGTACAGTCACTTAAGATATTTTAGCACTTTCTTAAAAAAATACGTTTACTCTTAAGTATGATCCAAGGAACATATTCCACAAGAGTTGAAAACTTAAGTCCACCCAGTAAACTTCCTACAAGTCTGGGTGTGGGTGTAGTCTTGGCACTTGGAAGGCTGAGGCAGAGGATTGCTGTGAGTTCACGGTCAGCCTGGGCTACACAAGATCAGCCTGTTATATAAGGCTGGCCTAAATTACACAGCAAGATCCTGTCTCAAACCCAGCTCATCCCAAAACAACCCTGCAGTAACTATTTATGGCAACTTTATAATTGTGCTACACTGATACGGTGCAGTTATTATTCAATAAAAAGAGAGCTATCAGCCAGGCATGGTGGTACACACCTGTAATCCCAGCCCTCTGGAGGCTGAGGGAAGAAGATCATTGTGAGTTTGAGACCAGCCTGAGCTACAAAGTAAGCTCAAGGCCAGCATAAATGGCATAACAATATATAACAAGACCCTATCTCAAAAAGTCCAAAAAAAAAACCCCCAAAATAAAAAAACCCCAAAACTCAGATTGTAAAAAGACCTTAAAAGAAGTAAAAGAAGGTGAACTAAGATAGCTATGTACTATGTGATTTCAACTGTGTGACATTCTTAAAAAGGCAAAGGTACAGTCTATAAAGAGACTAGTGGTTGCTAAGGGTTTGGAGGGGAAGGGATGGAGTTTGGAGAGGTGGAACATGGAATTTTTAAAAGAGCAGTGAAATAATCCTATTAGCTGCATTAGTGGAGAATGCATACCATTTGTCAAAACCATAGAATACACATGAGTAGTACTTAAACTGTGAATGTTAATTAATAATAACTGAAACTATGGTGAGAAGGCATATATGGGAATCTTTCCATGTTCTGTAGACCTAAAACTGCTTTAATTATGTAAATATATAGAAAAATGCTCAATAGGAAACATGATACATATACGTACACGTAGGTTTACATAAATATATTCCACCTGTTCAAAGGTAATTTTGCTAAGTGGAGCACAGTTAGTGTATTTCCAAGCTTGGTATGTTTTTTCCCCTTAGAAATGTACAGATAGCTGTTACTTTTAAAGTGTTTTTTTATGTGACATTAGGAAATTACAGGGTTTTTTCTTCTGAAAGAATTGTGTACACTGTTTGTTAGATATTATTAGATATTTTTGGCTAAGTCATCTCATTTAGTTTAAAGTGAAGCCTAGTCAGCCACCCATTGCAGTGATGAGGAAACTCAGGCTTAGATAAGCAGCAAAGCTGGCATTTGATTCCAGAGTCTGTATGTTACACAGTACTGGGAAATCTGTGGATTTGTTTTTTGAAATAAAAGTGCTAAAATTTGTCCCTTAATGTGAATGTCAGTGCCTTTATAGACAATACTAAAGGAGACTGTCTGATTTGACTTGGCTCTATTTACTTTCTTTGTGATTTAATTAGGTTGAATGATCTTTATACTTTAATTTCTTCCCTCCCCTCCCGTCTCCTCCCCTCCCCTTCCCTTTTCTTTTTTTTCTTTTTTTTTTATACTAGAAATTGAATTCATGACCTTGTACTTGCCAGGCAGACACTGTGCTCCTGAGCTGTATCCCTGGCTATGCTTTAGTTTCTGTATCTGTTAAGTAAAGATGGTGATTGAGGTTGTTGTGAGCATTAAATGAGTTAATGTATGAAAAGCTTTTAGAATGGTGCCTGTACAAAATCTGAGTTCCAATGGAGTATTTTCTTTTTCTTTTCTTTTCTTTTCTTTTTTTTTTTTTTTGAAATAAGGTCTTGCTATGTAGTACAAGTTGGTCTGGTACTCACAGTGATCCTCCTGCCTCAGCCTCCTGAGTTTTGGAATTACAAGTATGTGTCACCACGTCCAGTACTTGACTATTTTTTAAAAAGGAGAAACTTGAAAAAAAAAAGTGTTTTGTGGTTTTTTATACCTGCTTAAAGTATATGAAATACTGTGTTTTAAAAAAAGTCAGTTTAATATAGTGGGGAGAAAATTTCAGCTTAGTAGGTAGTGGCCTGCCTGTGGCATGTGTGCTGCAGTAGGCACACAGAGCCCTCTCTGTCAGCATGTGAGCCAAGAGTATGAGTTGTTTTTTCTAAACTTAAAGCCTCAGGATTTGGGTTTAATTGCAATATTGGCACTTGGTAATCAATAAGTGGGCTTGGGATTGCAGTTTGGTTCTGAGTGTTTTGCCATCACTGGCCTAGCGTGTAGGTTCCAGACCCTGCCTTTGCCCTGCTCACTGTGTGACCTTTAATATCTGATTCTGTTTTATGTGTGAGCTGAGGATGGCGTTGAGTAGATGGTTTCTGAATTCATTTTGTAGCCCCACAGAGTGGGATTCGGAGCTGCTGTGCTTTTGTCGTGGGTTTGTGTGCTGTGCTGCCAGTCTGTGGCGTTCACAGAGGTTCTCAGTGCACACACAGGGTTGCCACTGTCTGCTGAGTGACTCTGGTGATCATGATTTCTGCACTTTCTGAGCATTGTGCTCTCTCTTCTGGTTTCAGTCTGCTTCCTTAGTATGTTTGGATTATTGACTTTAGCACTGTATAAAGTTTGTGGACTTTTAGTCTCAAGTGACCACAAAGAAATACTGCTTTTATATAATCTATTAACTAGTGATTTCTTACTGTTTATTTTTTTTTAAATTCTGTATTACGTGTACCCTTTTTCTGTTTTTGTTTTTCTTTTTCTCTTTAAATAAAATTAAAAAACACAGAAATACTGCTTTTGTTTTGGGGCAACTAGATTCACACCTAATTACCGAATGAATCTCTTAAAATGAAGTAGGTCTGGGAATGGGAGATGCTGAAGATGCTACATTGTATAGTGTAACCTGTGTGTATGGATTGAACTCAGGGCTTTGTGCTTGCTGGGAAAATGCTTTATGACTGAGCTGTACCCCAGCCCTTTTTTATTGTATTTTGAGAGAGATTCTCATTAAGTCGCCCAGGTTGGGATGAATTTGTGATTTTCTTGCTTTATTCTCCCAAGTAGCTGGGATTACAGGCACATGCCACAGCAACTGGTTATGTAGCACAGGCTAAATATGGAAGGTATAATTTGCGTGACAAAAGCATTTGTTTTGATATTTCTTACCACAGGCTTGCAGTTTAGTTTTTTATCTTGGTTGTAGAGAAACATTCCATAAATTGTAGCACTTGTGCTTGTAATGCAGTCCGTTTTTAAAGAAAATTACACCTGTGCAAGTGTGTGTGTGTATACTCAGACTTACTTAGTGTATTTAATGGGGATTTTCTAAACCAGAAATAGGGAGGTTGGTTATAAGATACAGATGGTTTGCATATAATCATAGTTCAGTGTCATTTGACTATAGTTGTGGGTCTGTTTTTTCATTTGAAGTATTAAGGAGAACTAAATGTAACAAGCATAACTTTCCTAGTCCAAAAATCCAAAAAGAGATTTCTTCAGAGAAAGTAATATTAAGAAGCCATTACTGATGATAGTCTTTTAAGGGAATTTCCTAATCTAAAGGAAAAATATTTAGACAAAGAGGAGGCTGTTTTCTTTGTGAATTTACATGGTCTGTGGCATGTAAGTTACTTCCTCTGATTTCTATGTCAGAGTGTTCTGTTTTGATTTCAGTCTTTATTTATATAGGTTGGCCTATACCACAAGGGTTACATTAATACCCAGAATTTACTTTTACCTTGTCTAGAAGAAAATACAGTTTCATGACGGTGTGACTAAAGTCGGTAGCAAAATAATGATTATGGCTTCTGAGCAGAAATACAGGTGTGGGATTTTGGCAAGGGACATCCAGGGGTAACGAAATCAGTCTAGTGAGATTCTGGGATTCCGGCCTAGTGCTGTGTGGGTCTCTTTGGAGTTAGTGGGGCAGAACCACTAAAGCATTTTGAATTTTAGGCCTGAAAATAATTGAAAGACCAGCATTGTCTAATGATGATATCAAGTGGAAAAATATCTTGACTGAGCCAGTAGTACTGCTATATTTTGAGGTGCCTTATCTGTGGAATTTTCACATACGTCTGGCTTCATACCAATTTTGAATTGAAAATCAGTTATCAGCATTAGCATCAGCATTAGCATCATTGTTATTTTTTGGGTTTTTCTGAGACAAAGTCTTGCTTTGTAGTTTAGACTGTACAGCCGAGGCTGGCCTTGAGCTTGCTTCGGTCCTGCTTCCTCACTCAGCCTCTTGAGCGCTGGGATTCAGGCGTGCATAGTTGCAGCATCACTGCTGCTCGGTAACAGTGTTGCTCTTTTATGTGGTGCTCCTTAAGTGCAAGTCAGCCAGTTGCCTATTGTAGCTACAAAAAACATTCATTTTTCTGGCCATGTCACTTAGGTTGCTGGGTACCGGGCCTTCATTTTGTTTGAACTGAAGTAATTTTCCTCTGTACTGTTTCTCAATAGTATATTGGTTCCACACTCAGATACGAAACTCACTGTAATTAAGCATTTTGAAAAGTTAGTTTTCCTCTTCTGTTACAGGTGTATTCCAGAGCAAAAGTCTTCATACATCTTTGCTGTATTTGATGGTGAGTGACTGTCGGGGGACTCAGGCTTATGAGGAGGTACTGTCACACAAAACAGTGTCAAGTGAAGACGACAAGAAGGAGAGTAAAGGATCGGAAAAAGAAGCTGAAGTACCATAGAAAACCATGGTAGGTTGCTACTTACATTTCCTTGATTTCCTACATACAAATAGTTGTAGTAGTTTAAAATTAAAAGCAGTGACAGTGAGGGTATGTGGAAAACAGTGGTGTTAATTTTTGGCTGTGGTCTGTCAGATAAAGATGGCCCTGTAGCAAATGAGTTAAGATTTATTACTGAGCCATTAGGCCACAAGATGGAGCCTCATGAGGCTGTAGTTCATAAATTATTGAATACAAAGGAGGGAATGTTCATAAATAATGTTTTCTAATAAAGCTGGTATTAACAAACCAATACAGATAGCCTGGTGACCTTGAACTTGAAATTAATTTATTTAGTACTCTATCTGAAGTTCAGGTATTTCCATGAAATTAAGAATCCTGAACCAGTCTTTTGATTGGTTGTATGAATGGTGCAGGAATTTGTAAAATCTATTTAATTCAAAAAGTCACTTTTTCACATGTTTTAAAAATCAGTGTCAAGTGATATGTAGGGGATACTGAGCTAAACATGAAGGCATCTTGTTATGTGATGAGAGTTCAGGTTTGGGTTTATGATGTTAGATGAGGTCCTTATCTCTTAATTTTGAATTGGTAAAATGCTGTCGATTTTGTCTCTTTAGCATTTTGCATCAGAGAATGTTATATATGTTTTTCCTAAGTGTAATGAGAAAGAGTTTAAAAAAGACATAAGTGGGGGAAAAAACACAAAATACTCATCAATATGTTTGGAATATGTTTAACAAATCTGATGGTATGTCTTTTAAGTGCTACATGCTTTTAAAAATATTCATGCCAAGAGTCACAATATTACCTTACTCTTTATAGAGAAGGAATTCTAATATCTTAGATCTGAGCAGTGAGAAAATGAATGTTGACTTGGGGGTTTTCTCTGTCATTTTAGTTTCATGGGAAAATGTGAAAGAACACATTGTGTCTTTTGTTTCTTTCTATGTGAATTTTTTTGCCTTTTTTTCTTGAGACAGGGTCTTGACATGTACTTCAGGTTGACCTTCAACCCACTCTGTAGCTTAAGCTGACTTTGAACTCGAGGTGATCTTACTGTCTCAGCCTTCTGAGGTGGCTTGTTTCTTATAGTCTTGATAGTTGTATAATTTTAAGAAATGCTTTATGTGTATATTGTTGTAGTTGATAGAATTTATTTTCTCATTCTTTTAAAATTTAGCTTAGATTCTTTAGTGAAGGAAGATTTTTAATATATTATTATATTTTCCTCCCAATGTTCTTAAATGTTTGTGTGATGCAGCAATATGTAATTTTGTTTAGAATGAGCTCATGGTATGTGTGACTCCTTTGTTTTCTTGTTACTTGTTCTGGGTTATAAGTATATCTAATGACTCATTTAAAAATGTTCTTTGTTGAAAAAGGCTCCAATTGGAAAACTGGTCGGATGTCAAGCAAGAAAGAAATCCAGACAGTTGGTTTTTATTGAGAAAAAGGAGAGCTTTTTGATTGACATTAGTGCTGAGTTTATATGATGATTGAAATTATTAGTATAGTTTGCTTTAGTTTTTAACGGACAATACCATAGTCACAACTGCTTAGTTTCCAAGATAACATTTAAGCATTGATAACCAGTTGCCCCATGTTGTGGAGAGGACCCCAGCTGGATGGGCTGCTTTCTGTGACTTCTACAAGCTACAAGCTGCATAAGAAAGATCCTAGGAGACCCTCAAGCTGCACAATGGAATCAGTGACCTTTGAGGATGTGGCTGTCAACTGCATCCATAAAAGTAGACTTTGCTGAGTGTGTCCCAAAGCAGCTCTATAGAGATGTGATGGGGGAAACCTTTAGGAACATGGTGACTATGGGAAGATACCTGGATAACCAGAAAGTGGAAGAAGAGTAAAATAACTGTTGCAGAAATCTAAGAAATGAAGAGGTTGAGAAACACCATCCATATAGAGCTTGGAATTAGCATAAAGAAAGTTCCCTTTAGACTCAAGATGCTAATGTTCATATGAAACAATGTAGTTTAAAAGCAATTGAAAGTCTTTCTTGTAGAAAGCCTCTCATTGGGCATTTGTCACTAAACGTGCCCATCAGAGCTCACACTGCACTGAAGCCAGATGAATATTTGGAATCTAAAGGAAAGCTGTTTAAATATAATGAATATAGAAAAATCTGTGATGATTTCCAATCCATTCAGAATCACAAGGACAGAGGCTGATAAGAAACCATATGACTGTGATCGGTGAGAGAAGTCCTGCTCTGGTCTTAGTGAAAGAACTCATCTTAGTGACAAGACCTTTGTATGTCAGAAAAATTTGAATGCCTCCGGCAAAACCAGTCATGTTCAGATCTATCAGACGAATCACAGTAGGGGTATACCCTCTGCATGTAAGTAATGTGGGAAAGCTTTCAGCACACATAGTATTTGTCAACAACATGAATTCAGATGGAGGAGAAAAAGTATGTATGTAAGTAATGTGGGAGAGGTTTCAGGAAAAATAGTAATTATCAAAGACATGAAAGAACTGGTGAGAAACCTTATGTATGTAAGCAGTGTGGCGAAAGTTTCAGCAGAAACAGTGATTGTCAAATACATGAAAGAACTCACACTGGAGAGAAACCGTATGTGTGTAAGCAATATGGGAAAGCTTTCAGTACACATATTTGTCAAAAGCATGAAAAAATTCACACTGGAGAGAAAACCTTATGTAGGCAAGTAATGTGGGAAAGCTTTCAATACATCTGATGTTTGTAAAAGACAAACGAACTCACTTGGAGAGAAACTTCATGTAATTAAGCAATGTGAGAAAGCTTTCAGTACACATAATGTTTGTCAGAAGCATGAAAGAATTCACACTGGAGAGAAACCTAGTGTATGTAAACAATATGAGAAAGTGTTCAACATCTGATGCATGTGAAGGACATGAACCAAATCACACTGGAGAGAAACCATATGTATGCAGGCAGTGTGGCAAAACTTTCAAGACATACCGTGAATGTCAAAATCATGAAAGAACTCACACTGGAGAGAAAGTATATATGTAAGGAATGTGGGAAAGCTTTCCGTACATGTAGTATTTGTTGAATTCATGAAAGAATTCATATGGAGGAGATGTATGTAAGCAATGTGGGAAAGGTTTCAGCACAGTCATTATCAAACACATGAAAGAACTCACACTGGTGAGAAACCATAGTATATATGCAACGTGGGAATGCCTTCAGGACAAGTGATGGTATTCATAAACATAAACATCTTTCCACTGGGGAAGAACCATATGTATGTAAGCAGTGTGGGAAAGTTTTCAGCAGATCCAGTGGATGTAAAATACATGAAACTATCCATACTGGGGAGAAACTTTATATATGTAAGCAATGTGGGACAGCTTTTCAATGTAGCCGTCAGTGTCAAAGACATGAAAAACATGCTGCAGAGAAAACATGTGTGTAATCAATATGGGAAAGCTTTCAGCAGAAACAGTCATTGTCAGAGACATGAAAGGACTTACACTAGAGAGAAACTGTACACATGTAAGCAATCAGAAAAGCTTTCAGCACACATAATTATTATCAAATACGTGGAAGAAGCCACAGTGTAAAAACCCTATGTATGCAAGCAGTGTAGAAAGGGATTTGCTAAGTCTTCATTACATAGACACTAAGAAACTCACTGGGGAGAAGCCCTGTGTCCACAAGCAATGTGGAAGAAGTTTCAGTGCACATGTGTTGTCAAATACATGAATGTATATATTTTATGTCAAATCTAGAAGAATCACTGGGAAGAAACTATATATGTAAGCCTATTTTGAAAATCCCACGAAGATGTTTCATTTAGTGGAATTGTGTAGAAATAATACAGTGTTTATATCAATGTTTCTTCACAAATGTTCCAAAGAAAACAAATCCTAGATGAAGATATCAGAAATTACATACCTTATGTGGTTTTTAATCACATATGTAGATTATTTATATGCAGTGTTTAAAAATACTGAGTTGCCATAATAAGATGTTTTTATGTGAAATCTGAGCTTAGTATACAAGTGTCATAATTAAGCATGGTTGATCGAAATGTATTTTTTACTTTCAATTACAAGTTAATATTTGTGCTGTTTTTATTTTATCTTTGATTTTGGGAGGCATATGCCATTACAAATTTTACTTTTGTAATTTTTGCTATTAGAATTTTGCACTATTTTTCTTTTCAATTTTTGTTTTTTCTATATTCTGTGTAACAAATGATATTTTAAATTTGATGCTGTATTTCCTATTTATTTTTTCAAAGCCTTGTGAACATGAGTTTTTGACAAAGTTTAATTATTTTCACACAATTTGCAGATGAGCAAGTTTTGTTTTTCATATGACATGACAAGATACCTGCTTGTTTACCAACATCACTGTATATTGTATCATGTACATATGTTGCATATTTTTCTTTCAATACTGTCTTTTATTTTTTCACATAAAAATTTTCATATTTACATTGCAATGACTTAATTTGCTTCACTGGTATTTTTTAAACCACATATAGCAAACATAAACCGTATTTCTCTGTGTTTCTCATTGCCAGAATCCCACTATTGTAGGTTTCAAGATATCAGAGAGACCTAAGGAAAAAAGAAGTATTTACTGGGTTTTAGATGCACACTGGATCAGTTTGACCTTAGGATGTCCAAATGACTGAGTACCAGAACAAGGAAAGGCACTAGTTTTATACATTTGGTTGAGAGACTTGGACTTTAGAAACAGGCTGGAGGAAATCAAGGGCACAGAAACAAGGCAGAACAATTTATAACAGCCTTGAAAGAAGACAGAACTTTGTGATCCTGTAAGAACAAGATGACATAAACAGTCATCTTACAGTGCATAGTTGTCAATCTTGCCTCTACCAGAACAATAACTTAGGACTACAGCAGAAGAGGGGAAACTTTGAGGGAGATTCCTCTCTAACTCCTACTTCACCACATGACCATAACTAGTCTTCTAAAGGAAATCATAATTTATAGTAAACGCTCCAGAAAATGTAAATTATGGCAAAGCACCAGTAACAACACTTTGAGTGGAATGTTCATCATCTGTGGAGTTTTTCTGGGGAGTATGGTTGCTACTGAATGTAATGAGATTAATAATACCTTTGTTCTATTCCCTGGTGCTTTGATGCTGTAATATTTTTGATGGTGATTGTTTTAACATATGAAGCTATAATATTGACATGAAGAAAAATCAAACTCCTGAGATGTATCAGTTAGTTCATTAAAAACATAAATTTTGGGAACCAGTCAGCGTCTCCTGAGATCCGGGCATGTTGAAACTTAGGGCGCTGAGCCAGAAAGCACCCCCACCCCTTTGCTGTTAAGCAGCCATGGCGCGAGCGAGCTGCGGATGAGCCAGGAAGAGAACCAATCCATGTCTTCCGTGAGCCTACTGGTGGTGGGCTGAGAATCAAAACATCCCATCTCTTTCCCTCCCTGTGTTAGCAACTTTGAGCTTGAGGTCTGAGCATCTCTTGGGAGGATGACCATATGCAATATAGCAAATATGGGGGATTTCCTTCTGTAATCTCTTTGAAGTCAAATATTGTTTCCACTGTCTTGCTTTGTTCTGATTGTTTTGCTCTATTCAGTATTCTGCTTTGATAGGTTTTATAATGTTCTCTTTTTGATTTGATTTTGCTGTGCCTGATTGAATGGACAACTATTGTGAAGACAATGAGATATACTATGGTACCTTACTGTTATCCTGGTATCCTGCTCTGAAGTTCTGTACCAATTTCACTGCATTGTCTTGATTGACTTTGTTCTGTATTGTTGTGTTGTATTTTACTACCTTCAAAATAATAAAAAAAATTGATAACCAAAAAACAAGAGCTAGGATTAATAATTGTGAATGTTTTATTTTATGATGAAGACTTAAAAACAAAGTATCACCTATTAGTACGTAATTGCAGGTAAGTAAAGATGCTATCACTACTCTTTCTCTTTGTAATATTTTGGGCTTTATGGAAAACATACTGAGTTGCCTTTTGCAGTTTGGTGTACTAATAAATGTCTTCATGATATTTGTAAACTTAGAAATAGTGAAAAGTGTTAGAGGTGTGACCCATGAAGAATCTATTCTGTTAAATCTTGTGAAATTCATTCTATTTCTGGACATAGTCTACTTCGTTGATTTCTAGGCCAGCATTTCAATATAATGGTACAATCCATCTTTATGGAGTATTTCTTTCTTTCTTTCTTTTTTTTTTTTTTTTTTGGTAATGGGAATCGAACTCACTACCTTGTGCTTGCCAGGCAGGTGCTTATGCCATGGGGCTAAATCCCCGGCCTTGTAGAGTATTTCTTGATTCTGTCATTGATTCATTTTTCCAAATGAACTTCAGAACAATTTTTGTTGAGGGTTAGATTAGTTCTGAGATTTTTGTTTTGTTTGTTTGAAACAGGGTCATGCTATGTAGTCCAGGCTAGCCTTGAACTCATAGTGATCCTCCTGCCTCAGCCTTCCAAGTGCTGGTATTACAGGGATGTGCCAACCCTGCTCAGCAGTTTTGATGAGATTTTGATTTAGAATGAAATATGTACATGTGTAAACTAGTTTGGGAAGTTGATTGTTTTGTAATAGTGTTTTTCCCATTCTGTTTCCAGCTATTGGATTTGAAAAACTAAAATTTTGCACCCATGATTTAAATATCATCAAGTCCTATTCCTGTTTTCTGTAGTTCATAGTTTCATATTACGTATTTTGACTGGCTGTGCAGTCTCATTTTAAAAATGTGAAGACCTCTGTTAGTTTGAAAGGGAGTTTCATGATTCACCATCATGCATTTCTGAAGAGTTCCTTCAAGCTAGAAGTATATGGGTCTTACAGATACTATGTGATATGGAAAACTTTTTCCTTCCTTTCTTTTGACCCTCTCTTCTTTTCCTTTTCTATCCTTGTGTTCAGACTCAGGACCCTCGCACATGCTAGGCAAGTGCTATGTTATGGCACTGAGCTCTACTCCCAGCCCAGTGTAGAGGTTGACACATTGTGTCAACTTGCAAAGTTTAGAATTTTAATAAGGGACTCAGCAGGGGATCAGGGCCTCACTTCCTAAACATCTTCATCTGTGCAAGAAGAGGGCACAGAGATGGTGTGAATGCTTCACTGGCCCTGGGTGGAGGTAGCCTGCTTACAATATAAGGGAAGAAGAGGCTAGATTTCCCCTCCCCATTGCTCTTGCTGCTTTTGCTGTCTTCTGTTGCCTTAAAATGTTACCCCTGTGCCAGGCCATCCTGCCTTGGAGCCATCTGTTCACAGAATGAAACCTCCACAAACAGTGAGCTATGTGAAACTTTCTTTTCTTGATTTTGGGCTTTGGGTATTTTGTCTCAGCAACAACAGAAAAGTAACCAAGCCAACTGGGAAGACCTCTTTCGAAGGAGTATTCAGAAGCATAGGTTCAGCATATATACACTGCTGAGGTCAGTGAGTATGACCCAAGTGAACCTTCATCAAAACATGAATGAAAGGCCATTGATTTTCTGATTTGGTGGTATTAAGATGAGTTTTAGTTCCCATTCCTGAGCAATTTTGTTTTGATATCAACTGCTTCATTATGGGTTGACTTAAAATATATTTGTATATCATTCTTGTCAGGTGACATTTCCTTTATTGAAGTAATTGCTTCTTTTTCCTTCTGACAGAGATCTATTCGATCTTTTGCCAATGATGATCGCCATGTTATGGTGAAACATTCAACCATCTATCCATCTCCAGAGGAACTTGAAGCTGTTCAAAATATGGTGTCTACTGTTGAGTGTGCTCTTAAACATGTCTCAGATTGGCTGGATGAATCAAACAAAGGCACAAAAACAGAGGGCGAGACAGACGTGAAGAAAGATGAGGCTGTAGAAAACTATTCCAAGTGAGTGTGGATTGGCCCTTGTGGAGCACAGAAAAGCTTGAGGATTCCTTGCATTGAGTTTGTGATATGTCGTTCTTTGTGTTTCCTTGTACATATGACTATACCAAGGACTTAAATGTTATATGGAGTCATTTCAGTTAACTTTGAAGAGAAAGAAAGGAACAATGATTAAAACCCCCCTAAAGAAGATGGATAAAGAAAGTATACAAAGTCCTTTCAATTTTTAATGTTTGAAGGTTATGATGTATCCTCTGTTTTGCTGTGTTGGTTTAGCCTCCTAGATTCTGAAAGTCATGTTTTTGCTCCTGGTGAAAAATTCCTGGAGTAGAAGACTGGGAAAATGTATTTTAAATGTATTTTGATTGTGTCTACCTTGTTGATTCATAAAATGTAGCATAGTGTCTTGCATATCATAAATGCTCGTTGTATATTTGTGGAACACAGGAAGGGCTAATGGGAGCAAGAACCTTCAGCAGTTACAGTGCAGGGTTCTAGGCGTCTTCAGGATATATGGTGATGATTGAGCTGAAACTGCAGCGGTAACTGGTACTCTGGGGCAGTGCCACCGTGACTGGAGCACGCAGCTGATTTACTTTTGAGTCTTAGCGTGCAAGGTGAGGATTGTTTGATTGAAAATACCACATTAATAGGCTCAAAGATCACTTGGGCTACAACTTTTGTAAGTGGAAGATAGAGGTTAACAGAATTTTGTTCTCCAGCTTTCAATTCTAAATCATTGTGATAAGTGGATAAGAATAGTGGGAAATTACTGACAAAATTGCTTTTTTTTTTTTTATTTTTTTACTTTTCACTTTAATTGTTTACAGGTAGTTTATATGTTGTGTCTGGCATCGGTTTGAAGGTTCTTGAAAGTGATTCCATTTTTCTTATAATGGTTTAAAAAATGTTTTTGGCTGGGCATAGTGGCACACACTGGTAATCCCGGCTATCAGGAGGTTTAGGCAGGATTGTCCCAAACTCAAGGCCAACCTGAACTACATAGTGAGATCCTGTTCAAAAAAAAAAAAGGTTTTGCCCAGCTCTGAGTTCATGTTAACTAGTCATGGTATCTAGTGATTGAAACTTTGGCATTCTTCAGTGATGTCTGGTTCTCTATTGTCTATTTCCTGTGTAAATTAGATAATGTAGATTTTGATTGTATTTTGGTATGTGTTTGTCATCTTTTAAAGTTTTGAAATTATAATTATACACATATATACTGTTTAGTCTGTGTCAATAGAACTGAGCTTTTATCTTTGCCTTTTATTATTTTTGGTACTGGGAATTGAACCTGGGCTTTTGTATTGAGCTATATCTGCAGCTACTTTGTATGTTGAGACAAAGTCTCGCTAAATTGTCCAAGCTGGACTGAAGTTTATAGTCCTGCTTTATCTCTGTCGGAGTGATGGGATTACAGGCATATGCTACCATGCCTTGCTTCTTTATATCTTTTCTTTCTTTTTGTAGGGGAAAGGTTGAGGCAGGGATTTGCTGTGTAGTGCTGGCTATCCTTGAACTCATGTAGTGCAGGCTGATGCTGAATTTATGGCAATCCTCCTGAGTGCTGGGATTTTACAGGTGTGTGCCACCATACCTGGACTTTATATCATTTTTAAGTGTATATTTCAATGGAATTTAGGACTTTTAAATATATTCTCTAATGTTTTTATTTTATTTTTCCCTTTTCAGCCTGATACATTTTAGATGGTATCATGTAGACTTTTGCTTAACTGGATGAAGGTTTCATTGTGTAGTTCAGGCTGGGATAGAACTCACTATGTAGCCCAGGCCGGCCTCAAACTCAAGTGATCCTCTTGCCTCAACCTCCTGTGCCAGCACCCCCGGCTGCAATTCTGTTCTTCAAAGACATGCCTGCCTTTGTTTTATACAAAATAAGAACAATCATCCTGTGCTTCTTAAGTTCCACCACATGGGAAGAATTACAGACGCTCAACTTGGGACCATTCCACAAATTGGAAGACTACATAGAAATGAAGAGCAAGCTGGACATTGTGGTGCATGCCTGTAATATAATCCCAGCACTTGGCAGAAGGATTGCTGTGAGTGTGAGGCCAGAGTGGGCTACATAGTGTGTTCAGAACCAGTCCAAACTACATAGCAAAGTCCTGTCTCCAGAGAAAGGAAAAGTAGAGTTGTGTTTCAGCTAGACTTAAATTATACTATTGGTGTATGCTAAAGACACATTGGTGAGGGCAAGTGTAGATTTATTAAGCACTTCCTAGTGAGTGCCAAGCACAATTAATCTCAACTGTTCTCTATACTCTTTTATTCTACCTTTTAAAAAATGAGTTGAAAGTCAAATCTGTGGCACAGTTTCCTTTGCATTATTAGGAATACTAGAACTCAAATTTTAAGTAGTTCATTTTATTTGGGTTGCTTTACAGAAACTGTCATATTCAGATTTATTATTAAAGTTCAGAACTTTTGAATTAATTTAGGAATTAATTTCTCTGCTCAGTCATGCTGTCTTTTTTTTTTTTTTGTACCAGGGATTGAATATGGCGCTGAGCTATATCCTCGGCTCAGTCATGCTGTCTTCAATGGCTGGGATAGAACCAAGTATACTATAATTATGATTTAGAACTCAAAAATGGCCAATCAAGGATACCCAGTTGTTTTTCACATTATAATGAAATTGACTAGTCATTATTATTTCTCTTCTTCTACCTTGTCTTACTCATGATATTTCTGTGTCTCCATACTTGCTGTTGAAAACATCAAGACAGACTTTCACTTGCTAGAGAGATAACTGAGTATGTGTGGTGGACCCAGGATTTGTGAAGGTCGGATCTGTCTGAATCTGGATCTGACTGTCTTAGCATCTGTGCTTCATTTTCCTTTGAATAAATTGTGAATGCATGAAGCAGTGAGATGTGGACTGCTGATTCCAGGAAACAAAAAGCTTTATGGAAATGGTAGCATTTGGAGTAGGCATAGAATATGGGTAGGGTTTTGAGAAGGCGTAGAAGAGAAAAAAAATCTCAGCAAAGATTCAGGTGTGAGGATAGTATAGAAAATTTTTAAATGAAAATAAGCTATTTATTGAGTTATTAGTACATATTGGGCTTGGTACAGTTCATTACTTACATTAAATTATGCTGTTATTGCCGCTCTGTAAGAAAATAATCATTGTTTAACAAATAAGGAAGCAGTCTAAAAGAAGCCAAGTGTTCCTAATTTGATCAATGTTAAACAGTGAGTGACTGTAACAATATTTAAACTAGTCATTCTGCCTTTTAATTTACCTCCCAGTATGCTAAGCATCCAAGTGTTGAATGAGATACCAAGGGATTAATAGATGGAGTGCTATCCATGCCGGGTCTGGGAGGATTATTCCTGTTGAGGTATGCAGCAAGTTGAAGATGGTAGAGGTTATCTGAAAGGCCAATAAAAGGGGGTTGTTGAGATAGTCCCCTTAAGAGGTGATAAGAACTTGAACCAACTGGTTTGAAGGCAATGCTTTGAAGGCAGCAGTGGAGGAGGAATTTATAAAATATTAGATTCAGAAGCAGGAAAAGACAGGTATAGAGAAATGAAAAACCATAGGTGCCTGACTATATCACATAGTTGGCTACACTCAGGTTACTTGCGTTAACACACGTTTCTTTTTGTACTTAGACACCTTTATAGTTTTTCACTGACTAAATGAACCTCTAAGGTGTTCGAGACGCTGAATCACTGGCTGGGTTATTTGTAATTTCCTGTCTAGTTTCCACAGCCACAATTTGTTTCTTTCCCTTGTTTGATTCTCAACCCCACTGACTTGCCCAGCTGCTGATTCTTTGCTTCCTGCTGGAATGATCTTTTTTCACCTAGCTAAATCAAGACTGCACTGAATTCAGACTCTCCGGTTGCCTTGTTTGACCTCTCTAATTTTAACTTCTCTCTTTCTCAACTTGGAACCTACCATTACATTTTAAAAACTTGAGTTTCATAGTCACACCAACATGGTTTTGAATATTGGCTTTGCCATTTTATTCTCTGAACTTGAGCAGTTAACTTTGGTAAGGTTTCCGTTCTTTCTCTTCCAAATGCAGGCTACGTGTGAGATTACATGGCATTGCAGTTTGTTCTCTTTCCCTTTCCCTTCCCTTTTTAAGCAGGGCATCTAATCTGTTAATAAGTTTTTGTTGTTTAACCATAATGTAAATCTCAGGAGCAGAAGAGACCAGCAGTCCTTTTAAAATGTTTTCTGTATTCAAACACTAGCTTGTTGAATGACTGCTAAGCTTAATATTTCCACTTGTGATTAAGAGAGATTAATAAGCTTTTAGAGTTAAAATCAAAGGTAGGTAAATGGTTTTCTTTTGCATCCTTTATCATTTGAGGATGAGCGTATGCTCTTTTAGCTATTTCCTGGACTTGGAATGCAGATGTTAACAGGTTATCTTTGGTAGTATTTTTGTTTCCTCAGTTTGCTGTATCACATTTTTTTACACGTTTCACTTTCCCCCATAATTTTGTGAATTCCTGCAGTGGTACGGCTAGGAGGGATGTTAGCTCATCGAGCCAGCAACCATTTTGATTGCAGATAGTGAGCCAGAGATAGAATTCATGTAACTTAGATTTCTGTCTTCATAGTCTTTCTCAGTATATCGTGGTGTCCCATGTTTCTTGTAAATCCTTTAATTACAAAAAAAAGTTTAGAAAGAACAGTTTGAAAATATGTTGAAGAGGACATAATATTTGTTAGTTTTTTAGTTTCTACATATAGATATGGTAAAGAATTGAAACCCCTAAGGAACTTTGGGGAGATAGAAACTTTATAAACATTACATCTGAGCCTTATTATGTAGATTTTTGGTGTCTAGGTTTACCTGTTCCCTTATCAGTTCATGTGAATATCCAGGAAGTTAACACACAATTGCAAATTACACTTTGGGCAATAGGTTTTAGAAGTAATCATAAACACTTTTGTTTTTAGGGATCAAGGTGGTCGGACATTGTGTGGTGTAATGAGGATTGGCCTGGTTGCAAAAGGCTTGCTGATTAAGGATGATATGGACTTGGAACTGGTTTTAATGTGCAAAGACAAACCTACAGAGACTTTGTTAAATACAGTCAAAGATAATCTTCCTATTCAGATTCAGGTGAGTACAGTTTAACTGCACCGGCAGGAGAATTTGTAAAAAGATGAAAATAGGTGATCTTGATGAATCTAATAACAACAAGAATTGGTAAATAAGGAGTAAGGAGGTACAAACAAAAGGAATGTTGCAACTGTGGATCAATGACTAATCCACATTTAAAGCACATTTCTGGTAGTTAATACACAGGCTATACTTACCAAAGTAAGATGGCTGTTAAGGTTAGGTCTTAAACTTTTCAGGTGTATTTTGCTAAGAGTTTCATTTTTCAAACTAGGACTCCTGGCATTATAGAACTGTTAGAAGGGTTGAGGAGATACAGAGAAGAATTGAGAGATGAAAACCTAGACAATTAAGAGACTTTTATCGATGATAACTTTTATGAAGATTCGGCTAATGTAACAGTTACCCACCTGTTCTGTTAATGGAAAGTCACTGTTCCTTGTTTCTAAACCTCCCTCACATTGGGTGCATTTAGAATATTTTAATGTTGGTGTGCTCCCTGAGGATGCTTCTCCAGGCCAGAGGCTTCTAGGGCTGAAGGCGAGAAGTGTGGGGCACTAGTCACCCCGAGGCTTTTCTTGTTAGTCTACCCCAAGTGCCAGTTAATTGTAACACTGCCTGGAATGTTGTGATCATCTTTCAGGTTTGGGCGTGCGTTATTGGCAATCTGATTAGATTATAGCTGTTTGGTGATTTCATTGTATGTCAAATATATGTCCAAATTTTGAGTTGTTGAATGCTCCTGTTCCTTTTATTGGTTTCTTTTACTTCTAAAGAGGTCTCTGTCTCTCTTTTTAAATAATAATGAACACTAACTTTTTTTTTTTTTTTTTGCAATATTGGTTCCTGATCATTTTCTTTTATATTCACCAAAGTAAAGTTAAAATTTTCTGGTATTTTTAATCTACCCCCCCCCAAGGTACTGGGGATTGAACCTAGGACTTTCACATTGAGCTACGTCACTGGCCCCTGTTAAAAATTTGAGACAGATTCTTGCTAAATTCCTAAAGCTTGTATTAAACTTGCAGTCCTCTTGTGTCATCCTCAGCTGTTAGAATTATACCACATCCAGTTTACTTGCAGTTCTTAACACTCAAATTTGTGTTACTTGGTTGACATTCTCCTACATTCATTTTCAAGACATTTAGTATTCTGTTAAATTTTAAAATATTTTACTACACGTGGCAAGAAATATTTAACTTTTCCACATTCAATTTTGATGAAGAAATAGTCTTTCATAGTATTTCTTTTCCCTTGCTCTTCCTCCTTCCCTTCTTCCCTTCCTTCTTCATTTATCCTCTGTGATTCCTCTTGAGGAGTGATGTGGAAGGCACTAAAGCTTTGTAAAATGAGAGGCTCAACAAGAGTGATTTTTGACTAAATGCTTTTTTGTGTAGTATTAGTAAAATTTCTATTGTTTTTTAAAAATTTAATCTGTATATCTGTGTTTATTTTAGTGAACATTATTGATAATGTTTATAACAAAGTAATAATCCAAAGGTCAATAGATTAGAGGCTTTTTTTTTTTTTTTTTGGTACCAGGGATTGAACTCACGACCTCACGCTTGCAAGGCAGGCCCTTATTGCTGCTGAGCTAGAAGATCCTCAGCCCCAGTTAGAGGTTTTTCAATTGGCTTACCCTTTTGTGTTCCCTTTACTGAGTCTTTTCTTAGAAGAGATCATAGTTCTCATCCTCAGTTGTATCTGGATGAGAAAAAGGGTTGAGAACCACTGCTACAATAAATGAGAGTTATTAATTCAGAATGTATATCACATCTCTCCAGTATTGAAGATTCAATACATTGGGCCAGGCTTTGGTTTATACTTGTAGAGCTTTCTTTGTGTAGATCATAACTGTGTGAACTCTACATTATTTTTCTGTGGACACAGTAGTTTGCTTTTTAAAATTTATTTTAATTTAATTTTAAAGGGAATAAAACAGAGCAACCAAACAAATGGAAACAGTGATAAGACAGTAGGAAATCTACCAGTTACTATATTACATATTGTTGTCCTCTAAATAGCTGTGTGACTTTAGGCTTGCAAAGTCAATCAAACAATACAGTTCCTCCAAATCAGCTGGTTACTCGTGGGGGCGTTGGAAGTGAGGTGAGGGGGCTATTCTTGTCTCCCTAGGCTGCGCCCCCACGTGATGGCTGGCGCACAACCAAGGGGCTTAGTTTCTTTCTTTCTGGACACCATAATTTTTAAAATATTCTTGTTGCCTATTAAGTGTTCAGGTGAGGAACTCAGAAGAGAAAATAGATTGTGCGCACCATTTCAAATTACAGGGAAGAGGAGGTTTTTAGATTAGAGAGCCAGTAGAGTTCTTCTGTAGTACATAAGTACATTTTTGCTCAAGAGGCAGTGGGACCTAAGTTCGTGAACTTAATTTGTTCCATGGTTCTGGAAAAGATGGCCATGTTCGTGTTTGTGCAAAAAAGATGGCAGTGGTTATGTCTGTCATCTGACACAGAGTTTGCAAACAAAAATAAAATTTTGTCAAATGCTTCTAAAGCATCATGAATCGAAGAACCACTGACATTTCCCGGAAAAATGGGGATGTTAATCATCCATCTATCTTAGATTCAGTTATATACATATATGCACATCATACATATGCCTTCACCTGTACACACTAGCACACATTATATTACTAACATTTTAGGAAATCATTTTTATGTGACTTCAACATGCTTCTCTTGTCTTAATTACTTTTCTCATTGCTGAGATAAAATACTGAACTCCCAGAGTTAAAAGTTGGAAAGGTGGACCTGGGGATTTAGCTCAGTGGTACAGAACCTGCCCGGGAAGCCTGAAGTCCTGAGTTCTGTTCCCCCCTCATAAGTAAATAAATAAACTCCAAAACAAAACAAAACAAACCCCAAAAAGTAAAATTGGAAAGATTTCAGCTCACAGTTTGTATAGGTTTCAGTCCACAGTTGGCTGGTTCCATGGCAGAGTATCATCCAGATAAGTATCACAGAGTGAAAACAGTTCATGGTGGGCAGAAGGCAGTATGCACAGCAAAGCTACAAAATACTGAGTAAAAAACAAATGACCAACTATGATAACAGCAGCCCTCTTTCTGTCCCCCATATTCCATCAGGGTGTCCACCTTAGGATGGGTAGCAAGCACCCAGGGTAAGGAACCCTTATCCCTAACATTGCACCTAGAATGAGTCTCAGCATTAATTCTAGCATCACACAGTCTAGATCCAATCACCTTTCAGAAGCTCCACCTGTGACCACATGACTCTTTGGGAGAACATCTGGAGACAAGTCATAATACTCTTCTACTCTTCTCTTAATTATTTCTGAAGAGCACCAATCTCCCATATGATTTTATTATGGATTAAAAATCTTTTTCCTGAACATTTTTCATAGCAAAACTTCCAGTTATCTAAGTGTCTTCAATGAAACCTAAGCATATCTAGGATATTGAATTTGTTTGAAGCAAACGATGCAGAAGATGACCTCAACCAGAAATCATTTAAAGATCAATTTTAAAATTACACTGTATTCATTACCTTAGTTGTAGCTTACTGTGATATACATGCATAACTGAAATATTTAGTTTGAATTACTCTCCAGTAGACATCTTTAATGATCTTTGATTTGTAAAATGAATGTGGATGATTTTCTGCTGCTGCATTAATTTAGTTCTGGTTCTTCCATTCACTGGGTGACTTTTACTTCTTTGGCTTCTTCTATTCGACTGCCCACTTTTTATGAAATGTTTAATGTTAAATGTTTGTACTTGTTATCCCAGCACTTGGGAGGCTGAAGCAGAAGGATCCTGTGAGTTCAGAGACAGCCCAGTCTATAAAATGAGTTGAAGGCCAACATGAACTGCATAGCAAAACTTTGTCTCAAAAAGGACCCCCCAAAAATGCTGCTTTTTTTTTTAATGTTTTGGGTTCTTTTAATACATTGTTGAGTAAAAATGTAGTTTATATTTAACCTAGTTCTTTTATGTCAGATAATACTAAATTCTGATATCAAGAAATGCCCTGTGTATACTTACTATAACATTATATATTGCATGATAAAATATTAAATATAACATGATTCTGATGGAGTGATTAATTTGTGGAAGACTCTAGTCTATGTTAATGGTATGTTAAAAGAAGCAAAGTAAGTTTTTTTTTGGCTGTCACAAGACTTGTCATTTCGTTTGCTGGTAAGTGTGCAGATATCCTGTTTCATTTTTGCTCAGCTTGCTTTTGAAATCTGTATAATCAAATAAAATTTTAAAAAAGAGAAATCTATATAATCTTATAGTCATGAGTCTTTGGTAAGTAAGAAGTCCTGTTTAAGACCTCCTGATTATTTATTACTTTACAGTAGCTTTCTGAAACAGTTTCACGAACAATAATTTACCCTGTCACAGATATATTGAGGGTGTTAACATTTTATTTTATATTTTTTATTTTTTTGGTCTTTTTCTTTTTTATCAGTACCGGGAATCGAACTCATGACTGCCTGCTTGTAAGGCAGGCGCTTATGCCACTGAGCTAAATCCCTAGCCCCTAACATTTTATTTTAAAATACTAGAATGGTTTTATTTTATTTTTTTGGGTGGGTGGTACTGGGCATCGTACTCAGGGCATCGCATTTGCCAGGCAGGCACTGTGCCACTGAGTTATATCTTCAGCCCATTAGAATGGTTTTAAATATCTGTAATTGTGTGAATGATTGACACTGTGATTTTTTTTTTTTTTTTTTGAGGAATAGAAAGAGATTTGGTTATAAATTGAGAGAGATGTTATCTCTAAAGAACTAGTTACAAATTTTGTTTCTTCTTTTGGCACAGTAATTCCAGTAGTTAACAATAATCAAAAAGTTAATGAATGCATTCACTTTGTGAGGTATTTCAATCTAATTGCGTATTTTTGAAATTTTGGTGACTTTCAGAAACTTACAGAAGAGAAATACCATGTGGAACAATGTGTAGATGAGGCATCTATTATAATTCGGAATACAAAAGAGCCCACGCTAACTTTGAAGGTGATACTTACTTCCCCTCTAATTAGGGACGAATTGGAGAAGAAGGATGGAGGTACACATATATAGATACATATATATATATATATGTATATAAGTTTGGTTTATTTTCTGCATATAAGACATATCAAGTGCCATGATAACTGTGTTTTATGGATTTACAAAGTCACAATCTTGGTTTGTTTTATGCCACCCACAGCTTAGTTTTACATAATTACTTTATCAAATGTACTATTAGTATATTTTTTAAAAGTACATGATTTCAAAGTATAAAATTTTAATTTAAAAACCTGTGCGTATCATGTGGGTCTTAAGTCTACTTTAAATTTTATACCAAGTTGATGTTTTGTTTTACTGTCTGGTATTGCTTTTGTATCTGCATCAGTCAATGTATTCTAAGTATTTTGGCTTAGTGATTAGATATAAGGATTAATCATGTTAAAATAGTTATCTTTAGATCACTCTTACCTATATTACTTTGTAAAATTTATGTATTCGCTGCCCGCGTGAAGTTTTTTTATGCTGTAAGGAATATAAATTGGGGGTTTAATTTTTTTTCTGTGAATTCTTTAGTAAATTTTTTGGGAGTTGTGACTTTGTTAATATTTTGAATACCATATATGTGAAAGTTATATTTTAAACTAATTTTTTTTGAAGTTAAATAATCGTTACATGGTAGTAACGATTACATGGTAGTAACATGGTAGTCACTCATGTAGTCACTCGTGTACTACCATGGTAGTAACATGGTAGTAATCGTTACATGGTAGTAACATGGTAGTCACTCGCACAAAGGTAGGGTGAAAAATGTGTTACAGATAGCTTTGAGAAATACTGGTAGAGGTGTGGTGTGCTTCTTTCTTTGATCTTGTCTTTGTATATTTCTGCTTCTCAGTCATGTCTCAGTAAACCTTACCATGTGATACTTTCTTAAGTCAGACTTTTGACTGACTGGCCACCTTTCCCTCACAGTTTAGAGGCAGTGTGGCCTATCTGGGCCAGTGGGGATTCTCTGTGGCTATTTTTCATCTCTTAAAATTCCACAAGTCTATTGCTGACTCTGCTACCTGAAATACCATCATTTTGCTCAGAAATATTGGTCATTTTAATAGTTTTAGTTGGTGATAAGGACAGAAAAGGCACATATAATGAAAGTTAAAGTTTTAAATTTTTGGTGGACATTTTTCATAGGATTCTTAAACTAAAAGTTATAGACATCATTTAAACAACATTGTGGGGGCGGTTAAATCAGTTGTACTATACTCAATAGATACATTTACAGGTCTAATTTTAATCAACGTGCACCCAGCCTATAGTTCACTTTATGCCTAGCTTCTTCACTGTTTATAGCATCTACGATACCTTTGAAGAATCAGTCTTAAAAGGCTTAATTGTTTTTAATAGCAAAACTTTGATTTCTGATGTGTCAAGATAAATATTAATTCTGATAAGCTGTATTTTGTTTGACCCAATAATATAAAACCAACCATTTTAGGTATTAACAATTGAATATAAGGAGATGAGGAATAGACTAAAATTGCCAAAGCTTAGGATCTTTGTGTGTTCACTTAAACCTGTTGGCACCCTTTCCATTACTTCTTTGAATTTATTAAGGAAATACCAGGCTTCCTTTTCCCAATTGTTTTGTGTACTTACATGAGCTTTTGCTATAACTTTAGTGATACCTGTGAGCTTAGTTTATTTCGTTAGAAACCTTAACTTCTTTTTAGAGAAGCGGAAAATGGATTCTTAGTGCATTGTACACTTCCTGGAACATTATTTATTGTAAAATGGGACTTGTAATAAAGTAGGAGAGTTGTAGTGTCTGCGTAAGATATTTGAGTTACTAAGAAGCCAAAGACCTCTATGAGCTGATATCTTAGATCAGGTAACATAGAAATCAGTTTGAGACTAAATGTTGTACATGTTACTTCCTGTGATTTTGAATGGCAGAAAGATTTGCTTTGCCATTGTCCTTAATATTCTAGCCCTGTTGACTCACTTGATCTTTTGTAATTTACTCATTTTGTTTAACCTGGGCTTTGTCATAGACAGCTTCTTGTTCTTTGTTACCGGTTTTGTGTGTGCCTGGCGGCCTGGGAAATTAGCATCACTGAGCATTTGAGATATTGGCTACACAATTTAGTTTGCTCAGAGCAGGTACTCTTTATCCTGCAATGCAGTTGTTTGCAGATGCATGAGGTGAAAGTACTGCAAGATTTGTTCTAGGCAGTTCTAGGACTGAAAAATGGATCTCCTTTTTTTTTGCTTTTTGGTCACGGAGTATCAAACTCAGGACCTTGTGCTTGCCATGCAGGCGCTTATGCTACTAAGCTATATCTCTGGCCCTGAAGTCACTTTTTAATTTCTACTCAATCTTCTTTCTCAGTGTTTTAAAAATACCAAATGTTACTTTTTTGTTGGAAACATTTTCCTATTGTGTCTTCAGTTCCTTTGAGTTGCCCCCAAACAATAATATAACCTCATGCATTTCTCTCTTTTTTAAATTTGCAACATACTTTGGTAAAATCTAAACAGTGGAGAGCTGGGCTCGGTGGCTCACAACTGTAATCCCAGCATTTGGGAAGCTGAGACAGGAGGTTTGCTCCAAGTTTGAGGCCAACTGGGCTGCATATTTTAAGACCAGCCTGAGCTGCAAAGTGAGACCTTGTCTCAACAAAAATCAAAAAACAAAACAATATCTAAACAATGGAAAAGCATGGTTGAGAGCCAGCAGATCCAAGGAACTCAGGCAAATTAGAAGCATCAAATTTTTGTTCTTTAGTCTTACTTGTGCAGAAGTGAATCTAATGGGGCTGGGGATTTAGCTCAGTGACATAAGTGCCTTCCTGGCAAGCACGAGGTCATGAGTTCGATTTCCAGTACCGTAAAAAAAAAAAAAAAAAAAAAAAAAAAGTGAATCTAACTACTTATTTTAAATCACCTTTGACATTTTAAATTGCTAGAGTACACTCCAAATATCTTTGGTATTGTTTATCTTTTGGCTGTTATCTTTCCAATGCCTCACTGTCACTGAAGAAAGTCACATTGAGTTACACTACTAGCGTAAATTACGAGAATACTCTCTTTCTGGTTCTACTTTATTGCTGCATTTACCTGTTTACATTACTATGTCCTGACATTTTACAAGGATAGTGACTTGGGGCATAATGTCTTCTTTCCTGAAATGTTAAAGAAATAGAGAGAGAATGGGCTGCCAGACTAAGTGGAAAATTCTGTCAGCATGAGCTCAGGAGATCAGGTTCATTCAGATTGAGAAGAAGCCAGTCACGATGCCACAGCTCAGTTACTTTGCTTTTGAAAGTTCAGATTCTAGGCACATAACTCCTATTTAGTATAGTCCTGTTTGGTTTTTTTCCTGCCTTGTCTGCAGGCCAGAGCTTTTTTTAGTAAAGCAAGGTAGTTAGTGTGTGTGTAGGCACTGAGAGAAACTGACCAACAGTTTGTACAGTGTTGATATGATTGTCTAAGCCATATTTATAAATATGGCTAGGTGTGATGGACTTCTTTCCACTGCTTTGTGGTTCAGAATGTTGGAAGTGTCTTCATACTCTGATGCCAGGTTACTGAATAATGAATATTTTTACCTAAAGATTCAGGGTTTTGCCAGGGGTTTAGCTCAGCAGTGTAGCACCTGCTTGGCAAACGTGAGATCCTGAATTCAATCTCCGGTACCAAAAAAAAAAAGATAAGATTTCATTATGTAGTTCAGGCTGGCATTGAACTCACTATGTATCCCAGCGTTGCCAGCAATTCACAGTGGTCCATCCTCCTGCGTCAGTCTCCTGAGTGCTGGGGTCACAGGCATGCCTTTATCCCATCTAGCCTGAATAGTAAATTTTTTCTTTTCTGGTTTTTTTGAGACAGGGCTTCATTATGCAGTTAAGGTTGCCCTTGAACTCCCTTTATAGCCCAGGCTGGCCTCACCCTCATAGCAGTCCTTTTGCCTTAACCTTCCAAGTGCTTGAATTACAGGCATCCGCCACCACACCCAGCCAGTAATAAATTTTTAAAAGCTGTTTTTCTTTGTTTTTGGCATTTTTATCAACACTTCTCCCTAACCTTCCATGCTTTATCTGTCACTGATCACTGTAGGAAAAAGCTCACAGTTCTATTTTTTCTAATTAAGAACTCCAAGATATATTTTTATCAGACAAGCTTTCTTCCCTATAAAACTGAAACGTATATTTATGTCTAGAAATATTAAATTTGAGGTTCTGTTTCCAAAAGTAGCAATGTTTTCCTACAAGCAGTTTAGTGATTTCCATTCCACATTAGGATTATATTATTTAGCAGCCAATCAGCCTTCATCATGTCCAACTCTGAAGACTTTTTGAGAGCTTCTAGTCATTAATTTACAGTAGTTATTTGATTTGCTGTATGGGTTTTACACAGATGTTTGTATGACCACAGTTAAACATTTTGACACAAAAATAACGAAATGAGTTAGTGGTATATTTTGTATCACTGAAGAGACAAAATTGTTAAGTGTGGTGATATCTGTAATCCTAGCATTTGGAAGTTTGACGCAGGATTGCTGAGAGTTTGAGGCCAGCCTGGCTTGCATACCTGAACTACATAGTGAGATCCTGCCTCAGAAACAAAAAGACAAAGACAAAGTTGAGTCATTCCAGCAGGTAGCTCATCTAGGAGCACCTATAGTGTATTTGTATGTTTATAAGTAAAGATGCATTAATGATTCTTTTTGAGGCTTCCCATTTTATGAGTAAAAGGCAGGTAATGAAATGAGAACCTGTGTTGTGACACGTTTGGAAGGGTAAACAGTACAGATATCTGCTGTAGAACTCGCCTGGTCAGAAAATAGTGCGTAACACTTCATCCTTTAGAATATTGAAATCAGTAGAGAGAACTCACGATTCTTTTGTTTAAAATACTTCGGTTTTCTATTTGACATTTTACTTTTAAGTTTTAGCTAATGACATGTTAAGTGTGAATTACATGGTTGAATTTGCAGCAAGAGTCCCTGAAAATGACCTGTGCTGCCTTTAGAAGTATTTAGATTGTGTCAGTTGGCCCACAGAAGTGTACTGTTGAGCCCTGCTACTGTTTTGAGAATGCTGGGAAAAACTGTTGGTGGATTCTTTTACATTTTAAGAGCATTTTAATGATGGAATAGTAAATCTGACTTAATTGGATTGGATGAAGTATCACTCCCCAAGAAATAGTTGTATTTTAAATGATGTATCAAACTGTCAAAATTTTTTAAAAATCCAACCTTTTTTTAGTAGCTTAGGGGGAATAATTTTGACTATATAAACTAGGATTTAGGTCATGTGGTATCAAGTACAGGTAATTTTCATTAACCCCCCTTCTGTTTAGATTTTTTTACTTTTGCAGCTGTGGGTTATTTAAACCAACTTTAAAATGTTGAGGCAAGTTAGACAACTGTAATTAGTTAGATACAGTGTTTGAACTACATTTTAAAAAACATATGTAAAACTTGAAATGTATTTTAATTTTTTATTATGTTTACAGTTTCAGTAGTTTGATTCAGAAAAGACATAATGAGAGTATTTCTGTGTAACACTTTGGGATTTTTTTTTTAAGGTTTTCTATAAAACTGATCTGTGACCAAAATTTCTTGTATTAAAAAAAGTTGTGATTGTTCCCAGATTTCCCTTCTTTGTACCCTGCAGAAGGGAAATGTGCTGTGTACTGATTTTGTGCCCTGTTTTTATACATGCTTCTTAGTAAGACCCCAGATTGCAGGGAGCCATAGTTACTAAGTTGTTTACTTAACGAATCCCTTTGTATTCCATTGTACTTCTGCACGGATCCCACTCTCAGGATTTTTTATTTAAATAATTGTGTACATAATTTAAAAAAGAATCTGCAGAGTCAGATTATGAAATTTTCTGGGAGTCTTACTACTTTACTCAAATACTGCCATTCTTTTTATTTTTTGCGGTTTGGTAATTGACAGGAACCCTTTGGTCAAACTGTGTCTGTCTCTCTTTATCCCATTTTACTATCAGAAAATGTTGCGATGAAAGATCCTCCGGACTTACTGGACAGGCAGAAATGCCTGAACGCCTTGGCGTCTCTCCGACATGCCAAATGGTTTCAGGTTGGCTCTTTGTTACTGTCTTACTGTTCTTCTGTTCTTGGGTAGCCTTCATTTGGAACACCTGACATTTACTAGTTTCTGTACAGAATGTAAAATTGGGGGTACTAGCATGAGGGTATTGGGGTGAAGTACCTAGAATAGCTTCTGTTACATAGTTAATGATGTTCTGTTGTCATATAATTCTTTTTAGTGTAATAGTAAAGATTTTAAATGATGGCTTATAAAGTATGGACAAAGGCAAAAAAAATGCTAAGTAAGAAAGCAGTAGGCGGAATGGAGTTGCTGTGATGCTATGAAAGGAATTTTAATTAATTATGCTCCTTTTACATTAATTGACATCTGCTTTTTGGAACCACAGTTTGCTACTTTTAATAACTTGGTTGTTTGGTATGTCTCAAACTGATAAATGACTTGCTAATTAGTATTTATTTTAGAGAACTGATCCATGATCAGTGTGCTTAAAATGAAGAATGAATTTCAACGGGGATGTTGGAATCATTTTGTTTGTTTTAGGCAAGGGCAAATGGATTAAAATCATGTGTAATTGTTCTTCGGATTCTACGTGATTTATGCAACAGAGTCCCTACATGGGCACCATTAAAAGGATGGGTAAGTACTTAAATATGGTTAAAACTAAGCTTGAAGTTTTGAAGCTACAACAGATGAAATGCTGTAGTAGTGACTTGGTGCTATAAAGTAATTACCCTCTGAGCTAGCTGAGTGTGTAGTTGTTTTTGTCCTGGAAAAAAATACAGCATTTTTATATGTATTTCTTTTTTTATAGCATCTCTTCTGTCTCATCCTATTCATGTTATAGATTCTGATTTTTTTTTCTGATAAAAAGGTTTTGTATCATTTAGTAGTAATTGTCTAGTTTGGTGTGTTGGCACACACCTGTAGTCTAGCACTAAGATGCTGAGACAGTAGATCTTCAGTTAGAGCCTGATTTGTATGCTACATCTTGAGACCCTGTTTCAACAAACAAAACAAAATAGTTGGGTGTGATAACCCATGCTTGTAATCGCAGCACTTGGGAAGCTGAGGTAAGAGGGTTGCTGTTGAGTTGTAGGCCATCCTGGGCTACAGCCTGAACTATATAGTGGGATCTAGTCTCAGAAAAACCAACAAAGTACAACACAACACAGCACAGTACAACACAACACACAAAGTAAATGTTTTCTTGCCCTCAGCCTTACACTGATGTTTGATTGCTTACTCATTTGTCCATGCTGCCTATAAAAGCTTTTTTGTCTGGCCCATTTTTCTTAAAGTGCCTTTTTTGTCACAGTGGAAATTACTTGTATGACTTGTATAAGGATCTTATACCTTCTGTAGCTTTTCAAGAGGAGACATTTTTAAATAAGTTCTTGTTGGTAATTCAAGTCAAGTACACAATACACTTAAAACCTCTTATGGATCTAATTTATGATGTATATAGTAGCATTGACTTACTTTAAAAATTACTATGCCTCACTCAATCAAGATAATGCCATAAGAACAGTGTAACACAATTCAAGTAAAACCATGAAGAATAATTTATAAATTAGAAACTAACAATTGCTACATAGTATCAAGTTTTCAGTTTGTTAAATATAGAGACTTGGTCCTGTGTTTATTCTAATTGCAGTACTTGGGGCAAACTATCTGAAATGAAGTCTTATTCTTGTATTGAGATAATTATGATTTGAATGTTTCTTTAATATGTTAAGTGAGATATGTGTGGGCTGGGTTCATATATTTGCTAGTTATTAGCTATTACTAACTGGTATGAAGGCTTGTTAAATTTTGTTAAATGAATTAGATCACTGTAGTTTCTTAGGGTGATTCAGGAAAAATAAAAACTAAAAAGTTTGTGTTAAAAAACGTCTTCTGAGAATATTTCAGAAATACTTGGTTTAGCCAGGTGTGGCGGCACACACCTGTAATCCTAGTACTTAGGAATCTGAGGAGGATCCATACGAGTTTGAGGCTACCTGGGCTATATAGTGAGTTCAGGCCAGCCTGAAGTGCATAGTGACAGCCTGTCTCGCAGCAAAACAAAGCAAAATCTTTTGTGAGAAATGCATGATTTTAAAAACTGGTTGGGGTTGGGCAGAAAACTCCCTGATAATCATGGGAAGGAGTTAAGTGGACCCTAATTGTTAAATTGACTCATTTTTGGCTTCCCTTGTAGATAGAAATGTGAGCTCACATTTAACTGGATTCCTTTTTAACACTTGGTGCATGTACTAATTTGTAATTTAATATCTTCTAGCCACTAGAGCTTATATGTGAAAAGTCTATAGGTACTTGTAATAGACCTTTGGGCGCTGGGGAGGCCTTGAGACGAGTAATGGAGTGTTTGGCATCTGGAATACTACTTCCTGGTAAGGGTTTCAAACTCTGGAGGCAGAAGAATCAGAAAAGTCTTATTTTAGTTTAATTTTTCTAAATATATACTAAATTGTCCCCTGCACAGGAAAATAATGTTTAAGAGTTATTTTGCTTGGAATTTTAGAAACTAGGATGTTTATGTATTGGAAAAGTGCTATTAAAACTTTTTCAATAATTTGTGTTTTATATGTACTAACATAAAGGGTTACTAATAAGATACTTTGCTATGAATTACGTTTCTGTAGAAGTCTGATTTTGAAAATGCAGATGTCTATTTAAAATGTATGAAATTCATTGTTATAGTTTGTTAAATTTGGAATAAGTTAAATTTGGTGTTATTTTTCATTTATAATCTCTTTAAAAATTTGGAATGACTTATTTGCTGTTTCTACATTCTCAGAGTAAGACTCAGTTTTGGTATTAGCTGCACAAGTGACTTTTAGTATAAAGTAAGGGCAGTTAAGTACTAGTATATTCACCATAAAAGTGTCCCTAAATACTTAATTGAGCAGACTTAGTTCTTCAGTTTTTTTCTTTTTTCTCTTTCTGTTAGTTTATTGAATTGTAAACTCAGTTATAAATGATATTTGTGTTTTTCCTTTGCCTTTGCCAAAGGGGGTCCAGGTCTCCATGATCCTTGTGAGCGAGACCCAACAGATGCTCTAAACTATATGACTGTCCAGCAAAAGGAAGACATCACCCACAGCGCACAGGTAGCAGACTGGGCCTTATTTCATGAACTATTCTATTTTAACACCTTTTTTTTGCATGCTGTTAGAAACTTACTATCATAATAGGTGCATTTAATGAATGTCATTTTAGATAGATAGAAGTGATTTATGCATGGCTATTTGATCGAATATAATGTTTTATTCCTTAGCATGCACTCAGACTATCAGCCTTTGGCCAGATTTATAAAGTGTTGGAGATGGACCCTCTTCCATCTAGTAAGCCCTTTCAGAAGTATTCCTGGTCAATTACTGATAAAGAAGGTGAGCATGAAAGTTTCTTAAAAATTTTTTATTAAGGTTGAGTGTTGGCAGTGATAGTCTTGTTAGAGCTTCAGGAATTTATTCTTTTGTGGGAGGAGGGTACTGGGGATCAAACTCGTGACTCTCCACTTGCCAGGCAGGTGCTTATACTGCTAAGCTAAATCCCTGGCCCAAATTATTCATTGTTTATTCAAGTCATCTATGAGAAAAGTTACTGCTTTTCTTGGCTCTGTTTCTATTGGTGACATCTACTGGCTAAAATTTGTTCTTAGTGACTGACTCATTTGTCTGTGTTGGCCAGATTTTGTAGCCCCTATATAGGTTTAAGGACTATACTTCGAGAACCCCTAGCCTAAGGAGATAAATCATAATCTGGGGGGAGGGCACCTTGTTTCTGATTAGTTTGATGACCTTTCTCATGTTTGGAAGTGTTAAATAAGAGGAGAGAGAACAAAATTATAGGGGAGTGGAAGGAGAATAATAATGTTGGAAGATTGTGAACTGCCTTCCATTTGTGTGGACTTGTCTGAACTCAGATTAGTGTTTCAGCAGAAGAGGGTCAGTATTACCTGGATTTCAAGCATAGCTTTACTACCTAACAGATTTTGAGGCCTTGAGCAATTAGTTCCTTTTTCTTGGTAGGGCTGTTAGTATCTTTCTTACTCTATCCTGTCTTGTCAGGTTTAAAAATTTGTTTCATTGTCTGGAATAGAGCACACCCTCAAATGTAAATCTTCTTACTCTCCTTACTGTAATACAGCAAATACTTAACATTTTTTCTACTTTTTCCCATGTTTCTAGGAGATGGGGTGCTTAATATCAGATGCTCCTCACTTAGGGTGCTATCTCCTTCCACAATTGATCTTTTTCTAGTAATTCCTGTATGACAAACATAATGGCATTGCCCAGTTTATGTAGTCAACAGGATTCCATTCATTGTCATGGTGCACTTAGGGAGTCCATAAGATTAAAAACTGTTTCATAACAGTTTTTTCTACTCCTTTATGATTATCCAGCTTAGAAGAGGCTAACATAGAATGTTAGTTACTTTCTCTTTGCTATGACAAAATACCCAACACTCAAAATAACCAACACTGTCAGATTGAAAGGAGGAAAAAGATTTATTTGCCTCACAGTTTGTAGAGGTTTCAGTCCACAGTTGGATGGCTCCAGCTGTGGCAGACAGGCATCACAGGGAGGAAAAAGTTCATGGCAGAGCAGGCTAGGAAGAAGGCAGCAAAACAACAAGCAGCACCTGTAGCCACAACAGAAGCAGCAGCAGCAGCAGCAGCAAGTGATAGCAGCAGCTCTCTTTGTGTCCCTTATGTTCCATCCAGGATACTCTTAAGGTGGGTAGCACCCACACAGAGCATGGGCCGTCCCATTATCCATACCCAGAACTATGCCAAACCAATCAGTGGACTAATTTATTAACCACGTACCCTTAATCCCAGCATCACAAACCCTCGATTCAGCCATCTCCAAAAAACCCCACCTGTGACTCGTGAGACTTTGGGGAGACATCTAGACATAAGCCATAACACATAGGGTATTTGATGACATCAGTGGTCTAATAGCTAATGGAATGTCTCTTTGTATATTTTAGTGTTTAACAAGTTTTGTTTTAATTTCTTTTATGCTAAATATTGGCAGGTATTACTAATCAGCACAATTTTTTTTAGGAGTATAAGGTAGTTCTGAACTAAATCATTATCTATACTATAAACTCTTTGCTTGATTCTTCCATATTATTGTTATAAATGAATACTCAGTAAAATGTGTGGGAAGAAAGCCATTTTCTTTTAGTGTATCTTCACTCATTGGCAATGAAATGTTGTTTTTTAGGGTTTTGTTAAGTAGTTCAGGCTCGTCTTGAATTTGGGAAGGATCCCCCTGCTCAGCCTCCTAAGTGCTGGGATGATAGGGATGAGCCACTATGGTTGGCATTGGCAGTGAAATTAATGAAAGGGATACACATGCCCTCATGACATTGAGCATTGTGAATTGAATGACTGAATAAAAATTTCCCAAAAAAACAATGTGCATGTATATAAATTCTTAGTAACAAAATTTTTGTTTCAATCACTAAATTCAGTGTGATTGAATTTAGCACTTTTCTCTATTACAAACACTAGTAACGCTTGTGTTTTGCTTTTTTTCTTTTATTCAGTTGGCTCTCTCTGTGTCTCTGTCTGTTTCTGTTTCTGTTCCTGTCTGTCTCTGTCTCTTGCTGTGTACTTCAAGCTGGCCTTGAACTCCTAGTGCTCTTCTTGCCTCAGTTTCCCAAGTGCTGAGATTCAGATGTGCGCCACCGTGCGGCCCGCCCCCTCCAATTTTAAACTTTCTTTCTCAAGTACTTGGGAACCCCTTGTCTGTCTCCTTATAAGTAGAGCAGAAAATAGAACCAGAGTACTACTTTTCCTGTTTGGCTCTGTCAGTTACTAGCTGTATCACCAAGCCAGTGATGGTGAATCTTTCAGAGCTTTCAGAGACAACAAATAGCCTACTGCAGCAGGTATGCGTAGGTTTGCCACCACGCACAGGCTGACCTTGTGCTAGTTCAAGAGTCTTACTCTCTGGCTTGCTCTTCATTACTGCTCCATTTCGTACTCATCCCTTGAACTTTGCATTGACTTTACCCTTGCGTCCCTCATTCTCCTCCTGGTCTTACTTCTGTCTTTATCTTGCTTGTGTTTTCTGACCCATCATTGCACTCACTCCCTGCATATACTTGTGCTTTCTTGATCTTCTGTTTCTGACAATATTTTAATGGTTGAAATTCATCTCTACTTCCATGAGGTTGCTGAACATGTTTGGGAAAAGCAGTCCCTTTGTATCTTTTGTCACTAGCCTCCCAGGAACTGTTTGTATTTTCTGATAGCTCTCCTATATGTTTGAGAATTTTTCAGCTTTCCTAGATGACGTCTCCTTCTACCTCATTTCTCATATGTTGGCCTTATTTGCTTCTGTTTTCTTGGAGTAATAGAAATTTTAGATAACTTTATATGGTCTCACTATTCTTGTCAGCCAGCCTTGGTTTCATTAGCTCATATTCTTTGCTTTCCTTCCCTCACCTGGGGATTAACTGTCTGCCTCTAATGACCAGCTTTTTAAAAGAACTAGTCTGCTTTGTCTCCTCCCTTCTTTCATGGACATTATTCTAGCAGTTGTGTCTCTTCACCAGTGTCAGTTTCTCCCCCTCCACTGATTTGTTTTCATTAGCAGGAAAACTCACTGTAGCATGTTCCGTCTGAAAAACAAAACCAGAGGGAACTCTTAATTCTGTAGCTCCACAAACTCTCCTCAGGCTCCCTTTAGTGTATTACTTTTAGAAAGTGTGGCCTATTTCCTCCTTTTCTTTTCTTATTTTCACACTGTCTGTTCTCTTTGAATCTGTTCTAATCAGGCTTTGTTCCTTGGTCTTGTTCTGAAATCTGCTTGTGATCTTTCTGCTGTCACACTCTGGTTTGTTTCTAGTCTTCGTCTTAGCAGCATATTGACAGGTTTTCCACAGATGAATATTTTTTCTTCCATACTTATTTGATTATGAGGTAATACACATACATAGTTTAAAAGTATTTTTAAAAATGCATATAAACATCACCATGGCTAAGAGATAGAAAAATGTCAGCTCTTCAGGAGCCGCCCGTTTATCTTGCTCCATTATCTTCTTGCCCTATGAACTATTATTCCTGATCTTTGGACAGTCATGTCCTAGATTTATTTTATGGCTTTTATATCTGTGTAAGCTTTTAAAAATAATTTAGTTTGGTTTTTCACAGAACTTTCTAGAAATAGAACTGTATTGAGTTTAATTTTTTTGTGATTGACTTGTTTCTCTCCAGGTTTTTTGGACTTTGAGAGTTGTTTGGAGGTTTTAGCTAGGGAGTGCATGTACTTTTTTATACCCTTGACTGAGGAAATGGTCCTCCTCTGTCCACGGCAGTCATCCTCCTCGACTGTTGAGCACACAGTTTTAGAAGGGACACACACATGGAACATTGAGGGAGGATGAGGATACCCTCTTGGCCAACCAGATCAGCCAAATCAACTGCAGTAATCAACGGGGTGACAGATTTCGCAGCCAGATGGCCCTCACATCCTGTCTGGATTGTTTGGGACTAGTTGGTGGTGTTGCATTACTTTATTGTTTTTCTTTTTCTTCTTTTTTTCCCCTGCAGGAAGGGTTTTTGTTATTAGTCCAGGCTGGCCTTGAACTCTTCATGTAGCCTAGGCTGGTCTCAAACTCATGACAGTCCTCCTGCCTTAGCCTCCCAAGTGCTGGGATTACAATTGTGTGCTGCCATGCCTGGTCATGATTTTCGTTCTTTTTAATTTAAATTAGTTAATTTATTTTTTGGTAGCACTAGGGATTGAATTTAGGGCTTTCACAAAGAGCTATAACACCAGCCTTTTCCTCCCACACCAAGTTGAGACTATATCTTACTAATTTGACTGGGTAAATCTTAAATCCTCCTGTTTCAGTCTTTCAAAGTGCTGAAATTTACAAACTTGTGCCACTAATTGGCTTTCTAGAAGTCTTTTTTTTTTTTTTTTGGTACTGGGAATTGAACTCACAACCTTGTGCTTGCCAGGCTGGCACTTATGCCACTGAACTAAATATCCAGCCCTCTACAAGTCTTTTTATACATGTTTGTGAGATATGTGTCTGGGAGATATTGTAGGTTCATAAATGACCTAGAAATTGATTGAATATACAAGTTTATCTCCCACCACCACAGTATGGGTGCTCTTGCCCTTTATCCACCACAATGTTTGGTATCTGTCAGGCACTTTTGCTGACGTGAAATACTGTTTTTCATTTTACCTCCAGGTTAGCACTTTTTCTTGACCACTACCATCTCCTCAAGTTATCTTCATTCTTCTTTACCTTCCTGACTTCTGAGTATGATAGTGTCCCAGGACCAGGTCTTAGTCTTTTGCTCCTTATTTATACTAACTCATTTAGTCTCCTGTATGGTGAAATGTGTTCCCTCCATCAGAGATTCTAGGCATTCAACTCAGAATGCTGCCAGCACAGTCACATGATTGAATGCTGCATCTCAAACCTAAGACCAACCTAAACTTCACCCAGTCTCCTAATCAGCCTATCTCTTCCATAGTGGTCCCGTCCTAGTCTTGGAAACAGTTCTTCTATACACTCAGTCTTCTGATTGGTCATCAAGCTGAAAGCTGAAATCCGAGATAAGCCGAGGATGTCCACTGTCACTACTCCTGTTCAGTGTAGCTCTTGAAACATTAGGCAGACCAATTCGACAAGAGAAAGAAGAAGGATATGAATAGAACATGAACAAGTCAAATTATCACTGTTTGCCTGTGACGTGCTTTATATCTACATTGAAGACCCCAAAATCTCGACCAAAAGACTTCTAGAATTATCAAATTCAGTAGCACAGCAGGACACAAAGTAAACACTCAAAAATCCATAACATTCATGTACACCAGTAACTCACTAAGAGAAAAATTAGGGGAAAAAACCACTTTCACAATAGCATCAAGAAAAATAAAATGCTGAAAATCAAGGAAATGAAAGACTTACAATGAAAACTACAGTACAATTGTCCTGGATGCATGAGAAATTTTATGAGCATGATAAAAGTCATAGGGTGCTTGTGAGTCTTAAATAAGGTCATGTATGTACAGCATTAGTAATGCCAAGCATATAGTAAATGCATAAATATTATTATTATTATTATTTTTTGTCTTTTTCATTTTTATCGGTACCGGGGATCGAACTCACGACCGCCTGCTTGCAAGGCAGGTGCTTATGCCGCTGAGCTAAATCCCCAGCCCCAGCGTAAATATTACTAAAAATTTTTTTTTACCTCAGAAATGATCACTTTTTATCACTAGATACTGTAAAGGTTTAAAACTACCTTGCTTGTATAAAGGCAGCCCATTTTTTTTTCCCATTATCTTCTACTAGTCTCAGATTTTTAAGCCGTTTTCCAGGGGCTAAGATGGTAATGAAATTTAAAACATGTATCTATATTTATGTAGCTGGAGGTTTCAGAGAACTGTGCAACCAGCTTGTGATTTCCAGTGAACCAGGGAACTACTTTTAATATAACTTAATGAGTAGGAGAGTAATTGAACAAACATTGTTCTTTTTAAATCTTTATCTCTTAAGGACTAAATAAATCCTTGGAGAAGGGCAAACTCAAGAGTTTTTGTAATGCAAGTGAAGTATAATACTAAGCAGATACTACCACGTTCTCTTGAAGAGAACATCATAATTGATTGGGCGATTGACCTAAGTGGTAAATATTGACCCAAGCAAATGCTGAAGTCAGTGTTTACCCTAAGGGTGATAATCTTAATGATCAGAAAGCTGTATTGTGGTGATGTCACAAAATCTCACTAGAACTATCTGAAAGTCTTAGGGAATTAATATCTTGAGTACAGCTTTCCTAGACAAAATGTAGCAACCAGCTTTTAAGGTGAAGATAGGAATCTTTTTCTTCTTTCTTCTTTCTTTTTTCTTCCTTCTCTCTTCTTCTTCTCCTCCTCTTCTTCCCCCTCTTCCTCCTCCTCCTCCTCCTCCTCCTCTTCCTCCTTCTTCTTTTTTTGTGCAAGGAATTAAACTCAGGACCTCATGATTCCCAGGCAGATACTGTGCTACTGAGCTTTTTCCTGATCCGAAGATAGGGAATTATTTAACATACTTGGATGTTTGATAAGCTTCTCTGATTTTTAAAAAACTTGATAAGCTGCTACCTCAGTTCCATACCCATTATGAAACTATTTCCAGGTCCACTGGGAAGGTATTTTATAAGATAAAAGACAAGGAGAAAATGTCTTTGGCCTTCAAAGATCAGTTTGAGGACACCGAAGAGTGACTAGATAGATAGATAGATAGTTACTAAAGAGGCCTTGAGGCCTGGGGATGTAGCTCAGTGACACAGGTATCTGCCTGGCAAGCACAGAGTTCAATCCCTGGTACCAAAAGAAAGAGACCATGATATAAGTCTGTGTCAGTCACTTTCCTGTTGCTGAACAAAATACCTAACCAACTCAAGCAGAGGTTTGTTCTGACTCATCTTTTTAGCGGCTTCAGTCTCGGGTTAAGTAGCTCCAAGGCACAAACACCTGGCGGTGGAAAATTACTCAAGCTGGGGTGGCCAAGAAGCTCCAGCCCTCAGAAGGCCTGTCCCCGGGGCTCACCCTCTCCTAACAGCACACTAACATGGGAAGTCATCAGTGGGTTAATCAGGGGATGAACTGAGCAACCCCTCACGATCCAGTTACCTTCTGAATCCAGGAGACTTTCGGAGGGCATTTTAGATGTAACCAAAACAAACTATTTCTGATGCCACAGTCACTGTTCAAAAGTTGATGTGAGAGAAAGGCTTTCTGCTGAAGGGAAACTATTAATAAAATCTTGAATAGGATTTGAAGAGGCAGAAGAATTTTTAAAATTTTATAGTTTCATAATTGGGCTTCTGAAAACATAAGATTGATTTTAAAATGGTAGTTATGTAAATACTCGTTTATTTATTTATTTTTGTTTTTTGTTTTGTCTTTTTCCTTTTTATCGGTACCAGGGATCGAACTCATGACTGCCTGCTTGCTATGCAGGCGCTTATGCCGCTGAGCTAAATCCCCAGCCCCATAAATATTCGTTTAAATTGCATAAATTTGAAAAATATTTGAGAAGATATAAGTGCAAATAATTTCTATCAGAGTTAATTTTTTAACTAAAAAAACCTACCAGAACTTTGCAGAGCTTTTCTTTTTCATTCTTTTTTATCTTTCCTACTTTGTTTTGAGATGGTCTCACTGTGCATCTCACTGTCAGCCACTGGCGAGGGTGGTCTTAAACTCATTCTGTGGTCCAGGTTGGCCTTGAACTTGCGATCTTTCTGCCTCAGCCTTCAAAGAAATTGTAGGCACGTGCCACTATGCCCAGCTCTTCAAATGTCTTGTGTTCATGTGTCGAACAGATATGAATATAAATTATCTTACACTGCCTGGGCTACTATAATGGAATATCTTAGACTGGGTAGTTTGTAAACAATATAAATTTACTATCTCCAGTTGTGGAAGGTGGAATTCTAAAACCAGGGTACCAGCAGTCTTGGTGTCTGGTGAAGGTTGGGGTTGAGGTTAGGGTCTGTTCTTTACAGACTGAACCTGCTGTGTGTCTTCACATGGAGTAACAGACAGACCCAGACTTCTTTTATAAAGGTGCTGTCATCTCACATGTTCTTCCCAGCCGTGCTTTCTGTGGGATTAAGTTTCAAAATAGGAATTTGAGGAGGACAGAAACATTCAGATCATAACATATATACAAATATTTGTGTGTGTGTATGAGTGAATGGGAAATTAAATAGTTATAAAAAGTGATACCATGTTGTTTAAGAAGATTTACATTTCGGTGTTTTGCTTTTTTAGATTATAAGTAGGGTGGTTTAATTATCAGTGAAAGACCTCGCATGTGATTTCTGAGATTTTCCTACCTGACATTTTAGAGTAAATGCAGTCATTCTTTTGACGACAGTGATGCTCTCATTTTTTTAGGTGCTGGTTCTTCAGCTCTAAAGCGGCCATTTGAAGATGGATTAGGGGATGATAAAGATCCCAACAAGAAGATGAAACGAAACTTAAGAAAAAGTGTGTAAATTCTTTATTCTTCTTGCTGTGAACTAGAGAATATTTACAGCCTCAGATAAGAAAATAGGAAGTGAAGAATTAGGTTAAATTAAATTAGAAGTTTAGGGATAAATCTTAACTGTGAAATCGATACTTGAATAACTTTTGTTTCCAAGCTTCATTATCTAAGGTAGACTAATATTGACAAGTGGAAATTAAGGTACAGATAGAGTCAGTAATCCATATTATTTTTGTAATTATGTCAATATGATAATTGAGTAATTTTAGAACTACATAGGAAGTTTATATGTAAATTTTGAAATTCTCATTTTTTTAATACTTGGTAAATTTTTAATGATCACTAGCAACCTACAAATGCATGATTAAAGTAAAATAGCTTTCTACCTAACTTCTGATCTCACTTCTTTTTTTACTAGTCCTGGATAGTAAAGCAATAGACCTTATGAATGCACTAATGAGGCTCAATCAGATCAGGCCTGGGCTTCAGTACAAGCTCTTGTCTCAGTCTGGTCCTGTCCACGCTCCAGTCTTCACAATGTCTGTAGATGTGGATGGCACAACATATGAAGCCTCAGGGCCATCCAAGAAAACTGCAAAACTTCATGTAGCAGTGAAGGTACGGGATTTCTTTTGCTTATCAGTGGTTTGTTATTTTATGTTCCAAATAAGGTGCTTATTTCCCTAAAATAAATCAACAGCATCTTTAAGACTTTAGCAATAGTAATGGAAACTGTCGTCACCTTCGGATCATAAAAAATTGTTTTTTGTTAAAAAGAAAGTGAAGGATAAAAGAAAACTGGACTCTGCAAAAAAGCTTGGTATGAGTAAAGAAAGAAAAATAGAACAAAACAGAAATAATACCCTGCATGACAAAGGTTAAACTACTGTGATAATAGTCATGATAATGAAAAAAAATTGTATTTTGTTGTAAAATAATGTTTATTGATTATTTCCAACTTTATTGATTATTTCCAACTTAGGAAATACGGTAAAATACAGTAAAAATACAGCTGTCAATTGCGTATTTCTGAGGCAAAGATTACTGATATTTAAATACACTATGTTATTTCCAGTCTTTTTCTATTTTGTTTTTTAAGTTGGACTCACAGATATATATAATTTGATCCTGTAATCTTTTCAGTTAGTTTTTCATCAGTATTTTTCTTAGTATTGAAAACTTCATGAATAATTTTCATGGCTGTATGATAAAAACATTTTGTGGATTTTTATGTTTAACCCCTTTCCTATCATTGAATATTTTGCCATTTCCGGTTTTTCTTCTGTCATAAATTTGGTTAGTATTTTTGTGCCTGATGCTGTTTTGTATTGCAGAATATTTCCTTAGGAAATAATGTTTGGGATTGAGCTAGCCAGTCATGCATGTAGACTTATAGAAAATTCCCAAATAATGGAATCTCTCTATAAATACATTTGACTTCTTAAAAACTAATGCCAAATATCAAAGATCATACAGCCTGAAGATCATCATTTGAGAAGAATTCTATTATGTAACATTATGACATGGGATGTTTTCATAGTCATTTTATGTTGCAAGTATTAATGTGATGTGAACACTATCCGAGATAGTAGAGACATAACAGTGAGCAAAGTGAAGAACCTACTTCCATGCAGTTTATATTCTACTGTGGGTGTGATAAGGATACAGGCAATACTTATGTAAGCAAGTATATAATATGTCAGGTAGTGATTAGAACAATGTCCACAAATAGTAACAAAGTGGCAGAAGTACCAAACTATATATTCTGCATTACTTGGATATAATGATGAAAGAATATGAATTTAAAATGAGTAGAAAAGTGAATCCACACTTGAGCTTAGCCCAAAGACTGAGAATCAATTGAGAAAACTAAATCCAGGACTAAAGGTAAAAAATATAGTTTAATGAGTTAGTTATCACGCACTCTTGAGAATGGATCACAAATATAGATCACAAATTCTGTAGCAAATGACACACAAACTTTTAAAACATATAAGCCACTGTCTGTGACATAAAAAGTTGGGTCTGCTTTGGTAGAAAGATGGGGTGGAATCCTCTTCAGGTGGATCTTGACAAATAAGGGTGTTGGTGTCACCTTTAAAGCCACCTGTGATGAAGTGGTACATGTCATGGTGGCTTTTTAAAAATAATCTTTGGTATAAGCTAGTACCTCACAGCAACTTGCAATTCAGTAAGATTGATAGGCCTTTTTAAATACAGTGACAAATGTTACCATGTAATGAATGAGATGCAAATTTCTCATTTGATACATTCATAACTTTTTTTTTTTTTGTCTTTTTCCTTTTTACCGGTACCGGGGAATCGAACTCACAACTGCCTGCTTCAAGGCAGGCGCTTATGCCGCTGAGCTAAATCCCCAGCCCCTCATAACTTTTTTATAATTAATGGAATTTGGATGGGCCAGGCATACTTTTGTCTTCACTTCTGAATTTTTTTTTTCCCGACTGAACTTTGGCAAATGTGGACAGCCCTGTACATTTGGGTCCTGTAAATTCTGTGAGAAACATCTGGAATATGTCTCAGTTATAGTCTGAATGGCATTGAATCTGAGAAAGGTAACGCCTCACATCCCATGTGTGAAGGTAGATGGCTTTTGTACATTTTTTTTTTTTTTTTCTTAACCTTGAATTGTAGTTTGGGTAGAATGTGGTCTTGACTGATAAATCCAAAATATGTGAAGAATTCAGCTTTGGGCTATTTGAAAATGTGATAAACTAGATTTCATTCATGTGGAATAAATTATCAGGTGAATCAGCTCTGAAGGTTGGAAAATCTCACCTTTGATATTTTATTTGGCTGAATGTGTTTAACAAGCAATCTGATATGCAGAGCTGGTCCTCTGTTAGACATAGCCTGTTGCAGACTTTCCTGGGCTTCAGCAGTCTTCCTCAGCTTTATGCACTATGTAGTTGTATTCCAGAATTTGCTTTCTGTGTTGAGGCAAATAGGCATTCTGAGGTCTTTACAGAAGTTTTATGGTACATTTGTTTTTGTAAAATCTGGGTTTTAAAAAATGAGTAGTAGGTTTAGAAAATGAGGGGACATTGATAATTCCAATACCCAGAAATAATAGCTAGTTTACAGTAAATTATTTTGGTATGTATTTTTCTAAGCTTTTTAAAAAGACTACTGTGAAAGAATAGTTTTTCAAATTTGATGCAAGCCCACTGGCAAAACTTAAGCTAAATTGATGTGACACTATTTTTAGTCTTTATTTTTCCATTTGGTTTGTGTACGTTTTTCTGTACATAAACACGGGATAGCACCTGAGAGCCCAATGATAATATGCTGTATGTAGTATATTAGCTTTTAAAATTGCAAATTCTGAAACAACTTGATCCAAGGTTTCTGTTATGGGTTTCATAATGTGTATAAAAACACTTGTACTTATAATAGATTCATGCTTCCTTTTTCATTGTGGAATATATTATGAATGTTTCATATTTAACATGAAAATTGCAGTCAGTTTTACAAAGGGACAAACATTTTTATCAGGCTACCATATAATAATTATTTTAGATTTAGATGATTCCAGTTTATTACTTTGCATTTTTTTCAGTTTGTTCAGTTATTCCTTAACATATATTTTAGAGACGGAATTACTAGACCAAAGGGAGAACACATTTTAATAATTCATTGGTTCATTTAAAAAATATATTGGCATTATGCTTATATGCCAGGCATATATTGTCAAATTATCGCCCGTAAAAGTTGTAACGAATCACAGCTTCCATTTATAAATGAGTTAAGGGCTGGGGATTTAGCTCAGTGGCATAAGCACCTGCCTTGCAATGCACACAGTTGTGAGTTGGATCCCTGGTACTACGAAAAAAGAAATTGCATCTTCCATTTGTTTATGAATGAAAATCCCATAGATAAAAATCTTCAGTCTTTAGTCAAGAATTTGGCAGGGGATATGTAGCTGTTAAGACAGAATCAAATCAAAACAAAGCAATATTCCTGCCACATGAGCCTGGCCACTCAGCAGCAGGTTCCCCAAATGATCCAAGTTAGTGGCTAGTATTTCCCTTTCCTCTTCTGGTTCTTTATCTTGGCAAGCCCTCACAAAGCGCTAGGTTAGAGGCGTGACTAGCCACATTCCACTTCAAGACCCTTAGAAATTCGAGGGAAAAGTTCAGTTAAAAGGTGACAAGGAATGAAGGCTTTCTATTTAGACAGTTGCTTAGTCCTGAGTATCAAATGTTACCAGATCTCTACCCAACAGAAGCCATAGGTGTTAAATTCTTTTGAATAGACAGTTGTGGGGTAGAGTGCCATGGACTGTATTTTCCCATCCCTCTCCCTAGGTTTCAACGGTGTCATCTTTTTCAGTCATAACATTTCCCAACCACAGCCCTCCTGCTGGAAAAAGGAGCATGGCTATGATACAGGACCTCCAAATGATGTAAGGCAAATACTAATCAAAGAATGAATTCTAAAGAACAGTGGAGGTGAAGAGTAGAACTATTTCTTGCTTATGAGAATAGAAGGGGACCTGAAAATGTGTTGCCTTGGACCGCACTTTCCAGAGCAAGTATAAAAAATGTGCAAAATCATAAGGTGGAGCAACGTAGGACAAAACTCTGATCAGCTAGTAAGATTACAAGTATAGCCACCTAGGTAGTGCTGGTCCCAGGGAGCAAGTCATCATATGAAGTGCAGACGGAAAGAACAAGGGTCTCTTGGAAGAGATGAGCCAGGAGGTTCTGGTCACCCACGTGGGTGACTATTGTCTATCTACACTTTATTGGTCATGTGATACCAGTTATGAAGCATGCAAGCCTGGTCATTCTCTCTTTATCTTAAGGCCTGGCCTTCAACAGAAGTGCCTCCTGCCTGTTTCCATGAATTATCTTGTGATTTTAAAGCTCAGTTGATGTTTTTATTAGGTTTAATTTTGTTTGTCAGACATCAAAACTTGCTTTTTTCTGGTATGGTGTTGTTTTGGGCCCAAATATTGATTCTATACAAACTTTTTTTCTGCAAAGAAAAAAAAGCAGTGCTAAATGGTTGTTATAGCATAAAAATAGAAGCTATTGCAGTAGACAGACCTCAATACAGAATTGGGCTCAATTCCAAATATAACATGGGGATTGGTAGCCAAGGAGTGGAGAGGGATCAGTAAATGGAAAGTTACTAAGAGGAAACTTGGTGGGGAGGCTACACAGACAGGACTCCTGCTGCAGGCAGGCCAGACTGGTGAGACACCACCTGCAGGGAAGTTCCTCAGCTCCTGCTGAGGAAATTTGGTCAACTGTGTAGGGAGGGGGGAGACTTTTCCTAAGCCACTTGAGCAGGATTCTTACTACATTAGCATTCTTTAAGGACAAGGGCTAAGGATGGGGCTTTGTTGAAAAAGTAGAGGCTCCTGTCTAATTTGGTCATTTCTAGAGGTCTGAGAACTACATAATGAGATCCTGTCTCAAAACAAGCAAACAATGAGATTCTGTCTTAATAAAAATTAAAATAAAAAGGGCCGAGGGTGTAGCTCAGTATGAAGGCCCTTATACTGCCAAACCCCTCCCCTAAAATGAAAACAAATCTGTCAGCTATTGCACCCTCAGAACTGCTTCTTAAATCATGCTGCAGGAAGCAGTACAGGCAGGTCTAACTGGAAGAAAAATTACCACTCTTCCATAACTTTCAGGGCCTTTTTTTTTTTTTGAGACAGGTTTTTGCTGTGTAGTTCAGGCTGGTTTTGAACTTTTGCTGATCCTCTTGCCTCACCCCTTTGAGTTCTAGGACTATAGGCATGTACTACCACATGGGGCTCAGGGTTATTGCTCTTTTTTTCTTCTTTTTTAAGACAGTCTCCTTATGCAGTTCAGGTTGTCGGTAAACTCACTTTGTACCCCAGACTGGCCTCAAGATTCACAGTAATCCTCCTGCCTCAGCCTCCTGAGTGCTGGGATTACAGGTGCATGCCAGCATGCTTGGCAAAGGTTATTGTTCTTATTTCTTGATACACTCAAGTGAACATTCTTAGTGCAATCTAGATTATAGTAAACTGGTTAATAAATATAATAACAATATAAATATGTAACAGACCAAAGTATAAACATTGTTAAAGCTAAAAAATTGTATTTTAAAAAGTTATTAGCTATTTATGTTGAAAGTAAATGCTATATCCCTTGAAGTCCATCCTTTTTGTAAACTATTTCTAAATGTATTGGCATATGTTGCTATAATAACAAGTAAATGATTGATGAGACATCTCCTGCATGAGAAAAAGGTAGAGAAAAGTGTGTTAGTTTGCATTAGATTATTCTAATTCTGATGTCTAATTAATGTTGAGAAATGCTGCATGTCTTTTTACAGATTTATTTGTGATGTTTAGTATTTGCAGGCTGGGTTACCTAGGGTTAATTTTGGACTTTTTACTTCTTTGACATCAGATCCTCAGGGAGAATGTATATGTAGGACTCACCAGAGAAGAATGTGTTTTCTTTATAAAATATTGAAAATATAACCAAATGATGTTAGTGTACTTAATGTAAAGTACTACCTGAGTACTTTCAGAACTTATGATGTTAAAAATGGGTTTACTCCCAAATAAATACAAAGAACTTACTTATGATGAGAAAGCCGAATTCTCCATATGTGAATTGGTGGGTTAATTTTAAGTTCTTTTGTTACAGAGTTCTACTTAAGCCTCCTAAAAATTTTGTTTAGACTAATGCCCTTTTATTTATTGGCAAAATTGTTGACACATGTGCCATTATCTGTGAGGACATTTTTTATTCTTGGGGTGACTAACAGTTATCTGTTGAGTACATTTGGTATAATAAAGGAATACGATGTTGTTTTTGTAGTTCAGCAAATTAAAACAAACTGAAACAAATAGAGGAAGTCCTTTAGGAACTTACCCTTATGTCCTCTGATTAAGGATTTAATTTAGAGCTCAGTGCTGAGCATGTGCTTTGTGTGGAGAGGCCTTGGGTTCTGTCCTACCCACCCACCTGCCTTCCGATGGTAATCAGGCTATGTGAGAGAAGGGTGGAAATGCAAACCAAAAAATGTGGTTAGTTCATGAGCAAATAAAGTAAATGTAGGAATTGAATCTCTCTTTTTTCCCCCCATATCTCGATTATGATTTAAGTTAGTGGTCCTCAACCTCTTTGGTACAGTGACGGGTTTCACTGATGGGTGGTGGGGATGTACACACGGGCATATGTGGGTGGTGGTGGTTTTGGTTGGTTGGTTTGGGGATTAGATTCTTAAGGAATGGCACCCACAGTCTAGATTTCTTGGATGTACATTTCACAGTTGGGTTCGTCTTCAGTGAGAATCCAGTGCCAACGCTGAGCTCAGGCTGCAGGGAGAGATGGGGAGCAGCCATATGCTCCTGTGAAGCTCCCCTTACCTGATGCTGTGAGGCTTGGTCCCTAACAGGCCACCAATCTGTCCTGGTCCATGGTCTGGGGAATGGGAACCCCTGATTTAAATTGAAAGCCTAATCAGGTTGAAAGCTTTAGATGTAATTTCCATTCTGGACCACGTTCCCTTCACGGATTGCATCATAGAAGTTAGACATCAACTGCTCTAGTCTTCCTGTTTTGCAGACAAAAAAAATTGAGAAGAGATGTTAGGATTAGACTCTTGGATCTTTTCTTTTCTAGCCCAGTGTGCTTTTTTCATTATGCTATTTGACTTTCCTCTCATCCCATCAGTTGAACCTGGCTGTGCCATTTGTCCAAATTAAATGACATAGGAGCAACTGCAGGTTTGTATTTTTGTTATCTTTTATTTTAAACCTGATTATGCTGAGATTTCTTCTCTTTCTCTGCGGTATTATCCTGGTAGGTATACCTTACATAACCAAGGGTTTGTAGGGTTAGCACCACAGTGCTCTTCCTGAAAGGTGTTTTATGAGCCCATATGTTACAAACTTGAAATGCTTGTTCTCAGGGTTTCATCTCTTTTCTGTGATCTCTGGTATGTGAATAAAATTTCATGTTAATGTAATTTTCACAGGTATTGCAGGCAATGGGATACCCAACAGGCTTTGATGCAGATATTGAATGTATGAGTTCCGATGAAAAATCAGATACTGAAGGCAAAAATGAAACAGTGTCTTCAAATTCAAGCAATAATACTGGAAATTCTACAACTGAAACCTCCAGTACCTTAGAGGTATACTTACGTTTTCTTTGGTTAGAAAAAAGAACATGTGTAGTGTAGAAAATTGGAAAGATTTAGAAAAGGTGAAAAAATTAAAAGCATTGTGTAAACTTGTATATTTCAGAGGTAGACATTTATTCTTTGACTTATTTCTGTCCAGATAAAAATATCATAAATATTTTTATGAAGGCGATTGAATTTTTTTGCAGTTTTACATCTTGATTATTTTCACTTCACTAAAAATAAATGACAAGAAGGCCAAGTGTGATGGTGCATTGCTTTAGTAGTGGCTGTGTCTATTCTTTGTTTCTGTATAACCCTAGCACTTGGGAGGCTGAGGCCGGGCAGGTTGCTGTGAGTTCAAGGCCAGCCTGAACTGCATAGCAAGGCCTTGGATCCAAAAAAAGATGATATTGTATACTGTTCAGCATATAAACAGTACCTAATTTAACCAGCACTTCCCTTTTTTTAGCTACAGAAGCTGCTTCTATTATGCTGTAACTATAATGTACCAAGGATAGCAACAATAACTGAAAAGTAAAAAAACTAAAATATCTAGTGAAAGAAATTTGGGGTTATTCCAAGTGCGTGCTAAACTGGGTTGTGCATGCGTGTGAAAATTAGGCCATCATTTAGTTGGTTCTACTCCAAAGGAGAGGAGGGAATAACCTTATGTAGAGTGTTCCTTGGCATCTGAATAAGTTCTGACCTGTGAGCTTATTTCCAAAGACAATAGAATGGGATGAAATCCAAGTACCTGGCATGCACAGCACACTGGGTGATTCATGGAACTCTTGTTTACAGAATTCTTTATAAAGAAAATTGGCTTCGAGTCACAGTAAGAGCCTACATTAATTTTTGTTTTACTTAGTCATTTATAAGAATAGTATTTATTAGGGACTTAATAATCTTACTTTTTAAGTCCTTAAATGTCTTACTTTTCAGTCCATGAATCCCTTTTAGTACATGCTTAGCTCCAGCTACTGCACTGTGCCCACAGTCAAGATTCTCTCAGTATAAGAAGGGAAAAAGATATTTATAATAACGGATAATGTGGTATGCTAAGCTTTATGGTTGCAAAGTAAATATAGTGAAGTGAAATTTGAAAGAGGAAGTGGTTGTATAAATGCCACAATCTTGTAAAACAAGAGGTAGTACAGGTAGAAGGTGAGTTGCACCATGTTGGGGGAGGTGGAAGGAAGGCTTTCTAGGCTGAAAGCAGGAGGCACCATGGCCTGGAGTTGAAAGCACATGTTTGAGAAGCACCACATGGGTTACTATGGAGTGGACTGATGGCGGCTGAAGCCAGAGAAAGCAGCCTGGCCTGGCCATGGAATGCTGTGGAAGACAGATGTGGCACCCAGCTGTGTACAGTACTGCTGGTTCATAGGCGGTGGTCACAGGGCAAGGTATGGCTTTGCCAGCTGTGTTATGCAAAGGAGAAGAAGGGGCTTGTGGATTAGGACAGTCAAGCCGGTAAGTAGCAAGGGAGAAAGCAGTGTGGCTTGCACTGAAGCAGCAATACAAATATGTGGAGGTTTTAGTAGTGGCTGTCTGTAGTCCTTGTTTCTGTATAATGAGGTAATGAACAATGGGGAACCCTTTTCATTTTTCATTTAAATAGTGTTTACTGATTAAAATTCAAGTATTGTTTTTTCTTCTTGGCATTACAGATTGAACCCAGGACCTCACTCATGCTTCACATGTGCTCACTGAACTCTGCTTCTAGCCTCAAAATCCAAATATTTCAGATGTGCTGGCATCAACTTGCAGTCTCAGCTACTTGAGAGGCTGAGGCAAGAAGGAGGCTTGCCAGTTCCAGGCTAGCCTGGACAGCTTAGTTAAACCCTGACTTACAATAATAAAAACATTAAAAGGAGGGGGCTCGCTGTTGGAGCAGCTCTGTGATGAAACACCTGTCTGACCTGCTCAGGGCCCTGGGTTTAGTCCTCAGTATGTCCATGTCACACACCAATTTATATCTATACTCATTTTTATAAAATTAGTTTTGTAAAACAGAGAGTGAGTAGTATAAATCTAGTTTCAACAAATTACTTGTTACCTTTAAAAGAGAGAGAGTATAAATTTGTCATGAAATTGAACAATGTACTTTATGAAATGTATCAACAAGGGAGTTTATTGCAAAAGGTCCATGAATATGCAATAAACTTTCTGTGAAAATTGCCCATTGTTTAACTTCAGCAGCTGTTTATTCAGTCCACAGAACACTATATTAAGGGGCTGGGGATATAGCTCAGTGGCACAGCCCTGCCTGGCAAGTGCAAAGTCTCAAGTCTAATTCCTAGTACCAAAAAAAAAAAAACCAACCCAAAAAACACCGTTATCAAGATATTCTTGATGTCCATTAGGTATTCATGCATAATACTACTTTTAGGCATTTGTTTGTTCAGCATTTTTTGAGCAAGTACTATATAGAATTACAGACATGATCTCTGAACCCAAAGGCTCAATCTCTGAGCCTTTCCTTTGTCATGCTTTTTTGTTTGATACCAGGATCGAATCACAACCTCACACTTTCTAGGCAGACGCTTATGCTGCTGAGCTAAATCCCTAGCCCTTGTCATGCTTTTTAGTACTTGGTGGGTTTTGTTTATTCATTTGTGGCGCTAACTTGTCTCTTCATTTGAACCTTCACTTCTACACGAATTACTTCTTTTCTCTATTTCTAATCTTATCCTTGTTCAATCCAGTTCTTTGTACCACTGATGGAGTGATTTTTTTTTTTTTTTTTTTAATAAGCCAAGTCTAACCTAGTTACTTTCCATGTTAAGCTCTGTTAGTGGTTCCCCATAGTCCATGATAAAGTTAAGGCTTATTTGTTTGGTTGCATAGTAATTTGGCCCTGCTCTGGATGTTTCTAATGAAGCCCTAGCACACCATCTTCCTCTCCCTTTTTTCTTATATTGTCAAGCTGAACTGTCTAATATCCCGAAAATGTGGTTTTTGCCTCTCCTGGGCCTTTGCATTGCTGTTGTACCTGTGTGGACGTCCTTTCCCCTGACTCTCCTGGTGATGATGTGACACTCCATTCTATAAGGTTGGGTGCGCATGTCTGTTTTCCTGTCTGATTGTACAAGAATCCATCTTGTCATCCATCTTGCTATGCTTAGCACGCATCTGTGCTATAACATGGTTGTTTCACAGTATTTAACCTGGCCTAGGGGCTGGGGATTTAGCTCAGTGGCATAAGTGCCTGCCTTGCAAGCAGGCAGTCGTGAGTTCGATCCCTGGTACCGATAAAAAGGAAAAAGACCAAAAAAAACCAAAAAAACAAAAAAACAAAACCTGTCCTTCCCAGTACGCCCTAGCTGTATGGAGGCAAGGAGTGACTTAACTTTATTGTTGTTGTTAAATTTCAAAACCCACAGTTTATAGCCTGCTGTTTTTTGTACCTTACTTAGGTGCCCTTAAATCTTTTAAGGGAGATTGAGAGGTTTATAGGAATGTTTCCTCCCTTATCCCAAATTTAGTTATTCTTCCTAACCCTGAAGGTGGGAAAACTGACCCTTCAGGCATCATGTGAATCCCAACTCTGTCCTCTTTGTTAGTCATCTAGTGTTGTTCTTAAGTCATGAACAGGACGGATGAGATCCTGGATGGCCATGGAGTGGCAGTGCTACAGTGGTGCTGAATACTGGTCTGTAGGGACCTGCGTTTGAAGGCAGGTTGGCCATTTGAGTGTTTCCTCCTTGAAGAGTTTTCACACCTTTGATAATACTTTGCCATCAGGGTACAAGGGTGACTCATTCTAACTCTCAAGTGTTTTAAATTAGAATTTTGAGCTTTTTTTTTTTTTTCAGTATAAACGTGTTAAGAAATTTAATATTCTAAAATCTTGCTTGATCTTGGAACACTAAATTTCTCATTAAACTTCATTGAAATTAAGATGTTATGTATATGTACCAACTCCTCACTGGGAATGTGATCATTGTGTACTACAGACATGCATTTATAAAAAATAAAAATTGAAAAAAAATTTTACGTGATTGACCTTCCAGCTTTCCTTTGTCTTTCAGGTAAGAACTCAGGGCCCTATCCTCACAGCAAGTGGCAAAAATCCTGTAATGGAGCTTAATGAAAAAAGACGGGGGCTCAAATATGAACTCATCTCAGAGACTGGTGGAAGCCATGACAAGCGCTTTGTGATGGAGGTGAGTGTCTCGCTGCATGCCACTCTCCGCTCCTCTCACAGCCAGAATGTCCCGCTGTGACATGTAAAACATTGTAGACTCCCTCGGTTCCTTTGGAGCTGGTTTACTTCTGGCATTCGCCATGGTGTAGAATGTTAGAACTTCAGAGAGGAATTGCGCGGGCTGACTGTAAAGTGGTGTTCTTGATTTCAGGTAGAAGTAGATGGACAGAAATTCAGAGGCGCAGGTCCAAATAAGAAAGTGGCAAAGGCAAGTGCAGCTTTAGCTGCTCTGGAGAAGCTGTTTTCTGGACCCAATGCCGCAAATAACAAGAAAAAGAAGATTATTCCTCAGGTATGAGTTAAGCAAAACTTGCGTAATGCCTTTGGAAAATGCTGTAAGAATTAAACTCCTAAGTGCTACTTTAGCTTTTTCTGAAATTAGTTGTTTTCATGAATTGGGTAGCTTTTCTTCTAGTTAGGTCATTAGGATCTTTGAGTCCCTATTTTATGGTGTTTGTGGCCAAATTATATTTATAAAAGCTGTTAGCTTTACTCATTGAGTTGAGATCATTCGTAATGAGGTAAGAGGTTGAGGCTAGCTAGGATTTCTGTAGGTGTGAGCTTTTGTGTTGCTTGGAGCTGCCAGACTGCCTTAGACTGCCCGTGGCTTACTTTTTGAGTCTGCAGCTGCTCTCCCACTTCCTTTCCGCTGTGTCCTTTTGCATTGTTTATTTGGGGCTTTCCTCTGTGGGTGGCACAGAAGGTGACACTGTGCTGCATCTGTGGGTTATTGGCAGGGAGAAGGCCTTCACCAGGAGTTTGGATAACATAGTCTTCTAATTACATGCTTTTTGATACAGAGCCTTCTATCCATTTTTATGTATCAAAATATTTTTCTTGACATGTACCATGTGCATGATTATATAAGAAAAAAGAAGTATGTAAGTAAAGACATTCTCTGCCTCATGGAGAATGCTGGCATAATAGTAATTTACTGTGTGATAGAAACATGCAATAAAACACTTTAGTAGAAGTAACTTTGGACTAAACTTCCATGTTAAACATTATATTCTTTATACATGCAAAGTTTATTGATCTCATTTTAAGAAGAGATATGTGTCTACTGGATGTTCTCCATCCCAAGGCCATGGCTGTTCGATTGTATTTTATAACCATCTAGACAGTTGTTTTATATTGAGTCAAATTCCTTGTATTGACTATAAATAAGCACTGTTTAATTCTAGGAGTCATAGTATAAACAAAACTAATTTTTACTGACATTAAATACAAATAAAGTTTTTAAATCATAATGGTACATATGAGGCAAGTAAGATCTCTTTCTAAAACCTTTTAGTAAACATAGAGCAAAATATGTACTAGATTAAGTATAAAGATCATTCTTACCTATTTTATTTTATTTTATTTTTACTCCTACATTACATCCTGTATTTAGACAGTAAATTTTATAGTTTAGAAAGCCTGGTTTTAAGTATTTATTAGGTAGTTAGGTTTGTCTCTGGTAGCATGAGTTATATCTGTGTGGAACCACTCTGCTGCCACCAGATTATTGCTTCCTGACTACTTTCAACTAAGCTGTGTTTAAAAAATAAAAGTCTACTCCTTTTTAAAATTTTTCCATACTAGAAGCTGTGAAACTTTTTTGTTCAATGTACTTAACAGCTAAGAAGTCTATTTTGAATGTTATGTGGGTTGGTTTATTTCAGGCAGAAAGAAAAATGATTGTCCCTAGGCATGATACCTTTGACCTTGAAAGTGTAGTCTGGTAGTCATAACAGAGGTAGTGGCCATGCTGAGAGCAGGGAAGGAGGATGATTTTCCATGGGGGGTGGGCGTGTGCATTCTCTGACTCTAGTAGCTTCCCAAGACCATTGACTTGATTACCACTTTCCTTGTACATTGATTATAGTAGGAAATTTTAGTGTTTCTAGTTTGAGTTTTTAATGCATTTTACACTAAAATATATTTTTGTAATATATTTAAATGTAAATATTAAGTATTAAAAATCAGACATCATTTATCTTCTTAAATTTTCAGTTCTTTTTGAAGTGTTTTCATGTCTCTTTTCTGGGGGTTGCTTTTTCTACATGAAGGAAAACAAAGTGGATATCATTATCCTCATTTTACAGTTAGTGGGGAGACTGCCAGAGAGAGCTTTTGTGTGACTTCACCAATGTCCTATGTCATTTTAGAGCAAGAAGGAATTTGGTAGGTAGTATTTATTAATAATATACAGGATAGGTATATATGTAAGCACAGTAGAATAAACAAGCTTAAAAAAAATTCCATGATCTTCCTGAGGTCACAGATGTGGACCTGCTGTCCTCATGTTTGGTCTTCATGCCTTCGTCTGTTCTTTTTCTTTAAATTGGTAGTTCTTTCTTTACATGATGAAAATATATAATTTTCTTCTTTTTAAAGGCAAAGGGTGTTGTGAATACTGCTGTGTCTGCAGCAGTTCAGGCAGTTCGAGGCAGAGGAAGAGGCACTCTGACGAGGGGAGCTTTCGTTGGGGCTGCAGCTGCTCCTGGCTACATAGCTCCAGGTTAGTGCTGCCTGTTGTGAGCTCAGTTTTGTGGAACAGCACGTCCTTCATTTTTGCAAGGGCTTTTGGGACTGGCAATATAACACATGTGTCAGATGAGCATACACAGCTTCAAAAGAAGAGAATGTCATACTTTTTCTCCTGGAATCTGTTGAATACCTGGAATCTTCCTGGAAGGAGACAACAGATAAGCAACATTATACTTGGTTGGGGGAAGGCATTTTGCTGATGAGAAATCTAAAAGATGCTCCACAGATGCAGGGGTTTTGCACATCTTAGCAGATTATGTTCTCTGGGGACATAGAAGTCTAAGTTGCAAGTACCAGGAGAGAAAAATGATTAGGAGGCTTCTTAGTTAGGATAAAGCCTGGCATTGTTAGCATTTGCTTAACTGTGTTTGAAAATCATCAAAGGCAGAAATACAAAAGGAAAAAAGAAAACTTTTTATCCAGAACATTGTTTACTATGTATTTTCATACATACCAGCTAAAGTCTAGTTATTTAAATATAGAATGACCAAAAATTGCATATATTTTTAAACAGGAAATGTAAAAATAAGTTTGATCAAATTTATTTAGTACAAGAATTAACTGGTTGGCCTGGGATACATCTCAGTGGCACAGCACCTGCCTGGCAAGCGGGAGGTTCTGAGTTTGATTCCCTGTCTGTCCCACCCCCCACCAGCTGGTTGAAATGCCACCTGCCTGGGTGATGTTGGAATACTGACAATACAAACCAAACACGCTGCCTTATCGATGCTTGGAGTAAAGGGTTAAGTTGTTAAAGTGTCCTGGAGGCGATGGCTTGAATTTTGTGGATTTTGAATACTAAATATAGTAGGAGGTCATGAAGCAAAGTGACAAGATCGGCTTTATTTGAAAAGATTACTTCGATACTGCGGAGAATAGATTACAGAGTCAAGGATTGGCCAGTTAGAAAGCGGTTGTAGATGAGTCGTTCAGGCACCTGACCAAGGAAGCCAGAGGATACAGAGGACTAAACAACTGGCAGTGTGTGAAGAGACTGAAGGAATAGGTAAAAAGCAAGGCATTGGATGAAATGTATAGAATGGGAAAGAATGACGTTTCAAGTGTGTTGTCTTGGAGGAACTTACTGGGATGATCATGCTATTTATTTAATGAGCTAGGAAACACTAAAAGGAAAGAAGCATGTGAGTTTCGTAGCAGATTCTTTTGTGCATCTCACTTTCTCTACTGAAATTAAATTACTGCATTCTGGAAAGGGGAATGTTTTATTGTGTGATAATGGACAAATGACTGAGTGGCACTTCACTTGTGTCTGTTATTGCAGGGTCATGAGCTGTGCACCCTCCTGCTGGTGGGGCGGGGTAGACTGCTGTGGTTGACTATGGGTGGCAGTCCCTACAGGACTTATGTCTACTGGCTACCAGGCTCTTTTGCAGGACAGTGGTTTCTCTCTTAAGTCACTGCTTTGTTCTGTCTGCAAGACCTGTGTCCTGAAGCTTTGAAAAAGGAAAGCTTTAATGGGCTAGAAAAGATTAAGCCTGGGTCAGTTTAGATTATGCGTAAGTAATATGCCTTTTGTGGAGTATGTTCTGTGCACCAAGGACTGCTGCAGATGGATTAAAGTCCTTTGCCAATTCAGTGGGTACATGTGACACTGAGGCTCAGAGAGGTTAAATAATGGCTACGATTCAAAGACATATTGCCAGGAAGAGACAGTCAGGTTTAGAGTCCCAGGGACTTGATTAGTGACTAGCTTAGCTATAGTTTCATCTCTCTCTAAGGAGATTTTGTTAAAACCTTTGAAACTGTAGCCATAACAAAACAGCCCCCATTTCCTGGACTAGATTTGTACAACCTTCTTTGTAAAGCATTAGTTTTTCTTCTGGCCTCTTCTACCACCTTCTGTTCTACTGCTCATTTTAGCTGTATTGTGTCCTCTTGAAATACGTGATTTAGTGAGCACAAAAGCTGAGTTGTATTACTTGAGGTAATATATAAGTTAAGTATAGACTAAAAGGCAATAAACTGTCATCCGGCAGGAAATGTTTTGATTTGGTATTGAAAAGCAGTGCATTTGTTTAGCATACACTGAATGCTTTGTCTCACATGGGAGATTGAAAGCTGGGCATGCAAGGATGACAGGGCTGTGAGGGTTCAGGGTCACCGGGTGGGAACAGACATCTGAATGAGCACAATGCAGTGTGAGGCTGTAAGGTGAAGGGCATCAGGAGTGAGCAGGAAACTTGGGAGATCTCCCTGATCTTAAGAATGGTTGCAGTTGGTTGTCTGGAGGAGAAAAGCCAGAGTCATTCTGAGCAGCAGAAATGGTTCTAGAAGAAGGACTGTAATAGGCAAAAGCTTTTGATGTAGGTGCAGATTTGTGTAGGGCCTATAAGGTTGTTGTGTCCTTGTATTTTAGAAAGCAGTTCTAAAACTTGAGTTTATATTTACATATTTTTAAGTTATTTTTCCAAAAATATTGCAGCTTCTAGCCATGATACTCGCATTTCTTTTTCAACACGGAAGAGTAGCTTCAGAGGTTTACTGTATTAAAGATGAGAAAATGATAGCTCAGACATTGTATGTGCAAGTAAAGACATGTAAGCAATCGTTATCGTAACTAATTGGCTCAAAAACACCTGTATTTTTTGTACTAATTTCTACTAATAAGATGAGTGTTACTGGGAGGCAGCAGCTGCCAGTGTGAAATGCAGTAACATTTACTTGGAGAACCCATGCTGGGCCAGATGCTCCTCAGATATCCATGAGTCCTAGACCGCGCCCTTTGGCTCATATCACCTCTTTCTTGGTATTTGAGGCCTGTACCTGTTCTGTTATGACTTTCTGAAATGAGACTAGGAAAGTTCTGTTTTCCATCTTTAAGAAACTGCTGATTTCAGTGGTTCAGTGTATCCTTTTGTTCAAGAAATGATATATATGTGGTAAGGTTCAGGTAATGCAAAAATGAGTAAGACAGGTCTCTGGCACTCTTGTAGTGAATGTGGACAGGTAGAATGTAGTGAGGAAAGGCGGTGAGTGTGACAGATGATTGTGGCAGGTCAAGGAGAACCTTGTGGACCGTGGTGAGAGGCACCGAGAGCTGCCATACTGCAAGACTGCTCTGGGACGGTTCCTGCCATTCAGCCCCTGGGGGAGGTTCTCCAGTCCTGGGGCGGCAGAGTGGGTGGTGTTTTTAAAGTGGGCCACTGCCACTTGTCCTTGGTCTCAGGCTGATCTACTGTTCTTTCTTTGCACCAGGCTATGGAACACCATATGGTTACAGCACAGCTGCCCCCGCCTATGGTATGTATGCCATCTTACTGATTTCTTCTCTTAGCGAACCTATCACAGCAACCCAATGCACATTTGTATCCAGGCTTTCAGTAAATGAATCGGAGGACCTCAGACCTAATCATTCTAGTGACCCAACTGAAATTCTCTTTGAAAATGCCACAACCTTGTGGTTCTTGGTTTGGTTGGAGTTGCTCTTCTCTCCGCTTTGCCTGACTGAAGGACTGCTTGTTCTAATTGCTTGTTTCTGACCATATTGAAATTAAATATTTTAAGTAATTCTTACAGCCAACTTACACTCCATTCAAAGGCTACTGAAGGGCCATACCCATTTTCTAGCTTGACTGCCTGCCAGTCACATAGCTAATGTAAATGTCTGGTTTGAAACTGTGCGAACTGTAGGTAGTTTCAGTCAGGAAGTGTACCCATCACCCTTTTCTGTGTATTTTGCTTGGAGGTTGATGGTTCCATTGGTCTCAGAGAGGAGATGATGGGGCTTCACTAACAGTGTCCCTTAAGTTCCTTATGCAGAAAGTCAGTAGTGTATGCTGGGAAATCATAGGCCTGTCTCTTCTCCCCAAACATAAAAAACAAGAGCAAATGCATCAATGAACCCCCATGGCCCTTTGGGTAACTTTTGAATGAGGTTTATGTGGCAATGGAGGCAGTAGGTTTGGAGTCAGTGATATGTTCTCAGACATTTTCCTAACTCAGGGATTACATGTTACAAACTCAGCAATCTGCAGGATGCTTGTCATGGAGAGAGAAGGGGAGAGGGGAGAGAGACTGTGGGTATGTGTGCCCGTAGTGTACACGTGAGTGTTGGTCAGCACGGTCCCTGGGCAGGTCGTGCAGTCACAGAAGGCAGACTGCTGTCAGTGGCCCAGACCCTCTCCATGAGCCCCAGAACTTCATGTTGTGCCTTTTCCCTTCACACTTCAGCTTGGCTATTTTTGTTTGGATAAAAGTTACGGGCCTTTAAATCACTGCTAAGCCGAACCTTCATGCGACTTCCTAATTGTAAAAATAAGCAGAAAGTGAGTACTTTGACCTATTTGCCCATTAGGATAGACAGTTACTATTCTGTAAAAATGTAGGGAAGTGCCAGGGGCCACACTTTTGGAGTGAGTTTTCCTTGGGCAGACACGTCCTGGGCTTTCAGCCTTTCCTGGCACTCTGAGGTGCGGCCATAACGGGCAAGTGGGATTCAGGGACTAATTTCAAGCAGCGTATGTTTCCCCCAGATTTCCTTCCTGTTCACTCGCACCAATACTTTCTAGTTGGGACATTAGCATTTGCCCTTCAGCTAAGCTGTGGATGCCCTGAACCATGTCTGGTCAGTTTATCCACATACAGTGTACTTGATGTGCGAGCTCTGTTGTGTCTGTTGTGAGCGGCAGAACATCTGCCTCCTAAGGCAGGTTTTTGATTCTTTCAGCCACACAGTAAGGTTCAGATGTAGGCTCCAAGGTACATCCTTATTTCCTGCTGTCCTTTTAATTTTTCACACTTGTCTGCCCTTTTCTTCTTTAACATTGCACTTGCCCCCAGCGGCCTCTGAGCCTCAGTTCAGGAGGCTCCTCTGTTTCATGTGCCATATAACTGACTTCCAAAGCTGGTGAAGTTTGATGCCCCCATTTTTCACATAAAAGATCTGGTTTTTAAATGTTACTGTGATGCAAACCTACTAAAACAATGCTTTATTTTGGCTGTAAGGTAAACGTGTCTTTTGGCCTTTGTAAAGCTGTTGCATGTGGGGTAACTTCCCTCTGATCATCTGGTGCTCTTGAATACCTGCTGTTGCTGCTTTGTGATTTCTCCATACGTTAAATATTAGCTAGGAATAGGAGCAGATTTCAAATCCTGCCTGAGTATGCAGAAGTTTGTGAGGCCACAAGAACGTATTAATTTCGAAATTAAAAAAGTAATTAATCTTTCCAGATTTGCCATGCCAATACTGGCAGTAGCCATTAAGAAGATAAACAAACACCTGGGCACAGCTGTGAAGCTGTGTTCCAGAGCGCTGAGGCCTGCACAAAAAGCTGTGCTTTGCATCTTAACAATCCCTGTTTCTCCTTGAATATGTGATATGCCAAACTGAAAGCCAATGTGGATTTGTAGAGTCACTTTAGAGTATTAATCAATAGCATCACTTTTGATCTTTAGAATCTAATTATGACAGTTCACTCAGCTGTCATTTCTGAATATCATTTGTCCTCTGATGTAACCATCTTGGTTTTGAATAGAAATATTATTTACCGCCGTATAAGAACAATTTCAAAACAGGAGATCCGTGAGGGATTTGTGGGCCTCTTTCAAAATGAAACATGTTGACTGACTAATCTGGAAAAGGTTAATGATACCTAGTGTAAGATTTTTTAACCTGATATTTTTATTGGCATATTAAACTTATTTGGAGTCCTGTCCGTTTGTTTTCTCTGTAGGTTTGCCCAAGAGAATGGTTCTGTTACCCGTTATGAAATTCCCAACATATCCTGTTCCCCACTACTCATTCTTTTAGCAAATGACAGAAGCTCATTCCTATTGAACAACAGTACAGTACAATACAGAATGTTAAAGAAAAAAGCCTTTTTATCCTGCTTTCTTTGAACACATACTTGATCAAAATTATTTGTAAAGAACATCTTTCCTACTTTTTGATTTTAACAAATGCAAATTTAGTTCTCTAAAACTTGAAAACAGACAAAAAAAAAAAAAAAAAAAAAAAAAACCAGTTCTGTGAAACGGTACCTCATTTCTGGAAAATAATTTATACCAGCCCTTATGTTCTAGGGTTATAAAAGTCTAGCAGTTCAAAGTTTAAGTTTTAAGAGAGTATCAGATTATGTAAAATTAAATTTGTGAAGGATGTACAGAGTCTCCAACACTGATCACAAATAAACGGCTTTGTCGTAACGCAGAGTGCTGCCTGGTTCCTGCTGCAGACGCTGGTTCTCAGCTGCTGGGGATGTGCTGGCCCCAGGGCACTTTAATTTGGGCTGTAGTTATTTTTTTTAAATATGAAAGAGACTTTTCATTTAAACTTCAATTTGTAAATACTGAAGTGTGTAATTAAAGCCAATAAAATATGGGTTTGGATATTGTTTTAGCTTATTATTTTTGATATGTTTTGGTATTAGGTTACAAGGAATTGCAAACTATTAATAATTTAGCACTAGAAGCCCATTCATCTGTAAGCATAACTGCTAAAACAAAGCAAGGCGATTGTTAGTTTGAGCCAGGTTACGTACTTTGTAAGCCCTTTGTGCTCTGGTTGTACAAGGGTGTCCCCACGATAAAGGTTACATTCTGTTACCCCAGCATTGCTTATTATAATGATGGCATTACCCAGAGATGGGGAAGGATGAATGTGATCATTTTAGCTTACGAATTTTGAAGTTTTAAAAAATAAATTAATCAATCACCCTCTTGTTCTTGTGGCCTTCTTCACTCTGTAAGATTTTGTGTTCATTCCTTGGCTTTTTGATGCAGATAGAAGGTTAGAGATTTTTCTGGGATTCACTGAAGGGTCTCCTTTCCTCTTCAATTACATCAGAATCTAAAGCAGCAACAGGGTCCCCATAAAAACTTGCTCTTCGATTGTCCCAGTTCTTGTTGAGTGCTGCTGTGGAAAGTGACAGGTTTCAGCCATGGGTCAGCATCTGTTTTTAAGACACCTGATTCCGCAGGTGGGAACTGATCAGTCGGTAACATTGTGCTGTTGTGTAGAGGGTCCAGACTGAAGTCTCCCCTCGCACTCTCACCCTGTTTGGAAAGCTGATGATGTTACTAGGAGGAAATGGTTTCATTAAGGTGTTCACCACCATGAAGGCAGCCGCCATATTGCCAAGTTGCTGTGTCTTGAAAAATGTCTGGTTTTGGTTCGAACTAGCTTTGTTCTTCTGCATTAAATTAAGCTTTTTCAGAACTGCATGGTGCCCATCAGTGAAAGTGGGCTTCACACAATATGGCAAGTTTACCTGCCAGATTTGTTTGGGACCATTAAGGGTGATATTAGTGCCATGCCTCAGACATGTATTACCTGACATTTCATTTCTTCTCCTTGACCTATTCTTAGTGGTGGGTGACACTTTAATAAAACCTTTGTCACTTGCTGGAAGTAGCCGTAACTTACCATTGTCATCCTGTGCATTAGTGGCTAGCTGTAAACAGCAGGGGCCCATCTCAGCTGGGGTTTCATGTTTCATTGATGCGTTTTGCTGACCTATGGATGAAACAGAGCCATCACTGAGAAGAAAAAGCATGGCTGGAAGTGTCCACTTTTTAAATATCTACAATAGTGATTTGTTTTTGGTCTACTATTAATTGGCAGCTGCAGTTGTTATTGTTACTTGAAATTGATTGTCAAATTTGGATCCCAAGTTGGAATCTCCCTGGAGATTTCTCTTGAGCAAATTCTTTGGAAGTAACTGACTCTGCTTATAAACCCCTCTCCGATGGAGAAAATGGGAGCTGTGCTGTTTTCCAACATGATGGCAGTCATTTCAAATGGTTTCTACCAAGTCCTTTTATTTTTTTTAATTTTGTTGTTTGTTGGAAGTTACTAACCATGTTGTAAACCTGCCCAGTTGCTGCAAACTTTTACATTTCTCTGCTTTACTTAAAATAATCGAGCTGTCAGTCCTTTGTTAGAAGTGGTAACCATGCAAGTTCAACTGTTTAAATTCTGTAATGAATTAAGTGTCCCCCACCTTTTGCCCTTCCCACCCCTCCATTTTGTAATGAAAATTCCACTTACAGCTGAAAGAGCAGAGAAATATAAATGAAGCTCTTGGCTTCACCAAATCGTATGAAATTAATGTAAGGTTTTGCTTCTCTGCTCTTTTCTCCGCTGTAGGTGGTTTTTTCATTGACAGCCCCTATTGCCAGCCTCTGAGCGTCGCACCATTTATTATTCACTTGGGCCCTCAAGATTTCTTCTCTGACTTCTAGAACCATCAGGTTGTCTGGCTTGAAATGGCAATTTCTATGTCTTGGTCTTAAAAGCAATGTGACACCCTGAGGCTTTCCAGCTTTCAGATACACCACTCTGACCCCTTTTCTTTGAAAGCATTGACCAAGCATTTTAAAGAAGAGCAATATTTTGTCTAAAGCCACGGTGTCTGTTGTACAACTTTTCCTTTAGAAACCTAGCAATATCTGTACTTAACCTCTTTAGTGTAGCTCTTGTCAGGGAGTTTATAGACCAACATAGAACCCAGAATTCGCGTGCAAGGTGTGCTACCTTCTGACACTTTTTAAACTTTTTTAGCACATAAATTGAATAGTTACATTCCTGACTTCGTCAGTAGCACTATTATAATTTCTCTGAGTTAGGGGTCCTCCTTGAAGCCATATCTTTTGGTGGGGGCTGGTGCCTCACCAGGGCTGTGGCTGGCAGCCTGTGTGTCTCCGGGCTGCAGCAGTGTCCCGGCCCTTGAGCCAGGTAATGGTCCCATAGATCTCTCTCCCACATACCTCACATTGACGAGGTGGAGCGCACTTGGAGGGGAAGCAAGGAGCGGGATTTACCTAGTTGCCGACCCTATTGGTAATCTTTCTCTGATTGTTAACCTGGGAGCAAACCACTGGTCAGTTTTGCTGGTGTTAGCCTTTTCTTTTCTTTTTTTTTTTTAAATTTGGGTGAATGTTTGAAAGTTATGAGTCAGTCACCAATAGTAATTGAAGAGTTGGGATGACCTCGTTAATGTATTTTTTAAAACTGGTGTTGGACCCTCTGTGTATTTCAGGTTAATACTTTTAAGCAGTTTTCAGCACGTTTATCTCACTTTATTCTCGTTCTCCTCGGACCTTCGTAGCCATATCACTTGTATAAAATAGGCTGAGATATAGTGACTGTAAGCTGTGATCTCAGTATACAAAGGTAAGCTCTTTTATTTTCTGATTAAAGAGAAAAATAAGCAATTTACACAACTTGGATATATGACAATCATATATGATGTATTTGATCTCTTAGGTCTTATGTCATCACATTATCTTGAAAAATTTTATGGTCTAAATGTAAAATAGTTATTTTCAACATTTGTTTTACTACTCTTGTAAATGCTTTTTATTCAAGAGAGATAGTTCACGTTCACTAAGTTAAACGTGTATATGTGTGTAGAAACTTAGGCTATAATATGTATATAAGTCACACACACAGATAATCGTTTAAATTTAGAAGTGGTAGGAATGATTCACCTAAGATGCAGTTAATGGCAGGGCACTCTTTTTTGTCCAAAGTGCTGGAGTTTTAGAAGCGGCGAGATTGGAGACAGTGCTGGTGGGATCCATATATGTAGCTGTTATATAAGCTGAGGATCAAAGTGCCAATTTCTCAAAGAGAGACACTTCTCTGAGAAATAAAATCTCTGATCTGTGTTGTATGCTCTAGTACAACAGCAAGAAGCCATAAAAAAAAAAGCAATAGAAAATGAAAAAAACCAAAACTATTAAGGTAACTATGGGAAAAAATGTAATTGAGAGTTAACCTACTTATTTGCAGAATTGACTTTAGTAAGACTTAGAAAGGTGAATACCAAGTCTGCAGAGACCAATTTGGTCTCTTTTCCAGTTAAGTAGCCAGAGTATTTCTTACCATATTCAACCATCATGGAGTTTATTTCAAAGATGTAAGGATTAGACCAAATATTTTAATCAAGACTTGCTTTGTTTAGTGAGTCCCATAAATGCATTTCACTATGTATTAGATGTTCTGTGCTAAGGCTACATTTGCTACACACACACACACACACACACACACACAAATTTAAAATGGAATTCATGTTTTGTATTTGTTTTTCTAAGTGGCAGTTTCTGTTTATTACTAATTTAAATGTTGCCCAAACAACTTTTTTGCCCCCCTCACAGAATCTGGGTGTACATTTCCCGAGGCTTTGGCAGCTGTGAAGTGTTAACAGCGAGGTAGAGTTGACTGGTTCCAAGTGCAGTCCAGTGCTGCGTAGCAGCCCAGTGCCTACTGTGTGCCAGGCCCTTTTTCCTAGTCTGAGTCCGGACGGTCTGTCCAGTGGAAGCATTTTAAATCCGAGAGTCTCCTTGGTGGTGGAATTGACCCTACTGTACATATGTTACTTTGGGAGACAAATAGTGTTTAAGCAGTGGCAGGAGAGTATTAATTTAGTTAATAGTTTAATTGTAAGCTATAGGATAATGTAGGCTCTCTGGCATCATTGTCACTGGCATCACATGGAAATTCATTCATTGAATGAACTTCTGGTCCTTTTGTTCCCGGGCCTCTGAGGTCCAAGTATGTGAACTATGTGAAATGAATGACAAATATCCCACAGTTTTTATAGTGTAGCGAAGAATAACACTGTTAATTTCAACCCTGAGCTCAGGATTTTTATTAATGACAATAGCATAGTTTTACCATTATAATCATTCACTGTAATTTCCCTGTTTGTTAGATTTCATCAATAATTAGTGCTCATTTACTAATTAATACTCAGCTGAGCAGACAGAAAAGAGCTAAGAAAATTGTTTTTCCCTCTAGGAATTGTAGTAATTAAGGGCCTTAAAAGCCCAGGGAGAGGTGGCAGAGCAGTGCTCTGTGAACGGCCTTCCTGCAGTGCCTGCCCTTCCAGTGCCAATGCCTTCTGAGGGCAGCGCGGGCATCTTTGGAGTCACCCACAACAAGGAAGGTGCCGTGGTCTCTCTCTGTCTGGGAGCAGCCTGATAGCAGGCTGACAGTCGCCACAGGTTTCTCAGTGTGAGTAGGCAGCCTGGACGGGAGACAGTGGCAAGTGAGGAACAGCAGAGCCGAGAAACTGCTGCCAAGGTGAGTTTTAGTATCCTGTGTATCTTGCTAGCACTTTCAGGGCATGGAGTGTCTTATATAAGAAGGGCCCTGCTTTCCCAACAGCATCTTCCAGAAAGACTTCTAAGTGAAGAATTCAATTTGAATTAGTTGTAAGAATAGATATCCCTCCCACATTGTCATTCCAGTTAGGAGCTAACAGCTTCCATTGATGTTTGAAGCTTTGATCTTTGGAGGTTTTTAAAAATAGTACTGTAATGCAAATTAGATTATGTAAGCTTTACAGCATGGCTAGAAATAGGAAGTAGAAACCTTGAAGGAATGGGGCTCAGGGCATTTCACTCCAGTGCTCTCCCCTGGGGCTTGGGGACCTAGTGAGTTGATACACAGGAAGTGCTGTGAAGGTGTCTCTGGTGGCCCGAGGTGTGTGAGGAAGGGGAGGCTGTGCCAACAGGTGGCTGTGAAGCAGGGACTTGGCCTGTGGGGCAGAGCTATGTTTGCCCATCGTGCTGACGGGTTGGGTCTGCTCCCAGGCTTAGGGAGAGGCCTCGGAGCTCCAGAAGTTTGACAGGGAACACAAACCAAAGCCCACATTTCTGCTGTGGAAACTAAATCACCAGCCAATCTGCTGCCCAGGGTTTGTAAATACTTGGTTTGGGATTTAAGGGTGCTTAGAATTTAACAAGGGCTGAGCTTAGATTGTCAGTCTACCTGCTGATTCTAAGTTACAGTGCATTAACAATAAAAGCCAGTGTTTGATTATAGCCACTGCCAGAATCCAGCCTTCAGGGCTCACGGTGACTGGTAGTGGAGAGTAAGTTATTATAAACCACAGAAAGGGATGGAGGACCCTAGTCGGTATGATGAGAAGACTATGGATTTACCCTTCGAAGGGTCCTGCAGCTTGTCTTCAGTAGATTGTTTGGACACTTTGGGAGGAAAAATTTGCCTTCATCAGCATGCATAGCCTCCCTTGTGTCTTACAAGAAGCATTATCAAAGGATCGGTGTCTCTGCCCATGTGTCCACTTCCCTATCTGGTCTAGACACACTTGGGACATTTCTGTTTGACAAGAGGAAAAGCAGGCAGAGGGTGACACTACTGCTGGTGCCGTGTTCCTGGTTTGAATATACTCATAAGACTTCAGCAGCCTCTGGTGGAAAGGGGGAAGTGGTGTCCCTTGATGTTGGCGTGTTAGCTAAGTGGGAAGTACAGCTTGATCCCTGGGATGCTCTAAGTTTGTAAAAACTCTGAAACAGTGCTAAGTGTTACCTTCTGTGGCCCAATAGGATAGATTTGCCTTGGGAGTCGCCAGGTGTGCTCATAAAGTAAAGAGATAGTTGTATAACTAACGCCATGACAGAAGTTTTTGCATTCATTTCTTACACCTGAGGCTGTTGATAGAATTTTTGCCTCATTCAGCCAACATTGGGGAGGAGGGACTTTTTTCCTCCTCCCAACCAATTAGTTCTTAACACCTTAATTTCTTATTCCAAGAAGTACCATGGTCTGGTTGTTCAGAAGTTTGCTGTTGTGCAAGGGAACTGGGATGCCCCTGAGTGCACAGGGTGGAGACTGACCTCAGTGACCCAGGCTGCAGCGTGGGCCTCTGGAGATGTCAGTGCCTGGCTGTTTTTGTGCCGCTGGTGGCCAGCACGGGAGAGTAGGCCCGGCGTGGCTGCTCTGGAGACATCGTCTCAGCATTGCGGGAGCCATTCTCCCTCTTCACTCTTTCAGGCTCTCCGCACTTGACCTTGTCGAATCCTGTGGATGTGGGGCCTCTGCCTGCAAGTGTCGCCCACTGGTAGTTGCAGCAGCTGTTCCTTTAAAGAAGCAGGAATGGGAGAAAGGAAAGAAATAAGCTAGATTAGGCAGCTTGTGTGTGGCAGGCACCTGGACAGTCTTCTTAATTCTCGAACAGTCTTCTTGGAGGTGGCATTATTCCTGTTTTACAGAGGAAAAGCCTGACAGGAGAAGTGGTGAGCTAGAGCCAGGAAAGAAACCAGCTTGTTCCAAAGCTTTTTGCTGCACCATACTGCAGATCACAGGCTGGGCTGAGGAGGCTGTGCTGGAACCTGGGCCTCTGACCCTTGGGTGCTGCTGACCAGATGCTCAGACCTAGAACAGGGATGTTTTTAGACCAGCTCTGAAAGATGAAGCAAAAGAGTGCAGTGGCACTGTGTGAACCCGCCCTTTGGGTATTTACACCTTGATTGGCCACAAGGAGGCATGTGTTTGTAGGTTTCTGGGAGCGTGTACTCTGCCTGGCTGAGAAGGGGTTTGGGGATGTCTTCAAAGATGTGAGCCTGGCTCTGAAGGGAGGCCAGTCAGGCTGTGGCCCAGGCTTGGGGCTGACCCTAGGCAGGTATTAAGTGAGCCTGGGACAATGGAAGATTGTAAGGCCTGTCCTCCATGGCAGAGCTTTGCTTAGGGTGGCTTCAGGGCAGGCTGCCCAGCCTGGAGCGCAAGACTTCCTTATGTGGGACCCCGTGCATGGCAAGGCCGGCTTGGAGAGCTCTGTAGTCTCTGCAGACCACATTCCAGCTCCTTGGCCGATTAAGACTAGCAGGGTCTGTGCTTAGGGCCAGCTTGGGTGCAGATAAACACAGAATCATTTTCAAGGAAATCTGTTTGTTCCTCACCCAGCCTAAATTACTGTCTTTGACAGTTGGCAGTCTTTCTGGAGAACAGGAGGAAGGAAGCTGCTCTAAGCCAAGTTTGAGAGCTCTGAGAGCGAGGGTGTGTGAGCCTTGACATGGCCAGGTAGGACGCAGCACTCTGCAGAGCCCTTTCCATACCTGGCTCCGTCCCCTGCTCTGCCGGTGAAGCTCTGGGCAGGGGCAGTGTGAGGTCTGCTGGTCTCGCTCTTCAGACAGGGAAATTGAAGCCAGGCATACTCTCTCCAAACCACTCCGCTTATTTGTGGCTCCTAATTAGTGAGTTTTTAACCACAGAGAGGAAATAACATGTCATGTGGTGCTTTGAGGGTTAACAGAGCCCTTTCTTAGAGATTATTTTGAACTCTGCAGCTGTGGGTTCTGAGTTTTTTCCTTTCGTAGATGAGGAAACGAGGCTTGGGTGAAGTGACCTGCCTCGGTCACACAGCTCTCGCCTGCAGAGCCCATGTGCGGTGATAGCGCTGTGTTTGGCACCGCCACTGTGCATTGTTATCCAGGAGCAGCTGTCTCCTCTTTCAGCTGCGTGCTGCTCATCTCTTCCTCAGACTTTATCCTGCATGACTGAAAAGGAGCAAAAGCTGCCCACCTTTCCCTGAACTTCTCTCTGCCAAAAATTCAAACTCCCTGGGCTTGTTCTCTGAGTTCCTTTGGAAGAACAGTCGGTTTGCTTGCTCCAGGACAGAGTGACTGGCTGGTCCGCCAGGGGTGGCAGCCTAGTGTGGGAAGGCAGCAGGTGGAGGTCTTGTTTCCATAGCTTTGTGGAAAGTGTCACGATAATTGACCCTGCAGTGATAATGCCCAAATTCAGTCAGTGCTACTTGAAGAGCTACTTAGACTGGAGAGGCTGGGGACGTGATGGGGGCCCAGTTTTTAGGGTCAGCCTCCCTTGCATTTCATTTTGGCCCATCCTGGTTAGGTCTTGAGATAGGCCTTTGTCAGAGGGTCACCCTGACAGTGACATCCTTTCCAGACTAGTTAGATGCATGCTTTTCTTGGATTTGTGTGTCACATACATCATCTCAGAAATTGCGCGCTTCCTAAAACCCCTCATGACCTTGGAAACCACATGAAGGGGACGATAGAGGGCATCATTCACAAGGTGAAAACCTGTGCATGTTGGCACCCAAGGAATTCAGGACATCTGAAGCAGTCTCAAAGTGAGAACAGAGGGTCAGGGTATTGAGGCTAGTGAAGGGCAAACTTGGGGCGAGCCTGGCTACTCCTGTTAGATACAGTAAAGGGTTATATTTACTTAGTGTCTGTCGTTCCAGAAGGGTAAAGAGTTACCGGCAGTGAGCTGGGCATTTGACCTGGAATGTGCCCCTCCTGGGAGTAGGTGAAACAACTGGGGCTAAGCAGGGTGGGTGCAAAGTGAGCTGCAGGTTGCTGCTTGCGTTCAGGGGAGTGCCGTGGTCTGGGTGGCATACTGAAAGTCCTTCCGCTTGGGTTGGCCTCTGATTGGCTGCAGATATCAGGACCACTCCTCCCTTCTTGGATAAATGGATGGAGAAAATGCTCAGTGTTACCTGCTGCTTTCTGCCTGCCTCTGTGTCACAGGCTAAGTAGCATTTGGGGGAGATGATGAGATTTTGAGCTTCAGGACCTGAAGAGAAGAGAGGGTAGAGGAAGGGAGAAGGCGTTCTGAATCATTTGTGGTGAGAGCCACGTCAGCAGCTTTGCTCATGGGGTCAGGGATGTTGCATCCTAACCTGGGTCCCTTGCCAGGTCTCCCCGCCCTGCAGAAGAGGAGCCAGGCTCACAAGATGAAGTGCAGAATAAGAGGGGATTAGAGCTGAGTCACTTACATTTCCAGCAGCTCAGATCCATGTGGCCCAGTCTTCAAAGTAGGTGGCATGAGCTGCGCAGGGGACCTCAGCATTGTAGGTCCTTGTGCACAGAGGCTCAGTGCCCTGGGCAGCGTGCAGTGTCATCGCAGGACTTGGGCTTGTTAGCCGGGGGAGGTAGCCGGTGCAATGCATGACTCAGGCCTGGTATCCCCATCATCCATCGGGGCTAGAATTCTGGAGGGCCATTTTGAGCAGCCCTCGATCAGGGTGAGGACCGATGAGGAGAAACGGTGTTGATACCCAGGTGAGGATGAAAGGGCTGACCTTGCCATGGCAGGGATGGAGGCAGGAGCAAGGTCTGTGCATGGCCCAGGTACCCAGCCCTAGGCCAGGAATGACAGTGCCCACTGGGACTGGAGGCCTGCAGAGCTCTTCTCCCAGGGCACTGCTCCAGGGGCCCTGGGGCCTGCAGTGCTATCTGACCAAGGTGTGGGAGGGAGAAGGGTGCCTGCCTAGGTGTTGGGGCATCTCCGTCTCTGCGCTGAGCTACAGGCAGGGCTGTGGCAGGAAGCTTCGCTCCTGGCACTGAGCAAACAGGTGCCGGCCAGTCAGCCAGAATCTTTATTCCTCCTCTGTTTCTGGGAGCCTGGGCACTGACAGGTACTGTTTGTTCTTTATACTGAGACGTTTTGCTTTTAAAAACCATTTTGAAAACTTTTTTTGTTGGTCTATGGATTGAACTCAGTGGCATAAACGCCTGGCAAGTGTGAGGTCGATCTTCCCCCAAAACAACTAACTCTTTTGGTTTTGTGTTGTTTCCCATGCAGGGTCTTGCTGTGTAGTCTTGGCAGGCTCACCATGTAGCTTAGGCTGGCCTTGAACTCAGTGATGCTCCTGCCTTAGCCTCCAGAGTGCTGGGACTACAGGTGTATGCCACCACACCTGGCAATTGTATTTTAAACTGTGCCAAGGCTGGCAGTGAGTCCCACTGGGTATGGCATCGTGAGACATGGTCATTAGCCAACTGGAAGGTGCAGGCATTCTTTACAGTTATTTAAGGAAGGAAAAAACTGAAACTGAGGTTAGTGAAGCATTTGCTTTGGGTGTCAGCCTGTTTGCCACCTCCACTTCATCTTGGTAGGCAAGGCAGTGGGAGACTGGATGGCTCAGGGGGGGACTTACCTTCTTCCCTTCTTTCTGGTGCTGAACCCACTGGCTTTGGTGAGTGCCCACTTTATGTTTTTGAAATGACAGAGCTGTGTTAGGCAAGACCACCACAGAGGGACCACCCCAGGGAAGCAGGGATGGGTCCTGCACCTGTATATTTCTGCAGCTATTCTTAGGACAATAACTCAGAACAGTTGGAGGTTGCAGCCTTCGCTCAGAGCTTTGGAAGGGTTAAAGGTGTACTGAGGGGGCTGGGGATTTAGCTCAGCGGCATAAGCACCTGCCTTGCAAGCAGGCGGTCGTGAGTTCGATCCCCGGTACCGATAAAAAGAAAAAAAAAAAAAAGTGTACTGAGACACTTTCACACCTTTTCTGGCAGCCAGAATTCTTGCATTAGGATGTAGAGGTGTATGGGGCAGCCCCTGAGCCCGCGTCCACAGCTGTCCCCCAGAGATAGGACCGGACGCTACAGCAAGCATTCCAGCTGGGCTTCTTGGTCTCTGCTGCAGCCGCTCACTATTCATTGTAGCACAAAAGCAGCCCCAGGCAGTGTACAACACTGTCCTCTGACTTGGTTTTCACAGACTGTGGGCCTCACCTTGCCAACCCTTCAGGTTCCTTAACCTTGTCTTACTTGCGTCAGGAAACCTCCATCTTTTCTGCTGTCAGAATCCCTGCTGCCCAAAGCAGACCTCAGTTTTGAGTGACAGGACACTGAAGGGGGAGGACAGGTGGCTAAAGAGTGAAATACAGTGCAGCAGGCACTCCCCACTTGCCTGCCTCTTCTGGGCTCCCAGAACAGACAGAAGAGGTGAAGCTTCCTCCCAAAGGAACAGGCCCAGGTGGCGGGAGACAGCATCACAGTGAGGACCTGTGTGCGGCCACACGATGTCAACTGGGGCAGGTGGTGGGTGGCAGCGGGTGTTGTGTTGTGCTTGGGGTTAAAGTCATCATCAGCACCTTTAGAAACAGCTGTTTGTGGATAAGAACTTGGAAATTATAGACTATGTCTGTAATTTAAAATTATGCCTCTTGGTTTAGGCTGGATTTTGCCACCAAGGGACAGGAACTCCTAGTGCTGGCTAGGGCGGGAAAGCAAGTCCCAAGGAGCCGGAGGGTTTTTTAGCGGGCAGCTGTAGTGGGCCAGTGAATGTAACCTTGGGGAAACATTTATCTCCAGTTCAATTCTGGCCTAGAGTCTTGTGTGAGGGTAAAGTGACAGACCTGTCCCTCTTGCTTGAGAATCATATCCTTTGGTGCCACTGGCTGGGATGAAGTGGAGGCAGAGACAGGTGCCACTAAGTGCATGGCTGGGCTTCAGGTGGCACAGGAATGGCCAAGAGAGACTAACGGGCTTCCAGCTCTGCAGAGTCCCTCACTGGGTAGCTTCCAGGCAGGGTGACAGGAGTGGGTGCCACATGCTTTCCAGGAGGTGGTTTGTAATCTCTGCAAATCAGATGAAGGATTCTGGATGTGTCCTTGAGAAGTTGTTTTGTGAGGTGCATGGCTGCTGTCTCCAGGAGGGGCTTCCCTGGGGTCTTGCTGCCTGGTGGTCACCTGGGGCTGTGTGTGCCCCGAGGCCCTGACAGTAACTGTGTACTTTTTCATCTCCTGGAAGGAGCGACCCATCCTGCATTTTTCTAGAGAAATTTTTGGATTTGTAGGAAACTTGAGCCTGGCATAGATAGAAAGTGGCCTCTGTCTGTGGCTGTGGCCTTTGCCCTAGCACCAAGTCCTGTGCTGTGCTCCAGCCTCCCGGGGAGCTTTTGTCTGACAGCACCGCGAGTCCCCCAGAGCCTGAGCCACACCCAGCGCCATGTCAGCCCTCAGCACAGGCTCAGTGCCACCCAGCACTGTCCGGCACAGTGCAAATATGATTAGACGCTTGTCTTTGTAAACATTAACCTAAATGTTTTTGCTGCTCTGGGAGTCAGAATATTTTTTCATTATTTAAAGAAAGGAAGCACGAGTAAGGGTAGGAGTTTTAGGTAGCTAGGTAGCTTGTGTTTCAGAAACTTCTTTTCTACCTTATAACTTAGTGACATTTCCTGTTTCCAGCTCTATCCTCTTCTGGTGGCCCATGCTTCCTAGCTTTCTGGGCCCAGTGCTGCTCTGCCTAGATCCCTTGGCGTGGCCAGGTGAGCAGCAAGTGACACTGGTCTCCTTACCACACTCATGCTACTTCTGAGCTTCTTGGGACCCACGTTCAACTCTGGCTGCAGCCCTTGATTGCCTGGGTAGTGCTGGCAGTCTATGAGTCTGTGTCACAGGCGTCTCTCCCTCCCCTGGTTGTCCTTCCTGTGCAGTCGGGTAAAGGTCGACTTTGCCCCCAACACCTGTTGCAGGGCTTCGGCCGTGGGACCTGCTGTGGTTGTGTCGAAGGCGCGTCACCAGGCCCTTTCTGAAGAAGTGGCTCATTTGTGGGCCCTTGGCTGCAGGCATCCTCAGGGCTGGGGCAGGGCTTGTGGTCTCCTTGTCTCCCAGGCATCTAGGGTGAAGCTGGCTGCTGAGCTGTGTCCACACAGGAATCTTCCTCAGCACCCCCAGGGCCCAAGCAGGCAGTGAGTGCTTGGCACAGGTGGGAACCTCTTGGTGGTGGTGGCCCACCCTTCAGCAGACATAACACTTGGCTCCTCATAGTGTTTACCCTGTTTCTCCTGAGGAATCCGTCAGGCCAGTTGCACTGAGGAGCTTTGGCTCTGAGAGCTTTGGGGGCAGGTCGGGGCGGGGGGGGGGGCTAATTAGAGAGTTGCTACAGGAACAGAGGCCAATGCCGCTGAACCTGGGGCTTTTGGCAGAAGGTTATGGGAAAGGAGCCCAACCTCAAACTATTGAGCCCATAGCCAGATACCACGGGCGTGGCCTGGCCCGTGTATGTAGTGACCTGCTTTTCACCCACCCGAGCGAACCTGTGTGGGCTGTGCAGCCATTGTAGATCCAAAGCCCTGGGTTATCACCCCGCAGGAGCGAGGTGAACCTGCTCATCCTAGCCCTTCCCCAGCCCCAGGGTGGGGGCTCGGGCAGAAGCAGCTGATTGTAGTCAGGGTAGAAAGCCTTTGCCCACTGCATGGTTGCACACATGACATTGGACTCCTGGCTGTAGCTCATTCTGGTCTGGTGATGCCACTAGTTTTTAGAATCTTTTTTTTAAAAAGATCTGTATTTACTGTGTTTTCCTGAATACACAAGTGTAAATAGTATAATTTGCAGTGCAAAGTCCTTGGCAATTACTTTTTTGTTATGTACTATGTTAACAATCATTGGAAATTACAACCATTGTGGACTGTCCTGCCCCTCTGGGGAGCAGTTACATGTAGGACTCTGGTGTAAGCGTCTGTGTGGCAGAAGCAGCAGCCTGCATGTGTGGACTGTCAGCGGCGCCTCACCCGGAGATGCCTGGCCTTCTTCCCAAGGACCCTGCTGCCCGGCTTCTGCGGCAGTGCGCACACGGTGGCTCCGTGCACTGTGCACACTGGACTCTACCGTGGACTGACCCTCTTGTCTGGCTGCTGCAGTGTGTCTTTAATGCTCTGACATGTTGCATTTTCTCTATCTGGATGAATCAAAATAAATGCTTCTGTGTTGAACAGCAGTGGCTGAAGTATTCTGTGCCGGATTCACACTGGAGAAATGAAGGTACCAGCTGTGGTGAGGTCAAGTGCAGCCCCCCTCTGCTGGGCCCCAAGACCGGCTCTGTGCCCCTCAGTTCTTCCTTTCATGCCAGGGGCTTGGGCCATGGGGAATGGGTCCTTCATATGCCTTCTCTGTGAAGCTCCAAGCTGGCAGTCTGGCTCAGTGTGCAGAAGTCTCATGGGGGGCATACAGTGCGCTTTCACACTGCTCTCATGCTCACCCAGGGATTGGCAGGACCCAGACACTGCAGGATCAGGAGCCAGACTGATGTGACCCTTTGCCCCAACGTGAGGAGTTTCTGGGAGGCAGCAACAGGCAGGCTCCAAAGCTGAGCTCCCCGCTAGTGCAGCCAGCCTTGCCCCGCAGGGTTCCTGCTGCTGAGCCACACCAGTGAGGAATCCCTGGATCCTGCAGAATTAGGACAAAGATCACAGTGGCCAGGGGGGTTGTGCTTACAGCACCATTGTGTGTGCTTACAGCACCATTGCAGTGGCCAGCTTTCTCCTTTCTGATTGACACACATCTGGGCACACACCCAAGCATAGCTCACAGGGAATGGATGACAAGATGAAAAGCCCCACAGCAGCCTGACAACCCCTATCAGACAGATGTGGGGCTCCCTTCAAGGACATGGACAATGACCCAGAAAGATTGAGATGTGCATGCAAGGTGATGGCCTAGTCTTGGACCTGAGTTTCCAGGTACATTGTTGTGTGAAGAGCAGTGACAGTTCCTACTCTACCCGCTGCCCTGCTGTGTGGCTTTGGCCAGGACCTGCTCTGAGCCCAAGTTCTCCACCTGCAATAGGAGGGTGAAGCTTAGTGCTCCTGCTGTTCTTGGAGCACCTTTGTCCTTTTGTGGAGTTGTCACCGTGTGTGGCAGCTCCGTCTCCTCTGCATCTCCCCCTCCCTGTGAATCTTAGTAGAGGATTTAACCCGGTATTGGTGGCAGCATGCACCGCTGGAGTGTCTGGATCCGACGGCCTCTGCACTCTGTTTTGGCCACTGCTGGGCCACAGGAGCCCAGTGTCATTCTCCGCACTCACTGCCAGATGTGAACGGGCAGTGTGTGTGCCACTCATCCCTGCTCCTGAGATTTGGAATTGAGAACAGAGGTGGAGGCTTCAGGGTGTGCTGCTGGCCATTCAGAATTACAAGGCTCTGCCCAGGGTCAGAACCAGCACTGCCCGCCAGTCCTCAGTGCCTGCCCTTGCTGACCACCCTTCTTGAGCTCCCTTGCTCACTCGGCTCTGCCTGCTTTCTCCCCCTTCTACCCCGAGTCATCTGCTCAGCTCTGCTCTCATGGGCTCTTCCAGGCCTCTGCAGCCCTTGCTTGATCCGTGCCCCCTGTGGGCGGTCTCCTCATTCCTCTGGCTCACCTACCAGGCTAGAGCAGTGCTGCTCACCCAAGGCCGGCTCTGCTCCTGTCCACACGTCACCTCTAGCTGCAGAGATGCCCAGGACACCCATGGAGCTGAAGTGCGGAAGCCCTGCGTCACAGATGCCACACCAGCTCCATGGCACCTTGGACTCGAGGCCTCCCTACCCCCAATTCCCAGGCTGTCTCAAACCTGAATGCATCTTCTCTGTGTCCTCTCATCCAAGTTCTACCAACTCCGTTCTTTCTCCATACTCTTTTATTGCTTCTGTTGAGACTGATTTCAATTTCTCCTCCTGACGGGTTGGCAGGGAACAATCCCATGGATGTGTGCTGGCTTCAATTCTCCAGTGGTTCAACACTTTCAGCCTCCCTGGCCTGGCTCCAGCCTAACTACCTGCTGCCTCAAGTAGGTTATCAGATGAACCACTGTCTCTCCCACATCGGGCATGTCTTCTCTAGGTGTTAAAGGCCTCTGATCCCCAGTGCAGTGTCATGGCTGGCCCTGTCCTTCTGTCTTTCCTGCAAAGCCACACTCTACGTCCCACCATGTCTCGCACAGCTGTACAGTACAGCATGACGCCACAGTTCCTCTCCCCCAGCATCAGCCAGCGGTGCTCCGGGAGTTCTTCAGGCCTGGCGCTAAGGCTGGCTGTGTGTCTCCCCACAGTGAGAGTTCTGCCGCATGTGCACCCCCAGGAGTAGGAAAGCAGGGAGCAGGCTGCCCAGCAAGGTGGACCTGATCTGTGCTCCAACCTGTACACATCAAAGGGATCCCAACTGTGTCCTAGAAGATGCTCAAGTGGCTAGAGCCACACAGTTGTGGAAGCGTCACTTCATCCTGTACCAGCGGCCTGCAAGGACCACTGTGAAGAGAAAGGACTTTCCCTTGTTTTTGAAACAGGGTGTGCTATGTAGTTCAGGCTGGAGATCCTCCTGGCTCAGCCGCTCGCGTGCTAGGATTACAGGTGTGCATGCTACGCCTGGCTGGAAACTTCTCAAAGGTGTATCTGTCTGTGTCACCACTTCTAACCCTTGGCAGAGCACATGGGCTCCAGGTACTCTGCCTTTCTGGCCTTCGGCTGTTTGGCCTGTACACTCCCATGCGGCCCTCTGCCTTCCTGTCTCTGGCCAGTGAGATGTTTGTTTTTCCAGGTCTAAGGCCACCCTTCCCTTGTGTAAGAGCTCCCTGCACATCAGACACACCAAGGGGGTCTCACAACTGTCACAGCGCTGTACTTTTCTAGGAGGCACAAGCTCAGTGACTGCAGAGGCATCAGGCCGTGTCTTCTCCCACCGTCCTGACATACCTCAACAGGGCGTGTGTCAGCCACTGTGCTTGGAAATGCGCCTGTGGAAACGGGCCTGACCCTCACCTCCAGGACAGCTGATAGCCAGTCCCTCCCTGCACTCTGCGGGGATGAAGCGAAGCACAAAATGACAAAACTGGGTTTTACAAAGCAAGGCTGTTTGTACCAAAATATTTAATGAGTATGTTGTTACAATAAAACCAACAAAAGAAATAGTAGTACAGTTTTACTGGTTTATATTTCAGTTTGGAAAGTTGACACAAACTACCCTAGCACAATGTCACGCACCTAGTATTAGATGGGCTATAGTGGTTTTGGTAACTGAACAAGAAAGACACAGAATGCAGTGGAGGGGACGACTGGGGGAGGGATTGCCACTTGTCTCCCTTATCACAGATGACCTTGGTAGCAAGCATTAGTACAGCCAACAGGGACAGAGATACAGAACGACCCGAGTCTCTCTATATACAAACCAGTGCCTCTTAGCCAGCCACCTCCACATGGAGCGCAGAGAAGACGACTCACTTGTGAGATGGCCTGTCAAAGTGTTTCAATGAAAAAGGTGCTAAGCCTCCATTTCCCCAGCTTTGCGGTAGGGTCTGCAGCCCATGTGGACGTGCACTCACACTTGGCCGCACTCTGAGTGGGCCACACTCTCGGCCCCGACAGCCAGGGAGCGACCAAGCCAGGAGGACAGGGACCTCAGGCACACACACACATTTCTACAGACACACAGCAGAGTCTTTCTCACTTGTGCAACCTGTTGTGCAAACACACTAGGAACTTTGGAGGGAGGGGCCTCTTCAGTCCCATGACGGCGCGGAGGAGAGCAGAGCCCAAGAACCCGTGAGTAAAATCAAGTGCCCAAGAACCGCGGCAGTTAAGTTGTGCAGATCAGCAGTCCGAGTCGGACTGAAACACTGTCAACTTGGTGTATTAGGAAAGATATGTGTGTGTATGCATATATATATATATATATATATGTATACACACACACACGACACATTACGCAAAATAAGATCTGTCCATGTTCTGATTAATAGTCTCACAGTTACATCACCCACTCTAGCTTTGTGAAATTGTTTTGGCAGCAAATGCTAAGAATAACAGGAACTATGAGAGTTGCATAGAATTGATCAGAAACGTGTGAATAATGCCAAACCCAAAACTTGTGCATCATACAGTTTCACAAAAGTAGGTGGCTTCAGCTATGACTATGAAACCTTAGGACTTAAAACAAAGTGCTTTTCCATGTCTACTTGGGGACCTTCTGCTGGCACTTACAGATAAGAATTATTTTAATTTCTGATCCCCTATTCCCAGTATATAGAGTATGTATATGTTTTAAAAAATTAAAGGTTTAGAAAAAAAATCAACACACTTAAGGATCCCCAAACTCTGATCATGTAGACTCAGCGTTGAGGCTGGGCGAAGTGTTGACCTGCACGGGAGGCAGCCTGGGAGGTCACACTGAGGAGCGATTTCCGGGATGTGTCCAGAGCATCCGCAGAGCTGCAGGCCCGGTGTGTCAGTAGTGAGGAGTGCCTGGCCCAGAGGCTACCTGCTGCAGGAGCCCCGGCCCAACAGCCTACAACGGGCATCTACAGATCCAACCTGGTACGTTCTGGTCCTGGGACATGTCACAGAATCACACATCTGGCCAAAGAAGGCAACACAAGGTGGTGTTTTCTGACGGTGTCTGGAAGCAGCAACTGTTTTCAGCAAGTCTCCTTCCCCTGTACCCCCGTGGCTGTCTTGATGGAGCTCAGCGTCCGGTTAAACCAGGTCTTCTTGGCCGCCTGGACTTCACTGAGGGCAAGGCCTAAATGATGCTCCAGGTCCTGCAAGAGGAACAAAGCGATGAGGTTCTTGGCTCCAGCACCACCGGCTCTGCCTCCTCACAGGGAGGCTAAGACATAAGCCGGCCCAATTACTCTTGTGAGACCTCTAGAAACTCCCCGTCTCAGACTGGCAGAGGAAATTCTACAACGCCCATAGATTTGGTGGCTTTCCTAGGTAAGACCATCCTTGGTGCTCTGTCTACTAAAAACAGCCTCCTAAATTTGGTATCCGTATCCTGTCCTCCTGCACACCAGACAGATAGCTGATGCTCCAGCTCTGATTATATCACCAATTTTCAAATCTTTGAAGTGCAGGCTCCCCAGCACGGCATTTGAGGTGCTTCGCAGCTGGGCCCACGTACTCTCTGCCAGCCTTTGGCACCACCTCTGCCCTCCACAAAGCAAGACACTGAAGCTCACCACAGGCCCTCCACTCTCTCCATCTCAGACACGCGTGGTTTTTGCTCTTGTGCAGCTACAAACCCTGTCTGTTCTTTATTTGAGACAGGGTCTTGCTATGTAGTTCAGGCTAGCCTTGAACTCATGGCAGTCCTTCTGCCTCAGCCTCCTGAATGCAGGGATCACAGAGGTGCACCACTGCACCTGGCACCCTCTCTATCCTTGGTCAAGGCTCAGACACTGCTGCTGTGGTGACATTGAGTGGCCCAGGGCTGTGTCTTGTTACATTCCCAACAGCTAGGACAGGGCCCAGCAAAGCAGGTGCCCCGTGAACACATGCAGTGCAGGAGATGGCCTCAAGCTTCTGAGACAAGCTGGGTTTCACAAACAGCGCTTCACGCATATCCTGGGCTCAGTGTTGCGCTGGTGAGAATAGCAGTACAATCTGAGGGTGACCAAAATAACCTTAATTTCTCCATCAGGAAGGCGCGTAGGTCCATCAGGGAAATATGCCCAAAGTCAATAAAAGCTCATATTTGTGCAGCATCCATCACTGTGCAGAGCCTTTTCTATACGTTTCTCTCATGTTCTTAAAACAGCCCAACAGAGGACTAGGACTCCCACCACTCCATTCTCCACTAGGTGGTTACCTTGACATGCGGGAAGGTCACTAACTCATGGTCCAAGAGTTTGGTGGTGGAGCTGGGACTTTAAAGCACGTGTTCTCAAGAACTTCCCACTAAAAAGATCTCAGCTGTGCCGCTAGATGGCTCACATTACTAAATGCACATTCTTAGGGAGAGCCCAACCCTCATTAAACAGCACTGCTCAGTGACGAGTACTGGGCTTCTCCTATGAGGATTATTACTGTTTAAAATAGGAGGAGACAAGGAAAAAAACCCTAAATGAGAAAGGCTGAGGCTGGAGTTACAGTCCCACGAGGAGTCTAGCTCAGGGCGGGCCCGAGCCCTTACCCATACCTGTATCTTGCACTCAGCCTCCACCAATTGGAGCTTGGTTTGTGCCAGCTCCAGTTCCATCTCCCTCAGCTGGTTCTTGAGCGTCTCCTTTTCTTCATCAGTGTCCTCATCCAAAACCTCCTTGGCTGAGGTGATGCCCTTCACACGGCCTTCTTTGTTGAAAAACTCCCGGCAGCGTTCACAGTCATCTACTTTTTGCTTAAATTGTCACAGGAGAAAGGTAAAAAAGAGAAATGGTCCTTGAGATTTTGTTGAACCCTGAAATCTGAGCCCTGGCCCTCTTTGGAAACTGGCAGACAGTCTCCTAGGAAAGCTACTACTTGGTTTAATGCCCCAAGGGCAGTAAGGATGTCCTTGTCTGGGTTAGTAACTGCCTTTCCAGGAAAATGACACTGTGAGAAATGAACAGTATCTCCATTTCAGAATGAGGGCCATGAGGATAACTATGTAATTGCTATTGGGAGCAATGAAATATCTAGCTGTTTCCTTAAGGATGTCTGGAGCCTCTAATGGGCTTATGAGAAACTTTTCATAACACAGGAAGATGATTAAATGCTAGCTGAAAGAAACAGGACACAAAAATTACACAAAATACAATTTCACATTTCATCAAACCTAAGATGCCACGCCCTATGAGAAACATTATATTTCTCTAAGAAAACATTCAATTAAAGCCCAAAAAGCCATTGTAACATCCCAACTTTAGGGATACTTGAGAAAAAGCGAATCTTTGACAGAAACTTTGTATGTTACAGTTAATGTAGAGCCGACACTGAGAGAACACATACCCAGCTGTTAAGTTTATTCTGATTTGGATATTTTGACATAAGGTCTCACGCAGTGTTGCCCAGGCTGGCCTTGAACTCACATCAAACTTCCTGCCTCAGCCTCTGGAGTGCTAGGATTACAGGTTTGAGCCACCATGCCGGGCTTATTTAAAGATGATGTTTAGGCTGGGGTTTTAGCTCACTAGTAGACTGTAAGGCCCAAGGTTCAGTTTCCAGCACCAAAATATGGAAGGCAGGGAGGAAAAAGAAAAGAAAGACAAAAGAAAGAAGCGGGGAGTCTTCTGTGGGTAATGGTATTATAAAGGTTTTCCTACTTATGTCCTAAAACTTATGTAAAAGCATTCTTACAATAAGTTTTAGAGCCGGGAAACAAATTATTTTAAAACTGAGGGCTTCTGTGTAAACACAGCTGTGGGTACACAGCTGTCCTGCACGCTGGCCACTAAGCTGTGAATAATTGGTAAAGCATCTTCCAGTAGATCACTCCTCTCGCAAAGTGTGACAAGGACCCTAACACAGGGACGACATAAGGCAATGCCAAGTTACAGTGGACCCCAAATGGTCGAAAAATGCTGCCCAATTCAAGGCCTTCTACTTGGACGTGTCAAGAGGAGAAATGAGCTGCGGCGCAGACTCTGGAGAAAGCGGGATGGCGCAGCACGCCGGTCCCTGCTCCCCGCCCCGCTGGCGGGATTGCCCCTTGGCTCTGTGCTCTGTGCTCTGGCCATCCACTGCCTGCCTGCCTGCTGCGTGATGCTGGCAAGTCCTGGGACTCTGAACTCTACGGCCAGAACTCTTCCTCCTAGAGACAACAGGGCCTGTGATGGGCACCTCAGAATTCCCAGCTTCTTGCCCTTTTGAAATCAACACCCCTCCTAAAGCCAGCAACACTGAATGTAGCCATCAAACGAAGCAGGTGGCATAAAGTCTCTCTGTAAAGGACATCTTACCCGAATCTTTTCAATTTCCACTTTGTTAGCCGTCTGCTGCTTCTCCAGTCTTTCACTCAACTGAGAACAAATCTAAAACAAACAGAAAGCCACCGTCTCTTGAGCAATGCGCTAATCTGCATAATTTGGCCTGAAATTCTAGCAGAATATGCTGAACAGAATCAACACAGCACCAAACAGGCTGCAGCTGTGCGGCGAGTGTGAGGCTGCACAGGTGCAGAAGGGCCCCAGGCCGAGCACCGCTGCATCCACCCCCAGAAGGGGCCAACCCAACAGCCAGTGTTTTCTGAACACTGCCAGGTTTGTAAGCATCGTGAGACCCTGCCCAGAAAGGAGCAGGGTCATCCAGTTATGTTCTCCAGGCCCAACCATCCATGGAGAGAACTGGTTTACACTTACATAAGTCCATAATTCAGAACCTGAAATGGCCTGAAACACGCCATGGCTTTCACTTATTAAGTCCATACTCCATGCTGGGCACCAGGCCAGGTACTCTGTGTGTCTTTCTGAATCCTTACAACAAAGCTTCCAGACAGGATTATTTTCCTTATTTTCAACTGACAGTAAGGGGACAGTCAGAGTTTGAGGCCAAAGTGTGCCAGCCTCTGGGTCTGGAAGGCACACATCTCACCCACAGGGACAAAGCCCAGCCCCAAGTGCAGGGACCCACCTGCTTATAGTCACCGATGATAGAACTGTTTTTTTTAATCTCAGATTCTGCCTTGTCAAGTTCTCGGCGGCACATTTCCTTCAGCTGCACACACACAGAAGCAAGAGTGAATGCTTTAATACAGGGAGGTCTGTCACTAACTTACTAATGCAGGCCTCCCTGGACTCTGGAAGGGCTCTGTCCCCAACCTTTTTCCTCAGCCCACAACATCACTGATCCCGTGTTCCTCATGCCAATAGAGGGACAGAGTTCAAACTTCCAGTAGCATCAGGCCCCACCTCCTGGACCTTGTGCGGCACTCTCCCTGCCAGTGCCCCCATTTAAGCTATAGCCTTGGCTGAGGAGGCAGCACGACCCAGACTCATGGGCGACTGCACTTCACAGTAACCAAAACGTGCTTCACCCCGCCCCCCAGCCCTGGACTGGCAGGCGTGACATGCATGCTGGAGGCTGGGTGGCAGGAGATAGTTCTACCCACAGTGTGCTCCACGGGAGCCATGCGAGGCAAGAGCTGGGCCCTGAAGCCGGGCGCTCAGTTAGGGAAATGCAGATAACCCTCCTCTGTTACGCTCTGATAGTGATCCCAGAAACTCCTGCCCCGAAGAAGATGGGGCTTCAAGCCGCAGTCTCCTCCTAGGCTTTAATTATTAAGAACTGTTATAAATAAAACAGGCTGTTGGAGAGAAGCAAGCCAGAGGTTTCCAGGTTCTCCTGTGACACATGCAGCTAACTCCCTACCTTTACGCTTGCAGGGCACGGGGTGCGGGAGGGCTCAAGAATCCCTCACCTGCGCAGATTCTTCTTCCAGTCGTCTCTTCTCTTCTTCTGCATCAATCAACTTCTGTTTGGTCATCAGCAGCTCCTTATTTAGTGCATCCGCCTTTTCCTCAGCCTGAAAAATGTAATGCACAGGGTCAGGACAAGACTGAGGGGAAACTGACTGAGTGAGAGGGTACAGTGCCTGGCGCAGTGCGCCCGGGGCACAGCGGCAGCATGGGCAGCACTCGGGAGCCCTGCCCTGGGCATCAGACCAGCTGGCTCCTCTCCCATGTGCACTGCCCACTGCCACTTCCACAAGTCAATGAGGCCTTTTCTAAGCTTCAGGCTCTTCATTTGAGGGACACAGCACAAAAAGCATTCAGCACAGTGCCTTAGAATACAGTAAACACTCAGTAATGAGCCAGCAGTCACTACTTTTAATAGTAAGAGTAAGCCCTAGTTTTCACTTGGCTTTTCCTCTGCTTCACCCAACAAGTCCTGCATGTTGCCCTGACTGATGAAGGCAGCTATCCCCTTCCTGGAGCTGTGTGAAATTCACCTTCAGTGGTTCTGCCAGTGGCTGGGGGCATGCTGTGAGTCCCCCGAAACTGACACCCAGTGTCTAGCATTTGCCTTCCTGACACAGATCTCCTGCTGATAGCTCAAGATGGAGAATATCAAGGACAAGATGGGCTGGCTGGGCTCTGCAGAGGCAACTGCCCTGGCCGTGGATGGCAGCCAGACACGGAGCACTCCACTCCCACCACTTCCTCTTACGCATCTTCTTGGGAGGAACACTGCTGGGACAGGGGTAGTAAGCTATCCACATCCAAGAGGCGCACAATCAGATAGGAGCCTACAGTTAGGGCTGTCCTTCCAGGAGTGCGACGATCATTCCCTCTTTCAGCCCCAAGCCAAACATCAACTGGGAAACAACCCGTAAGGAGGAGAAGTCCTGTCCAAAGATCTGAATAACGGAACCTATGATTTCTGCCTTGAACTCAAGTAACATCTCTTGTGCACGCAGTGGCACCCCCGCCCCACATACACACACTGCGTTCTCCCTTAGCCGTCAGAGCTGTTGCAGGTGCAGGCTCTTGGTGCTGTGCTGGGCCTTCTAACTCAAGAGCCTCGTCTACCTGACTGACAAAAAACGAGGGTGAAGCAGATGCCGTGAGCTCTCACGGCCCATGCCCACAGCTGGAATGCAATCCTAAGCCTGCACTTGTCCACCACTTCCAGAGCTGACTCTGCATCTAACCAACGGAAACATGCACTACTAGAAGCTACTAGACTAACCTCGCTTGGGCCTGTGAGGGCACCGAGCTCGCTGCACAACCCTTCGATTCACAGCAACAAATGAGGGGAGAACTGTGGAGACAACAAGCATAAAGCCAGACTTCTATGTCCAGTCATAAAGATTAAGGCCAGATTTAAGCTCCCACTGTGAACACAAAACTGTACAAACTATTGTCTTCAGATAGTGCAAACAATAAATGCACAACTCTGGTTCTTGAGAGAAAAACCAACCAATTGACAAACACCTGCACTCTCCCATTACCTGGTTTCTCTGAAGAGAAACCTCAAAAGTTAAGGGTAGCTGGGGGCAGGGTGAGGTGGCTGGAAGAGGTGGGCAGAATGCTGGAACAAAGGGAGCCCGGGAACAGCTAACAAGGCAACAGCAGAAATAAGATCACGCAAAATTCCAATTACATCAGATAATGTGGAAAGGGAAAAAGCAAGACAAACAGGAAATAAATTCCCATTTGAACAAAACAAAAACTCCTTTTAAATTTATTTTTCTTTTTTCTCTTTCTTCTTTTCTTTTCCCAGACAAGGTCTCACTCTGTAATTCTGGCTGGCCTTCCGCTCACTATGTAGTCCAGGCTGCCTCAAACTCATGGGGATCCTCCTGCCTCAGCCTCCAGGGTACTGGGATAACAGGAGTGTTCCACCATTCCTGGCCACTCATTTTTAAATATAAAGATGCAAGCAGAGGGATGGAGAAAAAGACACACACATACCATGAACGTTAGGAGTGGTTATATAAGCACTAGATGGAGATTTCAGAATGGAGAATACTGGCAAGGACAAAGATGCCCATTTCAAACAATGTAAGAGTCACTTCACAAAGGTGGAGAACACCAGAAATGCATGCATGCATTCAAATTATGTGAAATGAAACCTCATATAACTGAAAAGAGAACTTGTAAATGCTAATTAGAAGTGCTAGGGATACAGTCCAGTGGCACAAGTGCCTTCCTAGAAAATGCGAGGTCGTGAGTGCGATTCCTAGTGCCAAAAAAAAGCACTAATTAGAGAGTGGAAACTTCTGTATGGCTCCTAGTGACAGTCATGTGGAGAGAAAATCCCTGAGTCTGCAGAAGACTGGCACACTCTCAACCAGTCTGCCCTGACACACCTGTCTGGCCCAGGACAGCAACATGCACAGACTCCGCATAGAGTGTGCGGAGCTACAGGAGAATTAAACCAGTCCCCAACAAGCAAAATTTCAGGAAAATCCTTAATACTTGGAAATTAGAGGATGCTGGGAAACCAAGCAATTGGCTCACCTCCCTGGTAAACAGCTGTTGTATGGCAGGCTGCAGCCATCCCGGGGTGGGGGGGTGGAGGGGAGAACCACCAACGTCTCCTGAGATCCACGCCATGTTGGAACTTAGGGCTCTGGGAAACCAAGCAACGAGCCTGCCTCCCTGCTAAGCAATAGTGAGCCTACCGGTGCACGGGCTGAGAGTCAAACATCCCATTTCCCCTGCCCCCTGTTAGCAAATGGGAACCAGAGATCTGAGCATCTCTTGGGAGGTTGACCTTAGCAAATAAGGGGGATTTTCTTCTACCATCTCTTTGAAGGCAAATATTTTTACTACTCTTTTGCTTTATTCTGATTAATGGTACTGTTCCATTCAATATTCTGTTTTGATAAGTTCTATAATGTTCTGTATTTCTTTTTATTTTATTATACGTTATTGAAAAAACAACAATTGTGAAGATAACAAGATATAGTGTGATACCTATTACTGTTATCCCGGTAACCCGCTGTGAAGTTCTGTACCAATTTCACTACACTGTCTCAAAAAAAGAAAAAAAAAAAAAAACTTGGAAATTACACAAGTTGAAGATAAAAAAACACAAGAACCGAATAAGAACAGCAGCATTATTAGAATGTGGGGGTACAGATAAAAATGGTACTTACATAGATACTTGTTTAACTGTAAATGTTTATTTTAGAAAGGGTCCCAAATCAATTTTCAACCTAACTCTTTTTTTTTTTTTTTTTTTTTTGTCTTTTTGTTTTTGATCCGTACCAGGGATCGAACTCACGACCGCCTGCTTGCAAGGCAGGTGCTTATGCTGCTGAGCTAAATCCCCAGCCCCTTAAACTACCTGTTTAAGAAGTTAGAAAAAGTAGAAATTAATCCCAAAGAAGGTAGGAGAAAATAAGTAGAAACCAAAAAAATAACACAAATGTTGGAGCAAAATCAATAAAACTACAAGCTAACTTTTGAAAAGATTGACCAGCTGATAAACTTCTATTTAGATTAAGAAAAAAAAAAAAAAAGACACAGATTACTCAATATGAAGAGTGTCAGAGAGGGCACTGTTACCTATAAACATAAAAAAGCAATATCAACATTATATGGATCCATCTGAGAACTATGATGAAACGGACAAATTACTTGAAAGATACAAAATATAAAAATGGGATCACATAAAGAATTACAAAATTTGTATAGCTCTACTATCTAGAAGGAAATTAATTCACAATTTCTTGCAAAGAAAATTCCAGGCCTGCATTAACTTCATTAGAGAATTAAAGATTTAATCCACAAATAATCCTATATAGAGTTCTTAAGAAAATATAAAGGAACACTTCCCAGTTCATTCTGAGACTAGTGTTACCCTGATAGCATAATCAGACAAAAGCACCGAAGAAAACTCCAGACAAAGACTGCTCATGAACATAAAAATTAAAATCTTTAATAAGAAGAAATATCAGATGGGTTTAATACAGGAATGCAAGGTTGTTTAAAGAAAAAATAGGGGCTGGGGATTTAGCTCAGCAGCATAAGCACCTGCCTTGCAAGCAGGCAGTCGTGAGTTCGATCGCTGATAGCGATTTAAAAAAAAAAAGAAAAAAATTTATGACCTCTCATGATTCTTAAAGATGCAGAGGTCTGAGTAATATGTTTGCTGGGGATTTAGCTCAGCAGCATAAGCGCCTGCTTTGCAAGTACATGGTCGTGAGTTCAATCCCAGTACTGATAAAAAAAAAAAGCAAGTGATTTGTCTTAACAGGTATAGGAAAGCAGCTGACAAAATGCCACACCTAAAGCAATAAAGAAAACAATACCTTTTCTAACAGGTGAAAATGTGCAAATCTTACAAACTGAAAATTAAAAAGCACTGCAGACAGAAACTGAAAAATATCAGCTAAGTAAAACTTGTATCACATTCATGGGCTGGATGGCTCAATCGTTAAATACCAACTCTCGCTGAATTGATTCACAGGTTCAGTGAAACCTCAAACCTCAGAGGGTTTTTATTTCTCGGAATTTGTGTATTCTAACATTTATGTTGCAAATGTGAAAGACTTAAATGTGGTCAAGTGAGTTTAAAAGGAACACCAAAGTTGGAGGACTCACGTGGCCACATTTAAGATTTAGAATCACTGGGTTTTGGGTACAGGGGGCACGGGTCAGGGAGAAAGCTTAGCGAGCACTCAGGCTCACGGCGCTAGCAGATCCTAGCAGGTGCCTGCTGCGCTGGTCCCCTTGCCATCCTACCACGCTGCCTCACTGCACTCGGGTATTCTGCTGCCACGGCACCAGCACCCTGCCACAGACCCCTCCGCCCTTGGCGGGCCTCTCGTTTCACAGGGGGAAGCCTGCCTGGCGTCCCCAGGGATGGCTGACTTGGAATTTCTCCGGAGCTGCTGTTGGAAGAGTAGTGAAAGTGACAGGTGATGAGTAACAAAAGCTATATAAAATCACTGGGAATACAAAGAGGATTCTGGGAACTATGTAATCTTCACATTAGAACTTTTTCTGGGATGCAGAAAAGAGGGTACTGAAAGCAATAAAGTTCTTTTAAAAATTGGAGACTTAAAAATTGGAGATCTTGCCAACCATGGTGGCACACGCCCATCATCGCAGAGCTATGGGTTCCCGCCCAGCCTGGAGTATGTGGTAAGTCCATTCTAGCCTAAATTGCACAGTAAGATACTGTCCTCCCAAAACAACAAATAAAACACCTAAGTTCTTTGAGAAAAAGATGAGAGGAGGAACACAGCAATTTTTATTTGTGATTCAAAAGAAACTGCAGCCAGGCGTGGTAGTGCAGGCCAGTAATCTCCGCACTCAGGAGGCTGAGGCAGAAGGATCACCGAGAGTTCAAGGCCAGCCTGAACTATACAGCAAGAAGAAAAACCAAACAACAACAACCATAACCACAACAAACCCAAAAAACAAAACTGAGGTGCTAGAAGATACCCGAGCCCTGACAGGGCTTAGCTCTTGAGCTTGTGGAGCAATGTATGCTCTGGAATGAGTCAACTGGTTTCCTTCACAAGCGCCTGGCTCTGACAACCTGGGTGACCTGTAGATATTTAACCACTTTTTTTTTAAGCCTCAGTTTCCTCATCAAGAAAGTGGGGAATGAAATGGGCACACAAAATCTTCATATACTTTTGGTAGAGACCAGAGCTTCTTCAAGTTCATGAAACAGTTACTGTTTCTTCTCCAACACAGGTTGTTGTGAAGATTCAGTAAAAACTGCGCACAAAGCACTGGGAACAGTGCCGAGCGCTTCTAGGTGCTCACAAACGTTAACAGCTATGTGTGAGGATCACCAGTCTCCTGCAGCTCTTGCTTTGGGTGAAGTTATGACATCGAACCATTGTGTCCTGTTCCATACTAGGTGCAAAGATACTGTGGCATCACAGAAAGAGCGTGGGCACTCCAGTGCCTTTACCTCACTGAAACTCATGTTTCATAATGGGTAAAAAAATTCTCACGCACCAATGGGGTTCATCTTACCCTTACCAGGCTGAGGTAAGGACAGAAATTTCGCTCTTTCACTCTCACTGCCATTCGTTTTTCTTACCTCCTTCTTGCACGGCGCACAGCTGCTGTGAAGGAGGCTCTGACCCCAGTCACTGCTCCATGTCCAGCTGCCTCCCTTCACTCACCAGGCAAAATGCCCTTCCAGTGAGAAGGTCCAGGGTGGGGTCTCCACAAAGGATGAAGAGACCCCCCTCTGACACACACATACTGTGCTGGGAAGACAGTGAGATCTCAGACTCTGGTCCCTGAAGAAAACCAGTGACCCTGAGACACTCTACCCCCAGAAACTAGGAGACGGGACCTTCCCAGTTACACGCAGTGGCTTTCAGCTGATGGACGAATGGAGGGAACACATTCTGCTTGTGCTGCTGGTCTTCTGCTTTCTGGTGGTACCTTCTGTCATTCCACCAAATCATCTAATCTCACCATATACTGTGACTCAGCCACTACCCTCCCTTGCCACACGTTAGGGTATCCAAGCTGGGTGTAAATGCCGAGTGGGTACTGTCCAGAATTTTCCACTCCATTATTCTGTTTCTAAAGAAAAGTGGCAAGAGCTAATAGATACTGTCATCTCTCTCTCATATGTGAATTATTTTGAGAACCTAATGAAAGCATGGTCTTGCAAAAAAAAATACCCTAATACACAAAATCTTCACTTTTGATAGATGTCAGAGCTCCCGAAGTTTGTGAATTCTGTGCAGTTCAATATACGTAACCTTCAGGAGTCTGAGCCTATCTCTAGGGCCTTAGGAAACTCCTAAGTAGAAAGTAGCCTGGCAGCCAGGTGAGGACATCTAAGTCAGGGGCAGGCATGGGCCAAATCAGTGCGGCCCACACTGCCTATCTTATAAATAAACTTTTTTAGAAAAGCACCATTTTCATTTGTTTCTTGTACATTGCTGCTTTGCACCAAGGGTATTATGAAGTATTGTCAACAGGGAACAGATGGTCTGCAGAAATTTAAATAGTTACTATCTATGCTTTGCAAAAGGAAAAAAAAACCAAAAATCTGAAAAACTGTGCCAACCCTGACCTAAGCCATAAATGACTCCATTTCCTCTAAGGGATGCTCACAGTATAGAAAATAGAAAAGCAGCCCTGCCAGCAAAGTTGTCGTCACAAAATTCTAATTAAGATTAGAAGCAGCAAAGGAAAATGGAACATCTGCTGACAGAACTACTGATGACACTGCATACTGTCCAGGCACTGAGCTGTGTTCCAATCAGCTCTCGAACAGCATGAATACGCAGAAAATCGAAATCCCCTCAGATGTCTTCAGGACAAGTGAAGGAACATACAACGATTAAATGTCGCCATTTATGACAACTTAAGAATTAGTCAAAAGGTCTTTCAATCCAATGATGTCTGAGAAAGAAGCTGAGGAGCTATGTGCACAGAGAATGTGCACACAACAATGGCCTTGAGGGAAGGAGCAAAGCACTCTTGCCAGGCAGGCGGCAGCCTAAGAGGGCCACTCTGCAGCTCCAGAACAGTCCTTACTAAGCCTCAAACATCTCCCTAGCTGGGGGAACAGTCAGCGTCTCCTTATGAGCCTCCCTTAGACCCTCACACTTACGTTATCCAGGTCCTTCCGCAGGGCGATCTTGCTGGTCACCAGCTCATGAGCTAAGTCATCATTTTCCTGTTCCAACCTCATGTTAGCTTCTTGGAGACGCCTATTCTCCCGCTGAAGGGCAGACAGAAACCAGTTATAGACACATGTATACACACACACATGGCTCTACTTCAGCCCTATGGAAACGATAAAGAGATACGGCTACTTCTAATGTGTTTCCAAAGAAACAATTTCTTATTTCCTAAATCCACAAAGAAAAACTTAACTGACTCCAGTGGCTTTGTCCAGCGGCTACTTATTAACTGTGATGAAAGGCCACTGAACTCTATCAAACAGTTGGTTTGGAGCTGAACAGGTAATGAAAGCTGAAGTCTAGAAACAGTGGTGGTGAACTTTACAGAGAATTCAGTAAAACTGGTTATAGGCAAAATTACGTGAAATGAAAGGCAGAAAGCTCCTTGCATCTTCCAGGCAATAAGCAAACAAACCTCAAATCGCTCAATGGGGTCTTCTTGCTGGGCCTGCTGTTCCCTCATGGTGTGATATTCTTTTTCATATTTTTTCAGCTTCTTCTGACTAATCTGCACAATAAAGCACAGGACAATTTAAGAAGAATCAGAATGTGGTGATGCCTATGTTGAAGACCATGACTTCTGCTGAGCCTGACTACTCCAGTCACTATGGAGGATGCTGGGATGCAATCATTATACCCATGAATAAACGCTAGTGCAGCTGGGATAGTCGGTTCCCAAGATTATTACTGCCAGTGTTTGAATAAGCACTCTACAGATGACCCCTTCTGCCTGTGCTCTGGGTCCTATGTGTCCCTTGTAATAAATAATGAATTGTTTTATTTGGGACACACCAGCACCGCTGCTAAGTGCTTCACATGGGTACCCCCCTTCATGGGGTTCAATGCTATGATCCTTTATGGGAAGCAATTCAAGTAGAAGGAGGTTATGTAACTTGACCAAGGTCACTCAGCACAGGACTGGCAGATCTCGGATTTGAGCCAGGCTGTTGTATTTCATTCAAAATCCAAACTACAGTTCCTCCCTCTTTTACTACCCTTCTATCCCCTTTCCCTCCTACAGTTCATTCTGTGCTGCTCTTAGTCATGATTCTTTCTACCTTTAGAAAGACAGATCTGCTAAGTAACCCACTGAGATGCATTTTTGCCCCAAACTACTATCCTATTTCTCCCACGCCTTTTCTTACCAACCACTGTAATCCACAGGCCTCCGCCTCGCACCTCCACTGCTTAGTGGGTCCTCCCTCTCTAATCTCTCTAAGTCAGACTTTTGCCCTAACAGCTCTAAAGAAAAGACACCAGTGATTCTTTTCCCGTGCATCCTCAGGGTCCCACCTCTCTCCAGCTAGATTTCAAGATTCCTTGAGTTTTGTACTTTACCATGACCAATCTCCTGCCCTCAGAAGATTTTCTCTCCCTTTCTTGCTTCTCCTCTCTGTCCGGTGTGTCCCTCTTTGGTGGCTGGCCATTTCTCATTCAGCAGTGGAGGTCATGGCTAAAGCCCACCTCCAAGATGCAGCTCTCTTTTACTTGATTCCTTCTTTTTAAAAGTGATAGCCAATTTCCTCTGGTGTATTTTAAGTTACAGTGTTTTAAAAATTAGATATAACTGAAAAGGAGTATAACAGATACTTGTAAAATTAATGTTCATTCCTTCTTCAACTTTCAATAATCAGCACTTAACTGCTAGTTAGCCAATTTGCTTATCTGGCTACAGGTTCAGATATCCAGAACTTGTAGAGCTAATCTAGCCCAAAGTTATTTTATACCAGAGTCAAAAGGTGAGGAGACAGGCCCATGTTTGTAGCCTGTTGGTGCTGGCATCCCCGTTCCCTGTTCTGCTGCTCCCTGTCTTACGTGAGCTGCTGGATTAAAAGCTCCCTCATTCTCACAGGAGGAGGATCAAATCTCCCTCAACTACTGCTGGACGATCAGTACCTGATAAACGCTGGTCACTTCACACAGCATTTTGTTTGGTTTCTAAATTTTCATGACAGCAGGTTACATTTCTTTTTGCTTTTATTATGTTTTCCAGGTTTTTTGCACTGAGCATAAATTATTTTTAATATAGCATGAATTATTTTTATAATTAAGGAAAACATTAAAATACTATTTCTAAATTTCTCACAGATGTTCTACGCTAAGACAGTTCTGCCATTTCTCTAATGATGGTGTCCCCTTGCTTCTCAATCAGTCCCCAGGTGCCATCCCTTAAGACTGGACACACAAAGCTCTCCAGTCTTCCCCAGAGCTTGCTGCTCCAGAGTTCTGACCTCTTCCCCAGATCAGTTTCTTTCCACACTTCAGCTTCCCTCGTTCTTAGTTTCCTTCTTTCTCCTTGAAATGCCTCAACCCCTTCCCACCACAAATACAGCACAAATGAAAATACTATGGCTGCCCAGCCGATGCTGACTGGGAGCATGCATCGCCACGTGCCACAGCCACCAGTTCAGGCTGCCTCTAAGGACCCCACGGGAAAAAGATGGCTGCCTGACAGCTGAATGAAAGAACCAGGAGGTGGGAGCACTAGAAGCAATGATTCAAGCTTCCAGCCTCCTCAGTGGCTGTTCCCAGGACAGACAGGCACCCCTGAGACAGTCACCTCCTGTCATACAGTCTTCAGGTTGGACCTGTCTTGCCTGTCACAGCACCCTGCCACATACACACAGAGCATGTCCTGGAACGCTGGATGCATTACTGAGGGAAGACCCTCTCTCCCCTGCACGGCTTTCTTTTGAATAGAAATGGTAACCCAAGTAGACCCAAGAACAAATTTGCTCCTTCTGCTTGGCAAACCCTTTACCGAGCTCATTCCTGTTCTTTCAGGCCATATCTCCGGCACCAGTTCTTTCGAGAGCCTTTCCCTCATCTGCCTTCCCTCCCTGGCTAGGTCTTTCAGTTACATATGCCGCGAACATCAATTTAATTCCCTCAAGGCACCCATCCTCATCTAGTTACTTAGGTGCTTAGTACTTCACTGATTATATTCCCAGTAGGGAACAGATCACATCGGTCTTGCTTACCATATATTCTCAGTGCCTTGCTCAAGGCTTGAGACATAATTGAGACTCAATAATCAAATGCTGAACAAATCAAAATGAAAGTCTTTTTTTTAACCTAATAAGGATGCAGTAGGGACATTTAATTGCCCAATAATTAAACATTACTATGTGTTGTGTTCTTTGCTAAGTGTTAGTGATACAAAGATATATCTACATCTCAAAATATAAATTCCATGAGAGCTGTAAACTCTATTCATTATGAAATTCCTAATGCCTGTCATACAGTAAATATGAAAATACTGAGTGAACGGAGATAATAGTCTCTACTCTTACATGCCCAAGATTCATTCTTTCTCTACTTATAAAAATAACCTTTTACTGAATTCAGGAAGCAGGAGATGCTATGGATTCAGACTTGCTGATTCCTATCAGAAGGTTTTGGAAATCACAGCTTCCCACACAGAGGCATTTCTGCCCTCAAATGAGATTAACTTTGAAAGTCTCCTAGACACATGGCTCTTCCCCTTTTGAAGAGAATAAAAGTCAACTTCTCCTTTTCCCCCACAGTAGACTATTGATACACTATTTCAGAAGGCTCACGGGCCCTCTCAGGCCCTCTCAGGTGCACCCATGGTCCCGAGTTAAGAAACTCAGAATTAAAAGATGCAGATTTAGTATATTCCACTGATATTTTGATAGAAGAACAAATTCAATTTGTTCTTCTCACTTTGTGCTGTCTTAAAATATGTATTACTTACACTGGAGATACTTCTGGAATAGGCAACAATGTCAAGGGACATAAAGATGGGGAAGAAGTAACAGTGGCTGCTGATGTGGTGGGTGAGATGGCACAGCCTGTTACTAAGAGCTCGAGTCACAGCTCTGCTAAGACCTATTGTATGTCAGTGGCAAGCTGCCTAATCCCATCAGCCTCAGCCTGTTCACCTGTAAAAATCCTCTTAGTTCTTATATGCACAACTGTGATAAACAGCAAATGATATAAAATGTACACAAAGGACTCAAAATGCTGCCTAGCACATAGTGAGGGCTTTATACACATATCTGTCTTCCTGTTTAAGAACGCTTGGGGCAGGGACTATGCTTTTCAGTTACTGATTTAAAGAACCCGAGACTTGCACGGATCTTTCACAATAATAAGATGCCTCTACACCTATCTTATTTTAGACATGGGTAAATTAGGGATTATCCTCTCACTTTAGTGATAAGGAATGACTAGGTAAATGACTTTTCCAAAAGTTACATAAATAGGCTGGCCAGAGTCAAGAACCCCATTTACACTGCACCATCAGCAAAAGAATGCAAATCTATGGTGACTGTAAATTCTTGTCTATCTTTGTAGCATGTTCAGTACTGAGCACAGTTTTTGCCACATAATAAAATCTGTAAATATTAGTTGACTTGAACTGATTTAAGGGAAGAAAGTACTCTAGGTTCCAGGGGACAGGTCAAAAACAGCAAAAGGTGAACGAGCCCTGGAGTCAGCTACTTTAAAGACATTATCTTATTATCTTATTTCTCTTTTAGCTTTAATGGGGCTGTGCTAACTTGCCCTGGGCAAAGTTAGGGTAAGAGCTAAGTCTGCGGGACACCTATCTCAATCAGTTGGATGAAACATTTTATTTACTAAGCTTTTTGTTTGTTTAAATAGCTCACTTGAACTCCTTCAAAGATCATGAAATAGAATGAGTCATTCTAGTTCTATTCTCCAACTAGTTTTCTAAAATACCACAAGAAAATTAGTATCTGAGGCTCCACCAGATAAGGACCAATGAAGACCAGACCAGTGTAGTAGGGGGGAAGACACGCAACAACTAGTAACATTTAGGGTTCTTTGCAGAGATAATATAGCTCACTGAAAAGTTTCCTCATGCAAGTTAGTTCAAAATGGCAGAACCAAGAAATAAAACTATAGTATAGTCAGTCATAAGCATAACTAACTACAAGGTACACAAGTTTCAAATTTAACAGAGACTGAATTAGCCATTATTATATGACCAATATTACACAAAGGAGCCATCAGATAAGTGGTTCTTGTCTCATTCATTTCATGCCTTTCGTGTGCCTTGAAGCACAGTAACTATAAGCACTGAATTCAGAGTCTGACTCTCCTAGGATCTAAGCCTAGCTCCATTACTAACACTAAGAAGTCACTTCATTTCTCTGAGCTTGAACACTTAAAAGGACCTTATTGTGGCTGGATCACCTCATGCACTCATAGGTGCAGCTTTTTGCATCTGGCTGGATCCAGGGTGTGTGGCTTGGGATAAATAGTGGGTAGTACTAAACTAAGTACCCTGACTGGAATTAGCAGAACTCTGGGTGTGGCTGAATGGATCTACTGAACACAGAAGCCCTGGTCTAGGTGTGTCTGGCAGCCCAAAAGATTTGTAGCCTGGGTGAGACAAAAGGGGAAAGCAGAGTTGCTGCTTGCCTGTTCCCATCTACACTGCGGTGGACTGTCTCTTCTCTGTGATACCCACATTCCATGCCACCCTTTCTTGGAGCCAGGTGAGTAGGGACAGAAACCCCTACAAACTCAGAGCGGATGTAAACCTTTCCTTTTTTAACTTTGGGTGTCAGGTATTTTGTCTCAGCAATGAAAAAAGTAACTCAGACTTCATGTGGTCTCACTGTGAAAAATGAATTACTATCTGAGGGTACTATGTAATAGTCTGTGAATATATCAGGAAACAAGACTGATGAAGTCTCTGTCCTGTAATACTCAGAGAATTTATAACTTTAAAACATACTAACACTGAGGGGCTGGGGATTTAGCTCAGCAGCATAAGCACCTGCCTTGCAAGCAGGCGGTTCTGAGTTCGATCCCCGGTACCGATAAAAATGCAAAAGACAAAAAACCAAAACCAAAAACAAAAACAAAACTGCACAAATAATCTGAATTGAGACTGAAATTCAAATTAGGAGCTGGGATGTAGTGGCACATATCCACAGTCTCAGGACTCCGGAGGCTGAGGCAAGAGGACAGTCATGAGTTTGAGGCCAGTTTGGGC